>NC_135372.1:694166-1388333 GCF_049243985.1 Paroedura picta
GGTCGCCCGATTTGAGCAACCAGGACGGACAGGGATCCAAGGGGCAAGTGGTCGCCCTCACTGAACCCAGTAACTTGTCCACTTCGGTTACAGAGAGCTGCCTGAAGCCATCAAACACTAACCCCCTTGATGGCCATGGAGCTTCCAGTTCACTAACTGTATCAATCGTGGCAGGTAGGTCATGGTGGAGCGACAGGACTTTGTCCGCAAAATAGCTCGATAATGCCACCCCGCTCAATTCCAATTCCCTTATCGTTTGCCGCCCTTCCTCGAGGGCGGTAAGTGATCTAATTAGCTTAAATAATCGTGCTGGGCGAGAGCTGGCGGACGCAATTTCTGCGGCGTAGAAGTCTCGTTTCGCCGCTTTCACCGCATTCTCATACGCCTTCATAAGCGTGCGAGGAGATGTCCTTGTAGCTTCGTCACAAGTCTTCCTCCACACTCGCTCAAGCCGTCTCACTTCCTTCTTCCTCTCCCGAAGCTCCTGGGAGTACCATGGGGCCTGTTTGAGGTGAAGGCGGAGAGGGCGCCTAGGAGCAATTTTGTTAATGGCGGCCGTAAGGCGGGACTGCCAGTCTTCCACCAAGGCCGTCAACGAGGTGCCGGAGGGCATCGGGTCCTGCAGGGCATTCAGGAATCTCTCGGATTCCATGAGTCTCCGCGGGCGGACTAGAATACGTCCATCACCCAAACGGAGAGGGGGTGGTATCCTCAGTCGAGCCTTCAGGGCATGGTGGTCTGACCATGGAACGATGTTATTCGCCACCAGATCTACCGCTACACCTGCACCAAAGATCAAATCGAGGGTGTGACCAGCCTGATGGGTGGGACCAGCAACAATCTGCGAGAACCCTAGTGTTTCCATGGCTGACACTAGATCCAGGCCAAGTCCTGAAGATGGCGCATCCGCATGAACGTTG
This sequence comes from Paroedura picta, assembly GCF_049243985.1. Taxonomy (NCBI): domain Eukaryota; kingdom Metazoa; phylum Chordata; class Lepidosauria; order Squamata; family Gekkonidae; genus Paroedura; species Paroedura picta. Next base: position 695,087 of record NC_135372.1, read on the forward strand.
AAGTCCCCCAAACTAAAAGTTTTGGGTACTGCAACGTCCAGGCAGCCACCGCCTCCAGCAGGCCTGGCAGGGAATCTGGAGGGGCAGTGGGTGATTGATACACCAACCAGATCACCACGTTCTCGACTGATTCCCACCCAAGACCGACACACTCAATCCCCAGAATCGTTGGCGCAGGGAGAGCCCTGAAGGAGAAAGTCTCTCTGACCAGAATTGCCACCCCCCTCCCCTCCCATGGAGCCGGGGTTGATGCAGGATGGAAAACCCAGGCGGTGCCAGATCTTTCAAGGCGACAATCTCACCTTCGCGCACCCAGCTTTCCGTCACGCAAGCCTCATGCCTTACGAAGTAATCCCGCAGGGTTGAGGACTTGTTGTTTATTGACCTGGCATTGCATAGGATCAACACCGGTTCCACTCTAGCCCACTCCCCCATGAACCTGGGGATGGGACAAAGATTTGAAGGGCAACGCCCATACTGACCAGGCCACCAACCGTGGAAATTCCATGGTCGGGGCCTTCTTGGACCTACATACGTCGTTGCCCCCCTCAAGAAGGACATCGATAAAATTGAAAGGGTACAGAGGAGAGCGACGAAGATGATCTGGGGCCAAGGGACCAAGCCCTATGAAGATAGGTTGAGGGACTTGGGAATGTTCAGCCTGGAGAAAAGGAGGTTGAGAGGGGACATGATAGCCCTCTTTAAGTATTTGAAAGGTTGTCACTTGGAGGAGGGCAGGATGCTGTTTCTGCTGGCTGCAGAGGAGAGGACACGCAGTAATGGGTTTAAACTTCAAGTACAACGATATAGGCTAGATATCAGGAAAAAGTTTTTCTCAGTCAGAGTCGTTCAGCAGTGGAATAGGCTGCCTAAGGAGGTGGTGAGCGCCCCCTCACTGGAAGTCTTCAAGCAAAGGTTGGATACACACTTTCTTGGATGCTTTAGGATGCTTAGGGCTAATCCTGCGTTGAGCAGGGGGTTGGACTAGATGGCCTGTATGGCCCCTTCCAACTCTATGATTCTATGATTCTATGATTCTATGATTGAATCTCCTCCCACCGCTATGTTTGCCTTGGCCCATATGAACTGGAATTATAGTCCCGTGCTGGATCCCTATCTCAATAGCCACACTCTCCTCCGTAGGCCACCATGTAGGGCAGTCCTCCCTCTAACAATCTAATAGCTGTCTAAAAACCTCCCATCCCAAACTCTCCCTCAAAAACCCTCCCTCAGGACCCACCCTCGACTAACTACAGCTATACTGGTCCCACCCACTAGCTATCCAGGGTGTTATACCGAGGATCCAGCTGAGTACCCAGCTGCTCTCCTCTGGCCGTCCACCCCTACCTAACACTCTGGAAAAATAAAATCCTGTCCCCCAACTGAATAGAACTTAGTCAGAGCAGTTCTGTCAACCTCCAGGAGGTGGCACAGGGGGGTAGCTTGAGACAATCTCCTTCTTCTCCTACTCTTTGGATGTTGCCGTTGCACTTTCTAGCAGCAGGGGCTCCGATCTTGATTGCTCCAGCGGGGAATACGTGGAATGCAGGGATCCGTTCTGATCTCAACAGCTCTGCCACAGCTGAGTGAGACAGACAAGGTCCCACACTGCAACCAAACTTCCAGGCTGAATCCTCCCAAGCTCCCAGTTGGGGGAAGCTGTTTTCTGTGCCAACACCTGCTGGATGGATCAAAGGTGTGCAATCCTTGCAGCAAGAGCTCCCACTTGTGCTCCAGAAAGGGGGGCAGTGAGAGGGGGCGGGGGGAAAGGGGGAGTAGCAGGAGAGCGAGCCATGCAGCGTTAAAGTGACCGCAGAGCATTCTTCCGTTCCAATGATGTGGGAAAACTCTCTCAGTGACGCCAGCTAAACACAGAGCAACGCGGCTCCACGTAGCTCAGATGTTGACTATTAGCTCAGCATTAACCGCTCCGGCTTTTCTGCTCAAAAGCTCTCCGACTCCTTCCCAGTTCCTTGTTTGTCAACTCTCCCAGTCTCTCACTGTCTCCTCTCAATCCCCCTCCACTTGCCCTCTTTGTCTCCAGCCGGCTCGTCTGCTGTCTCTCGGACGCTCCGCTCCCCTCGGCACTCCCCGCAGCTTTCTTCTCAGCTCTCTCAGACGCTCACCCCCCCCCCCCACTCCTTCTTCACTCGTCCTGGTCTCGGGCTCAGTCTTTAGAAACTGCTCTTCGGGTTAAACAGTTGGAGTGGTCTCTGCCCTATCCGGCTGACAAATTCGGGGCTGAACATTCTATATTTTTGGGGTATAAGTTTTCAAAACGCTTTTGGACTTTAACTTGCTGTTAGTCTCACATCTAACTGGGCCACTGCCATCCAAACTGGCAACCCTGTGAAACAGCTGCCTCCCAGCAGGTGGTGTCTGTAACATCTGCATCACAAAATCCAAGGGGTAGGAAACTGTTGGGACTTCTGAACTAAGCTTGGCCCCTCCCAAAAAAGAGAGCTACAGAGTCACAAAGAGGTTGCAATTATTGGTTACCTTTGTGGATTGGGCACAGCGCTCTGAGGTTTAAAAGGAATAAACTTTACTTTGCATCAGAATATATATCATATTCATCTGCTCCTTACTGAAGCAGAGTATAAAGGCTTAGAAGTCGTCACAAAGAAAACACATTGCAAGTCCCGATGGCTGGTTTTGCAAGCTGCACTGCGTGCCAGAGAGATGTAGATGGCGAGAGCTGATAACTATGGAGGATTCCTCCCTCCTCCCCAGCAGAAGAGCCTTCTCTTCCTGAAGAAAGAGGAAGTGGGCAATGGCTCCACTAAAACAAAGGGCATTCCCAGCCATATACGTTGGGGAATTTCCACCCCTCCCTCGTGGCTGCAATCCCACCATGTGGTGTCACTAGTGGGTACATAGGTGGGTACAGTGAAACAACAATCCTTCAGGGTTGATTTCACCAAATGACTTGCAGATTGCAATTCCAACAAAAATGTTTTAAATTTAAAAAATACTCACTTTGTTGAGTGTCACTGTGTACTGTTCCCAAATCACCATTTCCTCCATATCTGCAACCTAGGACAGCCAAAGGAGGAAGACATTGACAAAAACCAGATAAAGCACAATTTTCTCTCCTGCAGTGACATTACCAAGAACTTAATCCAAATCAGCATGTAGAATTCCCTTATGAGTCTGATTTGAGCCCAATAGCACTTCAGGGCCAACATGATTTCCGGGGCGTAAGCTCATACCATGAAAATCTTGTTGGTCTTTAAGATGCTATTCGACTCAAATCATCCTCTTCCCCTGCAGACCAACGCAACTATCTGCCTGAAACCCTCTTGTGACTCTTTACCCAGTTCCTTATGAATGTCTTACTTTTTCAGTTCTCTGTGTTTGTTTTTTCAGGCCTCCAAGTTCCCCAGTCTTCAGATTTTCAGATCTTCCCAAATCTTTTCACAAAGTTAAACCATTCCCTAGGCACACAGCCAAACGGACAATCGGCCCTTCCCTCACAGAAGCAGACAGCTTTGCGCCCATCCTGAGCACTTGGAGCATTGATCAGCTCAGCCCACCAGCCTCAGATGCCTTGCTGCCTTCATCACACGACGCTGCGCATGGCCAATGTCATAACTATGACTCAAGATTAAAGATACCTTTATTGGAATAACAAATCACAGATCAGGAGAGACATGACTAAATATTTTTTTAAAAACTGAGTTATTCCTCAGTAGATGAGCGAGAGGGTTGTGAGTGTCCTGCATAGGGGGTTGGACTAGATGACCCAGGAGGTCCCTTCCAACTCTATTATTCTATGATTCCTTACATAACTAAATTTGTCCCTTCTGAGTTAACAAACAGTAACTGTTTACTCTCAACATATTCCCAAGTACATCAGCGGTTTTCACAGAATTTTTGAGATCCTTTTCACTTAGCATAAAAAGGTAAAGGTAAAGGTATCCCCTGTGCAAGCACCGAGTCATGCCTGACCCTCAGGGTGATGCCCTCCAGCGTTTTCATGGCAGACTCAGTGCGGGGTGGTTTGCCAGTGCCTTCCCCAGTCATTACCGTTTACTGGGTACTCATTTTACCAACCTCGGAAGGATGGAAGGCTAAGTCAACCTTGAACTGGCTGCTGGGATTGAACTCCCAGCCTCATGGGCAGAGCTTTCAGACTGCAACTCTGCTGCCTTACCATTCTGCGCCACAAGAGGCTCTTTTCACGTAGCATAGATCCAACAAATAATCCTGAATTATAGCTTGTTGGTTCGAAGAGGCTGGCCAAACTAGTATAAACAGTACATGCAAACAGTACCTTTCAGGTGCAGGAATTGGGTGAAACCCAACCCATGATACATTTGAAATAAGAGTTTACTCTTGCCACTAGAAAAGTCCTCCTTGATAAATAGGAGTCCAGCAAACATGAAATTCCCCACATGGTGGAATGAGCTCCCGTGGGAGATCAGGGCCCTGACGGAGCTAAAACAGTTAAACAGGGCCTTCAAAAGAGAGCTCTTCCGCCAGGCATTTGGTTGAGACCAGGCATAACCAACAACCTCTGCAGGGCCCCTGCCCTCCCCCTTCCAGAAATCCACCAAATGCACTCTGCTCCTGGACCTGTTTGTACTGCTGTACTGTTTGTACTGTTACAATTATCAGTTAGTAGTATTAATGTTATGGTTGTTTATATGTTATGGATTGTTTCTTGTATAGTTTAAGGTGCCCATCTGTCCCGCTTCTGACGGGACTTCCCCGCCTCCAGGCCACTCGCTCCACGTCCCGCCACGTTGCTTAAATTGCCCCGTGACGGCGAGGCGGCGCGGGGCAAGGCGAGGCGGAGTGGGCGGGGCGAGGCGGCACGGCGGCGTGGCAAGAGGCAAGGCATTGGCAGCAGAGCTGCTCAGCAGGCCAGCCCGGATGAGGCGGGCGGCCGGGCAGCTGCCTCAACCCCACCCCTGGCTTTGAGGAGACTGTCTGGCGTGGGACCTGGTGTGGCCTCTACCCACCCTTCCCTGAAGCCGCTGGCTGGCCAGCAGGTGAGCAAGCTGGGAGGGGACAGGAGGAGAGCACCCCTGCTGCCACCGAGCAGGAGCCACCCCCCGCGCCCGCCCCCACCCCTGGTGTCCCGCCTTAGGTCCCTCACAATCTGGTCACCTTAGTATAGTTTCTACGTTCTATGTAGACTGCCTTGAGCCTCCGGGGAAGCAAACAAATAAAACAAGCTGTCAAGGCTTTAGATGTCGGCTGGATATCCCTAAAAAGGGAGGGAGCAAGTATTATATAGAGTAGCATTTAACATTTGAATTCCATATCCTCTAATCTCTGAGAAAGATATATATAAATCTCTGAGAAAAAAGTATATTATTATTTAAATTTATTTCCCATCACTCCCAAGACCGGCTCATGGCAGGTTACAATCGTCCATGCTAAAAACCCCAATAAAATCCCATCAAAACGGACACAAAACAAAAGCCTACAACAACAAACCCAACAACATGGTGGCAGTCTTCAACCACCCAACCATCCAAAAAAATATCTAATAAGGAGAGTGGGAAGAGGGGGCCATAATTAACAGATGATCTTAACGCTGCCTAGCACCAGGGCAGCCCCAATCAGATCTCCCTCGCCACCCCAGCCTCAACCATAAACCTGGCAGAAGAGCTCCGTTTTGCAGCCCCTGCGGAACCCTGATTGCTCCCATGGGGCCCGCAGCTCTACTGAAGCTCATTCCACCAGGTAGGGGCCAGGACCCACCGCAAGAGCTAATTCAATATCTAAACCAACAAAATTTTGTTAGACCAGATAGAAATATAGGGATCACTCATTAGATCTATTATCAAGTTTCCAGAGTTGGCCGAAAAGTGAATTTTCAACAAGTACTTAAAGTACTTAATATCCAGGCTGTTAAGGCCAAATATTGTTGACTTAATTCAGCAAGTAAGGCACTTGGCAACACTTCTGGGTACCTCAAATCTTGGAAACGTAGAGTGAAGAGATTCATGCTCATTACTGAGATTCGAGATCCAGACTGGAATACCATATAACATTTGAGGGATAAATTTCATATTATAAATTTTCAATACAGCCAGAAGTTTCTTATTTCCTTTTTGATGATAACATTTAGATAGTAAGGCCAAAGGGCCTTTCATGGCCTTAACAGTCTTCTTTCTAAGAAAGCTGATACAGTAATGGAACTGTAGGCCCCTTGGTCGCCTCAATGTCCTGTTTCGGACCGCTTTGGTCTGCTTTCCCTGGCTGATGTAGACAAGACTCTGTTAGCTGTTTGGCCAGCCATGTCCCTCATATCTAGTAAAAGCTGACAGTCCCTCTCCTGGAGATTATCAACTTGTCTCTGAGGTCAGGGACTTTCTCAGATAAATTAAAGGCCATTTTTTGAGAAAACATTACTGGATCTATTTGACCCATTCTCATTTCTATTTTATCTTCACAACAACCCTTTAAGGTAGGTTAGGCCTTGCCCAAAGTCACCCAATGAGCTTCCATGGTAGAGTGAGGATTTAAATCTAGAGTTCTCAGATCCTTGTCTGAAACTGTAACTCCTACAATATACTAGCTTTCATGCGGTGGCTGCTGTTAAAAAGTAGTAAGCAACCAGGCCTAGATGAGTCGTGTGGAGTCATACAGAAACAATTTGCTTGGTATTTGCTAGTGGACCTGGAAAGGGACCTGCCTGTCTCTCCCACCTTTTACTGACAGAAATCAAGGCTTGAACACCGGCAATACTGGTGTAGTTGCCTAGCAACGGCCACTGAGAACTTTAGTTTAAAGCAACAAGTGCTGCTTCTATTATTTTGGAGGCAGGGTTAACTCCTCATTATTATTTATTTTTAGATTCCAGATTTTTCTGCAGGCTTGTGGCTTTTTTTCAGGTTTGTAGAAAGATGTGTCTTGCCTCTTAACGGCTCCATTCTCTAGATATAAATATCCACAGATCTGGCCACATTGAGAATTAGACCTATTCTGCTTGCAAGCTTCCCGGAAGCCTCTCACTGGCTACTGCAGGAGACAGGATGCTGAGCAGGATGAGTGTTTTGTCTTCTGATGTGGCCTGGGTACCAATTCAAGAGCCCCACCCAGGGTTTTTGTAGTGGTAAGCCATATCAGTAAAGATTGTGATCTTTTATCACACTATCTACTGGTAGCCCTAAATGGTAATTGTTCCCAAGGGGGGACAAATTATGTGTGAAACAACTAAGGACTCAAGGATGTTCAAGTATTTATCAAATTTCAGATGGCAAGCTTTAATTAGCCCCAGATTTCTGTGAGCATTGGTATTACATGTATAAGACTGGCTACCCCCATGTGGTAACTGAATTTGATAATGCCTTCAGCCAGAAACTCAAAACCATCACTAGAACACAAAACCAGTGGCTCAGCTGGCTTGGCCTGGTTTTGAGCTGAAAAGAGCTTTTCTTCCACTCTTTGGCTCTTTAAAAAAAAGTCTGTCTTTGGCAGAAGAGTACAAGAAGCCCTTCCAAGAAGCCCGGAGGAGAAACCCTGTATTGAAAAGTAGGTCAATGCTAAAGAAAGAATGCTACAGGAGGAGAGAGAAAAGACCCATGCCTCCAAATCAACCAATCTGGTTCAACTAGATGGTCTGTATGGCCCCTTAGAACTCTATAGTTCTATCTCCTCAAAGCTTCCCTCTCCTGTCTTCCAAACCAGGTGCAAACCAGGTGGCAGAGGTTCAAGGGAGGGACATGTTCTACAGATCTCCCTAGTTCATCTGGTTTAGCCAGCAATTAAGAGGACAAAGCAGTTAGCTGGCTGGCCAAAACAGCTGAGGGGCTGAGACATGTCAGTCAACTAAGCACGCTTTTTAAAATAACTGGACCTCAGGATTTCAGCCAATGACGAGCTGAACATGAGCCAGAAGGGTAAGGCAACGGTGATTTTAGGTTCTAGATCTGTCAATCATGAGCTGAATGTGAGTCGAGTAAGGAAGCTTCAAAAAGATAGCAAGGTGCAAAAACACATGGGAGGAGGGATATAAGCAGGAGGCTCAATAAATCTTATAGTTAACAAAATCCCCATGTTGCTACTAGAGGTAAACATAAAGTGTGAAGAGAAGTTCTTATCTTCAGGATCTTTAATGTCATCAGACCAGATTCCCAGGTAATGTCTATTTTTGTTGTGAAACTTTGGCTCTCCCCCCCCCCCCCTGCCAGCTTGGTATAGTGGTTAGGAGCACTGGTGAGCCAGGTTTGATTTGGGAAACCTTGGGCTACTCACAGCACTGATTAAGCTGTTCTGACTGAGCAGTAATCTCAGGGCTCTCTCAGCCTCACCTCCCTCACAAGGTGTCTATTGTGGAGAGAGGAAAGGGAATGTAAGCTGCTTTGAGACTCTTTCGCGTAGAGAAAAGCGGCATATAAGATCCAATTCTTCTTCTGCTGCTGCTTATAACTTATAAAAAAAAAGGCAAATACGATTTCAGGCTCAGGATCTCAGTCAATCACAAGGTAAACATCAGACAGCAGATTTTAGGCCCAGGATCTTAATCAGAAATTCAAGGGTCCTTCTGACTGCAGTATGTTGCCAACTCCAGGTCAGGAAGTTTGAGATTATCACCTGGGAAGGGCAGAGCTTGATGAGGGGAGGAAGCTCCCTGAGGCTATTATGAGATTCTAGGACTTCTGTTTGATATGGCAACGTTTCCCAACCTGTGGGCCCCAACCCAAAAGTGGGCCACAAAGCCGGTGAAAGAGATTCCCAGGCTTCTGCAGCTATGCTGATTTGTGCCTGATCTGTTTATTTTTTAAGTGGACCACCATATGGAATAAATTTCAAGTTGTGAGCTGGGAACTGCAGCTCTGTGGTATGACGCTAGAAACGGCTATCAAGTTGTAGTATTCATTGTATGGTGTCCCATGGGGCTTTCAAGGAAAGAGAGGAACACGGGTGGTTTGCCACTGCTGGACTCTACGTAGCAACCCTAGACTGCCTTGGGGATCTACCTCCAAGAGCCAACGAGGGCCAGCCCTGCTTAGCTCCCAAGGCCAGACCTGCCTGGTCCATCACAGGGCATTCCGCCCTCCAAATCTGCCTTTTCGGCCCCAGCCGGGTGGAACGCTCTACTGGCCAGAGCCCTGTGGGACCTTAGGTTGTTCTGCAGAGGGGGCAACACACAGCTGTCCCAGGCTCATGGTTCAGGTCACAGCATCTAAAATGCCCGTCCCCAGGTGAGATTGGATTGAGCTATTGGACAGATTCTTTTTTTCTCTTGTTGTGTTATTGGGCGTGTCCACTTTCTTCTTGCAGTCCTCAGGTGAAGCGAGGGGATCCCTGCCATGACAGCTCACCTCCGTACTAAAGAGATCAGTTCCCCTGGAGAAAAAGGCTGCTTGGGAGGGGGGACGCCATACAGTGACAGTACACTGGTCCCTCCCAGCCCAAATCCCATCCCCTCCTGGCTCCACCCCCAAAGTGCCCATGAAACAAGTGCACTTTAAGCCCCTCCCCCAGAAGTAACGAGATGGATCAAGGAGACTGATGCTATTCATTGTTTTATAGATTGATATATGTTTGAAACTGTGTTTTAAATCAATAAGTATGTGTTTTAAATTCTAGATTTATTCATACATATAATGGTTGCATTGTGTTTTAAAGTGTGTGAGCTGCCCTGAGCCCCCGGAGAAGTTTAATGCATTTCAGATTCATTAAGATTCAGATACCTTTATTGGCGTAACATTTGATACGCATAAAACAAAATTTGAACTAAATGTTGTGACCCGCCGTGAGATGGCTTTGCCGTGGGGGGCAGAATATAAATCTAATAAATAAACAAATAAATAAATAGACGGTAAAAATAAATAACCCTCTCCTCCCACAGGCTCCATCTCCAAAATCTACAGGAATTTTCCAACCTACAGTTGGCCACCTCAGGGTTTTGACTCTGGTCGCTTAACACAATTTTATAAAATGTGTTCACAATAGTGGCAGAAATTCAGCAGTGCCAAGAGATGGGGTGGGGGGAAGCTGAATAGAGACCGCTCTTGGGGGAGAGGAAGTATGTTCCAGCGCTATAATCTCAGACGCAGCACGGGGTCAAGGAACGGTGGTCAAATCAGGGTGCAATTTTTTAACAGCTGCATGCCACAGAGATCGGCAGTGATGCAAAACGTGGCCAAGTTACAGCTCTCTTAGTGCTAGCCCTTATGGGGCATTCAAGGCAAAAGACAGATCCCGACTAGCCTGAGCCAACCAGGTCAGGGTTCACCAAAGATTAGACTCCCTGATTTCAGGCACAGCCATTCCACATGACCTGAGGGCGGGCGGGGGGGGGGGGGAGGGGGGAGGGTGCTGGAAACCGCCCACCTGTAGTATCAGGAAGTGTTTGACTGCGAGGAGCCTGGGTGGTGTTGTGCCCGTTGGAAGGGTAAACAGCAGCTCCCAGGTGGGGCGATCACCAAGGGTGCCTGTGCCGCTGGAGTGGCCAACCCACATTCCTGGAAATTTGACAAGAGCAAGAAACCAGAGCAGCCAGGAAGGGCTTTTTCTCTGCCGCCCAGAACCTGGCCAGTTTCACCACAGAATGCTGACTTGCCACAGTGATTTGCCAGGCCTCCTCCACTTTTGAAACATAACACAATGAGCAGAAAATCTCTTGACACAGTTAATACACACACACACCACATATCAGCCTCCACATGCCAGGACGCTGCTGTACCTGTTGGACGACTGCCTGCTATGTAGCCATTGATACACCAGAGCACTGCTGGGGCAGGAAGAGAGCACTCAACAACCACAAACAAAAACAACAACCCAGGATTCAGAAGATCAAATGTCTAAACTCTGGACGGCCGTTCCACCCTCAATTCACCCTTTCCTCAAGCAGTCGTACTCTGACGAAAGAAATGCTCTCTGCATGCGGTCAGAGGTACCCTCACTGCTCCGCACATTCCAGAGTGAAATCACAGCTCTCAGAAGAGGGGCAGAATCCCCCTGAGCTGAGCATTCAAATTTGAGAAGGCGTGAGGTTATGGGATCAGGGTGCTCTTGAGCATGGGCAGAGGGCCATCACTTATAAGGGCGACTGGCAAAACGGGGTTGAGACTGATTAGCTGCACCCGTTTGGATCACAAAGGCCAGGGCGGGGACAGCAGCAAAAATGTTTCTAAGGCAAATAAACCCCGGTCACGTGTTCCGAGAGAGGTGCATTCCTGAGCACTAAAAAGAACTGCAAAGTAGACAAACACACACACACACACACACTTGCCTGAAATCTCACAGCCATGTTGCTCCGTAGCAGCCCAGCCTTTGCTGCATGCTGGAGTCCAGGAACTGGCGTTGAGCCCCCTGCCAATCTGCAGAGGCGAGTGACACAACAGCTCCCAGTGGCCTTGGCACAGGCAGAAAGAGGCTGGCTTTCTACAGGCAGGCTTCTTACCTTCCCCGGCAGCTCTACCTCCGTCCCAACAGAAGGCTGGCTCACAAGGCGAAGGCCTCCCCCTCCCCCTCCCCCTCCAACCTGGGGCTCCACCCCCAGTCACTCAGAGGGACACACCTGTTTTCAGGTGGGGCCAGGAAGCAGCCAGAGAGGCCCACAGCATGCCTGGAAACCAGAAAGGGCATCACGCCAGAGGGCTGGAGTTCTCCCCACCCCCACCCCAGAACTACAACTGGGATCCAGACTACAGAGGGTTGCCAACTCTGGGGTAGGAAATTCCTAGAGATTTGGGAGGTACACTTGGAGGAGGGCGGCTTTGGAGAAAAAAGAGACCTCAGCAGATCGTAAAGCCATAGAGTTCCCCCTCCAAAGCAGGGGATCTGATATCTGTAGCCTGGAGGTCAGTTGTAATTCCAGGAGCTCCCCAGGTCTTGCCTGGGGTTGGCAACCCTATACTGGCTGCTGAATCAGAGTTCCTGGGTTAATGCACAACCTTAGGGGACACTTACAGATGGTAGGTGGTTTCCACCTTGAAAATACTGCCACTAGGAATCCAGCAAATGTGCCACAAACTATGCAATGGGATTTAGATACCAGAAATCTGAGAACAAACAGAAATCTCAAACTGGACCGAAAGAAAGGATGAGCTTTTAAAGCTGATTTATTAAGTACTCTCAGGACAAGACAATTTACCATCACAGCTTGTCCCTTTTGGACAGTTTTATTTCTGCAATATTTTTGTAAGCTACAACTGAACTCAAAAGGACTGTTTTAGCAAAGAATTATCATATGGCTTAATTTGGATATTATGACACAGTGTACTAATTTGCCATCATTTGCTCTTGCCTTAAATCTCCAGTCATGATGGTTGTTCATTTAGTCTGGGGGAGAGGGCCTGCACTCGAAAGCTCTGGCCTTTGTGGGTCTTTGTGGGTCTTAAAGGTGCCCCTGCTGGACTCTGGTTTTGTTGTGCTGCTTCCGACCAACCTGGCCACCCACTTGAATCTATCTCATAAGCGTTGTTAGGAGGAACCGCTGGGTTGCAAGGAGAGCAATGTAGGCCGCCCTGAGCCAGGTTCTGCCACAACGTCCACACCCCTTGCTACTTTGGGCCTGAAGGAGACAGGGGCCGTAATGTCTAGGCAGCTCCAGTTTCTAAAGCATGCAAGCATATAGTAACCCGGGGGCCACCAGCATGTGCAAACTGTCTGCCACAGACCTGGGCCACTGTACTTGCAACAGGGTTGCAGCCGGATTTTTGCCAAGTCTCCCACTTGGTAAAACTGTGGGAGAAAAATAAGGGAGGAACATGGCATCACATGACACGGCCAAAACATCTCTTCTGGTGACATCACAGTACTGCGGCAAAGCTCTAGGAATTCCCCAGGTCTCTACTGTTTTACCCCGTGACCACCACAGACCTCAGTGGCCAGAGGTGCAGGCTGCAGTCCCCTTTGCAGATGTGTTTACAGCAACTGTTCCACACATAAGACCTTTATTGGCATTATACAGAAGAAGTCCAGTTGACAATACTCCAATTATAACCTGAACTGTGCTTCTGAGGAGAAAACTAAACACTCTGCAAAACACTGCGTCTCAGTCCAACTGGAGGTTCCGGATTCCTTCAGCCCCTACTGAGTGAGGTATCCCTCTTCACTATTCAAGTGGACCCTTAACCAAAACATGCCGACCATAATGCAAGCTTCTGTTGTCAAGAGATTTAGACCTGTTTCAAGACACAGGGCAGTGCCACAAATATTGACACATGAAGCCAAAGGAGAAATGGACATAATTTGGAACCCCCCAGTGCTGCACAGAGTCCCAGGGTCAGGGGTTTGGCCCACAGGAAGCCTGGAAGACCCTGGCTGGAGCTCTCCAGCCCACCTCCAGGGTGGAGCCAAAGCGAAGCTCCACAGGGGAGATCTTTTTGCACTCTTCATGCAAGCCTCTCTTCAGCAAGATTCTACCTTTCCTCCTGTCCAACCCACATCTAAATCCAGACTGGGATATGCTCTGGGGCAGGGGGGCTTGGCTTTTGTCATCTGGGAATGACCCTCTGTACACCAGCAAGTTAAGGATGAGGCAAGAGCCATGGCACACACTGCTTAAAGAAAAAATATTAAACAGTGCAACAGGGGTACTTGTGGACTGTAAGCTGAAGCTGAGCAGACAGTCTGATGTGGCAGTAAAGGAGGTGAATGCAGTCTTGGGCTGGATCAACAGAGGCATCATATCAAAATCGCAAGATGTCATAGCCCCTGTGCTGGATACCACATTGGTCAGACTCCACCTGGGGGGTTGTGTGCTGTTCTGGAGGCCTCACTTCAAAAAAGGTGTGGACAAAATTGAGAGGGTGCAGAGGAGAGCGACAAGAATGATCCAGGGCCTGGGGATCAAGCCCTCGGAGGAAAGGCAGAGAGACCTGGAAATATTCAGTCTGGAGAAAAGGAGGGTGAGAAGGGACATGACTACTCTCTAAATATTTAACATAAGGTAAATGAAGCAATAGGCCTGCTGTTGGGTAAAGATGGACATAGGACAGAGAGAAAGCAGAAAGGCTCAGGACATATTCCGCTTATGTTTTTTCCCTGAAGAAAAGTATGTACACATCTAGGGATGGTAGTAGGCAAGCTCTAGTGTCTGCGTGGCAGGTTGACATGGAGAAGAGGAGGTGGAGAGGAGACAGGCTACCTCTCTTGAAATATCTGAAACGTTGTCATTTGGAGAAGGGCAGGGAGCAGTTCCTGTTGGCAGTAGAGGAGGGGACTTGCAGTAGTATATTTAAACTATGGGGATAACAATATCAGCTAGATGTCAGGAAAAGAATTTTCATAGTCAGAGTAGTTCAGCAGTGGAAGGGGCTGCCTCAGGAAGTGGTGAGCTCACCCTCACTGGCCGTCTTCAAGCAATGGCTGGACAGACCCTTCTCCTGGATGCTGGAGGCTGATCCTGCACTGAGCAGGGGGTGGGACTAGATGGCCTGCATGGCCCCTTCCCCCTCTAGGATTCTAGGAGTCTAGTTCAGCAGTGGATGGGGCTGACTCAGGAGGTGGGGAGCTCCCCCTCACTGGCCGTCTTCAAGCAATGGCTGGACAGATCCTTCTCCTGGATGCTTGAGGCTGATCCTGCACTGAGCAGGGGGTGGGACTAGATGGCCTGCATGGCCCCTTCCCACTCTAGGAGTCTAGTTCAGCAGTGGAAGGGGCTGTCTCAGGAGGTGGGGAGCTCCCCCTCACTGGCCGTCTTCAAGCAATGGCTGGACAGATTCTTCTCCTGGATGCTGGAGGTTGATCCTGCACTGAGCAGGGGGTGGATTAGATGGCCTGCATGGCCCCTTCCCACTCTAGGATTCTAGGAGACTAGTTCAGCAGTGGAAGGGGCTACCTAAGGAGGTGGGGAGCTCCCCCTCCCTGGCCGTCTTCAAGCAATGGCTGGACAGATCCTTCTCCTGGATGCTTTAGGCTGATCCTGCACTGAGCAGGGGGTGGGACTGGATGGCCTGCATGGCCCCTTCCCACTCTAGGATTCTAGGAGTCTAGTTCAGCAGTGGAAGGGGCTACCTAAGGAGGTGGGGATCTCCCCCTCACTGGCCGTCTTCAAGCAGCCGCTGGACAGATCCTTCTCCTGGATGCTTCAGGCTGATCCTGCACTGAGCAGGGGGTGGGACTGGATGGCCTGCATGGCCCCTTCCCACTCTAGGATTCTAGGAGTCTAGTTCAGCAGTGAAAGGGGCTGCCTGAGGAGGTGGGGAGCTCCCCCTCACTGGCCGTCTTCAAGCAGCAGCTGGACAGATCCTTCTCCTAGATGCTTGAGGCTGATCCTGCCTTGAGCAGGGGGTGGGACTAGATGGCCTGCATGGCCCCTTCCCACTCTAGGATTCTAGGAGTCTAGTTCAGCAGTGGAATGGGCTGCCTCAGGAGGTGGGGAGCTCCCCCTCACTGGCCATCTTCAAGCAGGGGCTGGACAGATCCTTCTCCTGGATGCTGGAGGCTGATCCTGCCCTGAGCAGGGGGTGGGACTAGATGGCCTGCATGGCCCCTTCCCACTCTAGGATTCTAGGAGTCTAGTTCAGCAGTGGAAGGGACTGCCTGAGGAGGTGGGGAGCTCCCCCTCACTGGCCGTCTTCAAGCAGCGGCTGGACAGATCCTTCTCCTGGATGCTGGAGGCTGATCCTGCCCTGAGCAGGGGGTGGGACTAGATGGCCTGCATGGCCCCTTCCCACTCTAGGATTCTAGGAGTCTAGTTCAGCAGTGGAAGGGGCTGCCTAAGGAGGTGGGGAGCTCCCCCTCACTGGCCGTCTTCAAGCAGCGGCTGGACAGATCCTTCTCCTGGATGCTGGAGGCTGATCCTGCACTGAGCAGGGGGTGGATTAGATGGCCTGCATGGCCCCTTCCCACTCTAGGATTCTAGGAGTCTAGTTCAGCAGTGGAAGGGGCTGCCTAAGGAGGTGGGGAGCTCCCCCTCACTGGCCGTCTTCAAGCAGCGGCTGGACAGATCCTTCTCCTGGATGCTGGAGGCTGATCCTGCCCTGAGCAGGGGGTGGGACTAGATGGCCTGCATGGCCCCTTCCCACTCTAGGATTCTAGGAGTCTAGTTCAGCAGTGGAAGGGGCTGCCTAAGGAGGTGGGGAGCTCCCCCTCACTGGCCATCTTCAAGCAGGGGCTGGACAGATCCTTCTCCTGGATGCTGGAGGCTGATCCTGCCCTGAGCAGGGGGTGGGACTAGATGGCCTGCATGGCCCCTTCCCACTCTAGGAGTCTAGTTCAGCAGTGGAAGGGGCTGTCTCAGGAGGTGGGGAGCTCCCCCTCACTGGCCGTCTTCAAGCAATGGCTGGACAGATTCTTCTCCTGGATGCTGGAGGTTGATCCTGCACTGAGCAGGGGGTGGATTAGATGGCCTGCATGGCCCCTTCCCACTCTAGGATTCTAGGAGACTAGTTCAGCAGTGGAAGGGGCTACCTAAGGAGGTGGGGAGCTCACTGGCCGTCTTCAAGCAGCAGCTGGACAGATCCTTCTCCTGGATGCTTGAGGCTGATCCTGCCTTGAGCAGGGGGTGGGACTGCATGGCCCCTTCCCACTCTAGAATGGGCTGCCTCAGGAGGTGGGGAGCTCCCCCTCACCGGGTGTCTTCAAGCTGCGGCTGGACAGATACTTATCATACATGTTTTAGGCTGATCCTGCCTTGAGCAGGGGGGTGGACTAGATGACCTGCGCTACCCTTCCCTCTCTAGGATTCTGGGAGTCTAGTTCAGTCATCTAATTTGCTGCCTAAGGAGAGGGGTAGCTCCCCCTCACTGGCTGTCTTCAAGCAGCGGCTGGGCAGATGGATTACTTTGCAATCTGTTGTATCTGCCTCCTCATGCCTGGCTCAGTCATTTAAGACAGGCTGGTCCCTGATGTCCCTGACTACAGGAATGTCCCAAACTTCACAAGTGAACTTTCGCAAGCTTTTTCATAGAGAAAATCTTGTCACTCCACCAGGATCTGACTTTGATGCAGTTAGGGAACTGGAGACTGCTTGGCCATCTCAGGGACCTATTCGGCCTACCCTCCTTGGGCGATGTAGACACAACTTCAATAGCTGTTAGGCCTACCCCATGCCCCCTTGCTCCATGTCCCTTCTAGCTGGTGAAAGCTGGCAGTGAGGAAACCCGGGTCCTTTTCTGGGAGATTATCAACTTGTCTCTGGCTTCAGGGACATTCCTGGAGAAACTAAAGGTCATTGTGGTTAGGCCATTTCTGAAAATAACAAGTCTGGATTCATCCGACTCAGCCCACGACCATCCAGTTTTTCATTTACAGTTTTGGGGCAAAGTAGTTGAGCAGGCAGCTCCTGAGCAGCTACAAAGTTTTCTTGCTGAAGCATGAGCCCTTGATCCCTTCCAATCCAGTTTCTGGCCTAGCCATGGGGGGGGGGGGAGATGGCTCATGGATGACCTCCAGAGACAGCTGGATCCCTCAAAAGAATGTAAGATCTAGAAGACAAAACCTGCTCAGGATTCCCCAAAGATATCAAATTGACCTCAAGTAGGGCCAGGGCCTTTTCATCCCTGGCCCCAGCCTGGTTGAATGTTCTCCCCAGCAAGATCTGTGCCCTGCAGGACCTTGGACAGTTCTACCGGGACCGTAAGACAGCTGTTCCCCCAGGCCTAAAACGAGTGATGAAATCCTGGCCCCCTTGCTCAAACACCATCCAAATTATATCTGAGACTGAATATTTGGTCTATATCAACCCTGCCATGATTATGCTTTTAAGATAAAATGTAATCGTTGTTCTATGATCTCCTAATACATTGTTACCCACCCTGAGACCTAGTGGAGAGCAAGCTATACAGAAAATGTTATTCTTTATTATTATTTGTCTCTTCCTCCAATTTGGTGTCATTTGCGGATTTATTGAACAACAGTCCCCCCAAGAGGCAGAAAAAGAAGTAAAAAGGCACCTTTTGAAATCTCTGGAAATGTTCCGGCTGGAAAGGTCTGCAAGAATTTCCCTAAGATGGGCCTAGGAGAATTTCCTGACCATTTGCCCCTCCTCTCCATAGCTCTTAGGCTTGAAAGGAGCTCCTCCACTCCCAAACACTAGCCTGCTGGGTGCTGGCTGGGGAGCAACTCAACTATTTAAGCTGTGATTATGGCCACTAACCACGAATATTTCTGACCTTCCAAACCCCAAAGAGGACTTCATCATTTTTTAAAAGTGCCCCAAAGACGACTGAAACCAATAAGAGGACAAGACGTCTAAAAAGAGGTCATCTAGTAAGCCTATATCAGGGGTTCCCATCCAGGGGTCCGGAGACCTTCAGGGGTCTATGGAAGCTCTGGAGGGGGTCTGCAGCCTTTCCCCTCCAGCCTTAATGGATTCAGCCCCAGGCTATAGGGAACTGGCGGCTTCCGTTGTTCCCATCCCCCCTCTCTTGTAGCTTCTGCACCTGGGAGGGGTGGAGCCTGCCCACCTACTCCCTCATTAAACTGTGTACTGTCACCCCCATCGCCTTCCTCCTCCTCTCTCTAACAACTGTTAAAGGAGATGGTGAAGTCACTTCAGGTGACTCGGAACACCTGGGGGGCGTGGCCAGCTGACATCACTTCCAGGGCTCCTCAAAGCCCAAATAATTATTTCAGAGGCTCCTCCATTTTCAAATGGTCAAAAAAGGCTGTACTACATTGTATACCTGGACTTCCAAAAGCCTTTTGACCACCAAAGACTACTAAGACACAAGATGAGAGGATGGGTCCTCATATGGTTTGTAACTGATTAATTAATGGACAGGAAACCGAAAATAGGAGTTCATGGACCGTTCTCACAATTGAAGGAAGTGGGGTCTTACAAGAGTCCTTACAGGGACCAGGGCGGATTGGAATTGGGGTGAACAGAGTGGCGCAGATGATACCAAATTACTCAGTATAGTAAGGACCAAGAAATGCTGTGAAGATCCCGTGGACAACCTCCCTAAATCGGGTGTGAGCCAAAATGTAGAGAGTTCAGTGTAGTTAAGGAGTTAGGTGGATAGGGCATAGGTTAGAGTAGCGATCCCCAACCTGTGGGCCGTGGACCACATGTGGTCCGTTGACTAATTGGTGGTGGGCCGCGAAGGACGCCTCCCCCCCCCCGGCCCTTTACTTCATTCCCCCCGGCCCTTTACAACACACTTTGGGTGTCCTTGTCTCCCATCATTCCCAGATGGGACTATCTCGTTGCAGAGAAACAAGCTCAGGGTTCCCATTGATTTGTCATTGTCATGAGTTAAAATTTCCATGAAAATAAAATGTTCCTTATATTCATTGTTGTGGCATGTCTATCTTATTTTGAAGGGATGTTTAAACATTACCATATCGATCAGAGAGCGTTAGGGCAGTGGTTGAGAGTAGAGGAGTAAACTACCCCCCCCCCCACCGGGCCTCAGTAAAATTGTCAAGCATTGAGTGGTCCCCGGTGATAAAAGGGTTGGGGACCACTGGGTTAGAGAACCGCACTCAAAGAGTTGTTGTCAATGGTGTTTCATCAGACTGGAGAGAGGTGAGTAGCAAGGTACCTCAGGGCTCAGTGCTTGGCCCAGGACTTTTTAACATATTTATTAATGATCTAGATGAGGGGGTGGAGGGACTACTCATCAAGTTTGCAGATGACACCAAATTGGGAGGACTGGCAAATACTCCGGAAGATAGAGACAGTTCAATGAGATCTGAACACAATGGAAAAATGGGCAAATGAGAACAAGATCATAGAATCATAGAGTTGGAAGGGGCCATTCAGGCCATCTAGTCCAACCCCCTGCTCTACGCATCCTAAAGCATCCAAGAAAAGTGTGTATCCAACCTTTGCTTGAAGACTGCCAGTGAGGGGGAGCTCACCACCTCCTTAAGGTGCCTATTACACTGCTGAACTACTCAGACTGTGAAGGTCTCGTTCACACACAGTGTTACCTAGAACCGTATCCCCCATCCAGTAGGCATGCTTTTCATTTTTCTGACCCAGATGCAGAACTTTACACTTATCTTTATTAAATTGCATCTTGTTCTCATTTGCCCATTTTTCCATTGTGTTCAGATCTCGTTGAACTCTGTCTCTATCTTCCGGAGTATTTGCCAGTCCTCCCAATTTGGTGTCATCTGCAAACTTGACGAGTAGTCCCTCCACCCCCTCATCTAGATCATTAATAAATACGTTAAAAAGTACCGGGCCGAGCACTGAGCCCTGAGGTACCCTGCTACTCACCTCTCTCCAGTCTGATGAAACACCATTGACAACAACTCTTTGAGTGCGGTTCTCTAACCAATTCCCTATCCACCTGACTATCTGAAAATCCAGATTGCAGTCCTTCAATTTATCCATCAGAACATCATGGGGAACCTTGTCAAAAGCTTTACTAAAATCCAAGTAAATGACATCAACCGAATTTCCCCGATCCAGCACACCTGTTACTTGGTCAAAAAACAAAACCAGGTTGGTCTGGCAGGACCTGTTGGAGACAAATCCATGCTGACTTCCTTGGATCACCAAATTGTCCTCCAGATGTTTGCAGATCGCTCCCTTTAATATCTGCTCCATTATCTTCCCCACAACAGAGGTCAGACTCACTGGTCTGTAGTTTCCTGGGTTATCCTTCCTCCCTTTTTTGAAGATCGGAATAACATTTGCTCTCTTCCAGTCCTCCGGGACATCTACAGACCTTAAAGAGGTCCCGAAGATGATGGACAAGGGCTGTGCAAGTTCTCTGGAAAGTTCTTTGAGTACTCTCGGGTGTATTTCATCTGGACCAGGGGATTTGAACTCATCCAGTGCAGTTAAATGCCTCTCGACAACCTCTCTATCCATGTTAACCTGCCACCCAGACGCTATCCTTTGGCTACGGCCATCTCTAGATGTGCCTGAACACTTTGACCTGTGGGAAAAAACAGATGTAAAATAGGCACTAAGCCTTTCTGCTTTCTCTGCATCTTTCGTTAGAGTTTGTCCATCCGCACCCAACAGTGGGCCTATTGCCTCCTTTACTTTACGTTTGCTCTTCACATAACTGAAAAATCATTTCTTGTTACAACGGGCTTCCCTGGCCAATCTTAGCTCACTCTCAGCTTTGGCCTTTCTGATGATTGATCTACAGTGCCTACTAACCTGTAGGTACTCTTCTTTAGAGCTCTGTCCTTCCCTCCATTTCCTGAACATTTTCCTTTTCTTTCTTAGTTCCTCTTGAAGTTCTATGTTCATCCAAATAGGCTTCTTAGAGCTCCGGCAGTGTTTTCGTCTTTCTGGGATAGTCATTGATTGAGCATGCAATAGCTCTTGTTTGAGTAGCGCCCACCCTTCACATGCTCCCTTCCCTTCCAGCATTCTCGTCCATGGTATGACACTCATCATGTCTCTGAGTTTATTAAAGTTTGCCCTACAAAAATCCAACATCCATGTCTGGCTACAACATTCCAACAAAGGAATTCTATGAGGACATGGTCACTTCCCCCAAGGGTTCCCACCTCCTTCACCTCATCCACCAACTCTTGCCTGTTGGTCAGTATTAAGTCCAGTATGGCTGAACCTCTTGTGGGTTCAACTACCATATGATAAATGAAATTGTCAGCCAGGCAGGTCAGAAACTTGCATGACTGGGGACGCTTCACAGAGTTTGTTTCCCAGCACACATCTGGGAAATTGAAGTCACCCATGATGACAAGGTCCTGCCGCTTGGATATTTTCTCAAGCTGCTCACAAAGTGCAGCATCCACATCCTCTCATTGGTCAGGCGGTCGGTAGCAGACACCAACCACCACACTATTTTCCACTCGCTTATTTTCACCCAGATGCTTTCCACTGTAGATATACTCTCCTTCACGAGAATTTCCTGACAGGTAAGCCCTTTCCTCACATACAGTGCCACTCCTCCACCTCTTCGATCTATTCTGTTTTTTCTGAACAGTTCCTATCCATCCACCATTACATTCCAGTCATGAGAATCATTCCACCAAGTTTCTGTGATGCCTACTAGATCATACCTTTCCATCAGCATGAGAACTTCCAGCTCTTCCTTCTTATTGCCCATGCTTCGGGCATTAGTATAAAGACATCTGAATCCTTTTACTTTTGGTTCCCTATGAGCTGGCCTTGCCGGTTGGGCTGCCCCCGATCGTTCTCCTTCCTTACACTCCCTATGTTGATCGTCTCCTTCCCCTTGTGGATTCAGTTTAAAGCTCTCCTGATGAATCTCCCCAGGTTCCTGCCAAACACATTCTTCCCCAGCAAGATGCAATTTAAGAAAGTGTAAAGTTCTGCATCTCGGTCAGAAAGATGAAAAGCATGCCTACTGGATGGGGGATACGCTTCTAGGTAACACTGTGTGTGAACGAGACCTTGGGGTACTTGTGGATTGTAAATTAAACATGAGCAGGCAGTGTGATGCAGCGGTAAAAAAGGTGAATGTCATTTTGGTCTGTATCAACAGGGGCATCACATCAAAATCACAAGATGTCATAGTCCCATTGTATACGGCACTGGCCAGACCACACCTGGAGTACTGTGTGCCGTTCTGGAGGCCTCACTTCAAGAAGGTCGCAGATAAAATTGAAAGGGTACAGAGGAGAGCGATGAAGATGATCTGGGGCCAAGGGACCAAGCCCTATGAAGATAGGTTGAGGGACTTGGGAATGTTCAGCCTGGAGAAAAGGAGGTTGAGAGGGGACATGATGGCCCTCTTTAAGTATTTGAAAGGTTGTCACTTGGAGGAGGGCAGGATGCTGTTTCCGTTGGCTGCAGAGGAAAGGATGGGAGAGTTTCCTGAGCAGCTCAAAGAGGCGGTGGTCCGCCCTCTCCTGAAGATACCATCGCTGGACCCACTGGACCCTGCTAACTACCGCCCTGTGTCGCATTTAGCGTTCCTGGGCAAGGTGGTGGAGAGGGCTGCAGCGGACCAGCTCCTGACATTCTTGGAGGAAACTTCAGCACTCGATCCACATCAGTCTGGCTTCCGTCCTGGCCACGGGGTGGAGACGGTTTTGGTCGCCCTGCTGGATGACCTCCGTCGCCAGCTGGATAGAGGTGGGTCAGCCAAGTTGGTCCTTTTAGACCTATCGGCGGCCTTTGACATCGTGGACCACGAACTGTTGGTCCATCGCCTGGCCAGTACGGGGATACGGAGCACAGCCTTGTGCTGGATACGCTCCTTCCTCCAGAACCGGTCCCAGAGGGTTGCTGGGGGGGAAGAGTTCTCGCAGCCCTATAGACTCCCTTGCGGGGTCCCTCAGGGTGCGGTCCTCTCCCCCACATTTTTTAACATCTTTATGCGCCCTCTGGCCCAGCTGGTACGGAGTTTTGGGTTGGGTTGCCATCAGTACGCTGATGACACCCAGCTCTATCTCCTAATGGACGGTCACCCGAACTCCCCCCCGGAACCATTTGCCAGATGTTTGGAAGCAGTGTCTGAATGGTTCAAGCAGAGTCGCCCGAAACTCAACCCCTCCAAGATGGAGGTCCTGTGGCTGGGTAGAAGGGGGCGTGTTTACCCACCCTAGCAGGGGTGCAACTTACCATCGTGCCCCAAGCTAGGAATTTGGGTGTGACCATTGATGCCTCCCTGACTATGGAGGCTCAGGTCAAGAGAGTAGCAGGCCAGGCATTTTTCTATCTTCACCAGGCCTGGCTACTAGCGCCCTACCTGTCCCCTGACCACTTAGCCACAGTGATCCATGCAACGGTCACCTACAAACTAGATTTCTGTAACTCGCTCTACGCAGGCCTTCCCTTGTCCCTGACCCGGAAACTACAGCTGGTGCAAAATGCAGCTGCCAGAGTCCTCACTGGCACACCTTGGAGGGCCCACATCCAGCCGGTGCTGAGGCAGCTGCATTGGCTGCCAATTGCTGCCCGGATCCGGTTCAAGGTTTTGGTTTTAACCTTCAAGGCCATACGCGGGTTGGGACCCACATACCTGAGGGACCACCTACCGCCTACTCTATGCCCCCCGCAGGGCCTTATGCTCTGCGGGTGAGAACCTGTTGGTCGTCCCCGGCCCGAAGGAAGCGCGCCTAGCCTTGACCAGGGCCAGGGCATTTCAGTCCTGGCCCCTACCTGGTGGAATGAACTCCTGGGTGAACTGCGGGCCCTGCGGGATTTATCAGCTTTCCGCAGGGCCTGTAAAACGGAGCTCTTCCGCCAGGTCTATGGCTGAGGCTGGGGTCAGCGAATCAGGGACATCGCTCCCCCCCTAGGAGTTGGAGTGTACGCTACTCCCCTGTCCTTTCCTCTTCACCTCTTTGATAATTGGGGGAGGGATGGGATTTTTAGCCGTCATGTTATAGATTGATGTTTTAATGGGAATTTTAATGGGGTTAGCTGTTGTGACCCGCCTCGAGCCTGTCGGGAGAGGCGGGAAATAAATCTAATAATAATAATAATAATAATAATAATAATAATAATAATAATAATAAATAATAATAATAATGAGCAGTAATGGGTTTAAACTTCAAGTACAATGATATAGGCTAGATATCAGGAAAAAGTTTTTCACAGTCAGAGTAGTTCAGCAGTGGGATAGGCTGCCTAAGGAGGTGGTGAGCTCCCCCTCACTGGAAGTCTTCAAGCAAAGGTTGGATACACACTTTTCTTGGATGCTTTAGGATGCTTAGGGCTGATCCTGCACTGAGCAGGGGGTTGGACTAGATGGCCTGTATGGCCCCTTCCAACTCTAGGATTCTATGATTCTGTGATTCTCTACCCACTGGAACAAAAAATCCTAACCTGATGATGCCCGAAGTCTAGCCATTAGTAAGAAAGAAACCGATCTTGTGGACAATAAAATCAGAGCTCCTGCCCTAAATAAATCTTTGTTGGTCTGAAAGGTGCTACTGGACTCTGATTTTATTGTGCTGCTTCTTGTGGACAGTTCAAGTAAAACATCCGCTCAGACTGCGGGCAGAAAATGTTAGCTGCATGTTGGGAATGACAAGGAAAGGAACTGACAGCTGAACAGCCAATGTGGCAGAGGCTGCACACAGAGCTACAGCGTGGCCTCATCGGGTGGCTCTGCTTGCCGTACCTAAAAAACGAGACTGCAGAGCCGGGGGAAAGGGCAGAGGGGGCAACCCAGGGGATTAAGGGTTGGAAGCGCCTTTCCTATAAGGCGGGCTAGAGAGTGCGGGGTTTTTCAGTTTACAGAAAAGATGAGCAGTGGAATGGCAGAGTTTTAAAATTATCCACAGGATGGGAAAAAAACCATGAGCAGGAAATGTCTGACCTTCTCCCATAATGCTGGAATTCAGAGGCACCCAATGAAATGTTTTGGAAATGGGCTCAGGAGCGACTAAAGGAAATACTTCTTTACTCAAAAAGTGATTAAAATGTGGAATTCACAGTCAGAGGATGTAGTGATGGCCACAGGTATAGGCACCATTAGACAGGAATTAGATTCACAGAGGAGAGGTCTGTCAGGGGCTACTAGCCAGGGGGACTAAAGGGAACCTCCACATTCACAGGGAG
The DNA here is from genome assembly GCF_049243985.1 of Paroedura picta. Lineage (NCBI taxonomy): Eukaryota > Metazoa > Chordata > Lepidosauria > Squamata > Gekkonidae > Paroedura > Paroedura picta. The sequence goes on from NC_135372.1 coordinate 720,420, forward strand.
ACAACTTCTGAATCCCAGAGCCAGGATGCAGCATCAGGGAAGGCAGCCTCAGCCTCTGTGCCGTTGTTGACCCTCCAAAGGAACGGGTTGGCCACTGTGTGAGACGGGAGGCTGGACTGGATGGACCACTGGCCTGACCCTCGAGGTTACCTCTTATTTTAATAAGAGCAGTTTCAAGTCAATAGCCTGCAGTCTTCTGTGGGGGTGGTGGGGTTCAGGTGTGGCAGATCTCACACCCACCTGCAAAAATCTGTTTCCGATCCAAAGTTCATATCCAAATATTGACAAACGGCACACACCCTGTAGGATGCAACCAAACCAATATAAACATGAGCAGGTAGGAACCCTAATTCTGCATTTGCAGCCAAGGGAGAAATAGACATTTCCCCACCCAACTGGTTTTACCGGAAAAGGAACTGCCACAAGACGCTCTTCAGCTCAGCTGCTGTGTTTTTGCAAGCTGAAGTTAGCTGCTCTCTAGGTGACTTTGACTCAAATGAAAAGAAATTAAACATTAATCAGATCTTTTTGGGGTACACAAGGAAGACATTACATTTAGCAGCCTCGTGGCAATCACCAGGGGTACAGGGAACTTTCAGAATTACAGAGCCAGCTTGGTGTAATGGTTGGGAGTGGCGGCTTCTAATCTGGAGAACAGGGTTTGACTCCTCATTTTTCCACATGCAGCCAGCTGGTTGACCATGGGCTAGTAACGGTCATAGATAGAGCTGTTCTCACTAAGCAGTTCTCTTAGAGCTCTCTCAGACTCACCTACTTCACAGGGTGACTGTTATGAGAAGAGTATGGGAAGGTGACTGTAAGCCACTTTGAGACTCCTTCGGGTAGTAAAAAGCGAGGTATAAAAACCAACTCTTCTTCTTCTACAAGTTATCTGCAAATGGCAGAGATAAGTTGCCCTGGAGAAATGGCTACTTTGGAGGGTGGGCCCTGCTGAAGTCCCTCCCCTCCTAACACCCTGCTCTCCCCAGGCTCCACCCCCAAATCTCCCAGAATTTCATCAGCTTGGAGTTGGCAACCCTGCAACTGATCCATTAGTGTACAGGGGAAATGAAAGTGAGGTTATCGCTGGAGGGAGCCAGTTCAAAATGTCCCCCGTCCCTCCCGGATAACTTCCACACTTCCGTGGGGCTTGTGCCAGCCACTGGATTGAGGCTGACCGACACGACATCTGATGACCCCCCCCCAGGCACCGCCCTCCATGACCTGAACCAAACGGACCTCCCCAGGGGTCCACGTTAAAAGCTGTTGTTCAATGTGAATCTACTATAATATTCTGTCTAATTTTGGAACCACTGTTATGATTACTGTGACTATGTTTATGACTATGATGTATACCCACATTTTATGTAAACCGCCCTGAGCCTCATGGGAGGGTGGTATAGAAATTCAAGAAAACAAATGGAATAAGCAAACTGATTCTGCCCACTTTGATTCCAGCCCAAGCACCCTCTCTCTCTTGCAGCTCTACTCCTGGGTCACTGACAGGTGCAACAGAACTGGACCAATTGACTTTCTCAGGCGTATGCTTTCATTTTAAAAAGCTAGTCCCTAACCTGCCCCACAGCTTCTCTTGGCCTAAAGTTGTTGTTAGGTGCAAAGTTGTGTCCGACCCATCGCAACCCCATGGACAATGATCCTCCAGGCCTTCCTGTCCTCTACCATTCCCCAGAGTCCATTTAAGTTTGCACCTACTGCTTCAGTGACTCCATCCAGCCACCTCATTCTCTGTGGTCCCCTTCTTCTTTTGCCCTCGATTGCTCCCAGCATTAGGCTCTTCTCCAGGGAGTCCTTCCTTCTCTTGAGGTGGCCAAAGTATTTGAGTTTCATCTTCAGGATCTGGCCTTCTAAAGAGCAGTCAGGGCTGATCTCCTCTAGGACTGGCCGGTTTGTTCGCCTTGCAGTCCAAGGGACTTGCAAGAGCCTTCTCCAGCACCACAGTTCAAAAGCCTCAATTCTTTGACGCTCGGCCTTCCTTATGGTCCAACTTTCGCAGCCATACATTGCAACTGGGAATACCATAGCCTTGACTAAACGCACTTTTTTTGGCAGGGTGATGTCTCTGCTTTTTAGGATGCTGTCTAGATTTGCCATAGCTTTCCTCCCCAGGAGCAAGCGTCTTTTAATTACTTTGCTGCAGTCCCCATCTGCAGTGATTTGGAGCCCAGGAAAATAAAATCTGTCACTATCTCCATTTCTTCCCCATCTATTTGCCAGGAATTGAGAGAGCCGGATGCCATGATCTTTGTTTTCTTGATGTTGAGTTTTAAGCCAATTTTTGCACTCTCCTCCTTCACCCGCATCAACAGGCTCTTTAGTCCACTTTCTGCCATTGGAGTGGTATCATCTGCATATATGAGGTTGTTGATATTTCTCCCTGCAATCCTGATCCCAGTTTGTGACTCCTCTAATCCCGCCTTTCTCATGAGGTGCTCCGCATACAAGTTAAATAGGCAAGGCGACAGTATACAGTTTTGCCGAACTCCTTGCTCAATTTTGAACCAATCAGTGATTCCACTAAAATAGGGGTCCCTAAAGTAGGGGTCCCTTTTGTGCCAGTGGGCACCTTTGGAAATCTGCCACTAGGTGGTGGGCCCAACCCCAAATATGGCTGATGCAGGTGGCCGAGCAAGCCAGAAAGTGCCCATGAGTAGGGCTTTGCATGACTCTCATTGTAGCTCTTCAGCATTCCAGTCAGAAGCTCTGTTCAACAGGGTGCATTTAAAAACGAATGTACACACACACACACACACACACACACACACAGAGCGCTAGTTAAGAAGCACTCATCCGGGAGTTGCTGTCAGATTGCCAGCAGCCAACCAGCTCTGTCAGCCCCTCTCACTTTCCAAATCACCTGGCAAGGCAGTCACCAGGGTCAGCCTGGAAGACCCCAGGCCTAAAGGCAAAGAGTTCTCAAGCTACCCTCCAGATTTAGACATGAAAACTATACCCAAAAAGAAATATTTGTCATCAATATGCAGATGACACCCAGCTCTTCCTCCTGATGGACGGCCGCCTGATTCTCCCCCAGAATCCTTAACCAGCTGCCTGGAAGCAGTGACAAGGTAGCTCAAGCAGAGTCGTCTAAAGCTCAACACTTCAGAGGTCCTGTGGCTGGGCAGGAAAGGCCCAAGCGAGGAAGTGCACCTACCCACCCTGGATGGAGTGCAGCTCTCAGTGGCTCTCTCTGCCAGGAACCTGGGTGTGATTCTCAGTGCCTCCCTCTCAATGGAGGCTTAGGTCATAAGAGTAGCGTGGCTGGCATTCTGCCTTCTTTGCCAAGCCAAACTACTCCCTGGCCCCAAAACACCTAGCCACAGTGATCCACGCAATGTCACCTCTAGACTGGATTTCTGCAACTCACTCTACACAGGCCTGGCCTTGGCCTTAATCCGGAAACTACAGCTGGTCCAGAATCCTCACAGCAAAACCTTGAAGGTCCCACATTTGGCCCATTCTTCAACAACTGCACTGGCTACCAGTCAAATTCCAGATTAGACTTAAGGTTTTGGTAATCACCTTTAAGGCCATACGCGGTCTGGGCCCAGTGTACCTGAGGGATCGCCTCTCGGCCCACACCCCTCAAAAAGCTTTGCGCTCTGCTACACCCAACTGCCTGGTGGTCCCTGGCCCCAGGGAAGCTCACTTGACCTCAACCAGGGCCAGAGCGTTCTCCATCTTGGCCCCCACCTGGTGGAACAAGCTCCCAGAGTAGATCAGGGCCCTGATGGAACAAGAGCAATTCTGCAGGGCCTGCAAAAGGGAGCTCCTTCACCAGGCATTTGGTTGAGGTTGACCGTGGCCACTCCTTCCTTTGCCCCCCCTCCCATGTAAATCACCACCTATACCATCCAACCATGGGTCCTCTGCATGCTACATTCTGTTCACTACTGTTCAATTGTTTAGTATTCTGTTGTTCAATGATCAATCATAAGAAAGGCCAAAGCTGAGAGTGAGCTAAGATTGGCCAGGGAAGCCCATTGTAACAAGAAAAGATTTCTCAGTTATGTGAGGAGCAAACGTAAAGTAAAGGAGGCAATAGGCCCACTGTTGGGTGCGGATGGACAAACTCTAATGGAAGATGCAGAGAAAGCAGAAAGGCTTAGTGCAGGGGTAATCAAACTGCGGCCCTCCAGATGTCCATGAACTACAATTCCCAGGAGCCCCTGCCAGCGAATGCTGGCAGGGGCTTCTGGGAATTGTAGTCCATGGACATCTTGTCAAACGCACAGGAAACTCACAACAAAACTTATTCAAAAAGAAAATAGTTTTATTGATTAGCACTATACGCATTGGACTGAAAGTCAAATCTGACTCGAAGCCAGATTTGCCTCAGCTTATCAATACATTTCTCCCGCCCAAAACTTGACAGTTCCCAAGGAGGGGGGTTAGTGAGGAAAGACATATGTGAAACAACAACAGGATTCCAAACTCCCATCCTTGAGAGAATTGACAACAACCCTGTGAGCCCATAACAAGATAAGGTTAGAATAACATCACTACTCTACTTTATTGCTTACACACTACAAGGCCGGGGCTAGCAGGCGCCAGGTTCAATTAAACAATATAACTGACATGGAGGAACTCAGGCTAATTTATGACAGAGATTCTACAATCCTGACATCCCTCCGCATTAAAACAAACTTCACTCCCCCACCTAGCCGGCATCTACCGGGCGAGGACAATCAGGAAATGCTCGATGGAAAGCCCGGAGAAGGCGGGGTGCCTTCACATTCCCTGCCTCCACCCACTCTTTGTCCCCCGAGGGGAAATCTTTCCAATCGACCAGATATTGAAGGCGACCCTTGTGCAAACGAGAGTCTAAAATTTGGTTGACTTCATAGTGGGTGTCTTTGTCGATGTAAATTGGCACGGGCTGGTCTGGAGGAGGGTGCCACTCGTCTGGGACCGGAGCTCTTCGCAGCAGGCTGGAATGAAAAACCGGATGCACATTCCTGTAAGTCTTTGGTAAAGCTAGCTCAACAGTCACAGTATTAATCAGTTTTACCACTTTAAATGGCCCCACGTATTTAGGGCCAAGTTTCTTTGATTTCTGCTGGCATCTCAGGTTCTTAGTGGACAAATAGGCCAGGTCTCCCACTTTCCAATCAGGTGCAGGTACTCTTTTCTTATCTGCTTGGGCTTTATAGGCTTGTTTTGCCTCCTTGAGGCTAGCAACAATTTCTGGCCAACCTGTACTGATGGTCGATGCCCATTTATTTATATCAGGAGTCTCAGTGGAGCTGAATTCCCAGGTGGGGGCGGTTGCCAAATCAGTCCCATACACTACTTTGAAAGGTGATACCCCTGTTGAGGCATGGACCCCATTGTTGTAGGCAAATTCCGCCAGCGGTAATAGGGAGACCCAATTGTCCTGCTGGTGATTGATGAAACAACGCAAATACTGTTCCAGGATTTGGTTTACCCTTTCGGTCTGGCCATTTGATTCAGGGTGATAGCCCGAAGTGAGGGCTTGCTCCACCCCCAAAAGTCTCAGGAGTTCCCTCCAAAACTTGGAAACGAACTGGGGGCCCCGATCCGTCAGGACACGTGTCGGGATCCCGTGCAGACGTACCACGTGTTCAATGAAAAGAGAGGCCAATTTTGGTGCTGAAGGCACTCCCGTGCAGGGAATGAAGTGAGCCTGTTTTGAAAAAGCATCCACTACCACCCATATAACGGTGTTCCCATGGCTGGGAGGGAGGTCCGTAATAAAGTCCATAGTGACATCTGTCCACGGACGAGAGGGGGTGGGCTGTGGTTGCAATAGCCCCTTTTTCTTGCCTCCAACCGGTTTGGAGGCAATACAAATAGGGCATCCCTGCACATATTTCTCCACATCTTTGCGCAGGGACGGCCACCAATACTGTCTCCTGACTAGGTGCAGAGTTTTCACGAAACCAAAGTGTCCAGCAGTTTTTGCGTCGTGGCAAAGTTTCAAAACCTTTCCCCTGGCCACAACAGGAACAAAGAGTCTCTCGCCCTTAAAAAAGAGCCCCCCCTTCTCAGTCAGAACAGGGCGGAGGGAGCCAAACTCCGGATCTTGTGACATCTCCTTTTGGACCCAGCCCCCTGGGATGGGCGTATCAGTCTTTACGTGGCTGCGCGTCACGGCGGCCATCCCTAGTTGGGCGGGGGTGAAAACGGTGTCCACCAATGGGTCTCGTTTGCTGTTGTACTGGGGCAGGCATGATAATGCATCTGCCAAAAAGTTCATTTTACCCGGCAGATGCTTCAGGGAGAAGTTGAAACGGGCGAAAAACTCTGCCCATCTCATTTGCTTGGCGGAAAGCGATCGGGGCTGCTTGAGTGCCTGAAGGTTTTTATGATCCGTCCAGACTACGAATGGGATCGCGGACCCTTCTAGCCAATGCCTCCAGGTGGAAAGGGCCAATTTTACTGCAGCCGCCTCTTTTTCCCAAATTGCCCAGTTTCGCTCTGCCCCCGAGAATTTCTTTGACAGATAGGCCAGCGGGTGTAATTTTCCGTCCTCCCCCTCTTGGAGGATCACGGCCCCCATTGCTACGTCCGAGGAGTCTACTTGTACAGTAAATTGCTTAGAAGGGTCAGCATGGGCCAGCACTGGTTCGGACGTAAACAACAACTTTAGTTTGTCGAATGCGTCTTGGCAGGGGGGAGTCCACAAAAGGGGCGTCCCCGGGCGGCTCGCCGTTTTACCCCCTTGTTTGGTCTTCAACAAGTCAGTGAGGGGCAACGCCACTTTGGCAAAATTGGGGATGAAAGTCCTGTAAAAATTAGCGAATCCTAAGAAGCTTTGCAGTTGCCTCCTGGTGCGGGGGGGTTCCCAAGCCAGCAAGTCACGCACCTTGCCAGGGTCCATCTCAATCCCCGCTTGGGAGACACGGAATCCCAGAAACTCCACCGCATCGCGGTGGAACTCACATTTAGACAGTTTAGCAAACAATTGGTGCTTCCGCAAGCGGTTGAGCACTTCGCGTACCAGTTCAGCATGACTCTCAACATTCTCTGAATACACAAGAATATCATCAATGTAAACCAACACCCCCTGGTACAATAAATCATGCATAATTTCATTAATCATATTCATGAACACGCCCGGAGCGCCGGCGAGGCCGAACGGCATTAAGGTGTACTCAAACTGCCCCAGGGGAGTATTAAAAGCCGTTAAATATTCGTGCCCCCTCTTGATCCGAACACGGTAATAGGCTTCCCTCAAATCCAATTTCGTAAAAATCCGTGCCTTCCCCAAGTGGCCCAACAAGTCTTTTATCAGGGGGAGCGGGTAGGCATTGCAGGTGGAGACCGCGTTCAACCCACGGTAGTCAGTACACAAACGTAGCGAACCGTCTTTCTTTTTTACAAAAAGGACCGGGGCCGCCAATGAAGATGTGGCCGGTCTAATAAAACCCCTCGCCAAGTTCTTATCCAAAAATTCCCTAAGCTCCGCCATTTCCCGGGGGCTCATGGAATAAAGTTTGGCTTTGGGGAGTGGCTCCCCTTTCTTTAATTCAATGGCACAGTCAGTTTTACGGTGGGGGGGCAGTTGGTTGCACTCTACCTCCGCGAACACATCAGCAAAGTCCCGATACTCAGGAGGGAGCGCTGCCCCCCCCGATCCCAAAGCGGCTACAACCCCCGTAAGTGGGGAATCCCGCGGTCGAGCGTGCTGCTCGCAGGCGGGAGAGGTAAAGTCCACAGTCCCTTCTTTCCACTTTACTAAGGGGTCATGTTCCTTCAGCCAATCCAACCCTAACACACAAGGGAAGGCAGAATGAGGGGCTACCAAAGGCTGGATTTGCTCCCAATGTTTTTTTATGTCCAAGTCCATTGGGCGCGTTTTCGCCGTGGCCTCCCCTCCGGGAGCGCATTTCCCATCTAATTGGGTGATTGGCAGGGGTTCCCTCAGCGGCACCTTTCCCACCCCCAAAGTCTCGGCCAGTGCCGGGCTCACTAGGGATTGGGTGCACCCTGAGTCCACGATACACCGGACTCCCACTGTTTTCCCCGACTTGGGGTTGGAGAGCTTGGCAGGTAGGAGTAGCAAGGGGGAATCACTCACCACGCGTTTGCCCCTGTTGGCGGCCTGCTGGCGGGGCGCCTTTACAGCAGACCGTCCTCGTTTCCCGACTGCTCCTCGGCTTGATCCTCGTCCTCCAGCCCGCTTCCCTCCTCCGAGTCGTCCACTGCTGGCACGGCAGCCGCTGGCACCAGAAGGGACTTGGCACTTTTCTTGGGAGTGGTTTTCTTGGCGGGCTGGGCTTTCGGTGGGGCGCTGCTCACGGCCCTCGGGGTCGCTGTTGCTTTTGTGGGGCAGTTTGCGAGAAAGTGCCCCGCTTGGCCACAACCCAAGCACAGCCCTTTTTCCATGCGCCGGGTGCGCTCAGACGGCTCCAACTTGGCTCGGGGCTTGGTTTTCGCCGGGGTGGAAGTTTTCGCCATGGTTTTGCCTGCCAGGACCTGTACCATCGAAGCTCGCTCCAATCGGTTTTCCATCTCCCCAGCCAATTGGACCCATCCTTCGACTGTAAGCGGGTCTTCCAGGAGAAGGCATTTGTCTGCCAGAGTAGGATTGAGGCCCCCCACAAACGACAGCACGCGTTGGGGCTCCGTCCAGTCCGGCACCGAGGAAGCCAGCTCTTTAAACTCCCTGGCGTACTCGACCACTGACAACTTCCCTTGCCGGTGAGCCCTGAGTTTCTTCTCCGCGGTCTCTCGCTCGAACGGTTCCACGTACATCTGGCGCAGGGCTCTCATGAAATGGTTGTAGTCACGTATGGCTTGGGGGTGATAGCGGTACAAGTCCACAAACCACTTGGCTGCTTTGCCTTCTAGGGCTTGGCCCACGAAACGCACTTTCTCAGCGTCGTCCTGGAAAGTGAACCCCATTTCCATCATGTAGGCCTGGAGGTGCACCAGAAACGTAGGAAAATCGGAGGGGTCTCCGGAAAACTTAGCCTTGAATTTATAGGTGCTCCGCATCTCCACACCCCGGAGGTGGGCTGGTAGGCGCCCCGGGCCCCAATCCGCCGGTGCCGGGGCCGGTACTGGGGGTCTTGCACCGCGGCCGATGCCTCGTCCTCTCCCCGCCGCCACTCTTGCTCGTTCCGCTGCCCGGGCCGCCTCCGCTGCTCGCGCTGCCGCTCGCGCCGCTTCGCGCGCCGCTGCTGCCGCCGCCGCCTCGGCTCCCGCAACGTCCGCCGCCGCCGCCGCTGCTGCCGCCGCCGCTGCGTCCTCGCCTCCGTCCGTGCCGTCCCCTCCGGCTCCATCGCCGCCCGCGCCGCCTTCGTCCTCTCGCTCCTCGCCCTCGCCTTCTTGTTCTCGTTGCGCTCTCGCTCGAGCCTCTGCCTCCGCCTCGATTTCCAGCTGCGCCCTGGCCCTGGCCAACGCCTCAGCATCCGTTGCCGCTTGCGTGTCCGCCATGCCGTGCTCCCGCAGTGCAAGCCCACCACTCACTCGTCGCAGGCTGGTATCGTGCGCACCACCACCGAGCACTTCCTTCAGCAGGCGTTGCGTTCGGCGCTTCTCCTCCGGATCCAACCGACCCGAAAGATCCTGCAGCCAGTTAGTCACCCTGTCCAGCTTGTACTGCAAGTCCTGTGTCTCACCCACAGGCTCCAGCGCGTAGCTAGGCAGTCCCAGGTGCTCCGGCCACCTCTCATCCCCAGTAGGGCGGTCGTATTTAGACAATCGCCTGCGCTGGGTGACGTGTCGTTCCAAAAATTCCTCGGGCCCCGGGGTTGTCCCCGAGATTGCCCGCATCATGCCCGAGCTGTGCGGGCCGGCACTCGCGCCGTCGCCCTGGGAGAGGTCCCAATCCAGGCCCTCTCCCTGCTCAGAAAAAGTATGTCCCTCGCCCTGCATTTTGCAGGTGAAAGGAGTTGTGAGATTTGACTTGATGTCAAACGCACAGGAAACTCACAACAAAACTTATTCAAAAAGAAAATAGTTTTATTGATTAGCACTATACGCATTGGACTGAAAGTCAAATCTGACTCGAAGCCAGATTTGCCTCAGCTTATCAATACATTTCTCCCGCCCAAAACTTGACAGTTCCCAAGGAGGGGGGTTAGTGAGGAAAGACATATGTGAAACAACAACAGGATTCCAAACTCCCATCCTTGAGAGAATTGACAACAACCCTGTGAGCCCATAACAAGATAAGGTTAGAATAACATCACTACTCTACTTTATTGCTTACACACTACAAGGCCGGGGCTAGCAGGCGCCAGGTTCAATTAAACAATATAACTGACATGGAGGAACTCAGGCTAATTTATGACAGAGATTCTACAATCCTGACACATCTGGAGGGCCGCAGTTTGACTACCCCTGGCTTAGTGCCTATTTTACATCTTTTTCCCACAGGTCAAAGGGTTTAGGCACATCTAGAGATGGCCATAGCCAAAGGACAGTGTCTGGGTGGCAGGTTAACATGGATAGAGAGGTTGTCGAGAGGCATTTAGCTGCACTGGATGAGTTCAAATCCCCTGGTCTGGATGAAATGCACCCGAGAGTACTCAAAGAACTTTCCAGAGAACTTGCACAGCCCTTGTCCATCATCTTCGGAACCTCTTTAAGGACTGGAGATGTCCCGGAGGACTGGAAGAGAGCAAATGTTATTCCGATCTTCAAAAAAGGGAGGAAGGATGACCCGGGAAACTACAGACCAGTGAGTCTGACCTCTGTTGTGGGGAAGATAATGGAGCAGATATTAAAGGGAGCGATCTGCAAACATCTGGAGGACAATTTGGTGATCCAAGGAAGTCAGCATGGATTTGTCTCCAACAGGTCCTGCCAGACCAATCTGGTTTTCTTTTTTGACCAAGTAACAGGTTTGCTGGATCGGGGAAATTTGGTTGATGTCATTTACTTGGATTTTAGTAAAGCTTTTGACAAGGTTCCCCATGATGTTCTGATGGATAAATTGAAGGACTGCAATCTGGATTTTCAGATAGTCAGGTGGATAGGGAATTGGTTAGAGAACCGCACTCAAAGAGTTGTTGTCAATGGTGTTTCATCAGACTGGAGAGAGGTGAGTAGCGGGGTACCTCAGGGCTCGGTGCTTGGCCCGGTACTTTTTAACATATTTATTAATGATCTAGATGAGGGGGTGGAGGGACTACTCGTCAAGTTTGCGGATGACACCAAATTGGGAGGACTGGCAAATACTCCGGAAGATAAGAGACAGAGTTCAACGAGATCTGAACACAATGGAAAAATGGGCAAATGAGAACAAGATGCAATTTAATAAAGATAAGTGTAAAGTTCTGCATCTGGGTCAGAAAAATGAAAAGCATGCCTACTGGATGGGGGATATGCTTCTAGGTAACACTGTGTGTGAACGAGACCTTGGGGTACTTGTGGATTGTAAACTAAACATGAGCAGGCAATGTGATGCAGCGGTAAAAAAGGCAAATGCCATTTTGGGCTGTATCAACAGAGGCATCACATCAAAATCACAAGATGTCATAGTTCCATTGTATACGGCACTGGTCAGACCACACTAGGAGTACTATGTGCAGTTCTGGAGCCTCACTTCAAGAAGGACGTAGATAAAATTGAAAGAGTACAGAGGAGAGCGACGAAGATGATCTGGGGCCAAGGGACCAAGCCCTATGAAGATAGGTTGAGGGACTTGGGAATGTTCAGCCTGGAGAAAAGGAGGTTGAGAGGGGACATGATAGCCCTCTTTAAGTATTTGAAAGGTTGTCACTTGGAGGAGGGCAGGATGCTGTTTCTGTTGGCTGCAGAGGAGAGGACACGCAGTAATGGGTTTAAACTTGAAGTACAACGATATAGGCTAGATATCAGGAAAATGTTTTTCACAGTCAGAGTAGTTCAGCAGTGGAATAGGCTGCCTAAGGAGGTGGTGAGCTCCCCCTCACTGGCAGTCTTCAAGCAAAGGTTGGATACACACTTTTCTTGGATGCTTTAGGATGCTTAGGGCTGATCCTGCGTTGAGCAGGGGGTTGGACTAGATAGCCTGTATGGCCCCTTCCAACTCTATGATTCTATGATTCTATTCTATGTTCTACCGGATACTATTCTGTTATTATTACTGTTTATTATTGTTGTTATTTATAGCCACTGATTTTTCTGTACTGTTCCTGTTCCACCAAGTTTTATGTAAACCTCCCTGAGTCCCAGGGGAGGGTAGTATACAAATGTAAAATAAAGATAATAAAACTGATGGGTAGAAATATCCGTAGAATGAATGACGAGTTAAGAACAGTGGCTTCAAACATCAGTTACAAAGAGCTTCTTGCAAGCAGCCAGTAAGCTTGGCCTGGTGGGATCAAGTGAGGACTTGTGGGAGGCCCCTCATTTTCACCTTGTATTCTTTACCACATTTCCTCCTCTTGGCACAAGCCTTATCCTCACCTTTCTTTGTTTCCTTCTCTCCTTCCCACTTACCTACCAACCATCTATCTGCCCCTCCTTCAGCAATATTGCTTTATTTTTATTTATGTATTATATTTACATACCGCCCTCCCTTGCGGCTCAGTGCGGTTTACATGGAACGTAGGAATAAGTACATTACAAAACATTTTCGGTCCTGGCCCCAACCTGCTGGAAGGAGCTCCCGGAAGAGCTGAGGGCCCTGCTGGAGTTGCCAGCTTTCCGCAGGGCCTGCAAGACGGAGGAGCTCTTCCGCCAGGCGCATGGCTGAGGCCAGGGCAGGGTCCTGGTTCTCGAACTCGGATCCCAGCGTCCATCGGACCAGCTCCCCCTCTCGCTGGAGGGAAGGCCGGGCCTCAGGCTGAACACGATGAGATTAGAATTGATTATAGAGGATGGCCACTGCTGCCTGTTACATTGTTTTTTACTGTTATTTGGGTAAATTATGGGGGTTTTATTGTATTTTTAATATTTTATTATGTAAACTGCCGCAAGACCTGCTGGGGAGCGGCAGTATATAAATGTATAAATAAACTAACAAAAACTTCTAACAACACAATAGTAACAGTAACAGTAAGTTTCAGCAGCCAATAACAAAGTTCTAACAACCCTTCCATGCAACAGTTCTCGCATCGATGGTGACAATCTTGTCAACTGTGGCCCCACAGGTTGGTCGATTCGGGATCAGTTCATGGGAGGGGCTCCTGGGGGCCCCAGCAGATGTTGCTGATTCGCCCCACCTCAACCAAATGCCTGGCCGTGCTCCCCTTTGGGGAGCCCATTCTGCCAGGTAGGGCCCAGGACAGAGAGTGTTCTTTCCCTGGTTAGGGCCTGATGTACTTTGCTGAGGCCAGGGATCACAGGCCTGTCGGAAGAGGTGGAGCGTACAGCTAGGGAGGCAGTGCCCCAGGTACACCGGCCCCAACCGTGGTAGGTTGGACATCAAGCATGTAACTGGCCCACTGTCACCCGTTAACTCTCCCAGCAGAGTGGGGATTCTCAAAAGAAGAAAAACAAGGAGTACATGCTTAAGGGAAGCAACCTGTCTCACCACAGAGCCAACACCAATGTGGCTCCAGGTCATTTCCACTGCTCCCCTTCCGGAGGAGGAGTTCTTCTGCAATTGGAGGGGGTGGAGCCCGCACGCCTAACCCCGCCTTAAACCCCAGCCTGTCTCTCTGCCCCCCAGTCCATTAAAATGGGAGATGATGTCGGGTGACGTATCACTTCCTGGGGGTGTGGCCAGCTGACATCACTTCCGGGGCTCCTTGAAGCCTGAAAAATTATTTCAGGGGCACCCCCAAGGTCAAAAGATTGAAAAAAGCTACTCTATATAATAATTAATTAATTGGAGACCAACAAGATTACAGATCCAGAAATTTGGGGGGTTATGCGCTTTCAAGAATCAAAGATCTAAGTTTTTACTCCTGAAAGTGCATCTCCCACCCCCACAAAAACCTTCTTGGTCTCGGAGGTTCTTGGGGACTCGATCCAGTTCTCCTCCTGCCAGCCCCTGAAACTGCCTGGCTAAAAGGTCCCGCTTTACAGCATCTGCTTTGTGTCCTCTCGCTCTCCTCCAACCTCTGAAGTTAGGCAGGGTCAGCCCAGACTGCTCCTCGGATGGGAGACCCCCCAGGAAGTCGAGGCGAACTCCCTTGCCCTGGAAACCCCGTGGGGGTCCCCGCAAACCCACTGGCGGCGTCCGGCACTTCCCAGCCCACCCCCCTACCCCCCTGAAGGCTCCTGCTCAGGCCTCTCCTCCTTGGGGGCTTCGGATCGCCTTCTGCCTGAAGAACGCGGCGGAAAGGCGAGGGGGGACTGCGAGCCACTTTAAAGCGCCTCCGCGCGGCACACACGCCGCTTCCTCCGGCTCGGTCGCGCGCCCAGCCCAGCCCAGCCCAGCCCAGGCCCGGGGCCCCGAGGCGAAGGTTGCCCTTCCCATTCAAGCGGGCGGGCGGGCGGGGAGCACAAACCAAGCAGCCCACCCCGAACGGCTCTGCCCTTGGACACGCGGGGCGAGGAGCCGAGGCAAGCTTCGAGGGACCCCGCCCGGCCCGGCCCGGCTCGTCGGTGCAAAACAAGTTTCCGCCACCCCCGGCCCAGCCTGCTCCTGCCGGGCCCCGAGGTGGGCGCCCCGACGCCGCCAAAGTCGCGGGCCGGGAGCGGCGGGGCCATCGGCAAGCCTCCCTCCGGCAGGGCCGGGCCGCGCAGAGAAGAGGAGGGCTCCCCGGGAGCCTCGAGCACTTACCGGGCGCAGGATCCGGCCCCGGGAGCGCGGCGCAAACTTTCCCCTGCCGGCCGCCAGGTGAGCGGGCGGGCGGGCGCGCGCGCAGGTGGGAGCCCTTTGGCCCAGGTGTGGCCGGGCGGCCGCTTTCGGCCTTAACCCCTTCGGCTCTGAGACAGGCGCGACTTGAGCAAAGAGGGCTGAGGACGATTTAGCAACGGCCTGCACCTTCCCTAATAATAGGACTCCCGGAATGGGAGGGGCGGGAGAAAGGCCTTCCGCAGGTGACTGCCCAACTGCCTTGGGGAACTCACTGCCGCAGGAAACAGTGGCCTGGCATCGCAGACACACACACACACACACTCTCTTAATAACGCGATTTCGAGGCATTTTGGAAGTGGATTTCACTGTATGAAATGGCAAAACCGTGGCTGAATTGGATTGAAAGGGCATCATTTAGCCAGTGTGTAAAGCCCAGCTGCAGTTTGAGAGATCCTGGTTTTCTTGTCTTGAAATTCACTCCCTTGGCCTAACCTACCTCCCAGGGATGTTGTGAAGAACAAAGGGAGGAGGGAGAACCAGGACCACCTCCCTGGGCTCTTTGAAGGAGAAGGAGGATAAAAGGGAGGAAACAGACATTCAGGATAGTTTTGAGCCATGAAAGTAAAATGGAACCCCCATGTTCAGAAGCACTCTATATCTCAGACAGAACTAACAGAGGGTCTGGGGACTTAGAGTCACCTGTTTGCCTGCTAAGAGGATGGGAATACTGGGGGTAATCTGCATTTAGTAATAAAAACAGTCTACTAGACAGTCTTTTTGTCCCTCTCTGTTAAGCATCCACATGACAGGCAGACATTCCACAGGTGCACCTCCAATACATATTTCAACTGGAGGGAGCTTCCCCTGTTGAATGCTTGCCTCTCACCCAGCTGCCACGGGGCTTTGGAGCTCTGCTTCCCTTTTTGCTGGCCCCCTTTTCCCAGGCAGCCTCCCCCAGTGAACAAATGCTTTGGGGCAGCCACTCAGCGTCTTGAGGCTCACTGAAAACAAAGGAAGCGGCTTGGGTAGAGTCTGGCCCCAATCCAGTTCCCAGATCTTTTCCCGCAGGGAGGCTTAACTTGGGGTCCACATGAGCATCCTTCGCTGTCTGTTTAGGATGGCAATATTTTTACACAGTGATGCCACTAAAGCCACACATGAACCTATCAACACACACATAATCCTATTTAATTATTTTGTTTCATTCATTTAGAATCATAGAATCATAGAATCCTAGAGTTGGAAGGGGCCATACAGGCCATCTAGTCCAACCCCCTGCTCAACGCAGGATCAGCCCTAAGCATCCTAAAGCATCCAAGAAAAGTGTGTATCCAACCTTTGCTTGAAGACTGCCAGTGAGGGGGAGCTCACCACCTCCTTAGGCAGCCTATTCCACTGCTGAACGACTCTGACTGAGAAAAACTTTTTCCTGATATCTAGCCTATATCGTTGTACTTGAAGTTTAAACCCATTACTGCGTGTCCTCTCCTCTGCAGCCAACAGAAACAGCATCCTGCCCTCCTCCAAGTGACAACCTTTCAAATACTTAAAGAGGGCTATCATGTCCCCTCTCAACCTCCTTTTCTCCAGGCTGAACATTCCCAAGTCCCTCAACCTATCTTCATAGGGTTTGGTCCCTTGGCCCCAGATCATCTTCGTCGCTCTCCTCTGTACCCTTTCAATTTTATCTACGTCCTTCTTGAAGTGAGGCCTCCAGAACTGCACACAGTACTCCAAGTGTGGTCTGACCAGTGCCGTATACAATGGCACTATGACACTATGACATCTTGTGATTATGACATTTGTTTCCTGCCTTTCTTCCAAAGCACCTTATATTGTTCTTCTCTTCCCCATTTTAGCCTCACAACAACCCTACAACGTAGGCTACATGGAGACACTGTGCCTGGTCCAAGGTCACCCAGTGAGTTTACGTGGCACAAGTCTGGATTTGAACCCAAGTCTCCCAGATATTAGTCCAACACAAGTAACCACTGTACCACACTGCCTTTCACTTATAAAGCTACTATTTATATGTCCCAGTTCCTGGGAAGGGAAAGCTTAAGTTAAATAAATGTGTTTTTCATTTATTTAAAATATATAGTATGTCTAGCATATCCATAAACCACTCCGCGGGAGTGGTAACAATAATTCAGTAAGGCCATTGTGGGAGAAGAAAGGGGCGGGGTGAGTCCGGGATAAAAACTCGAAGGGCCCCCCCCAAGTGTCAATCCGGGGCCAATTGGGAGCCACGCAGGGCCTCTGCGTCTTCAGTGTGGCGGGCCTGCTCCTTTCGCCGCACCGAAGCTGGGACCTCGGGGGGGAGGGGGGGAAAGGCTTCAGCACCACGAAAGGAGCTGGGCCTGCTCCTTTCACCACGGCGGAGCCGGGCTCTCGGGGGGGGGGGGAGATGGCGGTGTCAGGATTGTTAGAAAACCCTGTCATAAATTAGCCTGAGTTCTTCCATGACAGTTTTATTGCTTGGTGCCTGGGAGCTCCAGGCCCTATATCATGCTAACTAGTAGAAAGTGAAATGTATGTTATTGTAACCATTATCTCTCACTGTGCTTTTCCATGGGGCCTCTCGGCTGGGTCTGGTTCTACTGCAAATACCAGCTTATCTGAGGCTGAAGACAGTCAAGGCCATGTGAAAGTAACACTGTTTTTAATTGCTTTTGTCTCTTCTCTCATTCTCCCCTCCCTTGGGAACTTTCAAGTTTTGGGCGGGAGAATTGTATTGATAAGATGAAGCAAATCTGTCTGCAGGCCAGATTTGACTTCGCTAGTCTAGATGTATGAAGTACTTCTCAATAAAACTTTCTATTTCTAAGAAGTTAGTTGTGAGTTCTTGCAAAGTCTGACATTAAGTCAAATCTCACAACATCTTTCGCCTGCCAACATGCAGGACGAAGGTAATATCTACACTGAGCAGGAAGAGGGTCTGGATTGGGACTACTCTCAGGGCGAAGTGGCTGGAGCGGGCTCGTTTAGCTCGGGAATGGCCAGAGCCCTGAGGGAGGCGACGCCGGACCACTCCGAGTTCCTGGAGAAGCACATCACCGAACGCAGGCGTTTGTCAAAGTATGACCACCTGACAGGTGATGAGCTGTGGCCTGATCAACTGCCATCGGGGGTCTCAAGCCACGGATTGGCGACCGCCCTGGAGGTGCAGGAGTTGCAGCAGAAGATCGGCCGAGTGACCAACTGGTTGCTGGCGGTGTCGGGAGAACTGGCTCCGGAGTCGCAGCGCGAGGCAAGGCGCCTGCTGCAAGACTTGCAAGCGGGTTCCCGCGAACCGAGTGGCCGGCGTGGAGGAGATCTTCCCACCCTGAGGGAGCGCGAGCTGGCGGCGATGGACGCCGCGGCCAAGGCCGAAGCCGCAGCTCTGGCGGCGGCGAGGGCAGCAGCGGGCGAGCGCGAACGAGAGGACGACCTCGGTGCGGGCGCGGCTGGCGGAGCAGGAGAGCCCCTGGGGCAGCCGGTGGCCCCAGCGGGGGTCGATGGAGCACAGGGAGCAGTAGCGGACGGAGCGGCGGCGGCCGCTGGAGCGGCGGCAGGAGTCGGTCGTGGCATGCGCCCACGACCCCGTGGAGCGGGGGCTCCGATGGATTGGGGCCCAGGTCGCCTGCCTCCTCATCTGAGGGGAGTGGAGATGCGGAGCACCTACAAGTTTAAGGCCCGTTTCTCGGGTGACTCGTCAACCTTTCCTTCGTTCCTGGTCCACCTCCAAGCCTACATGATGGACATGGGTTTCACTTTCCATGATGATGCCGAGCGCATTCGTTTCGTGGGAGAGTGTCTGGAAGGTGAGGCGGCGAAATGGTTCATGGATCTCTACCGTTACAATCCGAGAGCAGTTCGTAACTACAATCACTTCCTGAGAACCATGCGCTTGATGTACGTGGAGCCCTTTGAGAAGGAGACAGCGGAGAAGAAACTCTAGGTTCTTAAGCAAGGGACAATGACTGTGGCCGAGTACGCTCGTGAATTCAAGAAATTATCATCGGCTGTTCCGGATTGGACGGAACCCCAGAGAGTGCATGCTTTCGTGGGGGGCCTCTCCGGAAACCTGTCCAGCAAGTGCCTCCTCCTAGACGACCCGTTGACCGTTTTGGGATGAGTGCAGCTGGCGGGAGAGATGGAAAGCCGCCTGGAACGGGCTGCTGAATACAAAGGAATCGCGGAAAAAATGGGGGGAAAGACCTCTACCCCTAAGAAACCCAAGCCCAAAGCTAAACTGGATCCCAGCGAGCGCACTCGGCGCATGGAAAAGGGATTATGTTTGGGCTGCGGCCAGGCTGGCCATTTCCTCGCCCAGTACCCGGCCAAAACCGGGGCGACAGGTTCAGCGAGCACCAAACCATCGGGCGGTGCACCAGCCAAAGCCACGACAACCAAGAAAATGGCCCCGAAGAAGACCGCCAAGTCCCTGCTCGCTCCGACGGGAGGAGCAACTGTGGTGGAGGAATCGGATGGCAGCAGCCAAGAGGAGGAAATAGTCTGGAGAGCAGTCGGGAAACGACGACGACCTGCTATAAAGGCGCCCCACCAGCAGGTCTCTGGCAGGGGCAAACGCGCGGTGAGTGACTCTCCCCTGATTCTCTTGCCCGCCACTCTCACAGAGCCCAGCTCTGGAAAAACTTTGGGGGTACGCTGCATTGTGGACTCGGGCTGTACTAAAACCCTAGTAAGCCCAGCACTGGCCGAGACTTTGGGGGTGGGGAAGGTGCCTTTGGGGGAGCCCCTACCCATCACCCAGTTGGACGGGAAATGTGCCCCAGGGGGGGAGGCCACAGTGAAAACGCTCCCGATGGACTTGGACATCGATAAACATTGGGAGCAAATCCAACCCCTGGTGGCCCCTCATTCCATGTTCCCGTGTGTGTTGGGGCTGGACTGGTTGCGTGAACATGACCCCACAGTGAAGTGGAAGAAGGGGACAGTGAAGTTTTCATCCCTGGGTTGCAAGCAGCATGTGAGACCCCTACCCGCTCCGGGCTGTCAAACTATGGCCGCGGTGGCGGAGGCAGGGGCACTCGCACTCCCACGGGAGTATCGAGAGTTTGAGGATGTGTTTGCGGAGATTGAATGCAATCAGTTGCCCCCTCATCGCAAGACAGACTGTGCAATTGAGCTGAAGAAGGGAGAGCCGCTTCCTAAAGCCAAATTGTACTCAATGAGTCCTAGGGAAATGAAGGAGCTCAGGGAGTTCCTGGACAAGAACTTAGCCAGAGGTTTCATCAGACCGGCCACTTCCCCCCTGGCTGCCCCAGTCCTCTTCGTGAAAAAGAAGGATGGGTCCCTGCGCCTCTGCACGGATTACAGGGGACTGAATGCTGTTTCCACCTGCAATGCCTACCCATTGCCTTTGATTAAGGATTTATTGGGACATTTGGGGAGGGCCCAAATTTTTACAAAATTGGACTTGAGGGAAGTGTACTACCGGGTCCGCGTAAAAAAGGGGCATGAGTACCTGACGGCATTCAACACCCCCTTGGGCCAATTTGAATACACCGTCATGCCGTTCGGCCTCGCTGGTGCTCCGGGCGTGTTCATGAACATGATAAATGAAATTATGCATGATTTATTGTATCAAGGGGTGCTGGTTTATATTGATGATATTTTGGTGTATTCTGACAACCTGGACAAACACATAAAATTAGTCCGGGAGGTGCTCAGCCGGCTACGGAAGCACCATCTGTTTGCCAAACTTTCAAAATGTGAGTTCCACCGGGAGGCGGTGGAGTTTCTTGGATTCCGGGTGTCCAAAGCTGGAATTGAAATGGACCCGAGCAAAGTGCGGGACTTGTTGGCCTGGGAACCTCCCAAAACTAGGAGGCAACTTCAGAGTTTCTTGGGCTTCGCCAACTTTTATAGAACGTTTATTCCCAGTTTTGCCAAGGTGGCATTGCCTCTGACTGACTTGCTAAAAACGAAAGACGGGGGGAAGGCGGCGAATCGACCGGGCGCTCCACTCCAGTGGACCCCCCTTTGCCAGGAGGCTTTTGAGAGGTTGAAACTCCTTTTCACGTCTGAACCGGTGTTGGCACATGCTGACCCATCCAAACAATTCACGGTGCAAGTAGATTCATCGGATGTGGCAATGGGGGCCGTGATCCTGCAAGAGGGGGAGGATGGGAATCTGCACCCCCTAGCCTATTTGTCAAAAAAGTTCTCTGGTGCGGAACGTAACTGGGCAATTTGGGAAAAGGAGGCAGCTGCAGTAAAGTTAGCTCTTGCCACATGGAGGCATTGGCTGGAAGGGTCTGCCGTCCCGTTCGTAGTTTGGACGGACCATAAAAATCTCCAAGCGCTCAAGCAGCCGCGCTCCTTGTCTGCCAAGCAAATGCGGTGGGCGGAGTTTTTCTCTAGGTTCAACTTTTCCCTTAAGCATCTGCCAGGCAAAATGAACTTTTTAGCGGACGCCCTTTCTCGCTTGCCCCAGTACAACAGCAAGCGCGACCCATTGGTGGACACGGTGTTCACACCCGCCCAGTTGGGGTTGGCAGCAGTGACGCGCAGTCAATCAAAAAAGGGAAGCCCGATTCCCGGAGGGTGGGTTCAGAAGGAGGTGCTACAGAACTCTGAGTTCGCTTCCCTCCGCCCCGCCCTCGTCGACAAGGGGGGCCTGTTTTTCAAAGGCGAGCGTCTCTACGTCCCAGCGGCGACGCGCGGAGACGTTTTGAAATTGTGCCACGATGCAAAAACTGCAGGGCATTTTGGCTTTGTAAAAACTCTGCACCTGGCCAGAAGACATTACTGGTGGCCAACGTTGAGGGGGGATGTGGAGAAGTATGTGCAGGGCTGCCCTACATGCCTTGTTTCCAAACCCCCAGGAGGAAAGAAGCGAGGGTTGCTGCAGCCCCTGCCCACCCCTTCTCGTCCTTGGTCCGATGTTACTATGGATTTTATCACGGACCTACCTCCCAGCCAGGGCAAGACTATGGTCTGGGTGGTGGTGGACGCATTTTCCAAACAAGCCCACTTCATCCCCTGTGTGGGGCTGCCCTCGGCGGCCAAACTGGCCTCGATGTTTGTGACTCACATAATCCAGCTACATGGAATTCCTAGGAGATTGCTCACGGATCGGGGCCCTCAGTTCATTGCCAAGTTCTGGCAGGAGCTTTTGAAGTTGCTAGGGGTGGAACAAGCCCTGACATCTGGCTACCACCCTGAGCCCAATGGGCAAACAGAATGGGTGAACCAGATTCTTGAACAGTACCTATGCTGTTTCATTAATCACCAGCAGAACGATTGGGTAGCCCTCCTGCCCCTTGCTGAATTCACCTACAACAACGGGGTGCATGCATCCACTGGAGTATGTCCCTTTAAGGTGGTGTACGGGACTGACCTGATTGCTGCACCCACCTGGGAGTTGGTTTCTACTGAGGCTCCCGAGGTCACTAAATGGGCAAAAAACATTAGTGCAGGTTGGCCAGACATTGTCTCTAGCCTTGAGGAGGCTAAACGAGCGTATAAGTCCCAGGCAGACAAGAAACATGCGCCTGCCCCTGCCTGGAAAGTGGGAGACCTCGCCTACCTGTCCACAAAAAACCTACGGTGTCAACAACAGTCTAAAAGGCTGGGTCCCAAATTTGTGGGACCCTTTCCCATTGTAAAGCTGATCAATGATGTGACTGTCGAGTTGGGTTTGCCAAAGACTTACAGGAATGTGCATCCGGTTTTTCATTCCAGCCTGCTGCGGCGAGCCCCTTTGCCGGACGTGTGGCACCCTCCGCTCTCAACGCCTGTGCCTGTCTTTATTGACAAGGACACCCACTACGAAGTCAACCAAATCCTGGACTCTCGTTTGCACAAGGGCCGACTCCAGTACTTGGTGGATTGGAAAGATTTCCCTTCTGGGGAAAGGGAGTGGGTTGATGCGGGGAATGTGAAAGCCCCCCGCCTTCTTAGAGCTTTCCACCGTGCCTTCCCAACGTGTCCTCGGCCGGTGGATGCGGGCTAGTGGGGGGAGTCTATTTTGGGGTGGAAGGATGTCAGGATTGTTAGAAAACCCTGTCATAAATTAGCCTGAGTTCTTCCATGACAGTTTTATTGCTTGGTGCCTGGGAGCTCCAGGCCCTATCTAACTAGTAGAAAGTGAAATGTATGTTATTGTAACCATTATCTCTCACTGTGCTTTTCCATGGGGCCTCTCAGCTGGGTCTGGTTCTACTGCAAATACCATCTTATCTGAGGCTGAACAGTCAAGGCCATGTGAAAGTAACACTGTTTTTAATTGCATGTGTCTCCTCTCTCACTCTCCCCTCCCTTGGGAACTTTCAAGTTTTGGGCGGGAGAATTGTATTGATAAGATGAAGCAAATCTGTCCGCAGGCCAGATTTGACTTCACTAGTCTAGATGTATGAAGTGCTTCTCAATAAAACTTTCTATTTCTAAGAAGTTAGTTGTGAGTTCTTGCAACGTCTGACAGGCGGGACTGGCGCGGAGGGGGGGGGCACCAGGAGCCCTGCAAAGCTGCCAGGGCCAGCAGCGCCCATGCTAGCGCCCATTGTATTCCTACATACAATGGGCTTGAAATCTAGTTGCTATATAATATGGAAAAACTAAAGCATGCGTATTTTAGTGTAGAGAATCCGTGAGGTGGAGTGTCTACAGAGGGTCATACTGGGAGCCAAATGAACTGGGGTCAAATCCACATTTAGACCTGTTTATCTGTGAGCCAATGACCCTCAGCTTGACCTACTTCACAAGTTCGTTGTGGTGAAAAAATCTCCTACGCCACCCTGAGTTTCTTAGAGAAAGGGTAATGCAAAAACGAATATGTTTCCAAGCCAATGTGCCCCGTGGCATTGGTTTCAGGAGCAAGCCCCACTGCCTCGCTGCCATGAAGCCCCCTTGTCCTGAGATGAGCCACCTCATCTCAGATGCTTTCTTCCTGCCCATCCTCAGCTCTTCAGGGTTTCGTTGAATTGTTGCACAGATCCACCCTTCTGCATTCACGTGGAGCGGGTGTTCTGCCACTGGGTGCCCAGAACTATGAAACACAAACCCAACGGAGCTATTTTTCAAACCAGCGCTATAAATGCACCCCATATTTTTAACAGGCTGCCACTCTCTCTGTATTTTATTATAATGAGGATTAGGGTTAGGCGTGGCAGCTGCCCTCCCCCCCCCCACCCCACTGGGACAGGCTGTTGCTGGCCTCAGCCAGGTGGAAAGCTCTGCCAGCTAAGATCAGGGCTATTCTACCAGGCCTATCGCGGTGGCTGGGGATATAAGAAGAAGACGAAGAAGAGTTGGTTCTTATATGCCGCTTTTCCCTACCCGAAGGAGGCTCAAAGCGGTTTACAGTCGCCTTCCCTTTCCTCTCCCCACAACAGACACCCTGTGGGGTGGGTGAGGCTGAGAGAGCCCTGATATCACTGCCCGGTCTGAACAGTTTTATCAGTGCCATGGTGAGCCCAAGGTCACCCAGCTGGCTGCATGTGGGGGAGTGCAGAATCGAACCCGGCATGCCAGATTAGAAGTCCGTACTCCTAACCACTATACCAAACTGGCTCTCATCTGTGGGGAGAAGAAGATCCATCTACCATCTACCTAAAGAACAGCCCCCCCCCTTTTAACCACTTTAAATACTGTATATACTTATGTATAAGCTGAGTTTTTCAGCACTCCTTTTCACATTGAGAAGGCCCTCCTCGGCTTATACGCGGGTATATATGGGAATTGAAACAACCGCCTCTCAGGCTGGGGCATGCAGCCAGCCAGCCAGTCCTTGCATTGCCTTCTGCAAATGGGTTTGCAAAGCTGAGCTTTCCCTGGCAGCTTGCAGGACATCAAGGGACATCTCCCCCCCCTCCTTTTCTTCTTCTCTTCCTACTAACTTCTTCCAAACTATTCTATTGGTTTCAGGGGTTGGGTTCTGGGGGTGCTTTGGGATTTACTGTTTCTTTCCTCTTTTATCTGAGGAGCAGCATTATTTGCCTTTTCTTCTTGGGGTTGTATTTCTTTTAAAAGTTGATTTTTACAGCTCTTTATTTCAGTGTTCTGTTCTCGGCGGGGGGGGGGGGGGGCACTGCAGTTGTTAGAGTTGTCCATTCTCCCAGTTTGGTAGCTGTTGTCCCTGTAGTAGCTTGCTACCTTTGGGTTCTGTTGTTCTGCTCTGGTTTGCTGGCCCTCTTTTGCACTGACAGAGCTAGTTTACTGTTTTTCTTTGAAATAAATATTCAGAAACATTTAACGTACTGGTGCCTCAATTAATGTAAATTTACCAGCAACTGCTGCATTTCCCACCCTCGGCTTAGATGACAGTCAATATGTTTGCCCAGATTTTGTGGTAAAATTAGGTGCCTCAGTTTATATGAGGGTCAGCTTATATGTGAATATATGTGGTAGATGGGCATCTCCCTTTCTCTGTGTCATAGATTATTTTGAAGAGGGTTATGCTCTCTTTCCTTCAGAAATGTCTAAATGTTCAC
This sequence comes from Paroedura picta, assembly GCF_049243985.1. Lineage (NCBI taxonomy): Eukaryota > Metazoa > Chordata > Lepidosauria > Squamata > Gekkonidae > Paroedura > Paroedura picta. The sequence goes on from NC_135372.1 coordinate 745,527, forward strand.
AGCTTACATTTATGTCTGGCGAGATGCAGAGCTCTTCTTGGTAGAGTTTAAATATGCAAAGAGACTGCTTAAAAGAATAAGAATAGTTTTATTTAGAAAGACAAAAGAGAGAGTCCTAACTAACTGTTTAACTGTTGTTATGCATTCATTCCATCTGTTCCAGAGGCAAGCAGGGAGGAAGTATGCTCAAAGGAGCAGAAAGTCTCCGGATGAGCCAATCAGGATAGCAGAAGAGGATGTTCCTAATCTTACCATTCTAAATACATATCACCTACAGTGCCCTATAGAATATTTTTCATGTTTTTGAATTTTGCATGTTCCAATATTTCTCATGAAGCAAAATGACTGGCATTCAAGATGGCATCCTTGGGCCGTGTAGGATACACAGACATCCATCAGTCAGAACATGCATCTCATGAGTGCCTCCGTGGAGGCACTGCGGAGTCCTCACTAATTTTACTAAGGCCTAGGGGGGGGGGGCTAGCCTTTTGCCAAGGGATGTCGCTGCCGCCGCCTGAGCCCCTGCTCTGCTTGCTTTCCCGCCGGTGCCCCTGACTTCCTGACGCCCACTGGGGGGGGGTGCTGTCAGCAGCAGCTGCGCAGTGCCACCCCTAGGGGGAGCCCCAGCCATGGCGGCCGCCGGAGAGCACCAAAGGAGAGCCAGCGGCAGAGTGGCAGGGCAGCCCCCAAGGCAGCAGCCGGGGAGGAGGAGGAGGAGGAGCTGCAGCCTGGTACCGACTGATCTACGGACCAATACCGGTCTCTGGACTGGGGGCTGGTGACCACTGCTCTACCTTATGCATATATTTGTATAAACCTCTATCATTTTTGTTGGAATTAATAGATTTGGCAAATTATTATTTTCAGTTTGAAGAGGAGCTTTATATACAGCTATGCCCATGGGGCATTCCACTTTTGCCCTAAGTTTGTCAAACCTATTTATGGACAGTTTTAAGAAGGAATCCATCTATATATAGAATCCTTTGATGCTTTTTTACCACATTATTTTGTATTTTTGTCATATTGATGATGTCTTCATTCTGTTTAGTGACTACTACAAGATAGAGGATTTATTGGAATGCATTAACTCAATTCATGTGAATTTGAAATTCACTATGCATTATAGATTCAAGTGGGTCGCCGTGTTGGTCTGAAGCAGCACAACAAAACAAAATCAGAGTCCAGTGGCATTTGAAGACCAACAAAGATTTATTCAAGGCGTGAGCTTTCGAGTGCAAGCACTCTTCCTCAGACTATGAACTGATCATCATGACAGTGGACTCTGATTTTGTTTTGTTGACTATGCATTATAGTTAGAGTCATATTGCATTTTTGGATACAGAAGTGCATATATCTCAACATAAGTTGACAGACCATATAAAAAATCCTCTGACAGAAATTCCTTTCTTCATTTCCAGTCATATCATCCATGAAACTGTAGACCAGTTTATAAGATTAAGGAGGAAGTCTTCTGATTTGTTTTATTTGATTTATTAGATTATTCATTTATTAGATTTTTATACTGCTCTCCCAGTGGCTCAGTGATTTTCAAAGGCAAGCATATATTATAGAGTAACCATTTGTTGAATGTGGCTATCCGAGGAAAGGGGTAAAGAGAGCTAAGATCAAGGTGTGCAATATGGACAGGGGTGTGTTTTTAGACATTAAGAGACAGAAGTCTAGTTCTATAATTTGTGCTTTTGATGTTTCTCCTCTGCTGCCAGGATTAAAGGGGCCATCAGAAGACACTGGCACCTAGTTTCTAACCTACCAGGTTGAAAGTAGACACCACGGTTTGGATTTAAAAGAACTAAAATTACACATTCAGATCAACAGACCCAGAGATCATAGCATCAGGTTAGAGGTCATTTGGAGCTCAGACAACTGAGAGCACGTGGAGAGAGCTACTGGGGAGAGTTGCTGCTGACCAGGTGAGGCTATTGTTCTGCCTGGGTGAGGGTAATTGTTGGGAGGATTAAAAAGGGCTGCTCCTCACCAGAGGCGCGAGCCTTTGGCGCGAGCTGAAGAGCGAGAGAGACAAAGGGTTCTTGGCCTGTGGCTCTTAGCCTGGGGTTCTTGGCCGAGCAATTAGAATCAGTAGATTATATCAGTAGATTATATTTCCCTAGTACTTCCACTGCCTAGACATTACAATGGACCTCCAGGACACTCATCCCATCATCTGCAGTGAATGTGACATGATTGCCTTCCTCCCAGAAGACAAGATGGACTACAGCTGCCCCAAGTGTAAACTGGTAAGACTTTTGGAGGAAAAGATTAGGGGATTAGAAAACAGAATTATTACTCTGACCCAAAGTAAGAAAGGGGAGGAGTTCATAGACCAGAGCCCTGCAACTCGAAATAAAGACAATACAACTAGTCCTGAAGAGGATAAGGAGATTGACCACAATAGGGAGCCTCTGCTGACAGTTTGGAAAAAGACTCAACGGCGAAGGGCGAGACAGTTCTCGGGGCCTTTGGGGCTCCAGAATAGATTTCAGGCCCTTGCAGAGGAGGTGCAAGGGTCAACAAGGGAAGAGGTCCCAAAACAATGTCCAAGACAAAGGGAAGAGGCCACGGGGACAGAAGGAAATGGAGTTGAGAAGAAAAAAAAAGGAGAGTACTGGTAATTGGAGACTCCCTGCTAAGAGGAATGGATCGCCATGTGGCTGGGCCCGACCCCCTAACCCGAGAGGTGTGTTGTTTCCAGGGGCGAAAATTAAAGATGTTTCAGAAAGGCTGCCCAAACTCCTCAAATCTACGGATCGCTACCCATTTGTGATGGTCCATGTGGGAACGAATGACATGTCCCTGAATACCATCGCTCCTATTAAAAAAGACTATCAAGATCTGGGGAGGAAGCTCAAGCAAATGGGGGCACAAGTGGTATTCTCTTCAATCTTGCCTGTCAAGGGAAGAGGAATGCGTCGGGAGAGGAAGATAATGGAGGTGAATCACTGGCTGCGTAGTTGGTGCCGGGACCATGGGATAGGCTTTCTTGAGGAAGGCCTACTAGCTCCTGATGGACTGCACTTATCGAAACTGGGGAAGAATGTGTTTGGCAGGAACCTGGGGAGATTCATCAGGAGAGCTTGAAACTAAAGCCACTAGGAGAAGGAGACGATCAACATAGGGAGTGTATGGAAGGAAAACAATCGGAGGCAGCCCAACCGGCAAGGCCAGCTCATAGGGAACCAAAAGTAAAAGGATTCAGATGTCTTTATACTAACGCCCAAAGCATGGGCAATAAGAAGGAAGAGCTGGAAGTTCTCATGCTGATGGAAAGGTATGATCTAGTAGGCATCACAGAAACTTGGTGGAATGATTCTCATGACTGGAATGTAATGGTGGATGGATATGAACTGTTCAGGAAAAACAGAATAGATCGAAGAGGTGGAGGAGTGGCACTGTATGTGAGGAAAGGGCTTACCTGTCAGGAAATTCTAGTGAAGGAGAGCATATCTACAGTGGAAAGCATCTGGGTGAAAATAAGCGAGGGGAAAACAGTGTGGTGACCAACGAGAGGATGTGGATGCTGCACTTTGTGAGCAGCTTGAGAAAATATCCAAGCGGCAGGACCTTGTCATCATGGGTGACTTCAATTTCCCAGATGTGTGCTGGGAAACAAACTCTGCGAAGCGTCCTCAGTCATGCAAGTTTCTGACCTGCCTGGCTGACAATTTCATTTATCAAATGGTAGATGAACCCACAAGAGGTTCAGCCGTACTGGACTTAATACTAACCAACAGGCAAGAGTTGGTGGATGAGGTGAAGGATGTGGGGACCCTAGGGGGAAGTGACCATGTCCTCATAGAATTCCTTTTGAAATGGGGAGCCAAGGAAGCTTGTAGCCAGACGAAGATGTTGGATTTTCGTAGGGCAAACTTTAATAAACTCAGAGACATGATGAGTGTCATACCATGGACGAGAATGCTGGAAGGGAAGGGAGCATGTGAAGGGTGGGCGCTACTCAAACAGGAGCTATTGCATGCTCAATCAATGACTATCCCAGAAAGATGAAAACACTGCCGGAGCTCTAAGAAGCCTATTTGGATGAACAGAGAACTTCAAGAGGAACTAAGAAAGAAAAGGAAAATGTTCAGGAAATGGAGGGAAGGACAGAGCTCTAAAGAAGAGTACCTACAGGTTACTAGGCACTGTAGATCAATCATAAGAAAGGCCAAAGCTGAGAGTGAGCTAAGATTGGCCAGGGAAGCCCATTGTAACAAGAAAAGATTTTTCAGTTATGTGAGGAGCAAACGTAAAGTAAAAGAGGCAATAGGCCCACTGTTGGGTGCGGACGGACAAACTCTAACGGAAGATGCAGAGAAAGCAGAAAGGCTTAGTGCCTATTTTACATCTGTTTTTTCCCACAGGTCAAAGTGTTTAGGCACATCTAGAGATGACCATAGCCAAAGGACAGTGTCTGGGTGGCAGGTTAACATGGATAGAGAGGTTGTCGAGAGGCATTTAGCTGCACTGGATGAGTTCAAATCCCCTGGTTCGGATGAAATGCACCCGAGAGTACTCAAAGAACTTTCCAGAGAACTTGCACAGCCCTTGTCCATCATCTTCGGAACCTCTTTAAGGACTGGAGATGTCCCGGAGGACTGGAAGAGAGCAAATGTTATTCCGATCTTCAAAAAAGGGAGGAAGGATGACCTGGGAAACTACAGACCAGTGAGTCTGACCTCTGTTATGGGGAAGATAATGGAGCAGATATTAAAGGGAGCGATCTGCAAACATCTGGAGGACAATTTGGTGATCCAAGGAAGTCAGCATGGATTTGTCTCCAACAGGTCCTGCCAGACCAACCTGGTTTTGTTTTTTGACCAAGTAACAGGTTTGCTGGATCGGGGAAATTCGATTGATGTCATTTACTTGGATTTTAGTAAAGCTTTTGACAAGGTTCCCCATGATGTTCTGATGGATAAATTGAAGGACTGCAATCTGGATTTTCAGATAGTCAGGTGGATAGGGAATTGGTTAGAGAACCGCACTCAATGCGTTCTTGTCAATGGTGTTTCATCAGACTGGAGAGAGGTGAATAGCGGGGTACCTCAGGGCTCGGTGCTTGGCCCGGTACTTTTTAACATATTTATTAATGATCTAGATGAGGGGGTGGAGGGACTACTCATCAAGTTTGCGGATGACACCAAATTGGGAGGACTGGCAAATACTCCGGAAGATAGAGACAGAGTTCAACGAGATCTGAACACAATGGAAAAATGGGCAAATGAGAACAAGATGCAATTTAATAAAGATAAGTGTAAAGTTCTGCATCTGGGTCAGAAAAATGCAAAGCATGCCTACTGGATGGGGGATACGCTTCTAGGTAACACTGTGTGAACAAGACCTTGGGGTACTTGTGGATTGTAAACTAAACATGAGCAGGCAGTGTGATGCAGCGGTAAAAAAGGTAAATGCCATTTTGGGCTGTATCAACAGAGGCATCACATCAAAATCACAAGATGTCATAGTCCCATTGTATACGGCACTGGTCAGACCACACTTGGAGTACTATGTGCAGTTCTGGAGGCCTCACTTCAAAAAGGACGTAGATAAAATTGAAAGGGTACAGAGGAGAGCGACGAAGATGATCTGGGGCCAAGGGACCAAGCCCTATGAAGATAGGTTGAGGGACTTGGGAATGTTCAGCCTGGAGAAAAGGAGGTTGAGAGGGGACATGATAGCCCTCTTTAAGTATTTGAAAGGTTGTCACTTGGAGGAGGGCAGGATGCTGTTTCTGTTGGCTGCAGAGGAGAGGACACGCAGTAATGGGTTTAAACTTCAAGTACAACGATATAGGCTAGATATCAGGAAAAAAATTTTCACAGTCAGAGTAGTTCAGCAGTGGAATAGGCTGCCTAAGGAGGTGGTGAGCTCCCCCTCACTGGCAGTCTTCAAGCAAAGGCTGGATACACACTTTTCTTGGATGCTTTAGGATGCTTAGGATTGATCCTGCGTTGAGCAGGGGGTTGGACTAGATGGCCTGTATGGACCCTTCCAACTCTATGATTCTATGATTCTATGATTTCAGATGTGAGAATTGTAACATCTGTTCCAAGGTTCTTGAAACTAAAAAGATTGAATTACCTGAGTGTAATTTTTATAAATATTTAGATTTCTTTACCAACTATAAATCACACAGTGTGGTATATTTAATTAACTGCAGTTGTAGTTTGAAATACATCAGCGTCCTACACAAATTTGCATTAGGGAACACAAGTCCCAGATAAGAAATGGTATTAGAGAACCCCCAACCAGGTAGGCCACTTTAAGCAAACTGGTCACACTGAAAATTATTTTAAGTTTACAGTGCTGTTTCATTACAATCCCAGGAAATCTGAGAAAAAAGATACCCCTGCGATGCCGGTCACCGACCCGGGCCGTCTCTTTGGGCTCCCGCGCACTCTTCTCTCCACCCGTTTTCACGGTTCTCCACCTTGCCCATGGTTGCGCATGCATGGTCGCGGCTGCCATTGCGGTGCTGGCCGCGCGTCCCCTGCAGTCTGGGCGGAGGGAAAGCAGCATCTTCAACGTGGAGGCCCTGTTGCTTTCCCTGGGCGCAGCGGCGTGGGGCAAGCCTCCCCAGCGGCCATCCCCATCCCCATCCCCGGCTGAAGTCCATCGGGAAAAGAGCAGTGCTGCCACATCAAAGATGTGGCATCCCTGCTCTTTTCCCTGTGAAGAGGACTCACCGTTCAGAGGGCGCAGCGGCAAGGACAGCTGCCTGGGAGGACTGGCGAGTCGGCAGCGCGCTGTTCCTAGGAGGGGCCAAGTAGCCAATTGGCCACTTAGCCCTGGAGTGCCACTCGGAGGAGCGAATCAGGAGTCGCTTTGCGGCTCCTGGTTCGCTCCTCCGAGTTTTTATTACGGACAGCGCCCGCCCACTCTCCTCCCACTTAGCCCTTAGCCTTTTATTTATACCGCTCCACTGTAAAGATAATAGCTGTATTACATAATGGTTTGATGCCTCACCTATTATTGTGATGTATGCCTTAAACATAGGTGGTATGGATGTTAGCATGTAGATATTTCTTTATGAGTTTAAAAGCTACTTTTTGCACAAGCTCAATTTTTAATATGTTTTTTTCATATGGGATGTTGTAAGTAGATAACATTATTGATATTATTACCCTTTGTATACAGAGCTGTAGGAGTCTACAATATTTGATGAGAGACAATTTGATGGTTGTCTATTTGTTATGCTTAGTGCAGTGTGAGTAGAAGTCTTTATTAAGTTGTGCATCTTTATATTCTTTGGTGCGGGGAAACTTAGGTAGAGATAGTCTCAATTGCTTGAGATAATGCTTGTGAGTTTTAAAACCAGAATGATTCTTATAGCTGGAATGTTTTTATCTTTTATAATATTTAAGTTATCAATTATTCTTTTATCTTGTTAACGCCAGATGTTTTTATGTACCTTGTAATTGGACTACTGGTCTAGTACCGTCATAATAAAGACTTGACTACATTCTTTGGTGTTGGGCAAGACTATTCCAATAACTACAGCGTAAGATTAGCTACTCTTTTTATATCACTCTGGTGTTTGTAGGGTTGAGATGAAGCCACATAGACATTCTTATGCAAGGCTATGGTCCACTGAATGCGTGTATGTATCCTTTTATCTTCTCACGGTGTGAGGTGTTTTTGTAACACTTCGCAATGTTTTGAATTGTTCTTGTTTATCAGTGTTACGGAAATAACAAGATGTACTTGCAAGATGTACTTGACCCTGGATGAAGATTTTTTGAAACAGTAACATACCCGGGAATGCTATTGGTCTTCATTTGTTTGTAAGAGGACTCTTATCTTTTGGAACGTTGCCACATTAGCCAATGTTTGCAACTCCATGAAAATCTTCACCAGGCAAAAAAAGGATAACCTACAAAGAGTATTTCCCAGAGGCAGTTTGTGCAGTGTGCAGACTAATAACTACTGAAATAACTTTAGTGGTTACTATTGATGGCTGTTCATATAACATGTGTTAGTCGTTATTTGTCCAGTACATCAGTGGTCCCCAACCTTTTTATCACCGGGGACCGGTCAACACTTGACAACTTTACTGAGCCCCGGGGGGGGGGGGGGCTAGCCTTTTTGCCAAGCGATGTCACTGCCACCGCCTGACCCCCTGCTCCACTTGCTTTCCTGCTGGCGCCCCTGACTTCCTGCCGCCTGCTGAGGGCCGCTGTCAGCTGTGCAGTGCCACGCCGAGGGGGCGCCCCAGTCATGGCGGCCACTGGAGAGCACCAAAGGTGAGCTGGCGGCAGAGTGGCAGGGCAGCCCCCAAGGCAGCAGCCAGGGAGGAGGAGCCACGGCCCGGTCCCAACTGATCCACGGACAGGTCCCAGTCCCTGGACCGGGGGTTGGGGACCACTGCAGTACATGATACATGTTTCGAATAAGAGTCTCCACTTTTTCTACACAGTATTTTGTGTCCTTTGCCGGTGCAATGTACAGATTGGGTCTTTAAATACCATAGAATTACAGAGTGGGAAGGGGCCGTACAGACCATCTAGTCCAACCCCCTGCTCAGTGCAGGATCAGGTAAACAGCAACTGAATTTCCATTAACTAGTAAGCCCATCACACAGCCAAAGAAGGAAGCCAAGTTGGTTTGGCAAGACCTGTTGACTTCCCTGAATCACCATGTTGTCCTTCAGAGGTTTCCTAACTGCCCCCTTTAATACCTGCTCCATCATCTTCCCTGCAACATGGGGCAGACTGACTGGCCTCTAGAATTCCAACTGATGTCCAGGCCATAGAGATTAGTTCCCTTGGGGAAAATGGACGCTTTGGAAGTTGAACTCCGTGACATCATACGCCTTTGAAGCCACTCCCCTCTCTAAACCCCACTCCTAGAAAGCTTTTCAACCCAGAGTTGGCAACTGGACACCTAACACAGACAGTCAGAGATAACACACCCGCATGCAAACACAGTGGTTTTGCTTTCACCTTGTAAAGAACAGCATTGCACTTTGCTTTTCTTGGATTTACTTTAATAACAAGATCAAAGAATAGAGGAAGGGTACAAACTGCTGGGTGGTGAAGAGGAGAACTTCCTCCCTCAGTGAAACACAAAGAGAAAGGAGATGTCCAGAGAGAGCTGGCCCAGTTGAGAGAAGTCTGAGATTTCACCATTTGGTAGCTATAGGCAAGCTGCTCTCTCTGCCTTCCATATCAACAGTAATATTGTCCTACCTTATGTGGCTGTTTGTAAGGTCTTGCTGTGAAAAATGCTACTGGGACACAAAGTGATGTGATTACTACAGATCATAATGACCCCTATGCCATCAGCCTGTCCAGTTTGGCATTCGTCTGTCTCCCCCGTAATGACACAGGCAACCTCCACATTCTTCATGTGCAGTCCCGCAGCCCCTGCATAGCGACTGCTTCCTCCTCCTACCTTTTTGGCAGATGATGGTGACGATACCGGGCCAGATATGTCTCCTGGCCCCTCCAGCCGCCCTGCACCAACAGAAGCGTCATTCGCAGACTAAGGAGCTGCTGGAATTCCCAGCTTGGAGCTCCACTGCCCCATGCCAGCCTCTCCTTTTTGCCAATGCATTGTTTCTCTCCCACCTAGCACCCTTTTGTCACTCCGTCTCCTGGTTTCCTTTAGCCGGAAGGTCTTTTCTGTCCCACACCAAATAAAATCAGCTGAGATTTTATTTGTCACTCTCGGATATTGCTGCTCACATAGGAAATTAAGCATGCAGCCACAAATTGAAATGAACTCTCTCTTTTGAGAGAGATGTTCTTTTGTGTGGTCCTCATTGGTATTGCAGTGCATCTTTTCAGGATCCCTGCTTGAAATATCTTGCAAAAATAAAACTGGACTATAAAGTTGCACCCTTTCTTTTAATGCTGGTGAAGAAATACAAGGCTTGCCAGAGCGTTCCCTGGTTCTGCAAGCACTCTCAGACATAAATTTCTTCAATAACAAGTTTGAATGAAAAATAGTAAGCTTAATTATTAACAAAGATAATTTATCCTAGTATTATGTACAATAATAAGTAAATAAATTAAATCTGATGGGATTTTTACTGAGGAAGAGGAGTATTTATTGTCTGTAGGATTAAGTTTCGTGCCAACCCAAAAATCTTGACTTTTTCAAATCAGAATAGATTTTCTTCAAATAGGTAAAACAACTGAAGCTTAAACTCTTCTTCAGCGACAGAGAAAGGGAAACTCCCAGGAGGTTTTTCATTAAATCTACCTTTTCACCACATAGGCCCATTATGCACGGAGTGGAAGGTCTGCATTCGGGACCAGGGCGCAACCAGAAGCGGCTCCAGAGTAGCCGCGTGCATAATCGGATACTCTGGGTTTTGCCGCCGTTGTGTTCTGTCCCGTGCGGAAGCAGTTTGCTTCGCTTCTTCCTCCTCCTCTGCGTTCTCCATGCCGCCGTTTCAGCGGCCGTGCATAATAGGCCATACTGAAACTCCAGAAATAACTGCCTTATAAAAAATTGTGCTGAAGGACATTTCAGCTGAAGAAAGAAAAATAGGCAAATGTAGGTTTAACTTCACGAGAAGTTTCCTTTGAAATTAGCCTATTTGAAATCACTCATTCATAGTGTAGTCAATAAAGGTTTAAGTTCAGATTTTATTTCTACAGCAGAAGACAATTTCCTTGAGAACAAATATCCTAAAATTGCCAAATTCTACATATTGCCTAAAATTCACAAGGGTATCAATCCTCTGCTGGGGCAACCTAGTATTTTGGCACATCAAACTTCCACAGTAACTTTGGCTAAATATGTGGGAGTTTTTCTTAAAGAGGCCCTCCCTCCAAATTCACACATTTTATTTTCAAAACTCAGCATATATAGGTTCCAGAAGGGGCTTTGTTAGCCACTAAGGACTTGGTGTCCTAGACACAAATATACCACATTCTGTCAGGGAGGTGGCTAAGGCTAATTTAGATTGCAGGAAGAAGAAAACTCCCCATGCCCATTTTTTGATGGACCTTTTTGACATTACCATTGAAAACAATATTTTTTCCTTCCAAGCTCAGCCCTGCTTAGTGCTTAGGAATTGCTATGAGAAGCCCCATCGTTCCCATCGTATGTTTCCGATTGCCCTGGAGAAGCAATGGCTCTATAACCCCAATGAAACCCCTTATTTTTCAGACGTCTTTATTTATTTTTGGATGACATTTGTATTATTTTCAGGAACCCTGAGAGGTGGCCAGCATTTCTGAATTGGGCCAGTAGTAAACATGAGACTGTTTAGGAGTCAAGCAGACTTTCACACCATCTATCTTTTGGATACCTGTTTAACAGTGAAGGGAGAGAAAACTATCAAACTCACCTCTTATTGTAAGTCTACAGATAGAAACATATTGTTATATCAGATCTTTCACCCAGTGTGTTTAAAAATAGACTGCCATATAGTCACTTAATTAGACATAAATGCATGAACTCTGACTTTGATTCATTTCAGTATACAGCAGACAGACTTGCTAATGATTTATTGGAGAGAAGTTACCCTGAGGAAGTAATTAAGTTACCTAGACAAAAGGCAGAAAATAGCGAGCATGCAATGCAAACAGAAGCCTAGCCTCTTTAATAGGATCTACTGTGCTTTTGAGTTTTCCGTGCTATCAAGAAAAATCCAGAACAGTATCAAAAAACATTACTCTCTGAAAATCCTGGGTGTAATTCTCCTCCTGTCATCTGCCAAGAAAGGTACTCTGAATCTGAATCTGCATGGAGGAGAACAGGAACCGCAAAACCCCAAATGAAAACATCAGGACCTTTATAGGTATATGAGTCTCTGTGTAACATTATCAGTTCATTATGAAATTATATGACGGTTGAGATATTGAGATATTGATATATGACGGTATATATATATATATATATATATATATATATATATATATATATATATAGGTTGACCATTGATATATATAGTGCATATAACATTGTTCTTTCAATAGCCTATGGGCTGTCTGTATGTTTTTAAGTTTTTAGGTTGTGCACAATAAAGGTCATATAATTTTGTAATTAACTGATGATGTTACACAGACACTCAACCTGTTAAGGTCCTGACTGTTTTCAGTTGGGTTTTTGTGATTCTGGTTCCAGATAATATTTTCCCCCTTTAGTTCTTATTGCTTGGAGAACCGGAAATATGGTTGATTTGGTAGTTCACACCCAAAAAGATTTAAAGGGGAAGAAGCATCTTCCACCAGGTAATCATAAATGTGGCAGTTGTTATGTGTGCACTTAACACACATAATAGGAGACTAATAGGAGACTTAATAGGAGACTATTTTAAATGTGATAATTCAGATTTTGAAGGCAAAATCAAAAACTTCATAAATGGCAACAGTAATAACATTAATTACTTAATTCAATCCCCCTGCTAGTTCCTTTACATTGAGAAATCAACATGCCCATTAGAAACAAGAGTAATGGAACACAAATCCAGGATAAAAAACAACGTTATGGAATCTCCCCTTGTCTCTTATTTTCTTGGAAAGCAACATATTACAGAATCCAATTCTGTATTTCAGAACATGTAAACCCTACTGAGAATGTCAACATAGAGAAGAAATTACTTCAAAGGGAATTCTACTACTTTCTACATTATTCCCTCATGGCCTTAATATTAATTGGAACCTCACACCATTCTTTTGAATAGATTTGATTAGGTAAGAGTTTAATTATAAAGATGTGTTTAAGGGGATTCTTTAAATTTAATTCATGACAGAGATAAAAAAATATCATTGTATTTTATTGAAGTAATTTTTTGAAACTAGTTCAATCTGCAAAAAATTAGTCACCAATTTAGAATGACTTGGATTATATGTGCAATAAAATCAGAGTCCAGTAGCACCTTTAAGACCAACAAAGATTTATTTAGGGCATGAGCTTTTGAGTGCAAGGACTCTTCGTCAGACTGGCAGTTTGTTCTCTCTTTGTGTTTTTGTAAACTACACTGAATTCAGAGGATTGATTGGCTGTTTTTACAAAGGATTATCATTGGCTGTATTTGGTTGTGATACAGTCTAGTGATGTAACAGAATTGATTTTTGCCATATATTCCCTGTCATGTAAGGAGATCATAGTCTGATGAAGCTTGCTTGCTCTCAAAAGCTCACGCCCTGAATAAATCTTTGTTGGTCTTAAAGGTACCTGACTGGACTCTGATTTTATTGTGCTACTTCAGACCAACAGGGCTACCCATTTGAATCTATCCTCTTGGATTATATGTGATATACCTTTAAGTACAGTTCATGATTGTTTTAAAACTACTATAAATGACCCGCTGTTGGATTGTATGTTGAAGAGCTTTAGGAAAAGTAGGCTTTTGCCTCTATTCTCAACCTTCCATCTTTTTGTTTAACATTCATTGAAACTGTCAGTTTTGTAAAGGTATGCAACTTATTTCTCCATGTACTTCCCTTGTATGCTTGGATGTGTTGCATTTAACTTCAAATGGATGTCTCTTTGTTGTTATACAGGACATAATCTTTTGTATTAGGACTGTAGCTCCTTTTGAAAGCAATTATAAAAACAATGCAAGTAGGTTACTTCATTTACTTATTCACATCATACTAGGATAAATGATCTTTCTTTGTTAATCGAGCTTACTGTTTTCCATTCAGACCCTGAAAGCATTTATAGGACTGGGGAGCGCTCTGGCAAGTCTTCAGCCTCTTTACCAGCATTAAAAGAAAATGGTGCAGTTTTATGGTTCAATACCTTTTCTTATCAGTGTAACTTTTGTACTGAAAAGTTTCTGCAGCCTCCCTGAATAACAAAAAAATGGTTACTGGCCCTGGGTGGTCTGGGGGACAATGGCAGCGCTTGGCCTCTACGGATCAGTGCCTTCTGACGCAGACCTTTGGGCCTTTGCGATAATCGATTCGCAGGGCCAACCTGCGGGGAGAACAACTTGTGGAGGCCAATAGGAACCTTTGGACAAAGCCATGACATGATTTCCACTGCCAAAGGGACAGAAAATGACAACGCTGCCCTTTTGTTACACAGCCCATCATCAAAAAGCAATCCCCCCCAAAAAGAACTTGGGATCTGGTGGATGAGGTTTTGGTGCATCCTTACTGCATGTGCCCTTGGACCTCTGCTCCACACTGAGTAGGGTCTCTCACCATCCCAGAGGCAGCCTTGCAAAGAGTCTTTCCCCAGGGACTTAAGACGAGTCTGTGGGAAAAGTGGACAAAACTCAGGTCATGTGAATTCTCAGGGGCCTCTTAGACTGAATGAAGAGACAGGACGTGGGGTGTGTGTGTGTGTGTGTGTGTGGCCATTTTCAAAATGGCGTCTCATTCTAGGCTGGGCGGGTTTCCCCCCCAAATAGAGCCAGGAGTGGTAACATTGAAGCAGGGACTTATGAAAACAGTCTTGGGCCTGCACGGGAGTGAGACATCACTGGAGAAACTGGCAAACGATGTTGTGAAGATTCAGTATGCAAATCAGGAGCCCATCTGGCTTTGCTGAGGCATCCAGAAGAACGCTGGCCGCTTTCTCCTCAGGGGGAGCAGCCACTGCGGAAAACAGGTCCTGTGACTCCAGAACACTGGTGGGGACCAGCATGAAGGGGATAGCACCATGGCCGGCAGCTAAATGCTGCAGGGTTGCTCTGGGCTCCTGAAGGGTGCATGGGGGTGCTTTCTCCGATCTCACTGGGTCAAGCATTCCAAGAATCCCACTAGTCAAGAGAGACAGGAAAGAAAAGCTGAACATGAGGGGCAGGGGGCAATCCAAGGTCTCCGTACAGTTCACCAGCATCTTTTGGGGCCTCTGCCACAAGAAACAATTCTGCTAGCCCCATGTTAATGACCAGCACCCAGAGTTCTTCCTTGTTTTGCTGAGCATGAACAAAAAAGGAGATAAATGAATTTTAAAAAATTAAGGGGCGCAAGCTTTGTTTTACGCAGAGGTGCAATTGGTAAAACACCCAGGAGCTTTCCACCCTGCGGCCCAGGCGCTTCTTAAGCCTGCATCTTCTCCAGGTCTTTGTCGCTCACCACTGGCACTGCTGCCATTGGGCTGGGGATGTAGTTGAACGGGGTCACGCGAGCAGCGCGGCTGGGAGAGCCATGCCTGCTGGGTGGGAAGGTCCCAAGAGAGCTGGCTGGCCCTTCGTGAGCAAAGGAGATGGGCGCTGCTGTAGCTTTGCTCAGGCCGAAGGCATCCTCCTCAACGCTGCCCTGTGGGATCTCTTGCTTCTCCAGTGTCGGGGAAGTACTGGAGTTGGTCTTGGCTGTGGAGAAGTCCTCTGTCTGCACAACGGCATCACTGGTCTTCCTCTGGAGAGTGGTTTGGGCCTGCTGGGTCTCTTCTTCCTCCAAGGTGCTGACCAGGGGCAGGGCTGTGGAGGGAAGGGTGCTCTTCAGGATATGGGGGATATCTTCGTCTCGAATTCTCTTCCAAGTCCCTTTCATTGTCGATGGTTGCTGTTCTTCTGGCCGCTTCTCCGTAGTCGCCTTGGGAGGGATCACCGGCAGTTTTGAGGGCTTCCCACTCAGCACCTCGGGGCAAGAGGAGGAGCTGGTGGAGGCCGGGCTCCCAGCCCGCTTGATAATGTTGATCTGAGGGGACGAGGAATAACGTTTAAATGGCTCAGGTGGAAGGTTATTGGATTTCACGGGAAGCCGGGAGGGGCTCTCTGAACTGGTTCGCCTTGGAGGCCTGGCCCCTGAGGCCTGGCCCCTGTGACCCGGAAGAGGCACTCGGGAGGTGATTGGCCTTTGGCTTGGTCCTGCTGCCTTGTTCACCTTGAGCTCATCACACCTGGAAGAGCACAGGAAGACTGTTGGCAAGCCAAGCCTGCTTCTGCGGGGAGAGGAACCCTGAGAGAGTGACGGTGTGGGCTCCAAGGAAGAAAGCTCAGCACGGTGCCTCATGAGGAGGCTGGACGACTCCTTGATGAATGTCAGCTGCCTCAGGAAACCAGCACGGTCTGACTCACTGCTGATGGATCTTGCTGAGGACATGCGCACTAAGTTCAGGCGACTCGTCTGAAGGACCTCTTTCCCATTGACCTTTGGCTTTGGCTCATGGCCACCGTCTCTTCTCACCTGCTCCTCAAGCACAGACATGGTGCTCCTGGCAGGTAGGATCTTTTTGTTAGGCTTCTGCATGAAGGGGATGCGGACAGGTGATTTCTGGGTCTTGTGTTGCTTAGATACAGGTGACTTCTGAGCTTGTTTAGAGTTGGGGCCAGGTGTGGAGTTTCCAACTGCTTTGCCAGCCTCACGGGACGGCATCTGCTTGTTGAGCTGCGAAGGTGATGCCAGCTTCTTCTGGGAGGGCTGGGAGGGCGTGGAGGTTCTGGATGACCCAGAGGAAGGAGCTTTGGTGATACGAGCTGGTGGGGTGGCACTTCTCTTGGGCAACATAAGATCTGCCATTTCTGATATCTTCCCCGGCCGGTGGAGACTTCGTGATCTCTGCTGATTCAGGCTGAGGTTCTTTGCAGGGCCCTCCTGCGTAACGGGAGATCCTGTTTTCCTTGGGGTTGACCTGGGGCTCTGTGAATTTTTAGTTGTGTTGGGCATGTAGATCACTGTCCGGCCTCGGAAGACTACTGGCAAGTTGGTTACTGGCTTCTGCTGCCTGGGGTCCTTCTCCACTCTGCTGCTCCTGCTGCCAGTTGCTCTGGTGTCCATCGTCTTCTTGCTCTCCTGGAAAGCTTTTGGCCGGTCTTTTTTCTCTGCGAGACCCTCAGGGACCTTTCTGCTTCGCTTCTTCTCCTTCCTGTCCAGAGACATTTGCAAAGTGGAGCCAACAGAGAGGCCGGACATGAAGGAGAGGACGGAGTCTGATTCCGAGGAAGGCTCCCTGGTGAAGGAAGAGGCAGCCTGGTGCAGCCAGGTCACAATAGAGTTGGCCCCTTCCTGGATGGCTTTCCAGTCCACGCTGTCCAGATCCGATCCCCTTTCAGAGACTCCTTCGTCCGGTGTGTCTTTGGGCTTCCTCTCCTTGAGGCTGGACACCTTCCGATCCTTCTCAGCATTTCTTCTCCTTGCTGAGTGGCGCCTCCTCTTCGGCATGGTTGAGCCAATGCACTTCAGCAACAGGTCATCGTCAGATTTGTAGCTGAGGGAACTGGCGGAGCTGTCCCTCTGTTTGGACAATGCCGAGGGGACCTCATGTCTACGGCTCAAGGGCAGCTGGTGGCTGGGCCTGCTGTAGAGCCGAGTCCTTTCTTCATGGTCATAGAGCTCCAGGTCGCTCAGGGAACTCAGGGAAGAACTGAGGGAATAGCATGGTGGTGTTTCATCTGCAATGAGGTTACTGTGAAGCTTGGCAGCCATTTTGGCTTTGGCATGTCTGGTGCTGAAGTCAGGCTCCTTCTTGGTCCAACATTCTTTCCTTTGGGCCTTACCAGCTGTGCCCACCTTCCTTTTGGGTGAACTCTTCATCCCTAACTCTGTCAGGTCGTCAGAATCGTTTTCATAGAAGCAATAGACAGCCTCTTCCGTCGGGGTGGTGTGACACAAGGATTGGAAGGCCTTGCCATTGCTGTGGCCCCTGTTTTCTGGAAGAGTCTCTTTCTGGGAACAGCTGCCCTCCGAATGGGCCCCCATGCTGCCTTGCTTCCTCAGGGTCAGCTCTAGGTTTTTGAGAGGGAGCTGCAGTCTTTTGGACTCAGCAGACCGAGCTCTGCCTGCGTGAAGTGGGCTAGTGTTGTTCGAACCAGTTTTGTGCTTGCTGGCGGGAACCATCTTGGTTGGAGTGGAGTGGCTGGACATGATCCTTCCGGCACGCAAGGCTCCTTGCTCCCGCTGCAGCCCTTCCAGCCTGTGTCCAGCTCCTTGCAACTGCCCCACCTCCCTCTTCTTCCCAGGACAGTGCTTTGAGTTGCCTTCCTCCTTCGTTGGGTACTGGAGGGTCTCATCACTAAGGGAAGCCGCGCTGGAGAAATTGACAGGGGTTCCTTCGGCCGAGTCAGTGAAGGAATCCTCGTCACCCACATACTCCTTGTTGTTTCTGGGGGTCACGGCCTGGCGATGCTTAGGGAGGCCCAGTTGGGGATTGGCAGGGACCAACATGTAGACTGGCACGTGCACTGGCTTCTTAGACTGAGGATTCAAAACCTGGCCCGGGAAGCCAGAGACAAGGGATGTCCGGACCTTACGGAAACGGGACGGCATGGCTGAACTGATGCATTCTTTCAGTATCTCAATATCTTCGTCAGAGGTCAATTCCAGTCTCTCTGGCTTCCGCTGGTTCTCTTTGACCCTCTCTTCTTCATGCATCACAAAGTTCAAGCCGTTCCTCTCCGGGAACGGGGGGATGAGTTTCAGTTCGACATCTTTCTGGACGTAATGTTCATGGAGGGGTAGTGCGCTCAAGCTGGAAGCACATGAGAAGTTCTCGTTGGGCTTCTCCACAGTGAAGTAGACCATGGAGTCCAGGTCTTGGGGCATTTGGAAACGCTCCTTGAAGTCAGTAATCTCCATGAATTTCTTGACGTTGTTTTCCCACTGGATATTGAACTGGCTGGTCTCTTTCTCCGGTTGGCCACTCATTTCAAACAGGGGAGTCTTACTGCGGCTGGGAGGCATCGTTTGCCCGGGGCTGTCTGGAAGCTCGCTCGGACTAATGGTGCCGCTGACCATCTCGCTGCAGGGCTCGCTCTGAATGGAGCTGGCAATGGAGGGGCTCTCAAAACTGCCCAGCGAACTGACAGAACTGCACCGGCTCATCACCAGCGGGGTCTCCTGGATGAAGTTCTCAGAGGAGCTGGACGGGGTTAGGTCCTCGTTCCGGGCTGGGGAGACTCCTCTGAGGAATGTCTTCTCCTTCTTGGGGAAGGGAATAGCGATGGGCTGCGAGATGTGTGGGCCGGCTCCTACTTTCATCTTAGTCTTCTCCTCGTGGGCTTCCTCTGCTTCAGCCACCTCTTCCACCTCAATGATCTCGAGCGAGGAGTCACTGTCCACCTCGTTCTCGCTGTGGCTGTGTTCATCCAGCATGTTGTCAGCCAGGGACAGGGACGAGAGGGAGCTGCAGCGGGAGAAGCATATTGGCGTATCCTCTACCGAATACTTCTGCAGTTGTTCGTGTTCAGCTGGAGCGAGTGCCGACAACTTCTCTGGGATCTTGTTAAGATTTCCTGGGGCTTGCAGGAGCCCAGAGGTCAACCAGTCTTGTTTTTGTGCTGGTGCAGTTGGGTGGACAGGCCGGGTTCCTGGCAACCCCACAGACCCAGATGCCGGGCCGCCCCCGTCCACATTCTCTGTGAGAGGGATATGCTGATAGGATGGTGAGAGCTTAATGGTTTGGACCTCTGGGTCAGCAACCTTCTTGTTGCTTAGACCCTTACATTCCAGTTCCTTCTCGGCAGTGGCAGGGCTGGGGACAGCTGCCGCTTTTGAGGCCTTCTCAGAAGGCTCTAGTTTCTCTGCCACTTCACTGGCCTCTTGATGTTTCTTCTCCGGGAGTTCCATCTTCTCAGGCCTGTTGACCAAAATGTTCTTCAGGTCGAGGCGGCTGGGACGCTTCTGATACCGGTGCAGCTCATCTCTGAAATCCAAGAAAGTAGTTCTGCTGCAGGGTCTCATGTGTTCCTTTGTGCAGTACCCATCACTGGTGCTACCACTATTGAGGCTGTCATTGGACAGGCTGGTGTAGGCCGTCTTCAGCCGCAGGAGGGTGTGAGCCCGGGTTAGGCTTTCCCGTTTGACAAACCCGCTGGCATCGGAGAAGCGGCATGGGGAACAGGACTGAGCACGGGCCTCGTGGGCTTCCTCATGGCCGTACTGCCAGTCGAGGCAGTGGTCCTCAGAGCTGAGGCTGAAGCTGTCATCAGAAGAAGTATGGAGGGTGGAGATGTCTTCCACCAGCTTGTCTATCTTGGCTACAGTGGTGGAGATCTTGTTTGCCAGCTTGGCTGCCACCATAGAGACTTTGTTGTCTGAAGGCAGGAGCAGGGGAGGGTCCTTGTTGACTTCCAAGGGCTTACTGCTGTCATCTTTCTCTGGTTCGGGACATCTCCGTTGGGTGACGGCTCTGGGCAGGGCCTGGCCTTGAAGGAATGTGGAGTTGAGGAACATGGAGAGGACCGATGCATTACCCGCCTCTGTGCTGCTGGACACATTGGGCACCTCGTCATCGTCAAAGCACCCCGAGTCAGAAGCGTAGTCCTTCACCAAGCTCTCCATGTGCCTCATGGGTGGTTTCTTGGCGCTCTGGCCTTTCAGTGTCTGCTTCTCCATGGTATCAAAGGTCTCAGCCAAGTGTTTGGCATCCAACTCAGCCTCCAGGGCTTTCTGCTTACGCATGTACAGTGAGGGCATGCAAGATCCAGGCGAGATGACCATGGCGTCTTTGTACTTGAGCGGCCGATTGGTGAGGAGGTTCCTGAGGGCAGCTGCACTCCCCATGGCAATCATCTTGTGCTTGGAGTGGACCAGGTTCCGGAGCATGCTGACTGCCCCCAGGTCCCACAGCAGCTCCTGGTCTTTGGAGCTGCGAGCTGAGATGTTCCAGAGAGTACCGCATGCATTGCTGACGATGGTCAAGCTGTGGGATTTGAGGTGTTGGAGCAAGGTCTGAAGGCAGTTGTGATCCCGCAGGACTTGCCTGGAAGAGAACAGAAGGGCAAATCCTGTGTAAGTGATGAAATGGGACAGGGTTTGGGGTGCCAGCCTCCAGGTGGGGATGAAATACATTTCTAAGCAAGAAGGAGCATTCATTAATAAAAATTAATGAACAGCCCATCATCCCCCATGTTTATTTATTGCCCCAAATCCCTGGGTGCCCTATTGTGGCACAGATTGGTTCAGCTTTAAAACCCTTATCTAAATGTATTGATTTTTATTTGAATAAACCGATTTTCCTATTCCAGAAATCTTAAAGGACTCAACACATTTGATATAATAAATAAATAGAAGATTTAAAGGTCGAAAATCAGTCTGCTTTGGTCATGTGGAAAGTTAAAGCCTTTTATACTAATATTTCCCTGGAAGAGGCTGGGGACCAGGCAGAGAAATATTTAGCTCTTAGAGTAGAACAAAACCCACCCCCACATTTCCTACTAGACCTGTGGGGCATCATCCTCGAAAAAAAATGTATCTTTATTTAAAGATGAGTCATTTTTGCAAATACATGGTTATCAATGGGAAACGCTCTCTCCCCCAATTTGGCTGTGTTACTTATGCTTGAATTTGAAAACGCCGCTCCTCTCCAAGCTACAGAGCTCAGTTCCCCTGGAGAAGATGGCTGCTTTAGAGGTGGGACTTCATGGGGTTCTACTCCACTGAGGTCCCCCCCCAATCCCACCCACTCCTAGCTCCACCCTCAAAGTCTCAAGGTATCCCCCAACTCAGAGCTGGATGGGGACGGGGCATTGGAGATCAGGCAAATGGTTGTTGGTCAAAAGTAGAAAGGACTTTCTAAGAAACAGGGGGACACAGCAAGGTGGAAACGTAGAGTGCTTAAAAGGGAGAAGGAAGGGAGAAACAGACCAAAGAAGGGCAAAGAAAGACTGCTGGCCCTCAAGCTGTGTGGCTCAGGGATCGAGCATCTGCTCAGCCTGCAGAGAGTTCCAGGTCCAGGTCCTTGCTAGACTTAACTGCAGCATTTGACACTGTCAATCATGGGCCGTTAGCCCAATACCTAACTCAGTGGTCCCCAAACTTTTTATCACCGGGGACCACTCAACGCTTGACAATTCTACTGAGGCCCGTTGGGGGGGGGAGGGTAGTTTACTCCTCTACTCTCAACCACTGCCCTAACGCTCTCTGATCGCTATGGTAATGTTTAAGCATCCCTTCAAAATAAGATACAGACACGCCACAACAATGAACATTTTATTTTCATGGAAATTTTAACTCATGACAATGACAAATCAATGGGAACCCTGAGCTTGTTTCTCTGCAACGAGATAGTCCCATCTGGGAGGGATGGGAGACAATGACACCCAAAGTGTGTTGTAAAGGGCCAGGGGGGATGAAGTAAAGGGCCAGGGGAGGGGGAGAAGGCGTCCTTCGGGGCCCACCTCCAATTAGTCGAAGGACCACATGTGGTCCGCGGCCCACCGGTTGGGGATTGCTAACCTAACTGACTTGGGGATACAAGGTGCATCCCTCAAATGGCTACAATCTTTTCCCCAAGGTTGGGGGCAGATGGACGCACTATGGGTGAGAACCTCCCAGTGGCAGGCCCTGGTATGCAGGGTCCCACAGAGAGCTAGTCTCTCCCGTGTGTTATTTAACATCTAGGCTAGATGCCCTCCTTCATCCAGCTGATGTGGAGCTTCGGGCTGGGGTGTCACCAGTACGCTAATGACACCCAGTGGATGGGTGTCTACATCCCCGAATTCTCTGGCCAGATGTCTGAGGCTGTTTGGATGGGCTCAAGCGGAGTCAGCTGAAGTTGAATGCAGCTAAGATTCCGGCTGGGGCAGCGTGCTACAGGTGAGGTTGTGCAACTCACAGCTCTTGACAGGGTCAAACTGACATCTTTCACCACTGCCCAGTGCCTGGGTGTGATTCTGGATGCCTCCCTGCATACGGAGGCCCGGATCACAAATGTCACTTGCTCTCTCTGATTGGAGACCAGATTCAAGGTTTTGGTGTTAACCTTTAAATAGGCTTTCTCAACCAGGGTTTCATGAAGGGCTCCTGAATGGGTGGGAATTCATTAACTTTTTAATATATTTTAAATTGTGTTAAACATTTATTGCGTGATATGACTATATGTGGTCATGTAGACCCTCCCCCCCTCCCCAAATGGCCAGTGATGGTCCTGGGGGGTTGGGGAGGGAAAGGCCCCCGAGTGGCATGTCCACAGCTCTGCTTCCCAACCCTATTCTGCATGAGCACCCCACTCCTGGGGTTTCTCGAAGCCTCAAGAATGTTTCAGGGGATCCAGTGTTAAAAAAGTTCAGAAAGGCTGCCCTAAATGGTCTGAGACCATTGTGTCTGTGGGATGCTCTTCCACTATGCCCTCCAAACAGGGCTAAGAACCTTGTTCAGGGTTTCTGGCCCCAAAGGGGTGAAATTGGCTTCAGTCTCTTTATTCCTGGCCACAGCCTAGTGGAATATTCTACCAACAAGAAAGGGCCCTGCAGGACCGTAACCAGTTCTGCAGGGGCTGTAAGATGGAATTGTAAGATCGTTGAGGCCTAGAAATTTGTTGGTCTCCCTTCAGACAAACACCCTAAGAAGTCCATATCCCCCCCCCAAGTTTAGCAGCCATCTAAGCTTCCTCGTAATTATTTAATTTTAATTATTAATTTTAGAATTTTAAAACCTAAAGTACAATTTAATTTCATCATGTGTTTAAAACCTTTCTATAAGCTGTCCTGAGCCTCCAGAAAAGGGTGGGGTATAAATTCAGGCAGGCAGGAAGGAAGGAGGCCAGAGGGAGGAGGGAGGGAAGGAGGGAGGGAGGAAGGTGGTCAGAGGCCGGAGGGAGGGAGGGCGGAAGGAGGCCAGAGGCCAGATGCCAGAGGGAGGGCGGAAGGAGACCTGAGGGAGGGAGGGAGGGAGGGAGGGAGGAAGGCCAGAGCCTGGAGGGAAGGCAGAAGGAGGCGGCAGGCAGGCAGGCAGGCAGGCAGGCAGGCAGGCAGGCAGGCAGGCAGGGAGGGAGGGAGGGAGGGAGGGAGGGAGGGAGGAAGGTAGCCAGAGGCTGGAGGGAGGGCGGAAGGAGGTGGCAGGCAGGCAGGCAGGCAGGCAGGCAGGCAGGCAGGCAGGCAGGCAGGAAAGAAGGAAGGAAGGAAGGAAGGAAGGAAGGAAGGAAGGAAGGAAGGAAGGAAGGAAGGAAGGAAGGAAGGAAGGAAGGAAGGAAGGAAGGAAGGAAGGAAGGAAGGAAGGAAGGAAGGAAGGAAGGAAGGAAGGAAGGAAGGAAGGAAGGAAAGAGATAATGGTGACTGTAAGGTGTTTTGTGAAATACAATCTCCCCAAAAGAACGTCCCAAGGCTGAGAGGAGCGAAGGCCCAAGTCTCTCACCTGTAGTCTTCTCTGGTGGCGACGAGGCTGGAGACGTTCCTCAGGATCCCCCCTCCACTCTCGATGATGGCTAGGGAGTTGCTCTGGCACTTGTAGGTGAGTGTACTCACGAGGAAGCCGAGGGCGCCCTCCACCTTGCAAATGGCCGCCTTGTTCTCGGTGCTGTGAGCGGACAGGTTCCACAGGGCGCTCAGCACGCTCTTCAGGGTGGATTCCTAGCAGACATAACCATGAATGAATGAATGAATGAATGAATGAATGAATGAATGAATGAATGAATGAATGACCTATCTGAGACAAGGGGGCAGAGGAGTGGACTAGACCAGGGGTCGTTGGCGTGGTGCCTGTGGGAGCAATGCTCTGCCAACTGAGATCAGCGTATTGTGGAGCGTTAAGCAGTTCTGCAGAGCCATCCTTCCAGCTCTGTGGTTGATTGTCCGGCCTCCCCTGAGAAAATATTCACCAGAGCATCACACCTGCTCAAAATGGTACTTTCCTCAGTACTCCACAAGTGGGCAGAGGGGTTGGGGTACTGAAATGTGTTTTTAATGTAAAATATGATTTCAGGGTTTAATGTTATCACTGGCTGATGTTACCTGCCCTGAGCCTTAAGGGAATGGCAGGCTACAAAAAGAAAGACTTATTCCTTTATTTATTATTTATTATTTTTTAAATAGGTGGATTTGAAAAGGCTTCCTGTTATCCAGACTGTCTGCCCAATTTGTTTAAGACTTATTTCGAGCGATGCATGAGTTCACTGCCTGGCGATCTGGTCACCCACCCTCCTGTCGCAGAATTCTAAAGGTGCTCCTGGGGACCCCAGGGCTAGAGGGGCACCTGCACATTCACAGGCCAGACTGCTTTTGCACCACTTTCACTGGCAAGTGTGATTTGTGGAGGCTGCTGCGATTCTTTGTTAAGAGTTGCAGTCTCTAATTTGCTGAGCTGGGTTTCATTCCCCGCTTCTCCTCCATATGCAGCCAGCTGAGTGACCTTGGGCCAGTCACAGTCCTGTTAGAGCTGTTCTCCCAGATTAATTTCTCTCAGATCTCTCTCAGCCCCAACTCACAAGGTGTCTGTTGTGGGGAAGGGAAAGTAACTGTAAACCACTTTGACATTCAAAGGAAAAGTGGGGTATAAACACAGCTCTTCTTCTGAACCAGTTCAAATCTGTAGACTAGATATATGAAAGAGGTCGGCCTGTGCACAGGATGCCTGAGGGGAGGATGTTACACTACCTTCCAGGACCTCTGGGAAATTTCTTATTAGTGTTTTCTCACTAATTTTTACATTTTTTCCATTATGTTTCTATATCAAGCATCCTTGTTAATAGGTTTTCATTGATTCAGTGGGTAGTTGCTTGCATTTTCTTTTATTTAATCTTTTTTGGGGGGTGGGGGGTTAACCGCACCCCCCCCCCTGTGCACAGCTTTGGAAAGAGGAAAATGTGAATAAATAAATGGACAGGGCACAATGGTTCAATGGAACCTCCATGTTCAGAGACAGTGTACCTCAGCAGGAGCAAGGGGACAGTCTCAGTTTGGAAAGTGCATTAACTGGAGAAAGGTGCAAAAGAGAAAGGATAAGGGAGAGAGAGGAAGAAGGTGGCGAGAATGGAAGCAGCTTCTGCCCCTGCCCCTGCCCCCCACTGACCTTTGTGGCCCGTAAGGCACACTGCACAAGAGCCGTCACGCTGCCCACCTCCCTCAAGACTTTCTTGCTGTTCATATCAGCTCGCCAGGAGAGGTTCCGTAGGATGCTGGAGACCACCTGGAAAAGGGGAGGGGAATTGGGAATTTCAGCCCATGGACATCTGGAGGGCCACCCCTGCCATAGCGTCTACCCTCCCAAACCTTCCGGAGGAAGGCGGCCCTACGGAAGACACGCTGCTGCTTTACCTGGTGTAGCTCTTCGTTGTCGGCCGCCAACTGTGCCACCATCGCTTGCATGCATCTCCTGCGGGAACATAAGGTCGCCTGGCAGAAGGGAAGAAGAGGCAAGGTGGAGGCAAGAAGGGAGGGAGAAGTCGCAAGGCCCATACCCCTGGCTGGGACCGCCCAAGGACGGGCGCTTCGCAGGTCCCCACCCCCAACCTAGCTCTTTTCAAAAGGGAATTTGGGCAGGACAGGCCATTGATTGCAATCCGATCAGCTACACTGAACATCCACGTGAAGAGAAAATGTCTGTCCAGCAGGTGCAGGAAAGAGAGGAGGTGGGAGTTGGAATCTTGCGTGCAATTCTGAAGGCTTCGTTTCAAAAAAGACGGGTACAAAACTGAGACTGTGGAGAGGACAGGGATGAGGATGACCAAGCCCTCGGAGGAAAAGCTGAGGCACTGGGGAAAGTTCAGCCTGGAGGAGAGGAGGTGGGGAGGGGACACAACGGCTGTCCTTAAGTCTTTGAAAGATTGTCACTTAGAGGAGGGCAGGAAGCGGTTCCTGTTGGGAGCAGAGGAGAGGACCTGCAGTCATGTCTTTAAACTATGTGGAGAACAATAATGGCTAGATAGCCGGGGGGGGGGGGGAATTCACAGAGTAATTCAGCAGTGGAAGGGGCTCTCTAAGGAGGTGGGGAGCTCCCCCTCACTGGCCTTCTTCAAGCAGCGGCTGGACAGATCCTTCTCCTGGATGCTTGAGGCTGATCCTGCACTGAGCAGGGGGTGGGACTAGATGGCCTGCATGGCCCCTTCCCACTCTACGATTCTAGGAGTCTAGTTCAGCAGTGGAAGGGGCTGCCTAAGGGGGTGGGGAGCTCCCCCTCACTGGCCATCTTCAAGCAGCGGCTGGACAGATCCTTCTCCTGGATGATGAGGCTGATCCTGCACTGAGCAGGGGGTGGGACTAGATGGCCTTTGTGGTCCCTTCCCACTCTAGGATCCTGTGAATCTAGTTCAGCAGTGGAAGGGGCTGCCTAAGGAGGTGGGGAGCTCCCCCTCACTGGCCGCCTTCAAGCAGCGGCTGGACAGATCCTTCTCCTGGATGCTTGAGGCTGATCCTGCACTGAGCAGGGGGTGGGACTAGATGGCCTGCATGGCCCCTTCCCACTCTACGATTCTAGGAGTCTAGTTCAGCAGTGGAAGGGGCTGCCTAAGGGGGTGGGGAGCTCCCCCTCACTGGCCATCTTCAAGCAGCGGCTGGACAGATCCTTCTCCTGGATGATGAGGCTGATCCTGCACTGAGCAGGGGGTGGGACTAGATGGCCTTTGTGGTCCCTTCCCACTCTAGGATCCTGTGAATCTAGTTCAGCAGTGGAAGGGGCTGCCTAAGGAGGTGGGGAGCTCCCCCTCACTGGCCGCCTTCAAGCAGCGGCTGGACAGATCCTTCTCCTGGATGCTTGAGGCTGATCCTGCACTGAGCAGGGGGTGGACTAGATGGCCAGCATGGCCCCTTCCCACTCTAGGATTCTAGGAGTCTAGTTCAGCAGGGGAAGAGGCTGCCTAAGGAGGTGGGGAGCTCCCCCTCCCTGGCAGTCTTCAAGCAAAGGTTGGATACACACTTTTCTTGGATGCTTTAGGATGCTTAGGGCTGATCCTGCACTGAGCAGGGGGTGGACTAGATGGCCAACATGGCCCCTTCCCACTCTAGGATTCTAGGAGTCTAGTTCAGCAGTGGAAGAGGCTGCCTAAGGGGGTGGGGAGCTCCCCCTCACTGGCCATCTTCAAGCAGCGGCTGGACAGATCCTTCTCCTGGATGATGAGGCTGATCCTGCACTGAGCAGGGGGTGGGACTAGATGGCCTTTGTGGTCCCTTCCCACTCTAGGATCCTGTGAATCTAGTTCAGCAGTGGAATGGGCTGCCTAAGGAGGTGGGGAGCTCCCCCTCACCGGGTGTCTTCAAGCTGCGTCTGGACAGATACTTATCATGCATGTTTTAGGCTGATCCTGCCTTGAGCAGGGGGGTGGGCTAGATGACCTGCATTACCCTTCTCACTCTAGGATTCTGTGAACTTTGGCCTGTTTCAGTGCAGCTTTTTGGGTAATGTGTCCAATGGTCAACCTTGCAAGCACTGGTTTCTCCTTGCTTTTACTAGATAGCGGATAGTTTGGGGAGTGTATGGAGGGGAAGAGGCCAAGGGGCCAGTCTGATGTAATGGTGAGTGAACTGGGCTAGGATCTGGGAGACGCTGGCTCAAATCTACCCTCCCTGCCCTGGAAGCTTGCTGGGTGACCGTGGGCCAGACACAAAGGTTTTACTAAGTCCCACCACACAGATAATTTTCCCCCCTGGGTTGGCAGCCAAAGGGCCAACCCAGGAAGGGCCAACCCAAGGCCAGGAAACATTCCTATGGGCTGGATTTGGCTCTGGGATGGCCAGCTGCTGATTGCTACCTCCTTTCGATCCTATTCATTCTCCTACTTCCATACAAAGCAAGTTAGGCACATTTTTAAAAACTTTTGAAGTTTAAACCTTGAACTGATTTCATATTTTAGAGGATGAAAGGCCAGAAAATGATGTTATTGAGGGACAAGTTAGATCCTTTTTGTGGGAGAAGACTAGTTTGGATTCCATTTCTATTGCTGACCTGGTTTCATGAAAGGAACTGTAGAATGAAGTGGTAGGGATGATCAGTTAGATATTTTCGACCTTGTCCAAATGAGTAGCCCTGTTGGTCTGAAGTAGCACAATAAAATCAGAGTCCAGTAGCACCTTTAAGACCAACAAAGACCAACACCTTTAAGACCATCAAGGCGTGAGCTTTTGGGTGCAGGTGCTTTGTTGGTCTTAAAGGTGCTACTGGACTCTGATTTTATTGTGCAGAAAATTTGTGACAGTGTTAATTCCCTGGGCATCCTTTCTCACACTGGAAACCAGCGTTAAACAAACAAGTGGATGAAGTCCGTCTTATTTCTCTTATATAACAACAACAACAACAATAATAATAATAATAGAGACTCTTTAACATTGTTGGGAGCCCTCAAGAGCCTGAGTTCAGGCGGCCTCCTTGTCTAGGAAGGCCCAGGTCACAAGTGTTGCATGCTTGGCTTTCCACCATCTCTGCCAGGTGCAACAATTGGCACCCTCCCGTCACCTCCAGACTAGACTATTGCAACTCGCTCTACGTGGGGCTACCCTCGAAGCTACTCCGGAAACTCCAACTGGACCGGAATGCAGGCGTGCAAGTCCTTACATGGATGCAACGGAGGAGGGCACGTATACAACCAGTAATCTCCCAGTTGCACTGGCTCCAGATTGGAGACCACATCAGATTGAAGATTTTGGTCATGTCCTTTAAAGCCCTAACCAGTCAGGGACTAACGTACTTGCGGGACCGCCGCTCCCTGTACAGCCCTGTACAAAAGGCATTAAGATCAAGCTAGCAAAATTTGCTTAGGGTCCCTGACACCAAGGTGATTAGACTGACCTCAACCATATGTAGGAGGTTTGAGGAGCCAGTAGGTTTGCTTGCATCACAGGATTTGAACTCAAGACTGGAGGGATATCTCCTGGTTTACAGCACCCTCTCTTTGTCATTATGCTGGACCATCCCCCCTGGGGTGGTATGTGGTACTACAGGTTTATGGGTACGCTGGAAGCTCAAAAAAGCATCATAGCTTTACCCCTCAGTGGTAATGGTAGGCCGATAGGTCTCAGTACCTTCCCCACCACCACCCTTTTAGTTCCACTGCCTTGTCAAGATCCGCCCCCAAATGCTGCACCTTGTTGACCACGTCTCCAAAGCTGAGGTTGGTCAGGACCATGCCGGTGTAGCGCCTGAGGGCCAGGTTCAGAGGGTCACTTGTCATTCTGTGCATCTCGTAGTCGACCTGTAGCAGCTCTGCAATGGCCTGAAGCCCACCTGGGGAGAGAAGCAGAGGAGATCCCGAGTGTTTCCCTCGTGTGGCAGTGTCTGTGAAGTCACCAGCATCCTCCGTGCTAAAAGTTTCCACTTCTAAAAATTTTATAAGATGTGTGTGGCTATTTAGAAGATGTTCAAAAGATTTGGTGCCTTGGGGGGAGAGGCGAGACTGAACTAGGGCATCCAGTTAGCCTGATGCAGCTTCAAGTTTTCCTGCTCTGACCCATCCCTTTATCACTCTGTTTTCAACATTATTTAATCCCATAATTTGTTTTGGTGGCATGAATATTTGAATAAATATGGATTTTTAATTGTAACATGTGGCAGACACCCCCCCGCCCCCACCACAATTTCCTCCTTCCCTCCCTGAAAGCCCCAATAGCCTCTTCCCCTTTTCCGGCCTCCTTCCCACCCACTCCTCAGCCGACCTCCCTTTAATTGCCTCCCATCTTTAGCTTTCCTTTTTTGTTTTTTGTTTTTAAGATTTTTCTGCAAATCTAGGACTTATCTCAAGTTTGGATAAAGATTTGTCTTGTTTATGAATGGCCCTGGTTTCTGGACGTAAGTATCTACAGATTTCGTGATACTGAGAATTAGATATATTGATATGCCAGCCAACAAGTTACCCTTACCCAAAAGGTTACACCAGAAAGGTGTTGTGGAATCCTTCATCCCACTCCTACCTGCTCCCTTGATAAAAAGAGTCCAGCTGTCGGTCTCTTGACACAGTGTGGTCTTCTGGGGGCTGACCTCGCATATGCCGCCCACTCTATCTGAGCCATGGGCCCTCCCCATAAATATGTCTCCACGTGCTTCCTGTCTGGGAAGGCTGCAGGCCTTCCTAGTTGCGTATCATCTACTCTGACCAGCAGCAGCTCAGCCGTGTCTTTCCTGACGCCTGCTTTCTGACCTTCTCGATCTCCTCAGCCCACAGCCCTTCCCTGAAGACAGCGTACCCAGCTCATTCATGGCACGGCGGTACTCCTCGTCGAATGAGAGCTTCATAATAGCACAAGTAGCTTGGCAGATCTGTGGCTCAATGGGGACAGGACCTGTGGGGAGAAAAGTGTGTGTGGGGGGAGTGAACAGCATCCATGGGCCTGGGAAAAGAGCCCAGCGATTATGCCCCCCCCCCCCAGGAGTTCATCATCAGCTGCAGGCCAGCAGACAAGTTCTGCAAGGAATTAAGTTATCAACAACTGTGTCTGCCCTTGAGAGGCAAGTCAACATGAGGTCCTATTAGGGGTGTGTGCCACCTGCTTCCTGGTAGCTGGAGAGCCAAAGCACCACCTTCTGGTCACCTGGAATGGCGGTGCTGACAATATGGAGGCTGCCAAGCCATCTCAGAGGGGTCACTTTCCAGGCACAGACATTATCTGTGCCCTCATTACCAGAGACCCCAGTAGACGACTCCCACCCCCCCCCCATTGCTGTGCAAGGAGAACAGGAGGGAGCCTCCAAGCTCAGGAGAGGGGCCCTCTACCTTGGCCCCCCTCGGGGGTCTTTGCCCCTTCCTCAGACTGCATTTTGAGCCAGTCCCAGCAGGTCTCTGTGTAGGACCGGATTTGTTCCAAGACGTGCAGCACCCGCATCTCCTTCTTGGCTTGCCCCTCGTCGGGCTGGGAGAAGATGATGTTGTGGAGGGCAGCATTGGCCCGCATGCGGCAGTCTTTGCCCGCTCCTTCCTGGCTGCTGGGGCTCTCCGTTGTCCCTGGTTCCCGGTCAGCGTCGTGGAGGATCTGGATCAGCAGCGGCAGGCAGCCCGACTTCCGCATGGCCAGGCAGCTCTCCTGGGAGCTTGACATGGCCAGGAGTGTGCGGGACATTTCCTCCTTGTCCCGGGTGGCCAGCATGGACAGCAGCCAGAAGACCACCTCGACCTGAGGACCGAAACACAAGCACTTTTGAAGGAGCCACCAGGTGGCGCCCACGAGTCACATCCAGGGGCCAACCAGTATTTCAGGCCCAGGAGGAATGGAACTGGAGGGCTCAAGCAACATGGGAAACCTTGCAGTGTTTAAACTATATGTTTGCTGTCTCCGTCGCAAAACCAGCACTCAACTTGCAAACGCAAAACCTGGTTTGCCTTTCACTTCAAGAAGGGGGGTGGGGATAAAACGGAGAGGGTGCAGAGGAGAGCGACGAGGATGGTTTGGGGCCTGAGGACCAAGCACTAGGAGGGAGTCCGAGGGGAATGTTCAGTCTGGTGAGGAGAAGGCTGAGAGGGGGACAGGCTGGCTCACTTTGATTATTTGAAATATCATCACTTGGAGGAAGGGGGAACCAGTTCCTGCTGGCAGCAGAGGAGAGGGCCTGCAGTACTACGTGTAGAAAGGTACCAGGTAGATATCAGGAAAATATTTCCACCGTCAGAGTAATCCAATGGGGAGTGGGCTGAGCTCCCCCGCACTCCGTGTCTTCAAGATGCAGCTGGAGAGATACTTATCATACATGTTTTAGGCTGATCCTGCCTTGAGCAGGGGGCTGGACTAGATGATCTGTATGAGCCCTTCCCACTCTAGGATTATGTGAACTTTGCCCTGTTTCCGTGCAGCTTTTTGGGTACTGTGTCAAATGGTCAACCCTGCCAGCACTGTTTTCCTGGTTTCTCCTTGGTGTTGCCAGAGAAGTGATTGTTTGGGGAGGGTATGGAGAGGAAGAAGCCAAGGGGCCAGTCTGGTGTAATGGCGAGTGAACTGGACTAGGATCTGGGAGACGCTGGCTCAAATCTCCCCGCCCTGCCCTGGAAGCTTGCTGGGTGACCGTGGGCCAGACACAAAGGTCTTACTAAGTCTCACTGCACAGATCATTTCCCTTTTCCCCCTGAGTTGGCAACCAAAGGGCAAGGCCAGGAAACATTTCCAATCAGCTGCCGATTACGGCCCCCTACAAACATGAAGTTACTGGAATGTAATGTTATTAGGAAAATACTAGTATTTATTAATAATACAGTTTAAATTAAAACTATCCAAAGGATTAGCACATCCATAGCCTCAGATAAAATCCAATATCATGGACATACTAATGTCTCAGTGCCACGGACCAAACCCGTTTTGGTGGTGCCGCCTTTGTAATTAATCACCTGACCTTTCAGCAACTGCATGAGGCAGCCCCACTAGGACCACAGACATTTCCCTTTGCTTCCTGGACATTTTCATCCTGCCCTTCCTGCAGGGATCTCCGTGCTCCCTCGGGGCCCTTCCCCCTTAGGCTCAGAAGGACACTGAGGTCGGTTCCTGCTCCAGCCCCAGCCTCTGCCGGTTTCAGGAGCTGGGCTGCATGACGGACTCTTGGGTGTCTTCAGCGCTCAACAACAACAACAAGAGCTTTACTTTTATCTCCTGCTGCTTCCAGTTGGCTCAGGGCAGGTAACAATAAGGCATATACAAATAATTAATTTGCAACAGTAATTAAATGCTTTCAATTAAAATATTATATTTTTAAAAAGGCACTCCCATGTTGCTATGCAGTAATGCCGCAACACAGATGCATTTTTAATTTTAAAAAATAACACTTCTGGGTTGCTATGGAGAAACACCAGAAAGATACAGCATCCCCCGCCCCCCCCCCCCATTGGGATTCGTTTTTTTTTTTTTTGGACTTTATGTCTGGGTGGATTTTTTAGAGGCTGCACCTGGGACACTGGAGCCCCAAACATCATTCTGTGCCAACGCAAGGCTTTAAGACAAGGGACATGCATGCCTGGTGGAGCAGGAGGAAGGAGCTGCTTGATCACCGGCCCAACCCCCCCTTTCCCCTTTCATTCCCCAGCTCCAAAAAACAGAAACAGGGCTGCGTTTTGCCTGCCTGATCCCCAAAAGATCATGGAACTCTTACAGAAGATTTTGTTTTGCGGTCAACGTGGACCATGCCATTAAAAAAAAATACTCAGAGCATGAAATGGAGGGGAGGGCGGTGCAAGAGCAGGACAAGGCTACAGAGATTATTGTGCCTTTCCCCCTCCATATGGGCTTGCCTCTGGTTGTTCACTGATGGGATGCGAGAGAAAAGTGCTAAATCCACTTTTTGCGATTTCCCTCCTCCCAAGGCAAATCTGGGCAAAACTTGAGCCCACCCGCCCCTGGACAGCCCCACGATGCAGGCGACGTCATGTGGAGGGGGCAGAGGCTGTCCAGGCGCAAATTCCTCATGTGGAAATGGTGTGTATGATAAAGCCATAACTAGGCAAGGAGAAACTGGCTAGAAGTCAGTTGCCGCTTTCTAGTGAAGGTGGGAAATTGTCGTTTTCAGAGCAATCCCTCTCGTTCCTTCCCAACAGAGCCTTCCTTGACCCAGCCCCGGCGGTGGAGCAGAGACACCCTAGGGCTGCCTCGTCCATGGCTTAATGGGGCAGGGCAGCTCTGTCGATCTCGTTGGGGCTGCCAACCATTCATTACTTTTAGGCCCCCTTGGAGACTTTATCATCACCATCATCTGTGGCTGACTTCTTGAGGCACAGTGCCAAGGGCCCACCATACCTTTTGGACCCCTCTGCAGTGTTGCAAAAAGATCCCCAAGGATGAGAGAACATGCATTTGTGGGTCAAGGGAATTAGAAACCCTTGGACACGTTTTCTTTAGGTGGTCCAACACAGTAAGCTCTTTGCTCCCCTTTTGGTTTGGTCTCCTGAAGCATCAGAGGAAGGAAACCTCAAAATGCTCTCTCCAGGGAAAACACGGACATCTCTAAACAGGTAGCTACATATGGTGCTGTAGCTTACAAGCTACGTCCCACATATGTTAGCACTGGTGACTCGTCATGAATTCTGGTAACTTAATTCTTCTTTTAATACTATTCCTGTTAAAATGTTATTTTAAATTCCCTATTTTATGACTATTTACTGGTTTACAGTATCTGTATCACTCACTATTTCTGGCAAGGGCTTGGAGGAGGAGCTGGTCTCATGGCTTAAGTGCCACTCACTGCTTAACACCCACTCAGGGCAGCTGTCCCGCCCCTGAGTGCCTCCTCCTCCGACCGGCTTGTCTGTCTGTCCGGCAGCCAGCCAATTGCCTTCCATCCCCCACCCCTGACCACCCCCTCCTCCCACTTCTCTCTGAGGCTCAGAGGCTGCAGATCCCCTGCTGGTGAGTTCCCTGGCTGGGGTCCTCCAGCTGCAGCCTTTCCTGGTCCTGGGGGGAGGGGGAGGCCATCCGCAGAATTCCTCCACCCCCCCCCCAATCTAGCGGCCATTGTATTCCTGAATGCAACAGGCTTTGTCCTGAGTTTTGTGATAACTGCAGCATTGTTCTGTGTTTTAAAGTGTTTTTGTATTTGGCTTGGAGCTGTATATTAATAAATCTGAATTTGACCCATGAAAAAGCTTTCTTTTTTAAATAAGGAGGAGGGAAATGAATTGTTAGGGTTGAAGAAAATGTATTCCCCCCCCCTCACATTAGAACAAAATAAAGTGTTAGGGCTTACAATAATCTATTACATTTTGCCAGAACAGGAAAAAATGCTGAAGTAAAATATTTTTAAAATATTGATACTATTATGATGGGAGGGGCCCATGAGAGCCAGTTTGATGCAGTAGTTAAGAGCAGTGGCCTCTAATCTGGAGATCCGGGTTTGATTCCCTGCTCCTCCTCCACATGCAGTCAGCTAGGTGACCTTGGGCCTTGAGTCACAGTCCTCTTAGAGCAGTTCTCTCAGAGCTTTCTGCCCCATCTACCTCACAGGGCATCTGTTGTGGGGAAAGAAAAGGACAGTGATTGCAATCCAGTTTGAGACTCCTTTGGATCTTGAAAAGCAGGGTACAAAAACAACCCTTCTTTGTGAAGGTGTAAGTGCTGGAGTCATAATGTGGCCCTGGGTGGTCTCCCTACTTTATGCCAGGCAGATGTTCTGCAACATTCAGGGCCATTCCGCATTCGTCCAAAATTGCACAATGGTTACTAATTGAAATCGCTACAGTTTTGCCATTATGCACAACGTCGTTGACAATCTGCAACACTCCTGAAACCGATCTGCAAAAAGCGCTTCGTTGTAGCGCTTTCAGGGAAATCCGAAAAAGTGGATTCACCCTCCGGAAAGCGCTACACTCCTGCAACCAATCTGCAACACTAGCGGGAAAGTTCTGTGCGTTACCATTGTTGCAGTTTCTGCAAAGTCCCTCCCCCTGGCTCTCTCCTCTGATCTTCTGGTGAAGCGATCGCCATTTTTTTTCTCCAAGCGAGCGGAGATCAACGCAGTGGCGAGCCTTCGTTTACCCAGCGTGGCTTCCCTGGCTGCAGCCCCTCTGTTTAAAGTCACCAAGCACAAGCATCGCAGAGGCTCGTTTGCTGGTTTATTTTCACTTTATTTTTCACACTGTTTTCGGCCAAAAATCGCGCCCGTGAGGGGGGGGATTTTTTTCACTCGGGGGGGGAGCGTGGCAACAATGAAACGGCAGCTCAAACATCACCTGCTAGCTGGATGGGTCTCTCTGTTGCAACGAATCAACGCATATTCGTTGCAACAGGTGTGTGTGTGTGTTTTTTTAAACCTTCCTTAAAGGGAAAGGGGCTGTTTGGGAGCATGATAACAGCCGCCCATTGGCTGGTTGACGGCCAGGGGTGGGACACAGCTCAGCAATAGCGCTTCCTTTCTAGCGATTTTTGCCGAGACCGGAACCCTGTGGGAAACGATAGAAACGCGACTGGATTCCACTACAAAGGCAGGTATGCATAACGACGAATTCCACTATTTAAAATGTCAATATTTCGTTCAGCAAACAATTTGCTACATGGATCCCGGTGCGGAATGGCCCTCAGTTCTGGTGCCAATTTTGCTTAACATCTGAATAAAGCCAGTGAGAGAGAGCAGCTGGACTGTTGTGCAAATGACATCCCCCAAGCCAGTTTTTTAATGATCTAAAAATGCTGCAAGGTGACTGTGTGAGGCTGCTTTGGGACCTGCTGGGGCCTGGGGGGGAGGGAGGGGGGGGAGGACCTCAGTCTGCCATGCTGCAGGCCCGATTAAGATTGCTCCCTTGTAGTATTGTATAAGTTGTCTCAAAATGACAGTGGGGTCCCAGTGGTGGCCACAAGAAAACCGTCACATCGAGTCTGAACTTAGTGCAGCCACTGAGATCCCAGTCAGCAGTTGCGTACCTTGCAGGTCTGTTAGAACAAGAAGTAACAGGAAATACTTTGGAAAAAGAAGAGTTGGTTCTTATATGCCGCTTTCTCTACCCGAGGGAATCTCAAAGCAGCTTACAATCAGCTTCCCTTACTTTCCCCCCAACAGATATCCTGTGAGGGAGGGGAGGCTGAGAGAGCTCTGAGAGAAAACTGCTCTGTACGAACAGCTCTTACAGGATTTTTTACTAGTTCAAGGTCACCCAGCTGGCTGTGTGTGGAGGAACGGGCGGGGGGGGGGGGGCTGCTGCTTCTGACCATGACACCAAACTGGAACACTTGCAGAGGATAATGTGTGTAGATGTGAAGTGTTATTATGGGATTTTCCGGAGGCCACCTTGGGACTTCTGTCTCCTTCCCTCCAGGGGCTGCTTTCCAGCCGACACTGGCTTGCATCATTCAGTAGCTGGCTTGCTCCCAAACGGATCCACCACACCCCTCATTTGAGTAGAGCATTTACGCACTACCTTTAGTTATAGACAGGACCTTGTCAACAGCAATATTAAAGGTGGCACAGTGAGCCAGGCATCTTTCTACTGTTTTGTTGAAGGGCAACGTTTATAAAATGCAGAATCCGTGCCACAGTTTGAATCCAATCAGCGAATATACGGTGTCTGTATTTCTGTGGAAGGAGCTTTAGTTGCCCAGGGGTTGCTCTGGAAGGTGGAATCCTCCTGCTTTTAGGTCCTGCTCCCCAAACCTTCCATCTCCCCAGATCTCCAGGTAGTTCCC
Organism: Paroedura picta; assembly: GCF_049243985.1. Lineage (NCBI taxonomy): Eukaryota > Metazoa > Chordata > Lepidosauria > Squamata > Gekkonidae > Paroedura > Paroedura picta. The sequence goes on from NC_135372.1 coordinate 783,118, forward strand.
AACCCAGAGTTAGAAATCCTGGAAGACGCTGAGCAGGCCAGCTGCCTTGACACTCTTGAGAGACACTCCTGTGAGAAAATTCTGCTGAGGTCCCCAGCCGTAAGGAAATCAGGCTGACCCCAACCAGGCCCCAGGCCTTCTCGGCTCTGGCCCCGGCCTGGCAGGACGGAGATCAGAACCCTACAGGACTTTCTGTTAGTTCCTCCGGGCTGGCAAGGCAGAGCTATGGATGAGGCCAGGAGCAACGTCAGGAGAATCAGAACCGCTATCCTCTCTGCCCAGCCCCACTGGGCTGAAAATCTATCTTGCAGCTTTGAATCCCTCCCCCCCCCCCACGAAGACGGCACAATGGTCAATATAAAATGTTTAATACTGTATTTATTATTCTAAAATTTTAATATTAACTGAAATAGGGTGGAATATGAATCCAACAACAAATAAATTGTAAACTGCCACGAGCCGGCTCGTCCAGGAGTAGGCGGTATATATATAAATCGAATGAATATATAAACATAAAATACATAAAACTTTGTGAACTGGCGCCTTTGGGTCACTCAGTGCCCATGGGAGCCCTGTGAACAAGGGTTCCCTCTGTCAGCTTGGCAAAGGGGGTTTTAGGGGGTAGGGGAAGGGTGGAGAAGCCCCCGTCCCCCCTGCTCTCTGCTATGCTTTGCAGAATAACCTCTTGCACAGACCCGTGTTCTTGATTTCGTGTTTAAACGGTTCTTCTTCCCTCCTCCCAATTCAACTTAGGTCACGCCTCTCCCATCTTGCACAGAAGAGCCGTGAAGTAATATTCCATAACAAAAGTACGTTCTCTGGTCTTTTCCCATGGTATGTGCCACTGTGCAGGGTCTGCCTTGTGGGAGTGCAAAAAAGGCCCAGATTCCAACAAGCCTCTCCTTTTAATCAGTAGTCCCCCTCTCCATGGATGTCATACAAAGTTCTGGAGTGGACAAGGGTGTTAGAGCCCGCCTAGACCATCCCACACTCAACGCAGGAAATCCAGAACCCTCCTTCCCAGTCTCTGCTTGAAAACCTCAATCACAGAAGGGCCCACCTAGGTCAGGCTGACAATTCCTCCTAACATTCAGCTGAAATCTTTTCTCCTGCAGTTTAGGCAAGGGAAGCCCCAGTCACACTATTCTTTCTTATCAGGGCATTTATTATTATTATTATTATTATTATTATTATTATTATTATTATTATTATTATTATTATTATTATTATTATTATTATTATTATTTAGATTTATTTGCCGCCACTCCCCGTAGGCTCGTGGCGGGTCACAACAGTCCTATCCCCATTAAAATACCCATTAAAAGACTTTAAAACAATCCCAACATGGCGGGAGCTCTCCTTATTCCCAGCCCTGCTATCAGAGCGGCAGGGAGGGTGGGGAGCAGATCTAACTTACTAGGTCCGGGGGGAAGGGGGGGGAATGCTGGCACTCATTCACTGACCCCGGCCTCAACCAAAAACCTGGTGGAAGAGCTCCGTCTTGCAGGCCCTGCGGAAAGCTGGTAAATCCTGCAGGGCCCGCAGCTCACCCGGGAACTCATTCCACCAGGTAGGGGCCAGGACCGAAAAGGCCCTGGCCCTGGTTGAGGCCAGGCACGGTTCTCTAGGGCCAGGAACGATCAGGAGATTCTCCCCCGCTGAGCATAAAGCCCTGCGGGGGATATAGGGCGGTAGGCGGTCCCTCAGGTATGTGGGTCCCAACCCGCGTAAAGCCTTAAAGGTCAAAACCAGAACCTTGAACCTGATCCGGGCAGCAATTGGCAACCAATGCAGCTGCCTTCCCACAGGCTGGATGTGGGCCCTCCAAGGTATGCCAGTGAGGACCCAAGCAGCTGCGTTTTGCACTAGCTGGAGTTTCCGGATCAGAGACAGGGATAGGCCGGCGTAGAGCGAGTTCTCATAACACTCAGCCAAAACCTCCCCTTTTAGCTCTTTTGATCTGCTAGTCTTGCCCTCTGGGAATCTCAGAGAATGAGTCATTGCCAGCCTCCAGGTGGGGCCTGTAGATCTCCCACGATTACCCCCAGTCTCCAGGCTGCAGAGATCACTTCCCCCAGAGAAAGTGGCTGCTCCGAAGGGTGGAATCCCTAACTTTACTCCCACCTCCCTTTGGCCCTTGCCTTTCTGAATCCGTCTTTGCAAAAGAACATGCAGCTCCACAAGGAACCCAACAGCTGTGGCTCACGAGAAAGGCCCCGGAGGGAAAGGGGCAGAGAAGGTGGCCTGCCAGGCCAACCACTCGGCATTCTCCGTTAAAACATTTCCCTTTACAGGAAAACTTTTTACCTTGTTGCTGTGTGGCTGAGTCTCCCCTTCGTCAGGATGGGTGGGGACCTCGAGGCTGCCGTCCCCTTCCACATTGGGTAGTTTTCCGCAGAGCTGGGGGGGGGGGGAGAAAAACAACCCACTGAAAAATCTTTAGAAAGAGGGGCTTGGAGAACACAGCCCCACAGAGATCTTCCTTCAGGAAAGGTTTACAGAAAGAGGTCTACCTGCTGATTGTGAATTCTGTCCCTCACAATATAGACCCAGGCCTTTGGTCAACCTTGTGGCTATTTATGTATATGTGGATCTGTTACTGACCTTTGAAGAAGATTGATCTTGGATCAAAACTTGGATCTTGGATCAAAAGCTTTGCGTGACGGAAAGCTGGGTGCGCGAAGGTGAGACCGTCACCTTGAAAGATCTGGCACCGCCTGGGTTTTCCGTCCTGCATCAACCCCGGCTCCATGGGAGGGGAGGGGGGGTGGCAATTCTGGTCAGAGAGACTTTCTCCTTCAGGGCTCTCCCTGCGCCAACGATTCCGGGGATTGAGTGTGTCGGTCTTGGGTGGGAATCAGTCAAGAACGTGGCGATCTGGTTGGTGTACCGATCTCCCACTGCCCCTCCAGATTCCCTGCCAGGCCTGCTGGAGGCGGTGGCTGCCTGGACGTTGCAGTACCCAAAACTTTTAGTTTGGGGGACTTCAACGTTCACGCGGATGCGCCGTCTTCAGGACTTGGCCTGGATCTAGTGTCAGCCATGGAGACACTAGGGTTCTCGCAGATTGTTGCTGGTCCCACCCATCAGGCTGGTCACACCCTCGATTTGATCTTTGGTGCAGGTGTAGCAGTAGATCTGGTGGCGAATAACATCGTTCCATGGTCAGACCACCATGCCCTGAAGGCTCGACTGAGGATACCACCCCCTCTCCGTTTGGGTGATGGAAGTATTCTAGTCCACCCGCGGAGACTCATGGAATCCGAGAGATTCCTGAATGCCCTGCGGGACCCGATGCCCTCCGGCACCTCATTGATGGCCTTGGTGGAGGACTGGCAGTCCCGCCTTACGGCCGCCATTGACAAGATTGCTCCTAGGCACCCTCTCCGCCTTCGCCTCAAACAGGCTCCATGGTACTCCCAGGAGCTTCGGGAGAGGAAGAAGGAAGTGAGACGGCTTGAGCGAGTGTGGAGGAAGACTCGTGACGAAGCTACAAGGACATCTCATCGCACGCTTATGAAGGCGTATGAGAATGCGGTGAAAGTGGCGAAACGAGACTTCTACGCCGCAGAAATTGCGTCCGCAAGCTCTCGCCCAGCCCAATTATTTAAGGTAATTAGATCACTTACCGCCCTGGAAGAAGGGCGACAAACAATAAGGGAATTGGAACTGAGCTGTGTGGCATTATCAAGCTATTTTGCGGACAAAGTCCTGTCGCTCCGCCGTGACCTACCTGCCACGATTGATACAGTTAGTGAACTGGAAGCTCCGTGGCCGTCAAGGGGGTTAGTGTTTGATGGCTTCAGGCAGCTCTCTGTAACCGAAGTGGACAAGTTACTGGGTTCAGTGAGGGCGACCACTTGCCCCTTGGATCCCTGTCCATCCTGGTTGCTCAAATCGGGTGACCAGCGGATAGGAGGCCCCTTGAGGGAGATTGTCAACCTCTCCTTAACATCTGGAGAGTTTCCCAAGGGGCTCAAGGAAGCAGTGGTACACCCCTTACTGAAAAAGCCATCATTGGACCCGCGGAACCCCGCCAGTTACCGCCCAGTTTCGCATTTGGCGTTTCTGGGTAAGGTGATAGAGCAGGCCGCAGTGGACCAACTCCTAGGTTTCTTGGATGAAACTTCGGCCCTCGACCCATACCAGTCTGGCTTCCACCCTGGCCACGGGGTGGAGACCGTGCTGGTCGCCCTCATGGATGATATCCAGTGCCAGCTGGATCGGGGCGGCTCCGCCATTCTCATGCTTCTAGACCTGTCGGCCGCATTTGATGTGGTCGACCACGAGTTATTGGTACACCGCCTCGCCGGAGCTGGAATAAGGGGGACTGCGCTTCAATGGCTGGTCTCCTTCCTCCAGAACCGGACGCAGAGGGTTGCGATGGGGGAGAGTATGTCGAGCCCTTGTGAGCTCCCTTGTGGGGTTCCGCAGGGGGCGATACTCTCTCCCACACTTTTTAACATCTATATGCGCCCTCTAGGCCAGCTGGTCCGGGGCTATGGGCTGGGATGCCACCAATATGCGGATGACACCCAGCTCTACTTCCTAATGGACGGCCGGCCGGACTCCACCCCGGATACATTTGCCAGCTGTTTGGAAGCGGTAGCTGGATGGCTCAGGCAGAGTCGCCTGAAACTCAACCCCTCCAAGACGGAGGTCCTGTGGCTGGGCAGAAGAGGGCAGGACCAGGAAGTGCGCCTCCCATGCCTGAACGGGGTGCAATTAACACCTGCACCAGTTGCCAGGAATTTGGAAGTGACATTTGATGCTTCCCTCTCTATGGAGGCTCAGGTCACCAATGTAGCTCGGACAGCATTTTTCCATCTTCGCCAAGCCCGGCTACTAGCGCCCTACCTGTCCTCGGAACACCTGGCCACAGTGATCCATGCAACGGTCACTTCCAGATTAGACTTCTGTAACTCGCTCTACATGGGCCTTCCCTTGTCTTTGACTCGGAAGTTACAGCTGGTCCAAAATGCGGCTGCCAGGGTCCTCACTAGAACACCTTTGAGGGGCCCACATTCAGCCGGTGCTTCGTCATCTGCACTGGTTACCAGTCTGTTTCCGAATCAGATTCAAGGTATTGGTATTGACCTTTAAGGCTATACGCGGCCTGGGTCCCGTCTACCTGCGAGACCGCTTGGTTGCTTATGCCCCCCGCAGGGCACTCTGCTCTGCGGGTATGAATTTACTGGTTCTCCCGGGCCCACGGGATGTTCGCCTGGCCTCGACCCAGGCCAGGGCCTTTTCAGTCTTGGCCCCAACCTGGTGGAATGAGCTCCCAGAAGAGCTAAGGGCCCTGCGGGATCTACCAGCTTTCCGCAGGGCCTGCAAGACAGAGCTCTTCCACCAGGCATATGGTTGAGGCCAGGGCAGCTCTCCCACTAATCCATCAGAGGATCCCCTCCAATATTGAGATCTCTAACACCGAGATCATGGTTAGATGTATTGTATTGGTGCCACCCTCTTCTGAACATTATTCTCTCCACCAGGCTGAACTAAGATCAGAATTGTGACCACCACCGCTATATGTTATGTGATATGTTATATGTAACTTTTAATTGGGGTTTTTATGGGGATTTTATTGTGTTTTAACTATTTATGTTGTAAACCGCCCTGAGACCTATTTGGAGAAGGGCGGTCTAAAAATTAAATAATAATAATAATAATAATAATAATAATAATAATAATAATAATAATAATAATAATAATAATAATAATAATAAAACGTGTCAGGTCATTTTGTTAGAAGACATTTTGCTACCTGGCATATTTTGCGTCACTCATCGTATATTTTCTAAAGGTCTCCCCTGTGCAAGCACCGAGTCATGTCTGACCCTTGGGGTGACGCCCTCTGGCGTTTTCATGGCAGACTCAATACGGGGTGGTTTGCCAGTGCCTTCCCCAGTCATTACCGTTTACCCCCCAGCAAGCTGGGTACTCATTTTACCGACCTCGGAAGGATGGGAGGCTGAGTCGACCTTGAGCCAGCTGCTGGGATTGAACTCCCAGCCTCATGGGCAAAGAGTATTTTCTATTGATATTTTAATGCATTGTTTTTAATTGCTGTGCAATAAAGTGTGTATTTAATATATTATGATAATAGTTTTTACACTTCTCAACCTCTTTAGTTCCTAGCTTGTCTTACAGGTTGGGTTTGTTTCTTTTCCCTTCCCTTTTTTGAATGTGTAGATTTCAACTGGAGGTTAACATAAAGCAAGGTTGGGCAGGGGGAAGAGCAGTGTGTGTGTGTGTGTGTGTGTGTTGGGTGGACTTCTGCCGGGCCCAGGGGCTCCTTCGCGGCAGCAGGGGACTCCACCAGGGGACTCCGAGGCAGCAGATTCCATCTTTAAGCTGACCCTGCATTGAGCAGGGGTTGGACTAGATTTCCCTACTGTTTGAACCCCTCGAAAGCCGCAGTAAACTAGTTGGCCCCCTCTTTGACACGTCTGCCGTTTAGGGAGTTAAGCACCCCCCCCTCTCACCCCTGGCCCTCCTCTTCTCCAGGCCACACCGACCCAGCTCTCTCCTCGTAAGGCACGGATTCCAACCCCTCCACCACCCCAGCCGCCCCTCTCTGAACACACTCCAGTTTGTCACGATCCTTCTTGAACTGCGGCACCCAGAACTGGACGCAGCGTTCCCAGTGAGATCTAACTAATGCGGAATAGACTGGGAGGAAAGCCTCCCTCACTCTAGATTCTGCGCTCCCAGCCATGCGCTCGCCTTTGTAGCCGCCATATGGCTGCACTGCTGGCGCACATTCAGCATCGTCCATCAGAACTCCCTTTCACATGGACTGGCATCAACCCAACCCAGGCAGCCGCCATCTGCAAAGTTTCAAAGCCATGGGGCCCTCCAAGAATCAGCCAAATTAAAATTGGAGAGTCACAACCCTCACCCTTTCATGCCTACAATTTTGATCTGGGTGAGGGGATGAATGTGCCAGGGAAGAGCTACGAGGCGGGCTTTAAGCACCTCTTCCTTTGGTGAAGGAGGTGGGGACCCTAGGGGGAAGTGACCATGTCCTCATAGGGGGAAGTGACCATGTCCTCATAGAATTCCTTTTGAGATGGGGAGCCAAGGAAGCTTGTAGCCAGACGCGGATGTTGGATTTTCGTAGGGCAAACTTTAATAAACTCAGAGACATGATGAGTGTCATACCATGGACGAGAATGCTGGAAGGGAAGGGAGCATGTGAAGGGTGGGTGCTACTCAAACAAGAGCTATTGCATGCTCAATCAATGACTATTCCAGAAATACGAAAACACTGCAGGAGCTCTAAGAAGCCTATTTGGATGAACAGAGAACTTCAAGAGGAACTAAGAAAGAAAAGGAAAATGTTCAGGAAATGGAGGGAAGGACAGAGCTCTAAAGAAGAGTACCTACAGGTTACTAGGCACTGTAGATCAATCATCAGAAAGGCCAAAGCTGAGAGTGAGCTAAGATTGGCCAGGGAAGCCCATTGTAACAAGAAAAGATTTTTCAGTTACGTGAGGAGCAAACGTAAAGTAAAGGAGGCAATAGGCCCGCTGTTGGGTGCGGATGGACAAACTCTAACGGAAGATGCAGAGAAAGCAGAAAGGCTTAGTGCCTATTTTACATCTGTTTTTTCCCACAGGTCAAAGTGTTTAGGCACATCTAGAGATGGCTGTAGCCAAAGGATAGTGTCTGGGTGGCAGGTTAACATGGATAGAGAGGTGGTCGAGAGGCATTTAGCTGCACTGGATGAGTTCAAATCCCCTGGTCCAGATGAAATGCACCCGAGAGTACTCAAAGAACTTTCCAGAGAACTTGCACAGCCCTTGTCCATCATCTTCGGAACCTCTTTAAGGACTGGAGATGTCCCGGAGGACTGGAAAAGAGCAAACGTTATTCCGATCTTCAAAAAAGGGAGGAAGGATGACCCGGGAAACTACAGACCAGTGAGTCTGACCTCTGTTGTGGGGAAGATAATGGAGCAGATATTAAAGGGAGCGATCTGCAAACATCTGGAGGACAATTTGGTGATCCAAGGAAGTCAGCATGGATTTGTCTCCAACAGGTCCTGCCAGACCAACCTAGTTTCCTTTTTTGACCAAGTAACAGGTTTGCTGGATCGGGGAAATTTGGTTGATGTCATTTACTTGGATTTTAGTAAAGCTTTTGACAAGGTTCCCCATGATGTTCTGATGGATAAGTTGAAGGACTGCAATCTGGATTTTCAGATCGTTAGGTGGATAGGGAATTGGTTAGAGAACCGCACTCAAAGAGTTGTTGTCAATGGTGTTTCATCAGACTGGAGAGAGGTGAGTAGCGGGGTACCTCAGGGTTCGGTGCTCGGCCCAGTACTTTTTAACATATTTATTAATGATCTAGATGAGGGGGTGGAGGGACTACTCATCAAGTTTGCAGATGACACCAAATTGGGAGGACTGGCAAATACTCCGGAAGATAGAGACAGAGTTCAACGAGATCTGAACACAATGGAAAAATGGGCAAATGAGAACAAGATGCAATTTAATAAAGATAAGTGTAAAGTTCTGCATCTGGGTCAGAAAAATGAAAAGCATGCCTACTGGATGGGGGATACGCTTCTAGGTAGCACTGTGTGTGAACGAGACCTTGGGGTACTTGTGGATTGTAAACTAAACATGAGCAGGCAGTGTGATGCAGCGGTAAAAAAGGCAAATGCCATTTTGGGCTGTATCAACAGAGGCATCACATCAAAATCACAAGATGTCATAGTCCCATTGTATACGGCACTGGTCAGACCACACCTGGAGTACTGTGTGCAGTTCTGGAGGCCTCACTTCAAGAAGGACATCGATAAAATTGAAAGGGTACAGAGGAGAGCGACGAAGATGATCTGGGGCCAAGGGACCAAGCCCTATGAAGATAGGTTGAGGGACTTGGGAATGTTCAGCCTGGAGAAAAGGAGGTTGAGAGGGGACATGATAGCCCTCTTTAAGTATTTGAAAGGTTGTCACTTGGAGGAGGGCAGGATGCTGTTTCTGCTGGCTGCAGAGGAAAGGACACGCAGTAATGGGTTTAAACTTCAAGTACAACGATATAGGCTAGATATCAGGAAAAAGTTTTTCTCAGTCAGAGTCGTTCAGCAGTGGAATAGGCTGCCTACGGAGGTGGTGAGCACCCCCTCACTGGAAGTCTTCAAGCAAAGGTTGGATACACACTTTTCTTGGATGCTTTAGGATGCTTAGGGCTGATCCTGCGTTGAGCAGGGGGTTGGACTAGATGGCCTGTATGGCCCCTTCCAACTCTATGATTCTATGATTCTATGATTCTATGATTCTATGATTCTATGACCTATGTGTGGCCAACACAAAACCTGAGCTACCACTGGCTCATGTCCAAGTATACTTAAAAGCACAGCCATTGCACTCTGGGCATTACGAGCAAACTCTGTTGCGTAAGCATGCCAAGGCCTCGCCATCCTTTTGTAAGCCTACTTCCTGTCTCCATGGCAACTGCCCCTTTTCCGCTGGGGACTCCCACAACAGCCGAACGCTCTCTCGCTTGGCTTGGCATCCCTCTGGCGAGATGAGGAAAACGAGGAAACCCTGCTGGTTTCTGGGACAGATCTCCTTGTGCTGAGCAGCCTCCAGTCCTTTCCCGGTGGCTTCACTCCTCCCGGCAATATCACACTGTGCAAAATTGAGTCATGGAGTGGGGAAGCCCACTTTTGCAGGGGCCGAGAGAATAGAGTCACCACAAGTCTGACCCACCTCAGTGGGTCAGGCCCAATCACTTCAGTGCTCCATGTGAGGAAGCCCTTCTTTGAAGAAGAAGAGTTGGTTCTTATATGCCGCTTTTCTCTACTCAAAAGTGGCTTACATTCGCTTTCCCCTCCTCTCCCCACAACAGACATCCCGTGAGGGAGGTGAGGCTAAGAAAGCCCTGAGATTACTGAAGAAGAAGAAGAATAGCTGGGGGGTTTGCACTCTGCTTTTTACTGCCCAAGAGAGTCTCAAAGCAGCTTATATTGGCCTTCCCTTTCCTCTCCCCACAACACTCTGCGAGGGAGGGGAAGGCTGAGAGAGCCCTGATATTACTGAAGAAGAAGAGTTGGTTCTTATAGGCCGCTTTTCTCTACCCAAAGGAGGCTCAAAGCAGCTTATATTGGCCTTCCCTTTCCTCTCCCCACAACACTCTGCGAGGGAGGGGAAGGCTGAGAGAGCCCTGATATTACTGAAGAAGAAGAAGAAGAGTTGGTTCTTATAGGCCGCTTTTCTCTACCTGAAGGAGTCTCAGTGGCTTACAGTCGCCTTCCCTTTCCTCTCCCCACAACAGACACCCTGTGAGGTGGGTGAGGCTGAGAGAGCCCTGAGATTACTTGCAGCCTCCCCTCCCTCACAGGGTGTCTGTTGTGGGGAGAGGAAAGGGAAGGTGAATGTAAGCTGCTTTGAGACTCCATTGGGTAGAGAAAAGCGGCATATAAGTACCAACTCTTCTTCTTCTAGGTCAAGCTGAGGAAAGTCAGCCAGTAAATGAGGGGCTTTGAATTTCCAAGTTCTCACCCTGTTCTCTAACCACTATACCACATAAGCTCTCTTCAAAGTGCTGGATTTTGGCTGGTCTTGTCCCAAATCTTGAAAAACCATTTACTTGGTTTACTTGTAAAATTATTCACTACCAGCCAAAGTTGCACTATTCCTTCATTATCTACCTCCCCACTGCCATGATCTGGCCCACATTCCTCCTCCTCCACTCTCTTCTTTTGGAGTCTCTGTAGGAGACTGGTTAGAATATTACCCTATGACGGCCAAGATCCAGGTTCAAATCACTCACTCTGCCATGAAGTTAACTTGGATCAATAATCTCCCACAGCCTAGCCGACCTCAAAGGAATGTTCAAAGGAACCACATTTATAGTCCCGAGATCTATGGAGGAGGAGCAGGATCAAATAAATATATAACTCTCTCTCTCTCTCTCTCTCTCTCTCTCTCTCTCTCTCTCTCTCTCTCTCTCTCTCATGTTCTTAAAGTTTTAACCCATCAGTCTGTTCAAAAATAAAGATGCTACTGGTGACCTAGAAGCCATCCTTCATTTTCAACACTCTTTCTGGAAAAAAGTTACTTATTTACATGCCACCTTTCTCCCCAATGGGAACATCCTTCTCCTCACATCCACTGCATCCTCACAACACCCCTGGGAGGTGGGCTGGGTTGAGAGTTTGTGACTGACCCAAGGTCACACAGCAAGCTTCCATGACAGAGCAGAGATTCAAAGCTAGGTTTCCCAGGTCCTAGTTCGACACTTTGACGATGAAGCCAGGCTGGCTGTTGTGAAAGCCGGAAACAGCAGCTTTTTTAAAAAATCAAATGGAAAAAAGAAAAGCAATACTTTCTCTGCTATTAAGGATTCTAAACCTTCCGGCTGCTGCCTCAACAGCTTCATTTTGCAAATGTTCTTCTGGCCAATGTGCAAGAAGAGTTTGGGTGCCCTGGGCCTTGGTGGGGGCGCAGCACCTTGACTCTCCAGTGTGGCCATTGAGAGAACTGGTTAGGCTGGTAGTGTGGGGGTCCATGGAGGGTTCAGGAGATGGGGAGCACGGAAGGGGAAGGGTGTAACTCTGCCGAGTAGCTGGGCAGAGAGTATCTCCATGCACTTTGGGTCCAGGCTGAGCAGCAGCATCTGGCGCTGAGTTTTCATTTTGCTGTGAGAAGAGAGGTTTCATGTCCAAAATCGGGATCAGAGGGAATAAGGGTGGGGGGGGGGGGTAGAGATGCTTTAGTCTTAGCAAGAAATTGATGGTGTCCGGTTTCACTTTTTCCTGAACAAAGAGATTTTCTTCAACAAAGTCTGCTTATTAGGAATATCGACTGGAACTTCACAAGAACATCCTATCTCGCCCCTATGAAGGGGAAAGGTCATTTCTTCTCTAGGCAATTTGCAACCCTACTTTGAGTTCCTCAGGTAAGAAACTGATCCTGCAACGCTTCACCCCCAGCAGGTTAGTTTTTTGCCCTTCTCAAGACTCCAAAATGCAGGCCTCGCATTTTTTTACTGCTTTGTACTTTGATTGCAGGCTGCAGGATTTCAGGGCTGCTCGCCTACCTGGGAGTAAATACTCGAGAATAAAAGATGACTTTCTTCGGAAGACATGATGGTAATGCAAGCCTTGTTAGCAAAGGCTTGGAAAACAGCTCTGTTTCCCCACAGGCGGTAGTCAAGCCACAGGCTGATGCCGAGACGGATCCTGCCACACAGGCTGTTCTTGTTGGCCAAGAGCATCGGCTCCAGGGCCAGGAGGCATCAGCATCAGCCTGCTCCTTCTCCGCCACCCAGGAACCAAACGGCCTTTTCCAGATTGGGGCGGGGGGGGAGAAGGTTTCTTGCTGAGGAAGAATGATAGGGAGGAGGCCAACTGTCCCAACTAGCCACCCACCTTCAAGGCTGTGCATTATCTGTTGTGTGTCGAGTGGCAGAAGTCCCTGAAGCGCACATCGGGGGCTGGGAGCACTGAGGGGGGTTCCCACTTGCCGTTTCTTATCTGTGGTTTGCAGTGTCTGGTTCCCTCTTTACTCCAGCCTGACCACGCACAGATATCGTTCAGAAACGCACGGAAAAGGCCTTCCTGCAGCCGCTTGCAATCTCCTATCTCCTGGGATGCCACCAAGGGAAAGACCTGGAGCTCAGGGGAAGAGCCTCTGCCTGGCATGCAGCAAGTCCCAGGTTCAGACCCTGGCCGCATCGCCAGTTAAAAGGATCAGGCCTGAGACCCTGGAGAGCCCTAGAGAAGGCCTGTGGCTCAGTGGGGAGAGCATCTCCTTGGCATGCAGAAGGTCCTGGGTTCAATCCCCAGCATCTCCAGTTCAGGATCCGGCAGGAGGAGCTCCGAGAGAACTCAGCCAGAGACCCTGCAGAGCCACTGGCAGTCTGAGCAAAGAATATGGCCCTAGAGGGACAGGAGATCTGATTCCGCATGAGGCAGCTTCGTGTCTTTATATGATATACGAGCTGGGGAGGGAGGCTGATTTTGGCGTGCAGAGCTCTTTAAAGGTAAAGGTATCCCCTGTGCAAGCACCGAGTCACGTCTGACCCTTGGGGTGACGCCCTCCAGCGTTTTCTTGGCAGACTCAATACGGGGTGGTTTGCCAGTGCCTTCCCCAGTCATTACCATTTTACCCCCCAGCAAGCAAGCTGGGTACTCATTTTGCCGACCTCGGAAGGAGGGAAGGCTGAGTCAACCTTGAGCCGGCTGCTGGGATCGAACTCCCAGCCTCATGGGCAGAGCTTTCAGATTGCATGTTGCTGCCTTACCACTCTGTGCCCAAGAGGCTCTAGTAATAGGTATAAAAAAAGGTAAAGGTATCCCCTGTGCAAGCACCGAGTCATGTCCGACCCTTGGGGTGACGCCCTCCAGCGTTTTCTTGGCAGACTCAATGCAGGGTGGTTTGCCAGTGCCTTCCCCAGTCATTACGGTTTACGCCCCAGCAAGCAAGCTGGGTCCTCATTTTACCGACCTCGGAAGGAGGGAAGGCTGAGTCAACCTTGAGCTGGCTGCTGGGATCGAACTCCCAGCCTCATGGTCAGACAGCTTCAGACAGCATTTATGCCGCTTACCACTCTGCGCCACAAGAGGCTCTTTTTCTTTAAACACTAGCCATGTTTGAACACTAGATAGGCAAAGAGGGTGCTGCGCTCCCAGACCACACCTCCTTGGCTGAGTTGTTGTACCGAGACAGGGCTGCACAATCCGGAGACCAGAGTCTAGCCCAGGGGTTGGGGATCCAGGGAGACAGTTCACACAGTAGGCAGGGGGAGGAGCGGAATCTAGCCCAGCCGGGGCTCAGACCGAGAGAAGCAGTCAAAGCCAAAGAAGCCAGGGACATAGTCGGAGCCGAGCCAAGGGTCTGGAGCCAGAAGCATTGTCAGGTTGAGATCAGGAAACCAGGAGTCAGGCAGGCAGAGCTTCGCTGTGACGGATGGGAAGAAGGAGTCATCTGGAGAGACGGGCAGTGTGACACCCACAAAGGACCTTGCCTCAGGGCCCTCCTGAAGTCCAGCCAAGCCAGGTGGGGCAGCCCTCAGCCAGAGGGCTTGCAGCCGGTCCTAGTCCTCATCGGAGGAAGGCGGTACACCTGGGCCCTATCTACCTTGACAGCGAGCTGACAGGCGTCTGGCAAGTCTTCAGGGCGGGTGAGCATCTTGTCCCGAGGTTTTATGTAAGAGGCTGGGTCTCAGCCTGGCTGGTACCAGGCTGCTCATCCTCCAGCTTCCGGCCCTCAAGGGCTGGGTCTCCCGGCACCCCCGGGAGATCCCCCTTCCCCGGAACGCCCCCTGGTGGCAGAACTGAAGGTGCGGGCATGACAAAGAGGGAACCAGGAATGGCAAACAGGGAGCTGGGAACCCATTTCAGTCCCATCCATCGTGACAGGTGCGCCCTGGAATGTTCAGTGCCTGGGATCACTTGTGGCTCATGCTGAGCTTTTCAGCAACCACATCTGTCCAGGGCATCTCTTTTGTGAGGTGGGGGATGCACGAGCAATCCAGGTGTGCCACAAGTGGAGCAACAGCGGTGCTTGAACGGCCCGATGAGCACCAGACAGCTCAAGGAACGGAGCCCTGCGGTTTTCTCAGGGCAACCTCCTGCCTCTGCCCCCCCCCACTCCGTTTCTGAGCATCCAGGTGTCTCCTTACCTGAGGCTCGGCCTGCTGCACCTTCTCTTGGGCTTCCATCAACTCCTTGTCAATCTGTTCCAGGCGAGATGCCCGAATCTGCAAATGGAGGACATCGCAAGGTCTCAAAGCGGCCAGTCTCCTCCCAGGGACAGGGAAAGGGGGCTGCCCATTTGGTCCCCAATTTTCAAAGTCCTGCTCATCCCTTCCCCTTATTTTGTGTGTTGGTCACAAAGGCAAAGGGGTGTTTTCTCCCCCCCCCCCATTAATGGGATTTTTGTCTAAAGATACAAGGAAGCACTCTGAATTGATCAGACCCTGGACAGTGAGCACACCCCATAGTGTGGAAATAAGGATTTTGAGAGTCAGGTGATTCGTCTTGAGACAGGAAGGACGCAGGGCGAGGAGCATACCTGCCGCTAGGGCTAAAATAACTTCTTCATTTTTTTTAAAGAAAGACAGAAGCTGCACATCTGGGCCAGTGAGAACTGGCAAGCCCAGGACAGAAACAAAACCCACGTAATATTGTGGGACAAAAGCTTTGCTAATGCCCAACACGTAGAAAGGGGAAGAGCCGAACTGAGCCCAGCACGTTTCTGTCCTCAGCAGTCACCGTAAGCGCCAAGGCGCGGTGAGCAGGAGGAAGAAGTCACTTGCCACACTTTCCCTTCACTCCTCACCTGGGCCCTCTGCACCATCTCGTCGGTGGTCCCAAAACGCTCCTCCATCAGTGTGCGAATGTGCTGGGCTTCGAATTCCAGCTGCTGCCGGATCAGGTCCATCTGCATGGAGAACTGGACAGGGAAGGGCAGCGGAGTCTGGATTAGAGAGGCCAGTGTGCATCTGAGCAGGAGCAGTTTACCCGAGCAGGACACGTAGCACGTGCTGTGGGCCCTGCAGTTCTGGGGGCTAGGGGGCCGTGATGGTCTTTGTGTTCCTTACTTTCAAGAATGAAAAACAGATGCTTTTGGTTGCTTCCAAAGGCCCAACTGTTGCAGCACAAGTGCTTGCACCAGCTGTACTCTGCTAAAGCCCCACTCATCCTTAAACCGGCTTTGGGGTCCCTCTGAATCCTCACACAGGGCTGGATCTGAGGCCTGGTCCGTCTTGGCTTTGGTGGAGGCCCCAACTGATGTTCAGATCTCCTAAGAGCATCCAAGCCATACAAAGTTGTTTCCCAGCCGCCAGGTGGGGGCCTGCAGATCTCCTGAATTGCCACTCATCTCCAGACAGCAGAGACCAGTTTCATTGGAGACACTTTGGACTCGTGTGGCCTTAGAACCTGCTGAGGTCTGTTGCTCCCCATCACACACCCTGTCCTCCCCAGGCTCACTCCCAAAGCCTTCAGAAAATTCCCAACTCTGAGTTGGCAACCAGGAGCGTTGGCTGCCACTTGCTTGCTTTCTGGGGCCTCAGACAAAAGAGGCTCTTTCTCCAGTATTTTAATTGCAGGATCTAGGGACTGAACTAGGGACCTTCTGCATGCAGAGCCAGTGAACCCATCCCTCCTACTCTGGCCCTTCTGAAGAGTTCCTCCCTTTAAAAAAAAGGGGGGCCAAAATAGAAGGGTGCAGAGGAGAGCGACGAGAATGATCCAGGGCCTGGGGACCAAGCTTTATAGGAGGAAAGGCGGAGGGACTTGGGAATGTTCAGCCTGGAGAAGAGGAGGTTGAGAGGGGACAGGAAGGCTCTCTTTCAGTTTCTGAAAAGCTGTCACTTTAAGGAGGGCTGGGAGTGGCTCCTGTTGGCAGCAAAGGAATCCTTCTCCTGCAGGAATCCTTCTCCTGGAGCCTTGAGGCTGATCCTGCCCTGAGCAGGGGGTGGGACTAGGTGGCCTGCATGGCCCCTTCCCACTCTAGGATTCTAGGAGTCTAGTTCAGCAGTGGAAGGGGCTGCCTAAGGGGGTGGGGAGCTCCCCCTCACTGGCCGTCTTCAAGCAGCGGCTGGACAGGTCCTTCTCCTGGATGCTGGAGGCTGATCCTGCACTGAGCAGGGGGTGGGACTAGATGGCCTGCATGGCCCCTTCCCACTCTAGGATTCTAGGAGTCTAGTTCAGCAGTGGAAGGGGCTGCCTAAGGAGGTGGGGAGCTCCCCCTCACTAGCCGTCTTCAAGCAGCGGCTGGACAGACCCTTCTCCTGGATGCTGGAGGCTGATCCTGCGTTGAGCAGGGGGTGGGACTAGATGGCCTTCATGGCCCCTTCCCCCTCTAGGATTCTAGGAGTCTAGTTCAGCAGAGGGATGGGCTGCCTAAGGAGGTGGGGAGCTCCCCCTCACTGGCCGTCTTCAAGCAGTGGCTGGACAGACCCTTCTCCTGGATGCTGGAGGCTGATCCTGCGTTGAGCAGGGGGTGGGACTAGATGGCCTGCATGGCCCCTTCCCCCTCTAGGATTCTAGGAGTCTAGTTCAGCAGAGGGATGGGCTGCCTAAGGAGGTGGGGAGCTCCCCCTCACTGGCCGTCTTCAAGCAGCGGCTGGACAGACCCTTCTCCTGGATGCTGGAGGCTGATCCTGCGTTGAGCAGGGGGTGGGACTAGATGGCCTGCATGGCCCCTTCCCACTCTAGGATTCTAGGAGTCTAGTTCAGCAGTGGAAGGGGCTGCCTAAGGAGGTGGGGAGCTCCCCCTCACTGGCCGTCTTCAAGCAGCGGC
Source organism: Paroedura picta (assembly GCF_049243985.1). Lineage (NCBI taxonomy): Eukaryota > Metazoa > Chordata > Lepidosauria > Squamata > Gekkonidae > Paroedura > Paroedura picta. The sequence goes on from NC_135372.1 coordinate 800,391, forward strand.
TGGACAGACCCTTCTCCTGGATGCTGGAGGCTGATCCTGCGTTGAGCAGGGGGTGGGACTAGATGGCCTGCATGGCCCCTTCCCACTCTAGGATTCTAGGAGTCTAGTTCAGCAGTGGAAGGGGCTGCCTAAGGAGGTGGGGAGCTCCCCCTCACTGGCCGTCTTCAAGCAGCGGCTGGACAGACCCTTCTCCTGGATGCTGGAGGCTGATCCTGCACTGAGCAGGGGGGGGGACTAGATGGCCTGCATGGCCCCTTCCCACTCTAGGATTCTAGGAGTCTAGTTCAGCAGTGGAAGGGGCTGCCTAAGGAGGTGGGGAGCTCCCCCTCACTGGCCGTCTTCAAGCAGCGGCTGGACAGACCCTTCTCCTGGATGCTGGAGGCTGATCCTGCGTTGAGCAGGGGGTGGGACTAGATGGCCTGCATGGCCCCTTCCCACTCTAGGATTCTAGGAGTCTAGTTCAGCAGTGGAAGGGGCTGCCTAAGGAGGTGGGGAGCTCCCCCTCACTGGCCGTCTTCAAGCAGCGGCTGGACAGACCCTTCTCCTGGATGCTGGAGGCTGATCCTGCACTGAGCAGGGGGGGGGACTAGATGGCCTGCATGGCCCCTTCCCACTCTAGGATTCTAGGAGTCTAGTTCAGCAGTGGAAGGGGCTGCCTAAGGAGGTGGGGAGCTCCCCCTCACTGGCCGTCTTCAAGCAGCGGGTGGACAGACCCTTCTCCTGGATGCTGGAGGCTGATCCTGCGTTGAGCAGGGGGTGGGACTAGATGGCCTGCATGGCCCCTTCCCACTCTAGGATTCTAGGAGTCTAGTTCAGCAGTGAAAGGGGCTGCCTAAGGAGGTGGGGAGCTCCCCCTCACTAGCCTTCTTCAAGCAGTGGCTGGACAGATCCTTCTCCTGGATGCTTGAGGCTGATCCTGCACTGAGCAGGGGGTGGGACTGGATGGCCTGCATGGCCCCTTCCCACTCTAGGATTCTAGGAGTCTAGTTCAGCAGTGAAAGGGGCTGCCTAAGGAGGTGGGGAGCTCCCCCTCACTGGCTGGACAGATCCTTCTCCTAGATCCTCGAGGCTGATCCTGCACTGAGCAGGGGGTGGGACTGGATGGCCTTCGTGGCCCCTTCCCACTCTAGGATTCTAGGAGTCTAGTTCAGCAGTGGGATGGGCTGCCTGAGGAGGTGGGGAGCTCCCCCTCACTGGCCATCTTCAAGCAGAGGCTGGACAGATACTTCTCCTGGATGCTGGAGGCTGATCCTGCACTGAGCAGGGGGTGGGACTAGATGGCCTGCATAGCCCCTTCCCACTCTAGGATTCTAGGAGTCTAGTTCAGCAGTGGAAGGGGCTGCCTAAGGAGGTGGGGAGCTCCCCCTCACTGGCCGTCTTCAAGAAGCGGCTGGACAGGTCCTACTCCTGGATGCTGAGGCTGATCCTGCAGGGGGTTGGACTACATGGCCCTCATGGCCCCTTCCTGATTCCATGATTCTATATTCTATTCTATGATTCTCTGAGCTGTTTATAGTTTCTTGTTAGAGCTCTTTCAAGGGGGATTCTCATGCAAATCCTTGGTCGGCATTTGGCTTGCAAAACATGGACACTTCTGCATCTGACCCACAGAGACTGATGCAATTCATTTAGGGATTTTGAAGAAATGTCAAAAGCAAAACCTGTAGATGCTTCATCATTACTTGCATTTTTCATTCATTCGTTCATTCAAATTTCTGTTCCACCCCATCTTGGATGACTCAGGGCAGATTACAACATCTTTAAAATTACATAAAATACTAAAATACAATCTAAAATATTTTTGGAACAAGTTGGAGTCTAATATTGCCCACAAAAACCCTTGTCTGGGACGGAGGAGAGCATGATGTAATTTCCCAAAGAACGGATTGGCAGGTGGGAATGCAGGTGGGGTGTTCCAAGAGATCTGATGTCCGCTCTTGTTAACCTCAACCACTTTGCAAAGCCCTGCAGGACTGCTGCAGGTTCCCACAGGACTCTGGTCTCATTGGGCAGAACAAACCCTGGCTCTAGTTGAGGCTGAGCTCTGTGGGACCGGGGATCCTAAGTTGAAGTTGGTCACTGCATCTAATGCCATGTGGGGATTGCAATGGAAGAGGCAGTCCCAAAGATACCCTTGAGGGACTTAAGAGTAAGAGCCAGAACCTTGAATCTGATTTGGCCCCCAATGTGGAGCCAATGCAAGTGAGCAGGCACACGTCCTATGTGGGCCATGCACAGGGTTCCCGTAAGGCTCCATGCAGCCGCATTCTGGGGCCAGGGGAGTTTCCAGGTTAGCCTCAAGGGTAGTTCTGCATAAAGCCAGTTACAATACTCCAGCCTGGAGGTGACCGTTGCATGGAGCACAGTGGCTGGGCCGGGGGGTCGGCAGGCAGGATGCCAGCTGCTGCACCTGGCGGGAATGGGAGGAAGCCCCGTGGCCGGCACTCGTGGCCGGGGGCCCCAACAACAGTGAGGTCTCCAGTGTCACACTCAGATTCTGGTCCGGCTGGTGGACCTCCTGGTGGCTCCTGGGTTTTGGCCACTGTGTGACACAGAGTGTTGGACCGGAGGGGCCATTGGCCTGATCCAACGTGGCTTCTCTTACATACATGATCCCCCCCCCCCCTAAATATAACTCAGTAAGGTTTAGGATCTCAGTTTCTTTTTGTCTTGAGAAAGTGGCTCTCAGAAGTCAAACCCAAACCTTGATTTGGGCCCTGTTTTTATACTTAAGCAACCTCTCCCCCCCCCCTCCCGGGATCAGAACTTGGGAGGCCTCTGTAATTCTTTGGGACGCACGGCCTGCTGTGCCAGTGGGCCACTCACCGTCTCCACTTGCGGGAGCTCATCCAGCCGCTTGGAGAGGCTCTGGAGCTGCGTGTAATACCACAGTTTCTCTTTTTCCTCCTTCTCAATCTCGCTCAGCAGAAAGTACCTGGGGCCGGGGGAGGGGGGACGGAAATCAGAGAAAGAAGAAATGGGGTGGGGGAACCAGACAGAAATCCAGAGGAGGACACAAGGAATGGCAGAGAAGGATGGGCGGGCTCTGGCTTTGCATGTAGAAGGTCCCAGGTTCGATCCTTTGCATCTCCACACGACGGCATTCACAGGCCTGACCACCATTTTAAAGCCACTTTAAAATTCTGTGAGGGCCCAATCCCAATGCTCTTCTTCCCCACCCGCACCTTCTCAGGGGTCCAAAACATCTGTTTCTTCCATGAGGAACGCCTCAGCCAACCTGCCTGTGGCCCTACCCCTTGTGGCATATTTAAATCACCTTAAAATGGGAGCAGCCGCAGGTCACAGCTGCGGAAACCCTCCGACCTAGTTTTGCCCTTAAAGGATCTTGATCACCGAAAAAGGAGGTCCACGGTTCTCATAACGGAGGGAGACAAACAGTGGGGTCACACATGTCACAGTCAGGGTGCAGATGACCTTTAATGGCATGAAGAAACTCAAATTCGCACGGATGAACACCATTCAAATAAATACTCAAAGAAAATATACACAATAACACCAATGCACAGTTTACAATTTGAACAAGAGGAGAGTATTAAATCTTAACACGGACAGCTTTGGACAGCAGAGCGTGGTCCTTGTTGTGAAGCATGGCTTTCATCATTTGTAGTCCAGCCCTGCAGTTCAAACTTAACAATTAAATCCTGACCGGAGAAGGCAGGACAAACCACAGTCATGGCCTCGACCCCGGGGGGGCCTTTTGGGCCCTGGCCCCTGCCTGGTGCAATGACCTGAAAGAGCTGAGGGCCCTGCTGGAACATCTTCAGCTCCCCAGCGCCTGTAAGACGGAGCTCTTCCGCCAAGCGTTGGGTTGAGGCCAGGACATAGAAGATCTGACCGTCTTCCGCTGAGAACTTGTTTTCCCTCTCTCAAGACACTACAATTGGAAGGCAGCCAATGCAGTGGATGGGCAGGAGGTTCCAGATGGGCAAAATGAAACTCTCTATACACAGAGAGTGATTCAAACGTGGGATTAGCTGCCACAGGAATGAGCCACATTCAGAAGGGGATTAAGTAGATTCATGAAGGAGAAAGTCCATCAGTGACTACTAGTCATGGCGGCTGAGGGGAACCTCCACATTCAGAGGCACTAATCCTCTGAATCCCAGAGCCAGGAGGCAAGCTCAGGGGAAGGCCTCTCTACTCCTGAGCTCCTGTTTTTGGCCATCAGGAGGAACTGGTTGGCCACGGTGAGAAACAGGGCGTGGGTTTAGAAGGGCCACTGGTCTGATCTTGCAGGGCTCTTCTTATGTTCTTATTCTCTGTGCCAGAGAACTTGGAGGGCCAGAACGGGCAGCCACGAAGCAGATGGATCTGGGATCTCAGGCAGCTTTCTAAATGCAGCGGCAAAAATTGAGTCATGCTTTTTTCATGCAAAGGGGTCCTAGCTGAAGCATGCAATTTGTTCCTTAGGTTGGGAAGGGTCTTTTTCTGGGTATAAGGCCAGAGACGTGGAGAAGAAATGGGGACAAAAAATACGTATGAAGAGAGGAAGGGCAAACTTTATGCAATGGGATGAGCAGGTGGCAAGAGAATGCTAATATGGTGTAGCCGTCAAACTTGGATTGGGGAAGATATTAATATATATCATTATAATATCTCCCCAATCCAAGTTCGACAGCTAGACCATATAATATTGTATATTTCTGTATTCCATTTATTATAATATTGCTGTATTAGAGGGGTCACATGCTTCCGGTAGCTAACCCCAGCCAACCATCTAGCCACAGCCTTCTGCACTAGCTGCAGCCTCTGAAAGCCTTTCAAGGGGAGCCCCGCGAAGAGTGCATTGCAGTAGTCTAGATGTAACGAAGGCATGGACCTCTGTGGCTAAATGCTGGGCCCAAGTTCTCTGGACTGCGGCCACCTGTCTTTCTAAGGTGACCACTCCATCAAGCAGCATGCTCAACCTGCAACGCTTCCTATTATGGGGGGTGCGGTGTGGGATGGATAGTGCAGAGAAAGGGACGGGAGGCAGGAAGACCCGTCAGCCCCCGTGACCCACTCCGTTCTTTACCTCTCCCGGTCTAGCTCCTCCAGGAACCGGAGGGTGGCCCGACTCAAGTCCCCCAGGCTCTCTTTCCTTTGGAGGGTGACCGAGTGGGTGGGGCTGTCCTCTGGACCGTGTCCCAGGGCCGGCGGCTGGAGCTTCAGGCTGTACAGGCTGGTGATGTCCATCTGGAGAGCTGCAGGAAGAAGGTGGGTGGGTTGGCGGGCAGAGCATATAAGAAACAGGGTTGCTGTTGTTGTAGGACCAAACAATGTGGATAACTGCTCACGGATTTAGCATTTAATCATTCAGTCGAGTAGTTTACTGGCTTTCCCTCCCTGAGTGATTTACAAAAGCCGCAAAACGAAGCCACCCCCAGACAAGGGGGGACTGCCCACAGACGTCAAAAATACGACTTTGCAAATTAATCAGAAAAGAAATGAGAACATCTGTCAGAAGGAACTGGGCGATGGAGGGAGAACTGAGAGGAGCAGGAACAAAGGGCCATGTTTGGGGGAGGGAGGGCATGATTTCAAAACTGTTTCCCGCTCCAGCAGTTCCTTGGTGGCCACCAATATATCACTGCATCTAATGCAGGGGTAGCCAAACTGTGGCTCTCCAGATGTCCATGGACTACGAGTCCCATGAGGGGCTCATGGGAATTGTAGTCTATGGGCATCTGGAGAGCCACCATTTGGCCACCCCTGGTCTAATGGGATGGCCTCTCCCCTCCACCACAATTACAATAATCAAAGGAGCAAGTCTTGTGTGTGTGTGAGAGAGAGAGAGAGGGGGCGGAGGGACCAAGAAGGACGTCAGGGAAGTGAGTAGTAAGGGGGAGAGGCAAGGGAGGAATGTGGGAGGGGAGAAGGAATCTCTTTCTTCATGTATGTATGTGTGTGTGTGTGTGTGCAACGACAGCCCCCCCCCCTTATGTGGTTGTGTTCTACAGACACACCTTATGTGGTTGTGTTCCACATAAGGTACGAGAATCCTTGTTGGAAGATTTTTTATATAGTGATATTTCCATTTCTGACAGCTCTTAAATATAAAAAGCCCCCCTTTGGGGGGTGGGGGCTGAAGAAAGGAACGTGGTGCAGATGTGGGTACTGCATAAATGGACACCTTTCCCATTTTCATAGCATACAACACGTTTTCACAAAATCTCACAACAAAACGATGGGAAATATGGGAAATGGACAAGTAGGATGTGGGGGTTCTCCCCCGAAACTGTCCTGCTTTGGATGAGAAACAGGAGCAACATTTCTGGGCGAAGCACCTGCTGTTAAAATCTGCTGATTATCAACTGGCAGAGGAAGAATCAGGCTCAAGGAAGAATTCTGACTACAAGCCTGGAGGAGGAGGAGGGGGGAGGGAGTTGGTGCGCTCCATATTCGTGTGCCTCGCACCCAGCTCCCATCAACAGTTCCTCACTCTCGGAATTTGTCTCCTGCGCACAGCCTTTTTGCAGGTTTTTAATCCTGTCTTTGCAATCTAGTTCAAGGACTAAACTTGGTTTTCCCTCTCTCAAATGTGAGCTGGATGGTCATCCGCTCCTAGCACCAAACCTCTGTCGGGGTGTTGGAGTGCGGGGGGGGGGGAGCTGTCTCAATTTCTGCAGAAACGCAGAATCTGCACAAGGACCCTGGAGGCAGGCACTCACCTTTCAGCTGCTCCAAAACCTCCATCTGCCCCGAAGACACCATCACTTTGGCTTCTTGCTCCAGTTTGCCTTGTAAGTGTTTCAGGACTTCCTGATGCAGAGAAATAACAGGGGCCTGAAAACATGAAGCTCCCAAGGAGGAAAGACTACAGCGTTTGAGAGGCCAAGTCAGGGTCAAGCTCTAGAAAAGTATAGGTGGCAGGGAGATACCTTTGGCTCCCAGAAAATCAGAACTTCATGGAATTTGTGGCAGGAGCATAACCACACAACAGGAGTAAAACATGGTCCAGCACAAGACAGGCAACCCAAAAGGTTGGAACAACAGAAAAAGAAGCAAAATACATGTAAAACAAAGGTACAAGGGAAATATTTTGCCTATGTTGTACCACTGGAAAATGAGATGCCACTTACTCCATGGGTGAACATTCTAATGTGAGTAAGGTCCATTCTTTGTATGGTCAGTTTTCTAAATGTTTCTGTATGTTATTATTAAGTTAATGGAGTGCTCAATTTGACTTATACTGTGGCGCAGGGTGGAAAAGCAGCCGACATGCTGTCCAAAGCTCTAACCATGAGGCTGGGAGTTCGATCCTAGCAGCCAGCTCAGGGTTGACTCAGCCTTGGGGTCAGACATGACTCGGTGCTTGCCCAGGGGATACCTTTACCTTTTACCAAGTAAGGCCAGGAGCCAAAATGAGCTGGGTATTGGTTCTTGGACACAATATGTACTTTTTATCCCTGCATTTCTTTTGGGATTAGGTACCTGTATGCTGAATCACAGGACTGTTGTTTTGAATTGTATTTCAGCACTTCTGGAGAGATTAACTCACCTGGGGGAAATGGGCACCTGGGCAGGTGGATTCTAAGGCACTCTGCCATGCTGAAACCCTCCCTGTCCTCAAACCCCACCCTCCTCAGCCTGCACCCCAAAATCTCCAGGTCTTTTCAAACCCAGAGCTGGCAGTTCTGTCAGATTCCCTGCTTGTGTGATGGAGCAATAGTTTTTCAGAAGGACCTCGCCCAAACTTTTACAGGGATGCTAGATGACCAGCATTCTTTGGTACAAGCATATGGGGAAAAGAATAGCCCGGCTGGACAGGCCCAAGCATTCAGTCCCCCTACCCCAGCACAAAAACCCAAGCTCTGCCTTGTGCCAGCGGCTTCCCTCCTGCCCTCTTTCAGATGCCCACCTTCATATCTGAAGTCTCATTTTCCAGTTTGGAGAGATGATTCGAGTTGTCCTCCAGTTCCCTGCGGAGGTGAGTATTCTCCTTTTTCAGCGCCTCCACCTGCCTCACCAGTTGGTCGTAGGATGTAACTGATCCAGACATCTTCAGCTCCTCCATCGACTGGGGAGGGGGCAGAAAGAGGGAGAGGAGAGAGGAAGCATCAGAGATGTCACCCAGGCCAAACCCCTCCATCGGGCTTGCAACCAACCTGCTCATCTGGGGCCCCAGTCAGGTGAGCAAAGGCCGGATCTTTTAAGACACGGATTCTCCTAGGGCAGCTGGGGCCAGAAAATGTACAGAATGCTCTAACAGATTTATTGTGCAAGAACAAGAGACTGGCAGTCTTTCATTGCCAAAGGAGCAAAAAATGTAAACAATGGGGCTATGAAGGTGGCGGGGTTCAGCTTGGGACATTTCTAGGCAAATCTCAAAGATTTGCACAGCCCGGGGAAATATTGTCATGTGTAGGTTCTGGGCCAGAGGACTTCCTCGTGGGGAAAGGGGAGGCTGAGAGAGCCCTGATACTCCTGCTCGGTCAGAACAGCTTTATCAGTGCTGTGGCGAGCCCAAGGTCACCCAGCTGGCTGCAAGTGGAGGAGGAGCAGGGAATCAAACCTGGCTTGCCAGATTAGAAGTCCGCACTCCTAACCATGACACCAAGCTGGCTCTGGTTTCTGAAGACAAGAAAATTTTCTTCTTCTTGCTTTATGTTAACCTCTAGTAGAAATCTACGTATTCAAAAAAGGGAAGGAACAAACCCAACCTGTAAGACAAGCTAGGAACTAAAGAGGTTGAGAAGTGTAAACATTATTATCATAAGGTCACCCAGCTGGCTGCATGTGGAGGAGGAGCAGGGAATCAAACCTGGCTCGCCAGATTAGAAGTCATTGCTCCTGATTACTACACCAAGCTGCCAGTCTGGGTGGACAACGCTGACCATGATGGGCTGATTCAGTATAAAGCAGCTTAATTTATTCATATGAGGCGTCTGTTTCAGCTCTCCATTTTGGGAGAAGCAAAGCATCTCGAAGACAGAGAAGGTAGCCAGATCGGCCTCCTCACTCTCCTTGGCATCCACTCAGCTTTGACCACGTCCTTTTTGAAGTGAGGCCTCCAGAGCTGCACGCAGGACTTCAGGTGGTGTCTGACCAATGTGGTATGCAGAACAGGGACTGGGACATCTTGCGATTTGGATGTCTCTGTCGCTACAACCCAAGACTGCATCCACTGCATCCCACTGTCTGCTCATATTTCACTTACAGTCCACAAGGACCCCAAGATCATGTTCACACACGCTACTCCCCAGAAGTGTCTCTCCCATCCAGTCTGCCTGCTTCTCTTTTGTGTGGCCCTGATGAAGAACTCTGCCCTTCTCCTTATTGAATTGCATCCTGTTCTCGTTTGCCCACTTTCCCAGCATCCTGTGGTCTCTCTCTATCTTCCAGGGTGTTTGCTACTCCTCCCAATTTGGTCTCATCTGCAAATTTAACGAGCCATCCCAACCAACCAACATTACTGGCTTGGGATCCCAAGATGTTCAGGAAAAAGACCAGCATGCAGCCTCTTAAAAATAGAGCTGAAGATGTGGGGGCGGGGGGGGGGTGAGAGTTTCAGCAACCGGTAAAAGTGAAAACTTAGTAATCCGAGATAAGCCGCACTTGCAGGGCCAAATATACAAACTGCTATTAAGGTATGAGACAGAAACGGAACGGGTCAAGCCATGTATGATTAAATGGATGCAAAATATTGAGACAAATGTGACAATGGAACAATGGGAGTTAGTATAGTCTAGAATACCTAAGTATACTAATAGTCCCCCCCAAGGATCGCTGTCTTGCCGTGGCAAGGGGGCTTGCGTAGTTCAGTGAAGCCATGAGCTATGCCGTGCAGGGCCACCCAAGACGGACAGGTCATAGCTGAGAGCTCTGACAAAAGGTGATCCACTGGAGAAGGAAATGGCAAACCACTCCAGTATCTTTGCCATGAAAACTCTATGGACAGTTCCAAAAGGCAAAACGATATGACGCCGGAAGATGAGCCCCTCAGGTCGGAAGGTGTCCAATATGCTACTGGGGATGAGCAGACGGCTAGTACGAGTAGCACCAGAATGAATGAAGCGACTGGGCCAAAGCCGAAAGGACGCTCAGTTGTGGAAGTAACTGGTGGCGAAAAGACAGTCCGATGCTGTAAAGATTTTTATTCCATAGGAACCTGGAACGTCAGATCCATGAATCAAGGCAAGCTGGACGTGGTCAAACAAGAGATGACAAGACTGAACATCAACATTTTAGGAATCAGTGAACTAAAATGGACAGGAATGGGTGAATTTAATTCAGATGACCATCAGGTATACTACTGTGGACAAGAATCTCGCAGAAGAAATGGAGTAGCCTTCATAATCAATAAGAGAGTAGGAAAAGCAGTCTTGGGATACAATCCCCAAAATGACAGAATGATCTCAGTTCGAATCCAAGGCAAACCATTCAACATCACAATGATCCAGGTCTATGCCCCAACCACTGCTGCTGAAGAGGATGAAGTTGATCAGTTCTATGAAGCCCTACAACACCTTCTAGAAGCAACGCCCAAAAATGATGTGCTTATCATCATGGGGGACTGGAATGCTAAAGTAGGAAGCCAAAAGATAACCGGGATAACAGGCAAGTTTGGCCTTGGAGTACAAAATGAAGCAGGGCACAGGCTGGTAGAATTTTGTCAAGAGAATACAATGGTCATAGCAAACACTCTTTTCCAACAACCCAAGAGACGATTCTACACATGGACATCACCAGATGGTCAACACAGAAATCAGATTGACTATGTGCTCTGCAGCCAAAAATGGAAAAGTTCTATCCAGTCAATAAAAACAAGACCAGGAGCTGATTGTGGTTCAGATCATGAGCTTCTTGTTGCAAAATTTAGGCTTAAATTGAAGAAAGTAGGGAAAAGCACTAGGCCACTCAGGTATGAACTAAATCATATCCCTGACGAATATACAGTAGAGGTGACAAATAGATTTAAGGAATTAGATCTGATAGACAGAGTGCCTGAAGAACTATGGACGGAGGTTCGCAACATTGTACAAAAGGTAGCAACTAAAACCATCCCAAAGAAAAAGAAATGCAAGATATCAAAATGGCTGTCTGAGGAAGCTTTACAAATAGCTAAGGAGAGAAGGGAAGTGAAAGGCAAGGGAGAAAGAGAAAGATACACCCAATTGAATGCAGAATTCCAGAGAAAAGCTAGAAGAGATAAGAATGCCTTCTTAAATGAACAGTGCAAACAAATAGAAGAAAACAATAGAATGGGGAGGACCAGAGATCTCTTCAAGAAAATTGGAGATATGAAGAGAATGTTTCATGCAAATATGGGTATGATAAGGGACCAAAATGGTAGGGACCTCACAGAAGCAGAAGAGATTAAACAAAGGTGGCAAAATTATACAGAAGAACTATACAAGAGCGAGCTTAACATCCCTGATGACCACAATGGGGTAGTTACTGACCTGGAGCCAGAAATCCTGGAATGTGAAGTCAAATGGGCCTTAGGAAGTCTGAGCAACAATAAAGCTAGTGGTGGTGACAGCATTCCAGTTGAACTATTCAAAACCTTAAAGGACGATGCAGTAAAAGTGCTACACTCAATATGCCAGCAAATTTGGAAAACTCAACAATGGCCACAGGATTGGAAAAGGTCAGTTTACATTCCAATCCCAAAGAAGGGCAATGCCAAAGAATGTTCAAACTACCGCACCATTGCACATTTCTCATGCTAGCAAAGTTATGCTCAAAATCCTAAAAGCTAGGCTCCAGCAATATGTGGAGGTACAGGCAGGATTTCAAAGAGGCAGAGGAACTAGAGATCAAATTGCCAACATACGCTGGATCATGGAGAAAGCTAGGGAGTACTGAAGAACATCTACTTCTGCTTCATTGACTATGCTAAAGCCTTTGATTGTGTGGAGCACAACAAATTGTGGCAAGTTCTTAAAGAGATGGGAATACCAGAGCATCTTATTTGTCTCTTGATAAATTTATATGCAGGTCAAGAAGCAACAGTGAGAACTGAACATGGAATCACTGATTGGTTCAAAATTGAGAAAGGAGTTCGGCAAGGCTGTATACTGTCGCCTTGCCTATTTAACTTGTATGCGGAGCACATCATGAGAAAGGCGGGATTAGAGGAGTTGCAAATTGGGATCAAGATTGCAGGGAGAAATATCAACAACCTCAGATATGTAGATGATACCACTCTAATGGCAGAAAGTGAAGAGGAACTAAAGAGCCTGTTGATGCGGGTGAAGGAAGGGAGTGCAAAAATTGGCTTGAAACTCAACATCAAGAAAACAAAGATCATGGCATCCGGCCCTCTCAATTCCTGGCAAATAGATGGGGAAGAAATGGAGATAGTGACAGATGTTATTTTCCTGGGCTCCAAGATCACTGCAGATGGAGACTGCAGCAAAGAAATTAAAAGACGCTTGCTCCTGGGGAGGAAAGCTATGGCAAATCTAGACAGCATCCTAAAAAGCAGAGACATCACCCTGCCAACGAAAGTGCGTTTAGTCAAGGCTATGGTATTCCCATTTTGGTAGTTGGTATAGTGGTTAGGAGTGCGGTCTTCTAATCTGGCATGCCGGGTTCGATTCTGTGCTCCCCCACATACAACCAGCTGGGTGACCTTGGGCTTGCCACGGCACTGATAAAACTGTTCTGACCGGGCAGTGATATCAGGGCTCTCTCAGCCTCACCCACCCCACAGGGTGTCTGTTGTGGGGAGAGGAATGGGAAGGCGACTGTAAGCCGCTTTGAGCCTCCTTCGGGTAGGGAAAAGCGGCATATAAGAACCAACTCTTCTTCTTCTTCTTCTTCTTCCCAGTTGCAATGTATGGCTGCGAAAGTTGGACCATAAGGAAGGCCGAGCGTCAAAGAATTGAGGCTTTTGAACTCTGGTGCTGGAGAAGACTCTTGCGAGTCCCTTGGACTGCAAGGCGAACAAACCGGTCAGTCCTAGAGGAGATCAGCCCTGACTGCTCTTTAGAAGGCCAGATCCTGAAGATGAAACTCAAATACTTTGGCCACCTCATGAGGAGGAAGGACTCCCTGGAGAAGAGCCTAATGCTGGGAGCGATCGAGGGCAAAAGAAGAAGGGGACGACAGAGAATGAGGTGGCTGGATGGAGTCACTGAAGCAGTAGGTGCAAACTTAAATGGACTCCGGGGAATGGTAGAGGACAGGAAGGCCTGGAGGATCATTGTCCATGGGGTCGCGATGGGTCGGACACGAATATGCACATAACAACAACAACAACAAATGCTAATAGTCAAATACTTAAATTGATATAAAATGTTTTACAGGTGGTATGTGACACCAAAAGTGATCGCCAAAATTGCTAAAAACTGTGATAACAAATGCTGGAAATGTGATGATAAAGTAGGCTCTTTCTTTCATATGTGGTGGAGATGTGAAAAAGTTTATAAGTTCTGGGCAAAAATACACACTGTTATGCATAAAATGTGGGGTCTCAGATTCCCTATGAAAGCCGAATCTATGTTATTAAGTGTTCCTCCGCAGTGCCTCCCAACTCACACACAAAGTTTATTCTTCTACACGACGACGGCAGCAAGACTGGAATTGGCCAAGAAATGGAAAACGCAAGAACTACCCTCGATAGAAGACTGGCTGAATAAATTAGCTGACTTTGCCAAGATGGCCAAACTGACACTGATAGTCAACGGAAGAACAGAAGAGGCCTTTCAAGAACAATGGGGCCCTTATCTGAATTACCTAAGAAAATAAGTTAAAAGGGGATTGAAACGGGGAATTAAGTGTATCAATTGAAGAGCATAACCTACTTTTTTCTGTATCAATAATGTAGATTACTTGTATTGTATTATCTTTAATCTTGGAAAATAAAACAAAACATTTTCAAAAAAAACAATAGGTTGTTTTTTTTTTATGTTAAGGAAGTTCAGACTGATCTCCGTATCTTCGTTGCTTCCAGAGTTCCAAACTCTTCCTACTTGTGCAGCACAAGGAAGGGTGCCGGGTGTGCTCTGCAGGGCCCTGCAAATCCTTAAACCGGGCCTGGCTGGGAGAGGACACGGGCCGCAGCTCAGAGCATGCAGGACTGGGTCTGATGTACCAGGACTCTTCTGAGGACATTTCAGGTCTGTACGGAGCCTGTTGCCCTGTGCTGGATGTCCCAGGCTAGCCCTCTTTGTCAGACGCCAGCAGCTCCGTAGGGTCCGCTCTGGTTAGCATTTGCATGTGAGACGACCAAGGAAACCCAGCAGGGTTGCTGCACAGAGGCAGGCAAAGGCAGCACCTCTGCTGTCCCTTGTCCTGACCTGGAGGACTCCTTGGATGGGAGACGACTGTCAAGGAAGTCCAAGATCACTACACAGAAGCAGGTGATGGCAAGACCCCCGTCCCCCGTCCCCTTCTTGCCTGGGAAACCTTACAGGGTCACCCCACACCAGCTGCAACTGGACAGCACCTTCCTCCCACCTCCCATGGGAAGCACCCGCTGGTCCCCTCCTTCTGGAAACATCCGTGGCCTTTGTGTGAAAGCCCCCGCCTGCGCCTGAGCAGAGAGAGGCCCAACCGGCTGGCCTCCGGACCTTGGACAGGTACTCCTCCCAAAAGCGTCTGCATAGCATGAGGAGTGAGACTCTTTCCTTTGTCTGATCCCCGCTGCTGAACCTGAGCGATAGCCTGCCTCTGAACATGGAGGTTCTCTTTGACATCTCACAGCAAAAAAGCGATGGAGTCTCTCCAAGAGAACTGATCCCCCCCCCCTCCCCGAAGACAAATCCGGCAGGCAGGGTCTCCCCTCCGCGGACACACTCGCTACTCTTTGAGTACTCCCAGACTCACCTGCTTTCGAAGCTGGGGCCTCTTACACCGCCCTCCCCCCCCCCCACACACACACGCCGTGCAAAATCGGGAGCGCCCCGGAGCGTACGCAGAGTGCCGCCCCATTGTCTCTAAGCACTCACCCTCAGCGGGGCGTGAGAATCCGCCTCCCTTGAAGAAGGACCGCGCTTTAGGATTCCCAAAGGGAAATCTCCCGGCAAAGGGCGGGCGGGAGGGTCTCGATCCGGCTCACGTTTCCGCGCGAGGGACGCCTTCCAGCCGTCCCATTGGCCGCCCCAATCCCCAGGCAGGCCACCCGCTGGACCCCCGCCCGCCCCTCCCCTCCCCTCCCCTCCCCTCCCCCGCCCCCGCTTTGTCTGCCTTCGCTTTGTCTCCCCCTCCCTCCCTCCCAAGCAGCGGCCAAGACCGACGGGGGGTCTTCTCCGCCCCGCCCCCCTCCCCGCAGGTGGCCCCTGCCCCTCGCGCCCCCGCCCGCCACGCTTGCTTCGAGGAGCCCCGGAGGGAGGGGGGGGAGACTCACCCGGCCAGCCCCTCGCGCCTCTCCCGCCGCCCGCAGCGCCCCGTCCCCGATGGCGCGTGGCCCCCGCCCCCCCCCCGGAGGCGCCTTTGTCCCGCGCCAGGCCCTTCCAGGCGCGCCGGCGGGGCGGGGAGGGGAGGGGAGGGGGGGGCGGCTGCCTTCCAGGAGACCTGCGACGAGACCCCCCCTCCCCCCCGCCCCCCGCAGGCGCACGCAACCCACCCGGAGGCGGCCGGGGCCCGGGGCAAGGCAGAGCAGGCCCTCCCCGGGGGAAGAGCCGTCCATCGCTGGGGAGGCTGGAGCGGGTCGGCGGCAGGAGGAGAGCGGCGTCCCGGGGCGCCTTCGAGAGGAGCCCGCCCCAGCAATGCTCGGCCCCCGCCCAGGTGCGCCTTCCCCTTTCAGGGGCGCTGCCGCTGATCCCGACGGGCCGCCATGGCCTCCGCCTGGGTCTAGCCAAGGAAGTGAGGAGGGACTGGGGGGGGGGGGAGCTCCTCCCCTGCCCCAAATTGTGCTCGTCTTTATGGTGCCGGGGGGGGGGGTCATCACTGGGTGATCTTGGGCCAGACACTCTCTCTGAGGCCAGCCTACCTCACAGGGTTGTGGTGAGGATAAAACCTCATGGCCTGCCCGCAGATTTCGTGGCTCTTTAAGATGCTACTGGACTCTTGATCATCATAATCATCTTCCCCAAAATCCCAAGGCATTGAAGATCAGTTACCGATTGATGAAATGATCTTACAAAATTGTAAAAAACCCCAAACCAACCCAAATGTTGCTTGGCTAGATTACAAGATGGCATTTGATATAATTTGATTAGTTAATAAAGACAGTTTGAATATTCAGCAAAGATGTAGCAAAGGAATTTGACCATGATGTTTGCTGAATAAGCACTGAAAAGATTGTTGAACAAGAAGAAATCAAGATGCCAAACAACAACATCAAAGCACTGGCGGGGCTTTGAAGAAAACTGCAACTATCTTGGAATTTTGGATGCCAGCAATATCACATACTCTTGTTAAGAAAAGTACAACCAAGGAGTATTAGCAAAGACTTTAAAAGGTATCGTGAACAAAATGAAATGGAGGCAACAAGGTAAGGGCAATTGACACCGTGGGCAGCCCCAGTTCAAAAACACACCTTTGGCATTACCAGTTGGAAACAAGCAGAACTAGAAGCAGTAGATGGTGCTACTCATGAGATAGTGACAATGCATCACTCACCACACCCTGGAAACTACGCTGATCGCCTTTACTTAACAACAAAATGATGGATGCCATCTCCTGAAAGTCAAGTAAGCCGTTGAAGAAGAAAACCGAGCACTGAATGGCCACACCGGGGAAAGCATTTGAAGTGTAACTGGCAGACTTCTTGAAGGTTAGAGAAACCAAAGGAGACTCCCCAAAAAATGAACTCAAAACTCATTTTGACAGCTGGAAGGACAAGCACTTGCATGGGCAATACTTGCATGACACAATGCTGATACCAAAACACCTGGAAGTGGCTCCAAAATGGGCAGCTGAAGGAAGAAGCAGAACGATTCCTTCTAGCTGCACATCAGCAGGCACTCAAAACAAAAGTACGAAAGCCAAGAGTCAGGAGACCAGCAGGGATGGCACCAGATGTTGATTTTGCAAGACAACAGAAGAAACAGTCAGTGCCTACAGAATTATTGCTTATATTAAGAACGTCAGGATAGAGCTGCAGCTATGTCGTGCTGGAATATTTGCAAGAAGAATGGAGTATCATCGCCCAGAAATTCATGGGAGCACAAACAGGCACAGTCATACAGACTTCTGATTGCAAACACCTGGAGTGTAACAAACCTGACACCAAAATTGTAGGAAAAATGAGAAATGGACTGGAAATCCCATGAGACAGCAGAGCAGAAAAGAAATAACAGGAGAAGATCACAAATTACATAGACTTATAATAGAGCTATGAATAATGAATAATGAAAATAAAATTAATGGCAGGGGAACTCTTTGCAGAAAGAAAAGACGAGCCTCACGGATGGTTCGATCTGGATCCAGCAGGACGGGCAGTTGGGATGCTGTCAGGCCCAGCGGGGTGTATCAGGGTGGACTGGGGGCTCTCTCTGTCCCATTGCAAGGAAACAATGGCTCCCCCAAAGCCAGCAGGCTTTCTGATGAGACCGGCCCTGGAGTATCACGTTTGAAATGGAACGGCCACGATTCGGAGTAAGAGAGCACGCTTTGCATTCCGGTTCGGTCCCCAACATCAGTTCACAGACTGGGCCATGGAGCACATGGAAAAATCTTTCTGGAGAGCCACTGCTGGGTTCGGCTGTCAATAGTGAGCTAGAGGGTTTGACTTGGCAGCTTTGTACATTCAGGGGAATAAGATCAGCTTCTGGTGATATTTGGCAGGGTGGGAATCTGTCCTAAGGCATTGGAGGGGTCTCTCCAAACTTGCTTTGCAGTTTAACATTTTAAAAAAGGTGTAATTTCCAAAAGGAAAAAAGCCTACACTTTTTGTGAAACAACATAATAAGCCCATAAAAAGGACTGTATCCAATTCACTGACATCACAAAACATCTATTTATGATTTAAGTCATGCTGACATTTTCAAAAGGTTTTTAATCAAGTAACCCAAACAGCAATATCCCACCTACTCAAATGAGGCTGACTCAGTTCTTTTATTTTCTTTTTCAACAGAAGCTTAAAAAAATACGTTGGAAGGAAATGCCATCTGGTCACATTGGATCTGCATTTCCAGCTTGATTACGCACAGATTTTCCAGTGGCTGAACCATCCTACAGGATCTCTCGTTCCCAAAAACACTCTGACTTTCCTCACTGCCCATCACCCCATCCGTGTTCCCAAACATGCCCGTGCTCAGCCCGCCTTCCCTGGTGCTCCTGCCCCCCCCCCCCCGCTTCAGTTTTTATCTGAAGTGCTCAGCCCCCCCCCCCCCCCAAGTGACTTTTGCGTTCAGGGAGAGGGAAAGGAAGACCCGAGCCAGAGAAGCTAGAGGTAAGGAGAAACGTACTCTGGATTAGGAGGCATGCCAACCCTGGAATCTGGGCAGTAGGAACCTGGCTTCCACAAGCTCATTACCTGGAAGGGGCTGTCCATACTTAAGGGTGTCCCCATGTCTCCATACAGTGTCCAGAGTCTCTGAGACCAGGGATTCCCAAACAGGGTTCCAGGGAATGGTGGGATTACCAGAGAGCCCTCCTTCCCAGAAGTTTAGATGTCACTGGGGCCGCCTTCCCCTCTGGTCACTCTCTCCACAATGGAAATGGTAAATGATTGATTGTCAGATTGATTGATTGGCTCATCTTCCTTCTGCACCCTCTTCTCTGAAGGGGCACGGCACCCCTCCTGCTGTACCTCAAAGCCTGAAAACTATTTCAGCTTCCTCCATGGACAAAAAGCTGAAGAAGAGTGATCTGGGGGGCCCGATATGGTTGCCAGCTCCAGGCTGGGGAATACTTTTGGGGTGGAGCTTGAGGGGAGCTCAACTGTAATGGCAGGAGTTATCCAGATGCCACCTGGAGGTTGGCAAGCCTAGTGTCAGAGCATTGAGGCCAAATAGCAGCTGGCATCCACCAGTTGTGGGGCTGGCAAACCCCCAGCACTCCGTGGTATCAGGAGGAGGAGAATTTATTTGTTTGTTTGTTTGTTTGTTTGTTTGTTTATTGCTTGCCGCTCCCTAAAGGCTCAAGGAGAGTTACAGCACTTTATACCCCAGTAAAACCATACAGTAAAACCCCATAAAAACAAGAGAACATAGAGTTGGCAAGCACAATAAAACAAGATGCGGCAAAAATCTTGAACCTATCTATACTGCCCCTCACTAACCCATCCTAGAGG
Organism: Paroedura picta; assembly: GCF_049243985.1. Lineage (NCBI taxonomy): Eukaryota > Metazoa > Chordata > Lepidosauria > Squamata > Gekkonidae > Paroedura > Paroedura picta. The sequence continues at coordinate 819,523 of NC_135372.1, forward strand.
GGGGGGGGACACAGGGTGCTAGTTGGACTTTGCTGCTGCTGCTGAAAGGGGGGGCCAAATCTTCCCTGCAGCCCAGCCTCACCCAGTGACCTGGCAGAAGAGCTCTGTTTTGCAGGCCCTGCGGAACGCTGGAAGCTCTCCCAAGGCCCACTGCTCCTCCAGGAGCTCATTCCATCAGGTCGGGGCCAGGACCGAAAAGTCCCTCGCCCTGCTCAAGGCCAGGCGTGCCTCTCTGGGGCCGGGAACAACCAGTTCATACCCACAGAGCGTAAAGCCCTGTGGGGCGCATAGAGTAATAGGTGGTCCCTCAGATACACTGGGCCCCAACCACGTAAGGTCTTCAAGGTTAGAACCAAAACCTTAAACCGGATCTGGAAAATAACCGGCAACCTGTGCAGCTGCCTCAGCACCCAGCTGGACATGGGCCCTCCAAGATGTACCTGCGAGGACAGGAGGAGGAGGAGGAGGAGGAGGAGGAGGAGGAGGAGGAGGAGGAGGAGAAGAAGAAGAAGAAGAAGAGTTGGTTCTTTTCTATACCCGAAGGAGTCTCAAAGTGGCTTACAGTCATCTTCCCTTTCCTGTCCCCACAACAGACACCCTGTGAGGGAGGGGAGGCTGAGAGAGCCCTGAGATTACTGCAGAAGAAGAAGAGTTCGTTCTTATATGCCGTTTTTCTCTCCCCAAAGGAGTCTCAAAGCGGCTTATACTCACCTTCCCTTTCCTCCTCCCACAACAGACACCCTGTGAGGGAGGGAAGGCTAAGAAAGCCTGGATATTCCTGCTCAGTCAGAACAGCTTTATCAGTGCTGTGGTGAGCCCAAGGTCACCCAGCTGGCTGCATGTACAGGAGCAGGGAATCAAACCTGGCTCACCAGATTAGAATTCCATACTCCTAGCCACTACACCAAGCTGGCTCTATCTACACCCTACCGAGGTCCCTCCCGTAGTCCCCCCTCCCAAGCAGCCCCTTTCCTCCAGGGGAACTGAGCCCTGTAGTCTGGAGATGGGCTGGAATTCCATGGGATCCCCAGGCCCCACCTGGAGGCTGGCATCCCTCAGTCCTCCTCCCAAGCAGCCCTTTCCTCCAGGGGAACTGACCTCTGTAGTCTGGAGATGAGCTGGGATTCCAGGGAATCCCCAGGCCCCACCTGGAGGTTGGTCTAATAAAATTTGGGAAATAATTATGGCCAAGATACTGTCACAAGTATAGAAACCCCTCAATTGTGGAAAAATAAGCAAACTTGATATGACTAGATTCAAATGGGTAGCCGTGTTGGTCTGAAGTAGCACAACAAAAGTCTTATATCCACAAAATCAGAGTCCAATGGCACTTTTATGACCAACAAAGATTTATTCAAGGCGTGAGCTTTTGAGTGCAAGCACTCTCCCTCAGACTAAGAACTACCATCATGACAGTGGGAATATACAGCAAAAGTGCTACTGGACTCTGATTTTGTTGATATAAGACTAACTTAATTTAAATTTATACTGGACGGAAAACAAATTGATGGTTTCATTGTAGACTTATTTAAATCTAGCAAGAAAACCCATTACAAGCAGGTATACAATGGGTGCTAGGACCCAGGGTGCAGTTCTCTCTCCCTGTGTCTCTCTCTCCCTCTTGTTGCGTGTCTCGGTGTGCCTTGCAGAAGGAGGTCTAGCAGGTAATCAGGGCTGGTTTGTAGGAGGGAAGGAGGGCTGGTGTGCAGTTTGGGGCAGCTCTCTCTGCCTGTCTCTCTCTCCCACTGTCTCAGCAGGGGTGTCTCTCTCTGTGTCTCTGTCAGCAGCTTGGGGCAGCTCTCTCTCTGCCTCCCTCACAGCAGGAGTGATAGGAGGCAATGAGGGCTCATGTTCGGTCTGGCAGGGCTCTGTGTGTCTCTCTCTGTCTCTGGCACGTCTGAGAAGAAGGGAGGGAGGGAGCTGTAGGGGCAGGGCCAATCACTCTGATTGGCCTATTCCAACTTGGACAGCCGGACACATCACACCCACCAGGCTGTTTCGCAAATATATAGAGGAGCCATGGATGGATGGATAAGGATGTGACCGTAAGGCATGACAATGCAATGCAGCGTTGACAAGAACAAGAGTGTAAGATTGAAATTTCAACAAGGCAAAGTATCTACATCTGAAGAGAAACCAGAGTATAAGATCTACATCCTTGTTAAATAACCCCCAATACGATGGTCTCTTGTTGGGAATGTGCTACAATTTCAAATTTAAAACTAAGAAGTTTTTTTTTTTTTTAAATATGCTTATATTTAAGCATTCACAAAAGCTTGCCTGAATGTAAGGAGGCAAAATCCTGTGGCCTTTTGGCGGAGCCTCCTCTGCCCATGCAAAGCCTGCCCCAACCCCTCGTCCTGCTGCTTCGCTCGGCAGCTTCTGCTCGGAGGCAGGGAGCCGCTGGACACGCTCACAAGGGCAGCGGCCGGGTGGGCAACCGGGTGGGTGGGCTGGGGCAAACGCAAACTGAAGCATGTTGCAACGTTTTGAAGTTGAAATCTTTTTATTATTCTAGCGTAAACTTTGGTGCTTGTATAATACTCTGGTATAACACTCTGGCTACTGCACCACCCTGCATTTTATACACACAGGGAAGTTCAAGGTGAAATTCTGGTGGGCAAAAATCAGACATAATGATGAGAAGGCCAGAGCCCCCTTCTAACAAGGAAGGAATCCCAAGGCCTCGTTACAGGCCTGGTTTAAGGATTCGCGGGGCTCTAGCAGAGCACCATTAAGTAACAGGGAGGCAAGGGATGATAGGATAGTTGTGTTTAACCACACACACACAAAGTGGACGGGTTGAAGAGGGGGCCAACTTGTGTCCTGCAGCTTTAGAGATAAGGTCTAAGAGCCATGGGTTCAAATGATGCAAAAGAAGGCTCCATTTATTAGGAACCATTTTTGATGGGGAGGATGTTCATAGATGGAGGGAGGTAGAGTCTTCTTCCTTGGAAGTTTCTAGGAGGAGACTGGATGAGCACCTGTCAAGTCCATGAGAATGTGGGGGGCTGGGCTGGATGACTCTCAGTGGTCTTTTCCAGCTATGTGGGATTCTGATTCTGCACTGTGGGGACCCCCCAACCCCCAGAGATAGTCCGAACTCTGGGAGCAACTGATAGCATTATTTCGCTGAAAACATTTCTGGAACCTGGGCAGGACATGCAAGTGCAGTGCCTCAATATTTAAGGGGACCTTCACACTTATGCAGCTTGGGGTCTGCACACATGCTCAATGAGCGACACAAATGCTCAGTTACAAACAGAGATGTGGATGTGGATGCTGCACTTTGTGAGCAGCTTGAGAAAATATCCAAGCGGCAGGACCTTGTCATCATGGGTGACTTCAATTTCCCAGATGTAAACTCTGCGAAGCGTCCTCAGTCATGCAACTTTCTGACCTGCCTGGCTGACAATTTCATTTATCAAATGGTAGATGAACCCACAAGAGGTTCAGCCATACTGGACTTAATACTGACCAACAGGCAAGAGTTGGTGGATGAGGTGAAGGAGGTGGGGACCCTAGGGGGAAGTGACCATGTCCTCATAGAATTCCTTTTGAGATGGGGAGCCAAGGAAGCTTGTAGCCAGATGCGGATGTTGGATTTTCGTAGGGAAAACTTTAATAAACTCAGAGACATGATGAGTGTCATACCATGGACGAGAATGCTGGAAGGGAAGGGAGCATGTGAAGGGTGGGTGCTACTCAAACAAGAGCTATTGCATGCTCAATCAATGACTATCCCAGAAAGACGAAAACATTGCAGGAGCTCTAAGAAGCCTATTTGGATAAACAGAGAACTTCAAGAGGAACTGAGAAAGAAAAGGGAAATGTTCAGGAAATGGAGGGAAGGACAGAGCTCTAAAGAAGAGTACCTACAGGTTACTAGGCACTGTAGATCAATCATCAGAAAGGTCAAAGCTGAGAGTGAGCTAAGATTGGCCAGGGAAGCCCATTGTAACAAGAAAAGATTTTTCAGTTATGTGAGGAGCAAACGTAAAGTAAAGGAGGCAATAGGCCCACTGTTGGGTGCGGATGGACAAACTCTAACGGAGGATGCAGAGAAAGCAGAAAGGCTTAGTGCCTATTTTACATCTGTTTTTTCCCACAGGTCAAAGGGTTTAGGCACATCTAGAGATGGCCGTAGCCAAAGGGTAGTGTCTGGGTGGCAGGTTAACATGGATAGAGAGGTTGTCGAGAGGCATTTAGCTGCACTGGATGAGTTCAAATCCCCTGGTCCGGATGAAATGCACCCGAGAGTACTCAAATAATTTTCCAGAGAACTTGCACAGCCCTTGTCCATCATCTTTGGGACCTCTTTAAGGACTGGAGATGTCCCGGAGGACTGGAAGAGACAAACATTATTCCGATCTTCAAAAAAGGGAGGAAGGATGACCTGGGAAACTACAGATCAGTGAGTCTGACCTCTGTTGTGGGTAAGATATTAAAGGGAGCAATCTGCAATCATCTGGAGGACAATTTGGTGATCCTAGGCAGTCAGCATGGATTTGTCTCCAACAGGTCCTGTCAGACCAACCTGGTTTCCTTTTTTGACCAAGTGACAGGTTTGCTGGATCGTGGAAATTCGGTTGATGTTGTTTACTTGGATTTTAGTAAAGCTTTTGATAAGGTTCCCCATGATGTTCTGATGGATAAATTGAAGGACTACGATCTGGATTTTCAGATAGTCAGGTGGATAGGGAATTGGTTAGAGAACCGCACTCAAAGAGTAGTTCAGCAGTGGAATAGGCTGCCTAAGGAGGTGGTGAGCTCCCCCTCACTGGCAGTCTTTAAGCAAAGGTTGGATACACACTTTTCTTGGATGCTTTAGGCTGATCCTGCATTGCGCGCGGGGGGGGGGGGTTGGACTACATGGCCTGCGTGGCCCGTTCTAACTCTATGATTCTGTGATTCTAGGATTCTAGAGCAGGCACATTGCCCTTTTTTATTCCAGTCCACAAGCTACGTAAGTATGAAGACCCCCTAACAATCACAGCATGAAGGCCCTCCAACTGGATGGAACAGGGTGGCCCCTGGAACCACGGGGCCCCTAGCACATGCGCTCTGTGCTACTAGGAGGAACAGTTTCTGGCCTTGTTAAGTCCTTCAGAGGTGGTACCAGACTTCTGAATGAATGCTAGTTCAGCATTTTCTAAATTCCTTTGTAATGGAAAATGGACGTTTGAATCAATATGTTCCCAAAGAGATCAAACTACCATTCCTCTGCTGTTTTTGGAACAGTGGCGTATTTCATGTCATATTTGGGCTGGTTTATTATTTCCCAGAGGGAGTGACCTTTCTGCCTTGTGTAAAAAGCAGATGGGATTCTGGGCACCGAGCAGACTGAGAGCAAACATGTCACGTTTTCCCTATCACAGCCATAGTCAGCTCAATCATAGGATCAGAATCATAGAACTGTGGAGTGGGAAGGGGCCATGCAGGCCATCTAGTCCACCCCCTGCTCAGTCTCAAGCATCCAGCCTCAAGCATCCAGGAGAAGGATCTGTCCAGCCATTGCTTGAAGATGGCCAGGGAGGGGGAGCTCCCCACCTCCTCAGGCAGCCCATTCCACTGCTGAACTAGATTCACAGGATCCTAGAGTGGGAAGGGGCCATGCAGGCCATCCAGTCCCACCCCCTGCTCAGTGCAGGATCAGCCTCAAGCATCCAGGAGAAAGAACTGTCCAGCCGCTGCTTGAAGACGGCCAGTGAGGGGGAGTCCCCCCCCCCCCCCCCCGCCAAGGCAGCATCAGCCTCAAGCATCCAGGAGAAGGATCTGTCCAGCCCATTCCACTGCTGAACTACTCAGACCGTAAAATTTTCCCCTAATATTTAGCCAAGAACCACTCCCTGTCCTTCTCTGAGTCACAACTTTTCAGTTCCTTCAAGAGAGCACTGGTGTCCCCTCTCTACTTTCTCTTCTCCAGGCTGAACTTTCCCAAGTGCCTTCCCTCCTAGGGCTTGGTCTCCAGGCTCCGGTTCATCCTTGTCACTCACTCTGCACCCTCTCAATTTTGTCCACAGCCTTTTTGAAGTGACGTTTCCAGAACTGCACCCAATACAGTAATAATCCATCCTAAGTGAATTGGCTAATCCTTTTTTAAAATGCCATATTGTCACCACATCTTGTGGCAGAGAGTTCCACCAGTTAACATTACTCTGCCTTGCCCAGCAGCACTTCTTTCTGACTCCACCGTCAGTGATGCTATTGGGAGAGAGCAAGGAAAATCCTCTCCAAATCACTTGCCCTTTTATAAACCTCCGTCCTCAGGCCTCCTCCCTTCAGCCTGCTTTCCTTTTGCCTGCCAAAGTCCCCCCCCCCCCAAGGAACCAGCGATGCCAACGAGAAAGCTCAGCTTATCCAGATCTCATCTCCACTCCGCTGGCTGGACAGCACAAACGGTTCTCCGCCCTGCAGCAGCAGCAGAAAGGAGCAGCTTTCCTCTAGCCCCACCAGAGTAGCCCTGCGGGTGGGAGAGAATCTCTGCCACAGGCTTTTAAAGAAAAGAGTGGAAAATACCTCTGGATCAATCCTTCCTGCCCCGGCCCCTCCCAGCCCCGGCTGGCATCCAAAGGGCTCCTTCTCTTTCGGATGCTTCCTTCATCTCGCATGGCAAAACGGTCCCCAAGCAAAGGGGGAAAGCTGGGGGGGGGGAGGAAAGTCACAGAGGGATGCTGCTGCCAGTGGGCTCCTACCAATCAGAGGCCTGAAAATGGTCGGGTTGCCATGGCAAAGGCCAATTGCATCCAAGCAGCTGGGATATAAAAGGCAGAAACAAAAGCGGAAAGGGGGGGGGGATCTTTGCCTCCTGCTTCTCCTCCCCATTTTGCACTGGACTTTCCTCCCTCCCTCCTCACTGGCTCCTTCATGAGAAATAAATACAACCAGGCTGGGAAACGCAGCCTGTGTCTCTCTTGCCACTCAGCGCCTGGAAGAAAACCAGATTTGAAACTTAAAGGAAGCGAGCAGGCAGAGCAGCAATGCAGGGAAAGACTCCTCCGATCCTGAGGTCGTCAAAGGCCTTTTTATTTCTGGCCGGTCTGCCAAGAAGACACAGACGGGGGGGGGGTTCTCCCTCCCCTTTGAGGCAGGTCAGCAACTGGTCCAAGATGACCCAAAGAGCGGGGATCTGAACCAGACACGCAACCTCTACGGCATGCTGCCCCAAACTGGTGGTGGGAAGAGGGGTCTCGTCCCCTCTGATTCATGCCAACTCCTGGGAGTTTTCAAGACAAGGGACCAAAAGGGCCCGTTCGCCCCTGCCTGCCCCTGCATAGCCCCCTGGCATTCCCGGCTGGTGCCCCATCCCACCTTTAGCCAGGGCTGACCCTGCCAGCCTGGGCCACCCAGGTCGTGCCTCAAACGGCCTGCCCTTGTTTCCGGACATCTCCTTGCCTGTCTCCCTGCAAGCAAACCAGGGATGCTCCCAAGGAGCAAGATCTCCCATCGTTCTCTCTCCCCGCCCCACCTTTCCTGCAGAGTCGTTTTGTCTGGGCAGTCACAAGCCAGGGTGCTGGTTGGGATGTCAAATGGAGGTGTTCAGAGATCTGGATTCAACTCAGCCAAGAAGCTCCTTGGGTGACTTTGGGCTAGTCACTCTTTCATCACCTTGCCTACCTTGCAGGCCTGTTGTGAGAAGAAAAATGGAGGAGGGAAAACTGCTTCCCATTGTCCCTGAACTCCTTGGAAGAAGTGTGGAATAAAAATGTGTCAGGTAAACAGACACGTCCCTTCACCTCAAACTCAAATGAGTTGGAGTCCCTGGCACCGTGCCACCTCAGAATCCTCTAATCTGGTGGGTGGACCCCGACCCAAGGAGATTAAAATCTCCAAACCAGCATGGTGCCGTGGTTAAGAGTGGTGGGTTTTAATCTGGCAAGCAGGGTTTGATTCCCCATTCTTCCACATGCTGCCAGCTGGGTGACCTTGGCCTAGTCACAGTCCTGATAGTGCTCTTCTGACTGAGCAGTCCTGTAAGAGCTCTCTCATTGGGTGTCTGTTGTGGGAAGAGGAAAGGAAGGCAAACAGAATCTGCTTTGAGACTCCTTCGGACAGTGAAAAAATGGGGTATAAAAACCAACTCTTCTTTGTGTCAAGAGGTAAGAGGGAGAAATGGGGGAGGCCAAGGTAAAATGGAACGCCTTGGTCTGGCAATACTGAGCTGATGCACCAGAGGTCACGGTTAGCAGGGTGGAGCGGAGCGGAGTGGAGTGGAGTGGGGGCTAGTGTGTCAGTCTAGGATCTGGGAGTCCCGGCTTTGAATCCCTGCTCTGCCATAGAAGCTCACCAAGTGACCTTGGGACACTCCCAAATTCTCAGCCTAACCATCTCACAGGGTTGTTGTGAGGATGAAAAGAAGGAGTGGAGAACAATGTGGCTCTTCCCTGGGGAGAAAGGTGGGATAGAAATAAATGAAGTAAATGAACACAAAGGCCGTGCGAGGCCTTAACGGTTGAAGCCAACACCTTGAATTTGACCTGGGATTCAACTGGTGCCCAGTGCAGCTGCAAGTGCCCTGTGTGGATCCACCCCCTTCCTAAAACTGCTTGGGGAGCGCCAGGGAAAGGTGCTGGCAGGCACCGTGAAGGGGACGCCTAGGCCAGAGTCTTGGATCTGGCATTAGAGAGACCTGACTGTTTCCGCACTGGAAGCTTTGCACCAGTCTGCAGGGTGGCGTTTGAGCTGGGGCAGGTTGCTCTGCCTCTTCCTGCTCGCGCACGGGGGAGAATTTGGCCTCATGCGCTTCATCCACCCCGGATTTGTGCTCCTGCACATGAGCCGGGCAGCAAAGGGCCCCTGTGCGGAATGTCCCCTTTGTGCAGACTTCGTTCGGCTAGCCATGCTTTCCGAAAAGCACTTGCCTGCCCACCCAAGGCTACTGGGAAGGTCAAATGAGGGAAGGGAGATCCCTGCATACTCAGTGGAAGAAAGCCAGGATGTGATGCACCATCAAGATCCAGCTCTTCCCAGAAGGGGCCCTGAACGCTGAAGCCCGTTCTCACCCACAGATTGCCCTCACCTTGCCCCTCTTCCCTGCTCTCTCTTAGCCTTTGCGGAAAACAGAAAAAGATGGAGAAAACTGAGGTAGCCTTGAGAGGGCTGGTTTATTTTAAGGCTCCCCATTCATTATAAACGAATGTCAAGCACACAGCGGGCTGCTTGTGGCCCCTCACAGAGACAGTCCTGTCTGTGCTTTCCCCAGATTCCCTCTTGGTGGGCGGAGGAGGATCACGAGGCACTCAACAGACCAACCCCCAAAACATCCGCAGCCCCCAAGAAGCTCAGAGCAGCAGCATGCCTCTCCCTTCCTCATCTTACCCCCACAACAGCCCTGAGGGGTAGGTTAACCCTTGATCAACCTTGCAGTTGAACGTGGATTCCCCAGGTCCTCATCTGCCTGCACTGGCCACCGTGATACCCCATAACTCCACTTATTTTAAGAACTGGGGAAATCTGGAAACATTCAAGAGTTCCGGCAGCCAGGCCCCTGGCCCCTGCGAGGCAGGCCAAAGGCGCCTTCGTCTTCTGCGCCAATCGTCTTGGCTCATTCACCGAGGCCGTTTTCACGCTGCTTGTGGCCATCTGAAATTGAAAACAATCTCTGCTCCTTCACACAATGCTTTCAAAGAACCACAAGTAGGACTGCAATATGGCAGAACCCCACCTGATCGAGGCGGTCCCCTCCCTCCCTGCCTCCCTCCCTCCCTCCCTCCCTCCTGCCCACCCCAGGATTCTGCCGTCAGAGAGCAGGGGCCGAAATGAAGAAAGGACTCAGGGGTTTGCAAGGCAGCTGGAATCTGTGCCTGGCTTTATCTATAGCGAGGCCACACTGTGACAGCAGGACAAATCACATGATGCCAGGAGCACAGCCAGAGAATGCATGATTATCCTGGCTGGATTCATGGGATTTGTTTTCCTGTCATGTTTGAGTTGGGCCGAGGGGCCATGGTGGGCCTGGGGGTATCCTTCCATGGGGAGTGGGGTCTCAGCAATTCTACTCTGAAGAACAGAGCTGGACCTACCAGCAGGGGCTTATGGTCACTGTAGTCCATGGATATCTGGAGAGCCCCAGTTTGGCCATCCCTGCTGGAGGCTGATCCTGCACTGAGCAGGGGGTAGGTCTAGATGGCCTGGATGGCCCCTTCCCACTCTAGGAGTCTAGTTCAGTAGTGGAATGGGCTGCCTAAGGAGGTGGGGAGCTCCCCCTCACTGGCCGTCTTCAAGCAGCGGCTGGACAGATCCTTCTCCTGGATGCTTGAGGCTGATCCTGCACTGAGCAGGGGGTGGGACTAGATGGCCTGCATGGCCCCTTCCCACTCTAGGATTCTAGGAGTCTAGTTCAGCCGTGGAAGGGGCTGCCTAAGGAGGTGGGGAGCTCCCCCTCACTGGCCGTCTTCAAGCTGCGTCTGGACAGATCCTTCTCCTGGATGCTGGAGGCTGATCCTGCACTGAGCAGGGGGTGGGACTAGGTGGCCTGAGTGACCCCTTCCCACTCTAGGATTCTGATTCTGGGTGGCATTTAAACACTCACCACCTGGAAGTTGGCAATCCAAGCAGAGCCCTTTGAATCATAGAGTTGAAGGGGCCATAGATTCTATGACTCTCATGGCCGGTTCTAAAGTAGACGTCCAGCTCCGTTCCTCAGAGTAGAATGGCTGAGAACCTGACTCCTCCCCCACAGAAAGATACCTCTAGCCCCACCATGGCACCTCGGCCCAACTCAAACATGACAGGAAAATAAATCAAATGAAGCCGTGAACATGGCCAGGATAATAATGAATTCTCTCTCCATGGGACATTCTCCCTGTTCCGTTTCTCATACTGAGCCCCCCCCCCCTGCTTTTTATCCTCCCAGCAGTCCCTTGAGGTAGTTTCAGAAAAGGGCGCATGCCTGGACCAAGGTCACGCTGCTCACCCCTGACTCTTTCCATGAAGGGACTGCTGGATTTGTAGCCCCTCAGCCTTTCCAGCTCCCCTGGAATTCCCTTCTTGGCACCCCTGCTCTGGAGTTACTAGCCCCAGGGCAACAGGAGGCAAGCAAGGGACAGAAATGGCTGTGCCATTCCCCCAGCTCGCCTCCAGGCACCTGTGTGGGAGGGACCTGAGCCAGTACATGCATAGCATCCCTTTTGCATCCAGCCCATTCTTCAGCTCTAATCGTTCCCATTCCTGCCACAAGTGTGGTCCCTCCTGAAGGTGCTGCTGGGCTGCTCCTGCTTCAGGCAGAGCCACACGGCCACCCGTCTGGACCTCTCCCCTCGGGAGCCCAGAAGCTTTGCACAGCATCCCTGAGCCACCATGTTGCCCAGTTAAGGGGGAAATGCTGTTCAGACAAGTTAGAAAGCTGCCCGGGGGCCGAGAGCTTGTATTCTGATCTTGCCACGCAATGCTTTGTGCTTTCATGTGCCATGTTCTGCTCGTCCTGTTTTCTGAAAGGCAGCCTAAACGAGGCTTCCTTTGACCCGTCTGTTCCCTGTGTCCAATTAAGCAAATACTTTCTCTTGCAGGGGTGGATCATCTCGACCTCGTGGGCCTGATCTTAAGATGGCCCTGTGGTGTCTGGCGGTTCATGTGTGCTTTAAACTTGGGGAAACTGGGCCTGGTCTGCCAGGAGTCGGCCCAGATGTGAATTGGGGAGACGGGCTGTGAGGGAGTTGAGAGCCTTGCCTCTCTGCTGGTTTGCTTTCTACAATAAAGAGATTCTTCTCTCACACTGAGTCTGCTTACCGGGGCCTCGACAGGGGACATGGCGCCTCCCTCCAACGGTAATTTTACTTACAAAAATGGAAGAGATGGGTTTTTAGATCTCAGTTCTCACTCCCCGAAGGAGCCCCAAAGTAGCTCACAAACCCCTTTCCCTTCCTCTCCCCACGACAGACACCCTGTGAGGGAGGTGGGGCTGAGAGAACTGCTCTAACAGGACTGGGACTGGTCCAAGGTCGCCCAGCTGGCTGCCTGTGGAGGAGGAGTGGGGAACCAAGGCCAGTTCTCCAGATTAGAGCCGCCACTCTTAGCCACGACACCCCGCTGGCTGCCCACACGTCTTACATGACATACGCAGGCAGGGAGGCTTAAACTTATTGTAAGCAGATTTATTTCAAAAAGGTTAGAAAGAGAGGAGAGCTCCCGTATGAGATGAAACGAAAGGGAAGCAATGCCCAAAAAGCTCCACCTCTAACAACTGATCACAGGGTTGGGGCCAACTGCCAAGGATACCGCCCAGATCCTCCGGCATGCAGAGTTGCAAGAGATATTCAGAGGATTCCTCTTTCCAGTGTAGAAACCCAAGAATTTCCTGGGGAGATTCTGGGTCTATCCTCGTAACAAACTGGTGCTGGCGGAGCTGTCCACTAGACTGGAGGACCTTGGAAACTGGACGGGAGGGACATGCAGCTGGCCACCCCCTTTTCTCTGGCCCTGCAGTCAAAAGTACAGTCCCTAGGGAGCCAGGGGGGAAAGGACAGCTGTTGGCTTCGCTGAAGTCTCGAGAGCAACTTAGTGCAGCCCTCCGGCTGGCAGGCATTGTCAGGGCAAGCTGGGGAGGAAGGGGGGACGGCAGCAGAGTCTCCCCCAACGAGATGCCTGCCAGCGGCTGCCACCGCTTCTGCCCATCGCATCACAAGGAATGAGACTGGCACAGCCCCTGTGAGGGCTACCCCTGGACCAGGCCTGTGTCCCTTCAGGCTAGCCCAGTGAGGCCAGGTCTGGCACTTAGCGAGGAATGGGCCCAGCCGGGAGCAGACGGCCAGGTGGGGAGGGGAAGCAGAAGGCCGAGGCAGCTCTTCCAGAGTCCAGGTTGTATTTCAGGTGAGCCTCCACCCCCCTCCCGTGGCTCATTCAGCGACAGTAATCAACAACTCCTGAGCACCACCTTTGGCCTGGAGAAACCTGCTTTCAAATGGAGGGATGTGCTCCCTGGGGAATGGGGGTGGCTTCTGGCAACAATGGAGATGCTTATGGCGACCCCACAGAGTCTCCAAGGCCAGAGATGTTCAGAGCTGGCTTGCCATTGCCTGCCTCTGCGTAGCAGCCCTGCATGTCCTGGATGGTCTCCCATCCAACTACTGAGCATGGCTGGTTCTGCTTAGCTTCTGAGATCTTAGGAGACCAGGCCAACTTGGAGCATCCAGGGCAGGACTGGAGTCCCGAGGGGCTGCTGATCTTCCCATTTCACTGTTTTTGAAAGAGGCTGAGAAGGGTCATGAGGACTATGGACCCCCAATGCCCTAGGAAGACAGAATGCTGTACATATCTCCACAGCCCCCCAGGGGTGGGTGAAGGGCACGTTTTAGGGGCAGCCAGCGGCACTTTCTCTCCGCCCGCCACAAAGAAGTCTTCAGCACCTCGGACAGAGCTGGAGAGACTTTTGCGGAAGAGCGGCCTTCTGGATTCGCCAAGGGTGAGGCCGGCATCTGTTTTTCGTTCTCTCCCTTCTCCCGGCAATTCGATGCTACTTAAAAACCTGTTTTAGACCCAGCAGGACTCCTCCCGTTCAGCCGTCGCAGTCTTTGCCACCGTGCCTTGAATCAACTTATGCTGTCCAGCTTGCTCCTGAGCAGGTAGCCTGAAGGATAATTCCAGAGACCTGAAAACCTTCTAGAACTATCTGGTAATGCCTGCCTCTGGCAGGTCCCCATAAAACATATTCAATGGACTTTCCTCTACATTAAGATCTGACCCTGCCCCCAAATGATAAAAGCCACAACATACTTGCTCTTGCTTTGGTTAGTCTAAATCAGCCCTTCTCCACCTTCTGACCCTTGAGAAACGTCAGGCTTGGAGCAGCCCCAGAAGAGGTGTGTTTGTGCAGGAAATGGTTGGGAAGTGCAGCTGTGGACACGCCCAACTGGGCCCCCCTTTCCCACCCCCTCCAAGCTCAGCTTTATCACCTGGTAAATGGATAACCAATGGAAATAAATCTACAGGCAAGGATATAAAAAAATGAATTCACTCCCACCCATTCGGGAAACCCTTCCAGGGCCATCAAGAAACCCCCGGGTGTCACAACCCCCAGGTGGAGAAAGCCTGCTTTAAAAATGAAGCCGCCTGCAAGCCAAGGCGACTCAAGATTATTGTCTCTTCCGGCTGAAGAGAAACAGCAGGGGGGGGGTTCTCCCCTTGACAGACAGGCAGGGCCCCCATCTGATATTGCACACCCTCCACTGTCTTGCCCCACTCTTTTCCCTGGGCACAGGGGAACCCCCCCCCCCCCGTGCCTGTCTAGCAGATGCCCATCTCACATGCACTGGGCAAAACCCAGATAAACCCAGTCTTTGGTCCCCAGCCTCATATAACAGGGGGCTGGACTAGATGACCCATGAGGTCCCTTCCAACTCTAGGATTCTATGACCTCATGCACAATTGTCTGTCTCTGTCCATCTCCTGCTGTGACTCCACCCAACCACCTGGTCCTCCCATCTCCCGTTTATCCCCTCAACAACCCTGTCGCATAAGGTCACCCAGGAAGCTTCACAGCACAGGGGGAATGCCAGCCTGAGGCTCCCAGTCCTTGGTCAGCTACCTCGACCACATGTCCCCTTGCTGGCTCTCAAGGGCCACTGGGGATCTGCTCCTTCCTGGGCACCCACAGATCCTGCCTACTGACACTGGCCTTAGAAGGGGGAAAGTAGGGCATGACTGTGTTTAGGGCCATGGCTCAGCAGCAGAGCCCCTGCTTTGGATGTAGAAGTTCCAAGCTCAACTCTTGGCATCTCCAGGTCAAAGAACCAAGTGATGCAAAAGTCTGCCAGCCTGAGTGGAAAAGATTGCTCTCGATGAAAAGTGGCCTGACTCAGCCCCAGGCAGCTTCACGTGGCTTGTGATGTGGAAAGCGGAGCAAGTGTGAATGGGTCATGCCAAAACTGCAGTCCATGGGGGGTTGGGGTGCCTACGTGTACCTCTGTGTGTTCAAATATTAATGGAGAGTACAAAGAAAATAGCATGTCCTGAGATTCACGTGGATCTCCAGTCAGGCCACAAACATCCCTTCCACTTACCCCCCCCCCCCCGTGCTCCCAGTATCTTTCTGCCAAATTTAGAAATTAGAATTAAAATGCACAGATGAGAACAGATCAGCCAATCGTATTAGAGTCAAGCTTGCCAGTCTCCGCTGCCCACCAAGATGTTCTGGAGAGATTACTGGTCTGGAAAGAAAGCCACATGCCCAGACAATGCCAGCCCCACTCACCAGGACGGCGGCTCAAGAGAACATCTCTGACCACAAAATTAGGAAACTTAAGCAAACATCTCCTTGTCAGAGCTCAGCCATGATTGGGCTAGGTTGTGATAGGTTGCTTCCTGGGTTTTATAATGCCCAGTTGTTTGTGCACAATGCTTAACTTGCAAAAGGAGGGGTGGGGAGAAACTGTCCTGGTTTTACAAAGGAGAGCCTATCAAAGAAAGAAAGAAAGAAAGAAAGAAAGAAAGAAAGAAAGGAAGGAAGGAAGGAAGGAAGGAAGGAAGGAAGGAAGGAAGGAAGGAAGGAAGGAAGGAAGGAAGGAAGGAAGGAAGGAAGGAAGGAAGGAAGGAAGGAAGGAAGGAAGGAAGGAAGGAAGGAAGGAAACTGGAAAATGGTAGCAAGCAGGTAGGCAGGCAGAAAGGACAGAAAGAAGAAGGAAGGGAAGAACGTTTAGCATACAAAGCTGCCTTCAGTCCTTCCTAAATCCACACAGCCTGCCAGCGACTACTGGCTTCTCCCTTCCCACCCCACCCCCTAACCAGCCCAAGGGTGTTAAACAAACAGGCTCTTGTCATCAGCCTGAGCTAATTGAAATTGCAGTCAAGAATCAGGGCATGGAAGAGATAAAAGGAGGAAAGGGAAGAAGGAAACCCAATCCTGGCACACAAAGCAGCCCCCAGGGAATGGGGGGGGGGATTCCAAGCCGACCAGCAGCGATCGCTCCCCCTCCCCCCTCCCCCCTCCCCCCTCCTACTTGTATTTGACACGTCCCAGTTTGACAGTTTCAAAGCAAGGTCAATGCAATTGCCGAGGTCGGAGGAAATCGATACAACATGTGCCGCCTGTGTACACACACACACACACACACACACACACACAGGGCTGGGAAGGGAAAGAGATGGTGCGAGTCCCCCATCACACAAGGAAGGGGGGGTGAGGTTGCCGTGACAACCAGGTTCCTCTGGTTCCCCAACTCTAGATATCCGTGCCTGAGGTGGAAAACGCAGCAGAATCTGGACAGGATGGAGGAAGGTGATGGTGGGAGAATGAGGGGGGGGGGGTATCGTACAGGAATTTTAAAAAACCTATCAAGGACCTGTCAGTTGGAGGGGGAGAGGCCGGGCTCTTTCCAAGCTGTATTTAGGCAGGATGAAGTCTGAATCCCACCGCACCTTTAAGACCAAGTAAGTTTTGTCCAAGGTGTGAGCTTCCGTGTGCATTGCTGTGCAGACCAACACAGCTACCCCTCCCCCCAGACCTGCTGCTTCCCAAGACCAGCATTCAAGCCTTAACCCTGATGCAAGCCATGCATTGGCAGCTCAAGGCCCTTGCCCACAGAGGGGTCTGCCCATTGCATCTCTGCAGGATGTACTCCTCTGACGGGCCCTCGGTCCAAACAGCATCCACCAGGGACGTGGACAGCTGCTTCTCTGCCCGTGGCTGTAACTGGAGCATTTGATTTTCCCCAGCATGGCAGAGTTCCTTGTCTAAGTTCCCACCCCCTGCAGAGGCCTCCCCCTGAGGTTGGTTCCTGGCTCTCAAGATGGAGGTTCCCCTCAGCCAGCATGCCTAAGAGCAGATAGACTTCTCCTCCATGGATCTGTCTAATCCCATCTCAAAGCTGTTGATTCCTGTGACCATCATGACATCCCCTGGCCATCCTGAACCTACTGCCCATCAGTTTCGTTGCGGTCTAGCGTTTAGGGAGAAGGAGAACGTTCGGCAGTAGAATGAAATAGCTCAGGACATCCATCGGGGTCCAATGGATGGGGCGGAAGGCGGGCCAGTCTTCGATGGGTCTGGGAAGAACGGCTGGAGAGGCAGGGAATTTGCAGCTGAGGAAAGAGACGATTAAAGGGGGACAGGATGAGGCTTATATGTGACGGACAAAGTTGATGCAGGGAAATATTTCTCCCTCTCCTGAAATATTAGGGCTCGAGGGCATCCGATGAAGCAGATGGGCAGGAGGTTCAGGAAGGACAAAAGGAAAGACGACTTGACACAGAGAGCAATTAAAAGGCAGGACGGGCTGCCAGGGTGGAGGGACAGACACAGGCATAGACAGTTTTATCAGGGGGGTGGATAGATTCATGGCAGACAAGTCTATCAATGACTTCTAGCCATGGGGATTGAGAGGAATCTCCACATTCAGAGGCACTATGAATCCCAATTCTAGGAGGCAACATCAGGGGAAGAGCCTCCAGAGCAGCCTTCCTCAATTTCTTTATCCTTGAGGAACCCCTGAAACATCCTTCAGGCTTCGAGAAACCCCAGAAGTGGTGCAATGGGGCAGAAGTGGTGCAATGGGGAAGCAGAGCTGTGGACACGCCCACCCGGGGCCCCTCCCCTCCCCAACCCCTCCAGGCCCTTCATTGGCCATTTGGGGAGGAGAGGGTGGGTTGACATGACCATATATGGTCATATCATGATAAATATTTAACAAATTCATATATTAACACCCACTCATTCAGAAAACACTTGAAGGGACATCAAGAAACCCCAGGGTCTTCTCAGGGAAAGGCCTCGGCTTCTCTGCTGGCCCCTGGGTGAGACGGTAGCCAGGACTACATGGACCCTCCCTGGCCTGACCCAGCAGGGCTCTTCTGAGGGTCTTCTCAGGGGAAGGCCTCGGCCTCTCTGCCCTGTGGCTGGCCCTGCAGAGGACCTGGCTGGCCCCTGGGTGAGAGGGGAGGCTGGACTGGAGGGACCCCCCTGGCCTGACCTAGCAGGGATCTTCTGCGGTCCTTAAGAAGGCCTCGGCCTCTCTGCCCTGTGGCCGGCCCTGCAGAGGAACTGGCTGGCCCCTGGGTGAGACGGGAGGCTGGACTGGAGGGACCCTCCCTGGCCTGACCCAGCAGGGCTCTTTTGAGGTTCTCAGGGGAAGGCCTCGGCCTCTCTGCCCTGTGGCTGGCCCTGCAGAGGACCTGGCTGGCCCCTGGGTGAGACGGGAGGCTGGACTGGAGGGACCCTCCCTGGTGTGACCCAGCAGGGCTCTTTTGAGGGTCTTCTCAAGGGAAGGCCTCGGCCTCTCTGCCCTGTGGCTGGCCCTGCAGAGGACCTGGCTGGCCCCTGGGTGAGACGGGAGGCTGGACTGGAGAGACCCAGCAGGGCTCTTCTGAGGGTCTTCTCAGGGGAAGGCCTCGGCCTCTCTGCCCTGTGGCTGGCCCTGCAGAGGACCTGGCTGGCCCCTGGGTGAGACGGGAGGCTGGACTGGAGGGTCCCTCCCTGGCCTAACCCAGCAGGGCTCTTCTGAGGGTCTTCTCAGGGGAAGGCCTCGGCCTCTCTGCCCTGTGGCTGGCCCTGCAGAGGAACTGGCTGGCCCCTGGGTGAGACGGGAGGCTGGACTGGAGGGACCCTCCCTGGTGTGACCCAGCAGGGCTCTTTTGAGGTTCTCAGGGGAAGGCCTCGGCCTCTCTGCCCTGTGGCTGGCCCTGCAGAGGACCTGGCTGGCCCCTGGGTGAGACGGGAGGCTGGACTAGAGGGACCCTCCCTGGTGTGACCCAGCAGGGCTCTTCTGAGGGTCTTCTCAGGGGAAGGCCTCGGCCTCTCTGCCCTGTGGCTGGCCCTGCAGAGGAACTGGCTGGCCCCTGGGTGAGACGGGAGGCTGGACTGGAGGGTCCCTCCCTGGCCTGACCCAGCAGGGCTCTTCTGAGGGTCTTCTCAGGGGAAGGCCTCGGCCTCTCTGCCCTGTGGCTAGCCCTGCAGAGGAACTGGCTGGCACCTGGGTGAGACGGAAGGCTGGACTGGAGGGACCCTCCCTGGCCTGACCCAGCAGGGCTCTTCTGAGGGTCTTCTCAGGGGAAGGCCTCGGCCTCTCTGCCCTGTGGCTGGCCCAGCAGAGGAACTGGCTGGCCCCTGGGTGAGACAGGAGGCTGGACTGGAGGGACCCTCCCTGGCCTGGCCCAGCAGGGCTCTTGAGGGTCTTCTCAGGGGAAGGCCTCGGTCTCTCTGCCCTGTGGCTGCCCCTGCAGAGGAACTGGCTGGCCCCTGGGTGAGACGAGAGGAAGGACTGGAGGGACTCTCCCTGGCCTGACCCAGCAGGGCTCTCCTGAGGGTCTTCTCAGGGGAAGGCCTCGGCCTCTCTGCCCTGTGGCTGGCCCTGCAGAGGAGCTGGCTGGCCCCTGGGTGAGACGGGAGGCTGGACTGGAGGGACCCTCCCTGGCCTCACCCAGCAGGGCTCTTCTGAGGGTCTTCTCAGGGGAAGGCCTCGGCCTCTCTGCCCTGTGGCTGGCCCTGCAGAGGAACTGGCTGGCCCCTGGGGGAGACGGGAGGCTGGACTGGAGGGACCCTCCCTGGCCTCACCCAGCAGGGCTGTTCTGAGGGTCTTCTCAGGGGAAGGCCTCGGCCTCTCTGCCCTGTGGCTGGCCCTGCAGAGGAACTGGCTGGCCCCTGGGGGAGACGGGAGGCTGGACTGGAGGGACCCTCCCTGGCCTCACCCAGCAGGGCTCTTTTGAGGGTCTTCTCAAGGGAAGGCCTCGGCCTCTCTGCCCTGTGGCTGGCCCTGCAGAGGACCTGGCTGGCCCCTGGGTGAGACGGGAGGCTGGACTGGAGAGACCCAGCAGGGCTCTTCTGAGGGTCTTCTCAGGGGAAGGCCTCGGCCTCTCTGCCCTGTGGCTGGCCCTGCAGAGGACCTGGCTGGCCCCTGGGTGAGACGGGAGGCTGGACTGGAGGGTCCCTCCCTGGCCTAACCCAGCAGGGCTCTTCTGAGGGTCTTCTCAGGGGAAGGCCTCGGCCTCTCTGCCCTGTGGCTGGCCCTGCAGAGGAACTGGCTGGCCCCTGGGTGAGACGGGAGGCTGGACTGGAGGGACCCTCCCTGGTGTGACCCAGCAGGGCTCTTTTGAGGTTCTCAGGGGAAGGCCTCGGCCTCTCTGCCCTGTGGCTGGCCCTGCAGAGGACCTGGCTGGCCCCTGGGTGAGACGGGAGGCTGGACTAGAGGGACCCTCCCTGGTGTGACCCAGCAGGGCTCTTCTGAGGGTCTTCTCAGGGGAAGGCCTCGGCCTCTCTGCCCTGTGGCTGGCCCTGCAGAGGAACTGGCTGGCCCCTGGGTGAGACGGGAGGCTGGACTGGAGGGTCCCTCCCTGGCCTGACCCAGCAGGGCTCTTCTGAGGGTCTTCTCAGGGGAAGGCCTCGGCCTCTCTGCCCTGTGGCTGGCCCTGCAGAGGAACTGGCTGGCACCTGGGTGAGACGGAAGGCTGGACTGGAGGGACCCTCCCTGGCCTGACCCAGCAGGGCTCTTCTGAGGGTCTTCTCAGGGGAAGGCCTCGGCCTCTCTGCCCTGTGGCTGGCCCAGCAGAGGAACTGGCTGGCCCCTGGGTGAGACAGGAGGCTGGACTGGAGGGACCCTCCCTGGCCTGGCCCAGCAGGGCTCTTGAGGGTCTTCTCAGGGGAAGGCCTCGGTCTCTCTGCCCTGTGGCTGCCCCTGCAGAGGAACTGGCTGGCCCCTGGGTGAGACGAGAGGAAGGACTGGAGGGACTCTCCCTGGCCTGACCCAGCAGGGCTCTCCTGAGGGTCTTCTCAGGGGAAGGCCTCGGCCTCTCTGCCCTGTGGCTGGCCCTGCAGAGGAGCTGGCTGGCCCCTGGGTGAGACGGGAGGCTGGACTGGAGGGACCCTCCCTGGCCTCACCCAGCAGGGCTCTTCTGAGGGTCTTCTCAGGGGAAGGCCTCGGCCTCTCTGCCCTGTGGCTGGCCCTGCAGAGGAACTGGCTGGCCCCTGGGGGAGACGGGAGGCTGGACTGGAGGGACCCTCCCTGGCCTCACCCAGCAGGGCTGTTCTGAGGGTCTTCTCAGGGGAAGGCCTCGGCCTCTCTGCCCTGTGGCTGGCCCTGCAGAGGAACTGGCTGGCCCCTGGGGGAGACGGGAGGCTGGACTGGAGGGACCCTCCCTGGCCTCACCCAGCAGGGCTGTTCTGAGGGTCTTCTCAGGGGAAGGCCTCGGCCTCTCTGCCCTGTGGCTGGCCCTGCAGAGGAACTGGCTGGCCCCTGGGTGAGACGGGAGGCTGGACTGGACCACTGATCTGACCCAGCAGGGCTCTTCTTATATGTTCCACTTATCAAAATGCCCTCCTGTACATGACTATTTTGCACATTCTGAGGAACGACAGGAAGTTGCGAGTCTCCGAGGAGGGGGACTCTGAAGGGAAGGCGACAGCAACAACCTCTCCTTCTCTTTTGCTCTGAAAGCCCCTTGCGGGGCCGGCATTAAGGTGGCTGCGCCTTGACAGCACCTTGTCCTGGGGTTGGTCACCCGGGATTGTAGTCGATGCGCTATTTATTGGGTTTCTTGCGCTGCCTGTCAGAGAGGCGTTCTGATGGTCTTCGTCGCCAATAGAAAGTACTTCCCCCTCCTCTCAGGACCAGGAAGTCAACAATAGAGTTGTGTGCATTTGGAAAGACAAGTAGAGATAAAACCACCATGTCCCCAGAAGTCCTCCTGCCCCCCCCCCCCCGGACCTCACAGGGAGCCTCCCATTACGAGAACCACCACTGCTCAGCCTCAGACAGCTGCTTATCCCCTGAAGATGAAAGGGCTCCTCCACTTCGAAGGGTTGTCGTACGGATTACCAGATAATGGCTTGTATCCAAGCACGCCATTCAGGAAATGGGCTCTTTCCCTAAATGGGGGCAGCTGCAGTCCTGGTCTTCTTCAGCAGCCTCTTGCGCCTTCCAAAGGGTTTGTGTCCCGTCCCGTGTCCCCCGCCCCCCCCCCCCAGACCAGCCTGATATGGATCTCCAGAGGGAGGCGAGTACTGGTGGAAATCAGCAGGACTTATCTATGCACGGTGGTGCCTTCTGAAAAACCAAAACACCCCCCGCCCCCCCCCCCAAAAGCACTTTGGTCGGATTGAATTGTTTTCTGCATTTTGTAATCCAGTTTGAGTCAAGGCAAGAAAGGCAGGCTATGAATGAAGAACGTAAACAGCCCATCGGCCTGAGTTCTTGGGCTCGACTGCTTCCAGCCACACCTGGAACACCCCTGGACTTCCTGAGCCATTTTCCTCACAAATTGACAACGGCCCAATTCATCTGCTAATTCCGCCATGGTCCCAGGAAAGCCATTTGGCATCTCATGGCCTTCAGATGCACCACCAAGCACAGAAGAATTATCCTGTGTCTTTCCCATCAGAGGAACACAGGACACCCCTCCTGGGCATAGACGGGCCCTACTTATCATAGAATCATGGAAACATAGAATCCTAGAGTGGGAAGGGGCCATACAGGCCATCTAGTCCAACCCGCTGCTCTACGCAGGACCAGCCCAGAGCATCCTAAAGCATCCAAGAAAAGTGTGTATCCAACCTTTGCTTGAAGACTGCCAGTGAGGGGGAGCTCACCACCTCCTTAGGCAGCCTATTCCACTGCTGAACTACTCTGAATGTGAAAAACTTTTTCCTGATATCTAGCCTATATCGTTGTACTTGAAGTTTAAACCCATTACTGCGTGTCCTCTCCTCTGCAGCCAACAGAAACAGCATCCTGCCCTCCTCCAAGTGACAACCTTTCAAATACTTAAAGAGGGCTATCATGTCCCCTCTCAACCTCCTTTTCTCCAGGCTGAACATTCCCAAGTCCCTCAACCTATCTTCGTAGGGCTTGGTCCCTTGGCCCCAGATCATCCTCGTCGCTCTCCTCTGTACCCTTTCATTGATAGTCATGGATTGAGCATGCAATAGCTCTTGTTTGAGTAGCGCCCACCCTCCCCATGCTCCCTTCCCTTCCCTTCCAGCAGTCTCGTCCATGGAATGACGCTCCTCATGCCTCTAACAGCATAAGGGTCCCTCACAGGTCAAAGACAACAGGCAGCTGGTCTGAGTCTCAGCCTTGGGGCACCCAAAGTTCTCACAATAGCCAAATGGAACCTCCATGTGGAGAGGTGGTATATCCTTGACTACCAGGCACTGGAAAGGGTGGCAGCACAATATCACTGGGATGTCTCAGGGACATCTTTCCAGCTGCTTCTCAGAACCAGTCTGCAGGGACCTTTGCTCTGATCCAGCCAGGCAGACGGGATGTTCTTATTCACGGTGGGCTTGGAGTTCGGAGGGATAACACGAGGCTCCCCCCCCACCCCCACCCCCACCCCCACCCCCCTTTCCACCTGGGCAGGCTTCCAACTGGTGCTTCTCGAGCAGTGAAGGGAAAAGAAAGATGGCGGTTTGGGGTTGGGCCCCTGTCAACGCAGTTCCCCTCCCTCCCTCTCTTGCACTGCACACAATCCCTTCGACCAACACCCCGCTCCTCTTACAAGGGGGCAGGGGTCTATGGGGAGAGAGGTTTGCATAGGGCACGTTTGAAGTCAGGAGCAGATGTGGGGGAAGCGGGTGTGACGCGGCACCCTCAGACCCACAAGCAGGAAAATCCCCCCCCCCCGCCGGCACCCTCCTCCCACCCCAAATTTAATCCCCATCTACACCCCACCCCCTTGCCCCGGGAGCCTGCTTGGAAGGCCGTGCAGGGTGGCAGGGGCCCTGCAGTCCCCTCGGAAAGCCCGGGGCCTCTCCTGTCCCTCCTGTGGGGCTCTGCCCTGCTCTGCGTCAGGCGGCTGCGGCTGGCGAAGCCCCTACCTCATCCCCGAAGCGCCTACCTCATCCCCGAAGAAGGTCGAGTGGAGAAGCGAGAGAATCCCGAGCAATCCCATGAATGCCGCATCCTTCCCCAGCCTCGGCTGGTCTCTGCCGCTCCGCTCCTCTCCGCTCCAGATGGGCTGGGCTTTCGGGGACGGACCCCCTTTCCAGGCCTGGCTCCGGTCGCTAGGGGGCGGTGTGGAGCCGGCAGCGGTTGCTAGGGAAAATATTTAAACCAAACATCCCCCGGCCTGTTCTGCAACAGGGGCGCCCAACCCCTGGAAGGGAGGGCACGCGGGGCCCTTGGAGGAAGGCTGCCACAGAGGGACACCCACCAGCTCACGGGCCGCTCTGGCGCCTCCTTGCAGTCCTGGGCCGGTTCTGCACACCTGGGAGAATGCCCCTTCAATGCTCTTTGGAAGGATCACCTGACCCTGTTCTGCACAGGAAAATCCAGCTGCAAAAGCCCATTGAGAGTGCAGGATGGGCCCTGGTCTGCTGCCCACAGTCCTGGCCTTCTCCCCGTCACAGGACTTTGGTGGCCTCTGACTCTCCCTCCTGGACTCCTGGGTCCTGCTTCTGGATAGCGGCCAATTCTCTCCTTGATTTAAGCCTCCTGGCTCAAATGGAAGCACCTGCATTATGTCAGGGCTCATTTTATAGCTGCTGATTTGAGGGGCAAGTGCAGCATTTCCCACCTTGGAGAGAAGGGCACCTTTGGAAGGTGGACTGTATAGAACAAGAACGAGAAGGATTGTTTTTTATACCTCACTTTTCACTGCCCACAGCGGTCTCAATGCAGTTCACAATCACATTCCCTTCCTCTCCCCATAGCAGACACCCTGTGATGTAGGTGAGGCTGCGAGAACAGCTCTAACAGGACTGTGACTAGCCCAAGGTCACCCAGCTGGCAGTATATAGGCTAGATATCAGGGGGGGGGGAATTTTCACAGTGAGAGTAGTTCAGCAGTGGAATAGGCTGCCTAAGGAGGTGGTGAGCTCCCCCTCACTGGCAGTCTTCAAGCAAAGGTTGGAGACACAGTTTTCTTGGATGCTTTAGGATGCTTTGGGCTGATCCTGCGTTGAGCAGGGGGTTGGACTAGATGGCCTCTATGGGCCCTTCCAACTCTATGATTCTATGTGGAGGAGCAAGGACTCAAGCCCAGCCTGCTAGATTAGAAGCCACCACTCTTGGCTACTACACCAAGAAGAAAAAGAAGAGTGGTTCTTATATGCTGCTTTTCTCTATCTGAAGGAGTCTCAAAGTGGCTGACAGTCTTTCCCTGTGAGGGAGGGGAGGCCGAGAGAGCCCTGATATTACTGAAGAAGGAGAAGAGTTGGTTCTTATATGCCGATTTTCTCTCCCCAAAGGAGTCTCCAAGCGGCTAACAGTCGCCTCCCCTTTCCTCTCCCCACAACAGACACCCTGTGAGGGAGGTGAGGCTGAGAGAGCCCTGAGATTCCTGCTCGGTCAGAACAGTTTTATCAGTGCCGTGGCGAGCCCAAGGCCACCCAGCTGGCTGCATGTGGGGGAGTGCAGAATCAAACCCGGCATGCCAGATTAGAAGTCCGCACTCCTAACCACTACACCAAACTGGCTGGAAGAGTGCTTACACCAAGGTCACCCGGCTGGCTGCATGTCTGGAAGAGTGCTTGCACTCAAAAGCTCACGCCTTGAATAAATCTTTGTGGGTCTTAAAGGTCCTATTGGACTCTGATTTTTTTAATATACCACTTTGATAGGAAAGACGATCAAGTGGCCCATGTTCAGCCTTTCTCTGGTCCCTGAGATGTCCCTGACAGCATGTGGCTGAAGTGTCGTAATGACAGGAAACATTCACAAGCATGCCAAGTGCTCACTGGACAGAGCTGGCCCTGCAGTCCCTGGAAGGGAGGGAGGGAAGGGAACGTTGATCTTTCAGCTGTGCTCCAAACCTAAACTAGACTGGAGTAAAAGTAGTTTGTGGAGGGGGAGGGCACTGAAGGCGGGAAAGAGACCCTCAGTCAGTAGAGATGTTGAGGGATTAAGAACAGAAAGGCAAATTACATCCCAGCCAGCTGGGGGACCTTGGACCAGTCACAGTCTTGTTAAGAGCTGTTCTCACAGAGCAGTAATATCAGGGCTCTCAGCCCAACCTGCCTCTCAGGATGCCTGTCATGGGGAGAGGAAGGGAAGGAGATTGTAAGCCACTTTGAGACTCCTTCAGGCAGAGGAAAGTGTGGTATAAAACCCAACTCTTCTTCTGCTCGACCTTGGATTGCAGGCTTACTGAATGACATCCGGGGGAAAACCCACCCTTCAGCTTTCCCTGCCTGCCTCATCTGCTTCAAACCCAAATCTCCACCCTCCGCTCCATCCAGTATTTATGTGAAAATAAAACCCCAAGGGTGAAAGTGTTTCCTGATCCTTCCCATTGCTCTCTTTCCTTAAAGGAAGCTCCAGAGGCCTGCTCTGGTCAAAGAAGCTTCTCAGCAGGAAAATCAAGAACCTCCTTGAGAAATGTATCACCCAGGGAAAGGGATCATCAGCTCCAGGGACCGTCCAGTGAGGTGGGAGCTTCAGTCGGCTGACAGTGTGCCTCAAAACCGGCGAGAGTCCCTATGTCTTCGTGGCTCATTCTGGGAGGAGGGAAGGGGACACACAGAGCTACCTGCATGCAGCAGTTGGTTGCAGGCGGGGAAAAAGCCGAGGACCCTGACCAAGATGATGGGGGGGTGGGGGGAGCATTCTCCCTAGCAGGAAAGGTTGAAGAGTCTGGGGATTTTCTGTTTAGAAACAGACAACTAAGGGACAACCGACAACTAATAGTTTTAAAATTTATTTAATGCAATTTCTGGAAAACAGGTCATTTAAAAACATTTTTTTATTGGATAGAAACTCTTATTTGAACATTTATCCGTTTATCCATGTGTCCCGTTAAAATTAGAGTTAAACCAGAAGGAAAACATTGCAGGGCTCCAATTTTGCCCTTTCAATTAATCTTTCAGTTAGTCCTGGGAATTACCCTGGAGGCCCAGAGATATGGGAGGACACGGTCCCTTTAAGACGGACGCAATGCAATGGTGTGGAATGTTAACCGATGTTGATGGGGGCTCTCCCCGTTCCCTTTTTCCTTTCCCTTGGTTTTGATTCACGTGTCTTGGGTGTGTGTGTGTGTGTGTGTGTGTGTGTGTGTGTGTGTGTGTGTGTGTGTACACGGTTTTACTGGCTTGGGCAATGCTATGACATGGTTGCATTGTCTCTATACTGGACGGGAGCTTTTGGAGGATTTGGTTTTGCTGTGCTTTCTTTTGTGCTATTTGTCTTTGTGTGTAAAACAAATAAATGTTTAATTAATTTTATCATATTTTATATATTCATGTATTACTAATATTTATTAACTGCCACTCCCGGCACAGCCGGCTTGTGGCGGCTTACATCCATCCCCACATAAAGCAATACCCAGCTAAGTTTCTAAAAGTCCCAGATGGCGGAAAAACACTATTTACGGGATAATCCTCCCCCCCCCCCCGCACAATTGACAATTCCGTCAGGGCCCTCAGCTCTTCCGGGAGCTCATCCCACCCGGTTGGGGCAGGACCGAGAAGGCCCTGGCTCTGGCCGAGGCCGGATGGACCCCCAGGGGGCCGGGGACAACCAGCAGATTCCTGCCCACAGAACAAAGGGCCCCAAGGGCAGGGAGCATAAGGAGGCCCTCAGATCAATGGGGCCCAAGCTGCGAAAGGCCCTAAAGGTAAGAACCAAGGCCTTGGACCGGATCCGGAAGCTGACTGGCATATCACATTGTACTCTACTTCTTAATTCTTGTATTGTAAACGGCCACGAGCCAGACTGGTTTCGGGAGTGGTGGGGATAAATCTAAATAAATTAATAATAAATTAACATTTGCTGCCAGAGGAACAGGTGGTTAAAAAGGCGAATTAGATTGATTCATGGAGGGTAAGTCTTCCAATGACCAGTAGCTACCTCCACCTTCAGAGAGCCAGGAGATAACGTCAGGAGAAGGCCTTGGCCTTTCTGCCCTGTTGTTGGCTGGCCAGAGGAACTAGCTGGCCACTTTGCAACAAGGGATGATGGATGGACCCCTGGTCTGACCCAGCAGGGCTCTCCTGATGTCCTATGAAGGCCTCAGCCTCTCTGCCCAGTTGCTGGCCCTCCACAGGAACTGGCTGGCCCCTGAGTGAGACAGGAGGCTGGGCTAGATGGACCCTGGTCTGACCCAGCAGGGCTCTTCTGATGTCCTTAGGAAGGCCTCGGCCTCTCTGCCCTGTTGCTGGCCCTCCAGAGGAACTGGCTGGCCTCTGGGTGAGACAGGAGGCTGGACTGGAGGGACCCTCCCTGGTCTGACCCAGCAGGGCTCCCCTGATGTCCTATGAAGGCCTCAGCCTCTCTGCCCAGTTGTTGGCCCTCCACAGGAACTGGCTGGCCCCTGAGTGAGACAGGAGGCTGGACTGGATGGACCCCTGGTCTGACCCAGCAGGGCTCGCCTGATGTCCTTAGGAAGGCCTCGGCCTCTCTGCCCTGTTGCTGGCCCTCCAGAGGAACTGTCTGGCCCCTGTGTGAGGCAGGAGGCTGGACTGGATGGACCCCTGGTCTGACCCAGCAGGGCTCTCCTGATGTTCTTGGGAAGGCCTCGGCCTCTCTGCCCTGTTGCTGGCCCTCCAGAGGAACTGGCTGGCCCCTGAGTGAGACAGGAGGCTGGACTGCATGGACCCTCCCTGGTCTGACCCAGCAGGGCTCCCCTGATGTCCTTAGGAAGGCCTCGGCCTCTCTGCCCTGCTGCTGGCCCTCCAGAGGAACTGGCTGGCCCCTGAGTGAGACAGGAGGCTGGAATGCATGGACCCCTGGTCTGACCCAGCAGGGCTCCCCTGATGTCCTATGAAGGCCTCAGCCTCTCTGCCCAGTTGTTGGCCCTCCACAGGAACTGGCTGGCCCCTGAGTGGGACAGGAGGCTGGACTGGATGGACCCCTGGTCTGACCCAGCAGGGCTCCCCTGATGTCCTATGAAGGCCTCAGCCTCTCTGCCCTGTTGCTGGCCCTCCAGAGGAACTGGCTGGCCCCTGTGTGAGACAGGAGGCTGGACTGGATGGACCCCTGGTCTGACCCAGCAGGGCTCTCCTGATGCTCTTAGGAAGGCCTCGGCCTCTCTGCCCTGTTGCTGGCCCTCCAGAGGAACTGGCTGGCCCCTGTGTGAGACAGGAGGCTGGACTGGATGGACCCCTGGTCTGACCCAGCAGGGCTCTCCTGATGCTCTTAGGAAGGCCTCGGCCTCTCTGCCCTGTTGCTGGCCCTCCACAGGAACTGGCTGGCCCCTGTGTGAGACAGGAGGCTGGACTGGATGGACCCCTGGTCTGACCCAGCAGGGCTCTCCTGATGTCCTTAGGAAGGCCTCGGCCTCTCTGCCCTGTTGCTGGCCCTCCAGAGGAACTGGCTGGCCCCTGTGTGAGACAGGAGGCTGGTCTGGATGGACCCCTGGTCTGACCCAGCAGGGCTCTCCTGATGTCCTTAGGAAGGCCTCGGCCTCTCTGCCCTGTTGCTGGCCCTCCAGAGGAACTGGCTGGCCCCTGTGTGAGACAGGAGGCTGGTCTGGATGGACCCCTGGTCTGACCCAGCAGGGCTCCCCTGATGTCCTATGAAGGCCTCAGCCTCTCTGCCCAGTTGTTGGCCCTCCACAGGAACTGGCTGGCCCCTGAGTGGGACAGGAGGCTGGACTGGATGGACCCCTGGTCTGACCCAGCAGGGCTCCCCTGATGTCCTATGAAGGCCTCAGCCTCTCTGCCCTGTTGCTGGCCCTCCAGAGGAACTGGCTGGCCCCTGTGTGAGACAGGAGGCTGGACTGGATGGACCCCTGGTCTGACCCAGCAGGGCTCTCCTGATGCTCTTAGGAAGGCCTCGGCCTCTCTGCCCTGTTGCTGGCCCTCCAGAGGAACTGGCTGGCCCCTGTGTGAGACAGGAGGCTGGACTGGATGGACCCCTGGTCTGACCCAGCAGGGCTCTCCTGATGTCCTTAGGAAGGCCTCGGCCTCTCTGCCCTGTTGCTGGCCCTCCAGAGGAACTGGCTGGCCCCTGTGTGAGACAGGAGGCTGGTCTGGATGGACCCCTGGTCTGACCCAGCAGGGCTCTCCTGATGTCCTATGAAGGCCTCAGCCTCTCTGCCCTGTTGCTGGCCCTCCAGAGGAACTGGCTGGCCCCTGTGTGAGACAGGAGGCTGGACTGGATGGACCCCTGGTCTGACCCAGCAGGGCTCTCCTGATGTCCTTAGGAAGGCCTCGGCCTCTCTGCCCTGTTGCTGGCCCTCCAGAGGAACTGGCTGGCCCCTGTGTGAGACAGGAGGCTGGTCTGGATGGACCCCTGGTCTGACCCAGCAGGGCTCTCCTGATGTCCTTAGGAAGGCCTCGGCCTCTCTGCCCTGTTGCTGGCCCTCCAGAGGAACTGGCTGGCCCCTGGGTGAGACAGGAGGCTGGACTGGATGGACCCCTGGTCTGACCCAGCAGGGCTCTCCTGATGTCCTTAGGAAGGCCTCGGCCTCTCTGCCCTGTTGCTGGCCCTCCAGAGGAACTGGCTGGCCCCTGTGTGAGACAGGAGGCTGGTCTGGATGGACCCCTGGTCTGACCCAGCAGGGCTCTCCTGATGTCCTTAGGAAGGCCTCGGCCTCTCTGCCCTGTTGCTGGCCCTCCAGAGGAACTGGCTGGCCCCTGTGTGAGACAGGAGGCTGGTCTGGATGGACCCCTGGTCTGACCCAGCAGGGCTCTCCTGATGTCCTTAGGAAGGCCTCGGCCTCTCTGCCCTGTTGCTGGCCCTCCAGAGGAACTGGCTGGCCCCTGGGTGAGACAGGAGGCTGGACTGGATGGACCCCTGGTCTGACCCAGCAGGGCTCTCCTGATGTCCTTAGGAAGGCCTCGGCCTCTCTGCCCTGTTGCTGGCCCTCCAGAGGAACTGGCTGGCCCCTGTGTGAGACAGGAGGCTGGTCTGGATGGACCCCTGGTCTGACCCAGCAGGGCTCTCCTGATGTCCTTAGGAAGGCCTCAGCCTCTCTGCCCTGTTGCTGGCCCTCCAGAGGAACTGGCTGGCCCCTGTGTGAGACAGGAGGCTGGACTGGATGGACCCCTGGTCTGACCCAGCAGGGCTCTCCTGATGTCCTTAGGAAGGCCTCAGCCTCTCTGCCCTGTTGCTGGCCCTCCAGAGGAACTGGCTGGCCCCTGTGTGAGACAGGAGGCTGGACTGGATGGACCCCTGGTCTGACCCAGCAGGGCTCTCCTGATGTCCTTAGGAAGGCCTCAGCCTCTCTGCCCTGTTGCTGGCCCTCCAGAGGAACTGGCTGGCCCCTGTGTGAGACAGGAGGCTGGACTGGATGGACCCCTGGTCTGACCCAGCAGGGCTCTCCTGATGTCCTTAGGAAGGCCTCGGCCTCTCTGCCCTGTTGCTGGCCCTCCAGAGGAACTGGCTGGCCCCTGTGTGAGACAGGAGGCTGGACTGGATGGACCCCTGGTCTGACCCAGCAGGGCTCTCCTGATGTCCTTAGGAAGGCCTCAGCCTCTCTGCCCTGTTGCTGGCCCTCCAGAGGAACTGGCTGGCCCCTGTGTGAGACAGGAGGCTGGACTGGATGGACCCCTGGTCTGACCCAGCAGGGCTCTCCTGATGTCCTTAGGAAGGCCTCGGCCTCTCTGCCCTGTTGCTGGCCCTCCAGAGGAACTGGCTGGCCCCTGTGTGAGACAGGAGGCTGGACTGGATGGACCCCTGGTCTGACCCAGCAGGGCTCTCCTGATGTCCTTAGGAAGGCCTCAGCCTCTCTGCCCTGTTGCTGGCCCTCCAGAGGAACTGGCTGGCCCCTGTGTGAGACAGGAGGCTGGACTGGATGGACCCCTGGTCTGACCCAGCAGGGCTCTCCTGATGTCCTTAGGAAGGCCTCGGCCTCTCTGCCCTGTTGCTGGCCCTCCAGAGGAACTGGCTGGCCCCTGTGTGAGACAGGAGGCTGGTCTGGATGGACCCCTGGTCTGACCCAGCAGGGCTCTCCTGATGTCCTATGAAGGCCTCAGCCTCTCTGCCCTGTTGCTGGCCCTCCAGAGGAACTGGCTGGCCCCTGTGTGAGACAGGAGGCTGGACTGGATGGACCCCTGGTCTGACCCAGCAGGGCTCTCCTGATGTCCTTAGGAAGGCCTCAGCCTCTCTGCCCTGTTGCTGGCCCTCCAGAGGAACTGGCTGGCCCCTGTGTGAGACAGGAGGCTGGACTGGATGGACCCCTGGTCTGACCCAGCAGGGCTCTCCTGATGTCCTTAGGAAGGCCTCGGCCTCTCTGCCCTGTTGCTGGCCCTCCAGAGGAACTGGCTGGCCCCTGTGTGAGACAGGAGGCTGGACTGGATGGACCCCTGGTCTGACCCAGCAGGGCTCTCCTGATGTCCTTAGGAAGGCCTCAGCCTCTCTGCCCTGTTGCTGGCCCTCCAGAGGAACTGGCTGGCCCCTGTGTGAGACAGGAGGCTGGACTGGATGGACCCCTGGTCTGACCCAGCAGGGCTCTCCTGATGTCCTTAGGAAGGCCTCGGCCTCTCTGCCCTGTTGCTGGCCCTCCAGAGGAACTGGCTGGCCCCTGTGTGAGACAGGAGGCTGGTCTGGATGGACCCCTGGTCTGACCCAGCAGGGCTCTCCTGATGTCCTATGAAGGCCTCAGCCTCTCTGCCCTGTTGCTGGCCCTCCAGAGGAACTGGCTGGCCCCTGTGTGAGACAGGAGGCTGGTCTGGATGGACCCCTGGTCTGACCCAGCAGGGCTCTCCTGATGTCCTTAGGAAGGCCTCGGCCTCTCTGCCCTGTTGCTGGCCCTCCAGAGGAACTGGCTGGCCCCTGTGTGAGACAGGAGGCTGGTCTGGATGGACCCCTGGTCTGACCCAGCAGGGCTCTCCTGATGTCCTTAGGAAGGCCTCGGCCTCTCTGCCCTGTTGCTGGCCCTCCACAGGAACTGGCTAGGGTTGGGTGCTTCGGCGCCCGAAGCGGACGGTCTCTCCCGGCTCAGTGAATGGGTGCACCCGCCAGCGTGCTGATGTCCGCGCCTCTCCCCCCCCCTCCCCCCGCAGCACAGTGCGCACTGCGCCGACAGAGACCGGCTGCTTCAGGCGCTGAAGAACCCCACCCTAGAACTAGCTGGCCAGTGTGTGAGACTAGAAGAAGAGTTGGTTCTTAGATGCTGCCTGTCTCTCCCCGAAGGAGTCTCAAAGTGGCTTCCAATCGCCTTCCCTTTCCTCTCCCCACAACAGGCACCCTGAGAGCCAGTTTGGTGTAGTGGTTAGGAGTACGGACTTCTAATCTGGCATGCCGGATTCGATTCTGCGCTCCCCCACATGCAGCCAGCTGGGTGACCTTGGGCTCGCCACGGCACTGATAAAGCTGTTCTGACCGGGCAGTGATATCAGGGCTCTCTCAGCCTCACCCACCCCACAGAGTGTCTGTTGTGGGGAGAGGAAAGGGAAGGCGACTGTAAGCCGCTTTGAGCCTCCTTCGGGTAGGGAAAAGCGGCATATAAGAACCAACTCTTCTTCTTCCTGTGAGGGAGGTGAGTCTGAGAGAGCCCTGATATTACTTCTTGGTCAGAATAGCTTTATCAGTGCCATGGCGAGCCCAAGATCACCCAGCTGGATGCATGTGAGGGAGTACAAAATCAAACCCGGCTCACCAGATTAGAAGTCCGCACCCCTAACCACTACACCAAACTGGCTGACTAGATGGGCAGAACTGATGTTCTTATGAAGGCCTCAGCCTCTCTGCCCTGTGGCTGGCCCTGCAGAGGAACTGGCTGGCCCCTGGGTGAGACGGGAGGCTGGACTGGAGGGACCCTCCCTGGCCTGACCCAGCAGGGCTCTTCTGAGGGTCTTCTCAGGGGAAGGCCTCGGCCTCTCTGCCCTGTGGCTGGCCCTGCAGAGGAACTGGCTGGCCCCTGGGTGAGACGGGAGGCTGGACTGGAGGGACCCTCCCTGGCCTGACCCAGCAGGGCTCTTCTGAGGGTCTTCTCAGGGGAAGGCCTCGGCCTCTCTGCCCTGTGGCTGGCCCTGCAGAGGAACTGGCTGGCCCCTGGGTGAGACGGGAGGCTGGACTGGAGGGACCCTCCCTGGCCTGACCCAGCAGGGCTCTTCTGAGGGTCTTCTCAGGGGAAGGCCTCGGCCTCTCTGCCCTGTGGCTGGCCCTGCAGAGGAACTGGCTGGCCCCTGGGTGAGACGGGAGGCTGGACTGGAGGGACCCTCCCTGGCCTGACCCAGCAGGGCTCTTCTGAGGGTCTTCTCAGGGGAAGGCCTCGGCCTCTCTGCCCGGTGGCTGGCCCTGCTGAGGAACTGGCTGGCCCCTGGGTGAGACGGGAGGCTGGACTGGAGGGACCCTCCCTGGGCTGACCCAGCAGGGCTCTTCTGAGGCTCTTCTCGGGGGAAGGCCTCGGCCTCTCTGCCCTGTGGCTGGCCCTGCTGAGGAACTGACTGGCCCCTGGGTGAGATGGGAGGCTGGACTGGAGGGACCCTCCCTGGCCTGACCCAGCAGGGCTCTTCTGAGGGTCTTCTCAGGGGAAGGCCTCGGCCTCTCTGCCCTGTGGCTGGCCCTGCAGAGGAACTGGCTGGCCCCTGGGTGAGACGGGAGGCTGGACTGGAGGGACCCTCCCTGGCCTGACCCAGCAGGGCTCTTCTGAGGGTCTTCTCAGGGGAAGGCCTCGGCCTCCCTGCCCTGTGGCTGGCCCTGCTGAGGAACTGGCTGACCCCTGGGGGAGACGGGAGGCTGGACTGGATGACCCCTGGTCTGATCCAGCAGGGTTATGTTCTTATGATGCATCCCACCCCCCACCCCACATGTCCAATTCCACTCCTGAATAGACCTCAGATGACACAAGTGGAGCCCGGATGGGAGGGGCAGGGAGCCAGCGGGCATTTTAGCTGTTCTCTTTGCCCAAAGAATCATCAATCATTCCTTGTAAAGGGCTCTTTGGCAAGCTTTTGGGAACGGCAAAGTTAAATGTGTTCTTCTCAGGGCTGAGGGCACCACTTGCCCCAGCAAAGAGCTATTGCCCGGGGAAGACGTTCGGGGAAGCCGGCCAGTTCCCACAGGCACCGGCGCCAGAGTCAGGACGCTTCTCTTCATTTTCAACGCCCTCCTGGCCTTCCACCATTTTTCTGTGTGTTTGTCACGGACGACTGACTTATGGCTACGCCTTGAGGGTCTTCAAGGCAAGAGGCAAGCCGAGGAAGTTTGCCCTGCCCAGAAGTGGTTTGTTCTAGGGGCACCTGGAGCACGTGTTAAGGGCCCCGCAATTCCAGGGGCCGCGGAGTGCTGTATGGTTAGGAGCCATGATGCTGGGGGTGGTTCGTTGAGTCAGGGTTCCTCTTCTATTGGGGCCATTGTTAGTTTTTCGTTTTAATGTATACAAACAGATTTTTATTGTAATTTATGGTTTTATCATAAATTGCCACGAGCCGTCTCTGCCGAGAGTGGTGATTAATTTTAAGGGGTCTTCATACTTATGTGGCTTGTGGACTAGAATAATGAAAGGAGGGCAATAGAATCCTAGAATGGGAAGGGACCTCCAGGGTCATCTAGTCTAGCCCCTACACAACATAGGAAATTCACAACTACCTGCCCACCCCCAGGGATGCTCAGTTAATAACTAGGCATGCGCACGCGTGCAGACCACAAGCCACATTAATGTGAAGGTTCCTTGAGATATTGGAGCATTGCACCTATGTGATCTGACAAAGTTTGAGAAATGCTTTCCACAAAGCCAAGGTGTCAGTTGCTCCCCAAATTCCAGCCCTCCCCGCTGCCCCCGCCCTTGCTTGTGCCGCTCCAGTAACAGCTGTGCTCCGTTAAGACCCCGCGCATCCCCAGAGCAGGCTTGGCCACGGCCTGCCTCTTGGCCCTCCTTGGTGGTCTCCCATGCAAGTCCTCACAGGGCCCACCGGCCTAGCTTTCAGCACCTGGGGCTGATCCCTTTCCAGCCTGGCCTGGATGCCCCCTCCCAAGCAGGGTGGGCGTGGACTGGAGTCCCTCAAGGGGGCCCCGGGTGACTGCGCAGAGCCAGGCAAGGGCCAGCCACCCCTCAGCATCCCTTGCCTTTGGGAACCTCACCGGGGCGCCGTAAGGCGGCAGCAACGTGGCAAGATGCCAGCCCAGCCCAGAAGCCTCACTAAAAGTCACTTGCAAAATCCCAAACCTTTGATTTTGTTGGTACGTTCCTTTTCTGTGGACGTTTTACGGGGGGAGGGGGGGGTGAAGCAACCAAGCAAAAGTGTGCAAATGTGAACTAGAGCTCGACGTCCACAAGGGTGTGAAATCTGAAAACCTCGGGAAGGAAGGTTGGCCAGCATTAACGCTGGTGCCCAATGTCTCTTTCCGTCCAGGTCTCCGTGGGGACAGATGCGCTCATGCAGCTGCTCAGCGGCACCACTGTGCTAGCCCCCCCCCCCTGGGCCGAGGTGCGCTGTCCCTCCTCATGGCCCTGCGGCTGGCAGCCTTGGCCGTGGGAGCCAGAAGCCTTTGGCGGGACGAGACAAGTGACCTGGCCTGCAACTCCACTGCCGCCTGGCGTGCTTCGATTCTGCTTTCCCGGTCTCGCCCTTCACCCTCTTCCTCTTGCAGGCGGCTTTCGTCTCTGCGCACGGCCTGGCTTGCTCCCCCCTGTGGCATTCCCCGGACTCCCAGGGAAAGGGGTGGCTCCGCAACGAAACCCATCAGCTCCGGCTCCATTTGCTGAGCCTCCTGGCTCGGATCCTCCCGGAAGGTCTCTTCCTGACAACGTTCCACGCTCTCTACGGCCGCTACCCGCTCCGGCACTCTGCCCCGACACAGTGGTATGCACCATCCAGAACGCCCGGTGGAAAGACGCCTCCGACCTCTTCACAGCGGGCACCTCCTGGGCTTCCGTGGCAGTGTGCCTCATAGCACTTCACCTTGCCGCAGCCAGAATAGTCCAGCTTTCTCTGTGGCCTGCAAAGAGGCATTCCCTTCTCGTAGAAAGTGCTTGAGGCTCCTGGCTCAGGTCCCCCCTCTAGATCAGAAAGGGATGGGGACTGCTCGGGATTGCACTGGCTCCCCTCGGAAGGAGCTGGCTGCTCTTTTTGTCCAAGATGGCATTGAAGGCTGGCTAGGGCAATGGGGAGTGCGGGGAAAGGAATGACAAGTTATCTTGCCCTTGGGAAGGCAAAACCAAGGAACTTTAATATCAACAGCCCACTTTCATCTGGGGATGGGCTCGATCCCCCCCTTCTCCTCTGGGAACGGGCTTGAGTCCTCCCCCCGCCCCCCCCCACGGGAAGCCAGACACTGTTCTCTGGGAACTCCCATCAGCCCCACTCATAAGGGGGAGGGCAGGGAAGTGGGCTAGAAAAGCCTGCCCTTCTTCCTCCTTGGACATGACATGCCCCAGTCCCTGGGGTTTCCGGGGCTCTCTTGCTTCCCACACAGCAAATCAAGTGCCAGACAGGTCCTTCCTTCCCTCGGTGGTGAAGCCAGCAGCATCCATTCAAACGGACTGCTGAGATCTTCAGCCGTGGCAAGCTGCACTCGCTCAAGTCCCCCCTCCTCCCCAGTAAAGGCACTGATAACCTGAAGGGACAAAACTAAACATAAAAATCTAAGTGTTAAGATGCAACTTTCTATTAGTACTGGTTGTTCCCTCCTGTCAGCCAGGTTTAGACGCAAAGGAGACAACTGTCCCCAGTCCCCCCCCCCCAATTCTTTCTATCCTGTCACTAGGCAAAGGAAAAGGCTCACGGTAAAGTTCCGCCCCCCCCCCTTCCACAAGCTCCCCCATGACCCTCGGGCTTATGTTTGACTACTGCTGAACATGGGATGGGACTATGCGTGCTCCCCACCTCTCCTGGTTCCCCATCCCCAAGTCATGGCCTTCTCCCATAACACCACCAGGAACCAGGGTGGCTTAAGGCGCAGGCCGAGATGCGGCTCAGAGGGCCTCCTGGGGCGACAGGCATGTGCCAGAACACAGACCCGGAGGCTGTCTTTTTTTTCATGCTTTTTTGACCAATGTGAAGTACTCGGGTTCTAGTTCCTGGGTTTGACGTTTTAAGGACTGTATAGTCCCCACAACACACAATGCCATGAAATCCTCTTGGGAGCCCCAAGCAGCATGCTATTGCGAGAACCGAGAGAAACCTGAATTCCTGTGACCACAAAGGGCAACGCCCACATCTCCTCAAAAGAAGGACTCATCAGACTGTTGGGAAACACCTTTATTTACATGTAGAAATTTTCTTCCCAAAGCCTCTTTTATTTCAGAGGAATGAACCGAGAGGAGTGGGTGGCCCCGATCCCAGGTCGGCCGTGCTTCACAGGCTTGTATGTGATGGAAAATTCGCCCAAATAATGGCCAATCATCTCAGGCTGAAAGAGATAATTAAGAGGGAGGGGGGGGGAGGGGAGGATTTAAGAATTTAGAGAAATCTGAAAGAGAAGAGATGCTACTCTCGGTTCCATCCTCTGCTACTCAGCACTTAAAGAAAAATGGCTACAAAATGTTCAGCGAGGGGAACCTATAAATGACATAGAGCTGAGATGGAAATTAACCTGTCCCCATGAATAGAACAGCGCAGCTCTTAGATGATACAAGTTTTTAAAAGGAAACACTTTTGAAAGAACCCAGAATCAACTTGATCTACATTAAACGTCATCCCAAATTTATTTGCAAACTTTCTTGCAAAACTGCATCTTTCTTCTGCTCTCTGCTTTATAAGGGAACTGCATGGTCTGTTTAAGAGCCTCTTGTGGCACAGAGTGCTAAGGCAGCAGACATGCAGTCTGAAGCTATGCCCATGCAGTCTGAAGCTATGTTCAATCCCAGCAGCCAGCTCAAGGTTGACTCAGCCTTCCATCCTTCCGAGGTCGGTAAAATGAGTACCCAGCTTGCTGGGGGGAAAACGGTAATGATTGGGGAAGGCACTGGCAAACCACCCCATATTGAGTCTGCCATGAAATCGCCAGAGGGCGTCACCCCAAGGGTCAGACATGACCCGGTGCTTGCACAGGGGAGACCTTCACCTTCACGTTTCAGTGTTGTGGAAGGATCCGATTAACTATGAAGTTTTCCATTCTCAAAGAGAGTTGTGGCCACCTGTGTCTGGGGCCTCTCTTTTCTGGCAGGTCATGCTCTGATGTACCTGAGTCCTCTTTTACATCAAACTCATTTTGCAGATTTTGTACTGAAAATCCAGTCTGGGTTTTTAAAAAAAGTTTTCCATCTTGTTTGATATGGTTTTGTCGATCCTAACAGCACACAACTTTGGGGGATTTTGCTACTGACCCACAAGGCAGACGACGACATTTACCTGACCTGACTAAATCAATGACAGCTTGCCTTCTTAGGAGGATCCAGAGGGACCCAGAAAGCTCCAAAGCTTGTGGAGAAGTGTTGTTGTTAGGTGAGAAGTCGTGTCCGACCCATCGCGACCCCATGGACAAGGATCCTCCAGGCCTTCCTGTCTTCTACCATTCCCCGGAGTTCATTTAAGTTTGCATGTGGGGGAGTAGTGGAAAGCAAAAGTAGACTCATACACACGGCTGTTGACCATCACTTGCATTGGTAGCCTCCAGAACAGTTTTTGGGGCATTTCATAGTTCTGATCCTGAACTGTGGGTCTCTAACCTGGATGGCCTAGGCTATTCTGATTTTGTTAGATCTTAGAAGTTAAGCAGGGCTGGCCCTGGTCGGTACTTGGATGGGAGACCCCTGAGGAAGTCCAGCATCACTTGTCTGCCTCTTGCCTAGAGCAGTGGTCCCCAACCTGCGGGCCGCAGCCGGGCCGCAAGGGCCATGGCGCCGGGCCGCGGCTCCCTCTCCCCGCAGTAAAAAACTTCCCAGGCCGCAAGCTTGCGGCCCGGGAAGCTACTTACTGCGGGAGGGCGGGGAGAGGGAATCAGGGCCGGGCTGCGCCCGTGCAGGCCGTGCCCGCGCGGCCTGATCCGCGGGTGCGGCTCGCGGGTGCGGCCCGATCCGCGGGCGCGGCTCGTGCGCACGGCCCGAAACGTGGGTGTGGCCCGCGCGGGCGCGGCCCGAAACGTGGGCGCGGCCCGATGCCCTGCCGGTCCCCAGCCTAATAAAGGTTGGGGACCACTGGCCTAGAGAACACCATGGCAGTGGGTCTCCAGCTTCTTTCTGCCACTGCCCCTCTGGTTCCAGAAGCTCATCCTCACTGCCCCCAACCCTGGCCCATAAAAGGCACCGTTCAGAATAGCAGCTGCTTCCTTACATGCATGCGGCAGAAGGAAGGGGGAATCCAAGTGGTAGAGAAGTCTAAAAATGATTATCATAAAAATATATTTAAAACATTTTACTGCACAGTGCTAAAGGGCAATTGAAGACAATGCATTAAAATAGACAAGAATCCTACGAATAGCAGAAAATATGCCCAGAAAACAAACTGACCTGATCCGTTTTGACCGAAATGGGTCTTCTTCAGAGGTTTATTACAGACCCATGCATCCATAAGAATCCATTTACGGTTGAAAGGAAGTCATCTAAACAACGTGTGGGGCCATTTTATTTTTAGCACCGTGCAATAAAATGTGTATTTCTTTTCATGATAATAATTTTTAGGTTTCTCAACCTCTTTGATCCCTAGCTTGTTCTACACTCGGGGTTTGTTTCTTTTCAGCAGAAGGAAGAGCCGTGATCCGGATGGGCCAGGGTAGCTTGCCCTTGTCAGATCCAGGTTTGACCCTCATTAGGATGGGAGGCCACCAAAGAGGTCCAAGCAACAGCAAGCCTCCTCTGAACTTCTCTCGCCTTGGAAACCCCACAGGGCTGCCGGGAGTCAGCTGCAACTTTGACACTTTCCCCACAACCAACTTTCTGAACAGGCGAGTGCCCACGGCAGACTGGAGAACAGCGGCCAAGACGTTCAAAAACAACACAACCGTAATATTCAACCTGAATCCCAAACACCCCCCCCCCCAACGTGATCCATGCTCAACTGCTCAGTTGGGGTGACTCTGTTTTGAAGCACCCCAGTTCGTGACACGCCACCTGACAGCAGCACCTGACTCCTTTGCCTTGCTCCCGCCCCCCAGTCCAAACTCACTCTCACCTTGATTTCCACCTGGTTGAAGGTCTTCCCATTGTACACGCCCACCATGCTGCCCACCATTTCCGGAAGGATGATCATGTCACGCAGGTGAGTCTTGACCACCTCGGGCTTCTCCATGGGGGGCGCCTCCTTCTTGGCCTTGCGGAGGCGCTTCAGGAGCGAGTGCTGCTTGCGCCGCAAGCCACGGTTGAGACGCCGGCGCTGGCGGGCGCTGTAGAGCTGCATCAGCTGCTCACTGGAGACGGCAGAAAAAGGAAACCTCTCAGTGCTGGAACAGGAGTTTGCAGGGAAGCGCCCCCTCCGCCTGCAGGACCAAGCCACTGCCTGCTAGTTCAGGGAGCCCACAAAGGTTTGGGGTGGGGAACCGCACCCATGTTCAATTCCATCTGAACAACAGCTGTGAGATGCACAAGACAGCACAGTGTTGGCAGAGGGAGATAATGGGCTAGAATCCGCACACTGACAGAAAGCTCAATGGCGTGGCCATGGGACTGTCTGTCAGTTTTAGCTTGAGCTGCTTCCCACGGGGGATAAAAAGATGCAGCCCCACAAAGAGCAACACACAACATACATTGTGCAGGAGGGTAGCCATGTTGGACGGCAATAGAAGAGCTAGATTCAAGTCCAGCAGCACCCTTGCAACAAAGACTTTCAGGGTACAAATATTCTAGAGTCAAAACTCACTTTGGCTGATCTGATGAAGTGAGCTTTGACTCTTGAAACCACCACCACTAAAATCTTGCTGGGCTCTTAAGGTGTTGTGGCACTCTAGCTATACAGAATACAGATTGAATACACTAGGTGTGAAAGGAGGGGAGGAGTTGGTTTTTATATGCTGCTTTTCTCTACCCAAAGGAGTCTCAAAGCAGCTTTCCCTTTCCTCTCCCCACAACAGACACCCTGTGAGGGAGGGGAGCCTGAGAGAGCCCCGAGGTTACTGTTCTGTGAGAACAGCTCTAACAGGACTGTGACTGGCCCAAGGTCACCAAGTTGGCTGCATGTGGAGAAGCGGGGAATCAAACGCAGCTCATCAGATTAGAAGCCACCCCTCTTAAGGACTACACCAATATGGTTCTCCTACCCCTCTTCCATTCACCCAGATTCTCCCCATCCATCCTTAACCAACACCCCTGAAGACTTGGAGCAGGCTTTTTCAACCTTTTGACTGTGGTGAAACCCCTAAAACATTCCTCAGGCTTTGAGAAGCCCAGGAAGTGATGCCAGCTGGCCACACCCTCCTGCTATGTCACCTGAGGTCACATGCATGGCAGCTGTGTTGGTCTGAAGTAGCAGAATAAAGACTTGAGTCCATGGGCACCTGTTGTATTCCAGAGGTGAGCTTTCATGTGCACATGCACTTCCTCAGACAACGAAATAGGGATAAGGAGAGAGTACATGAGCAAAGAGCATCATGAAGACATCCAAAAATATTTAGCATTATGCAGGGCTACACTTCCTTAGTGTCTGAAAGAGGCAACCTAAAGGAAATGGTTATGTTGCCACAGCTGTCTTTTGCCAGTCATTCTGAATTTCCCTAACCCAATTTAAAAGCAGCCAAAGTCTGCACACCAGTTGTGTCTGTCTGTCTGTCTGTAGCCTGCCTTCTGAGGGGAGGGTTCCCATAATCCAGGGCAAGGAGCCAAACAAAGAATATACGAATAAGTTGGCCCTCTCGAAATTTTACAAAGGAGGAAAAACAAATATTAATCTCGAGAGCTTCTGCCCTAAATCCACATCTATTCCTATAGTCGACAATCCAGCCATTAAGGTAATCAGCTAGTAAAGACTTGGAGAACTCCCGCCTTGTGTACGAATTCAGCCGAATAGACAGATGAGCAGGAAGCCACTGTCCCCCCGACCCGTCCTCGGGTAAGCTGAATGAACTTACTAGGACATGTCAAGGAGCTGGTCCAGGTCAACACCTCGGTAAGTAAACTTCCTGAAAGTGCGCTTCTTCTTCTGTTCCACTTCCGCCTACCTCAGACAGAGGAAAACAAACAC
This sequence comes from Paroedura picta, assembly GCF_049243985.1. NCBI lineage: Eukaryota > Metazoa > Chordata > Lepidosauria > Squamata > Gekkonidae > Paroedura > Paroedura picta. The sequence continues at coordinate 862,319 of NC_135372.1, forward strand.
GGTTCTTTTTATTATAACCAGCAGACTGTAAATAAGCAAACTTCCTAGTGAAAATTCTCCTTCAAAATAAATCTGAGCAGCTCAGACTGCTTGAGACCCACAGGACACAGCCCCCCCCCCCCAACAGTCACAGGCACAAAAGCCACCCCACAGGGTGAGTTCCGAGGACTCACCTGCCCAGCATGCCCCACTCCACAACAGCCAACCACACGCACTTCGGAAACACGCAGAACACTACCTCTGGACACAGATGGCCCATTTTGCCTCCTGTAAGTCTGGCTGCTCCCCTCGGAAAGCCAACTAAGGTGACGGCCATGGCTCAGGGTAGCCAGCACCCCTCCGGCCACTGGAAGGGGACCCAGGGGGGAGGGGGGGTAGAGTACCCAGATCAGGAAACTCCTGGATGCTCTTCTGTTTATGCCTGACCACTGACAAAAGCAGCCATGCCAAGACACACCTGATCAGCTGAGGTGTTAGTACAAAGGGATTTGAATTAGGCTATGTTATAAAGCCTTGGGCTGGCATCCCTACTCCACCCTCCCAAGCAGCCCTCCAGGGGATCTGACCGCTGGGGCCTGGAGATGCACTGAAATTCCATGGGATCCGCGGGCCCCACCTGGAGGCTGGCATCCCTCCCCTGGAATTCCAGCTCATCTCCAGACTACAGAGCTCAGTTCCCCTGGAGGAAAGGGCTGCTTGGGAGGGGGGCTGAGGGTTGCCAGCCTCCAGGTGGGGCCTGGGGATCCCCTGGAATTCCAGCCCATCTCCAGACTACAGAGCTCAGATCCCCTGGAGGAAAGGGCTGCTTGGGAGGGGGACGGAGGGATGCCAGCCTCCAGGTGGGGCCTGGGGATCCCCTGGAATTCCAGCTCATCTCCAGACTAGAGAGCTCAGTTCCCCTGGAGGAAAGGGCTGCTTGAGAGGGGGACGGAGGGATGCCAGCCTCCAGGTGGGGCCTGGGGATCCCATGGAATTCCAGCTCATCTCCAGACTAGAGAGCTCAGTTCCCCTGGAGGAAAGGGCTGCTTGAGAGGGGGACGGAGGGATGCCAGCCTCCAGGTGGGGCCTGGGGATCCCATGGAATTCCAGCCCATCTCCAGACTACAGAGCTCAGTTCCCCTGGAGGAAAGGGCTGCTTGTGAGGGGGACGTCTGGAGATGAGGTGGAATTCCATGGGATCCCCAGGCCCCACCTGGAGGCTGGCATCCCTCCGTCCCCCTCCCAAGCAACCTTTCCTCCAGGGGAACTGAGCTCTGTAGTCTGGAGATGAGCTGGAATTCCAGGGGATCCCAGGCCCCACCGGGAGGCTGGCATCCCTCCGTCCCCCTCCCAAGCAGCCCTTTCCTCCAGGGGAACTGAGCTCTCTAGTCTGGAGATGAGGTGGAATTCCAGGGGATCCCCAGGCCCCACCTGGAGGCTGGCATCCCTCCGTCCCCCTCCCAAGCAGCCCTTTCCTCCAGGGGAACTGAGCTCTGTAGTCTGGAGATGGGCTGGAATTCCAGGGGATCCCCAGGCCCCACCTGGAGGCTGGCATCCCTCCGCCCCCTCCCAAGCAGCCCTTTCCTCCAGGGGAACTGAGCTCTGTAGTCTGGAGATGGGCTGGAATTCCAGGGGATCCCCAGGCCCCACCTGGAGGCTGGCATCCCTCCATCCCCCTCCCAAGCAGCCCTTTCCTCCAGGGGATCTGAGCTCTGTGGCCTGGAGATGGGCTGCGATTCCGGGGGATCCCCAGGCCCCACCTGGAGGCTGGCATCCCCTCCGTGGCGGCCTCCTGCCCCCCTCCCCCCCCTCCGCGCCACCGGCCGCCGCCTCGAAGGCCTTTTGCGGGCGCCCAGCCTGCGGACTCCGCCCCGCGGCCCCCCCCCGCACCCCCTTCCCTCCCCCCACCGCCCCCCCCGACCGCCTCGCAGCCCCCTCGGGCCGGATGGACACCGATGAGAAACCGCCGCGGAGCCGCCAGAATCCGCACCCACCATCTTGACGCGGGCCTCGCCGGGAAAAGAGCGAGTCGCGCCGGATATCGCGAGACCTGCTAGCCGCAGCGGCGTGCCTTTTCAAGGGAAGCGGCCACGCCCACCTCCTGCTTCAGCGTGCCCGACTTCCGCCCACAACAGGCGTCTGCGCTCGCTTGCGCCCCCTGCGCCCCAAAGAGCCCAGGAGACCCCTCGCGCCTAACCCGATTTGTGGCCTTCCGCAGTCCCTGCGCACCCCGTTATTCGGGGGGAGTCCAACTGCGGCCCTCCAGAGGCCCGTGGACTACAATTCCCATGAGCCCCTGCCAGCGAATTGTAGTCCATGGGCATCTGGAGCCAGTGTCTGAGCACAGCGGGCTATAAATGCAATGAATAAATATAATAATTAATAAACCAACGAGTAGTGACTCATGAACACTCTTCCCACCCACCCCACACACAGATCTGGTTAGATTCAGGGGGGCCACCAGGTTGTTCTGAAGCGGCAGAACCGTCTGATCCCAACGGCACCTGGATGACTCACCATGTTTCATGCTGTCCGGGCCCTTTCTCCCTAGGCACACTTTAAACCACTGTTCCCCAAGGGCCTATTGCAGTGGTCCCCAACCTTTTTATCACCGGGGACCACCCAACGCCAGGGACCACTCAATGCCTTTTACTATGGCCCGGTGGTGGAGGGGGTAGTTTACTCCTCTACTCTCAACCACTGCCCTAACGCTCTCTGATCGCTATGGTAATGTTTAAACATCCCTTCAAAATAAGAGACAGACATGCCACAACAATGAAGTGTGTTGTAAAGGGCTGGGGGGGGGGGTGAAGTAAAGGGCCGGGGGTGGGTGGGAGAAGGCGTCCTTCGGGGCCCACCTCCAATTAGTCGAAGCCCACAGGTTGGGGATCGCTAGCCTATTGGACTCAGACGGTTCTTGCTGAGTCTTTCAGGGACGCTTGCTCCCTTCTGCCGCTGCACACAGACAAGCACTTCGCCCCTCTTGCTCTATCTGAAGCCTTTGGGACTCAGGGGAGCCCCTCCCCAGCCACCTTTGGTTTGTCTTCACGGTGCTGCTGGACTCTGGCTCTTTTCTGCTGAGAGTCAGTTTGGTGCAGTGGTTAGGAGTGCGGACTTCTATCCGGCATGCCAGGTTCGATTCTGCACTTCCCCACATGCAACTAGCTGGGTGACCTTGGGCTCACCACGGCACTGATAAAACTGTTCTGACCGAGCAGTGATATCAGCGCTCTCTCAGCCTCACCACCCCACAGGGTGTCTGTTGTGGGGAGAGGAAAGGGAAGGAGAATGTCAGCCGCTCTGAGCCTCCTTCAGGTAAAGAAAAGCGGCATCTAATAACCAACTCTTCTTCTTCTTCAGTCATCTCAGGGCTCTCTCAGCCTCACCCACCCCACAGGGTGTCTGTTGTGGGGAGAGGAAGGGAAGGCGATTGGAAGCCACTTTGAGCCTCCTTCGGGTAGGGAAAAGCGGCATATAAGAACCACCTCTTTTTCTTCTGCTGCTGCTCTAGGCAGACTAATGACCACCGATCTTGCTCGTCTTTTTATTGATAGGTCACCCCCCTCTGAATGGCCTTGGGGCGACACTTACATGGGTTTACATGTGCATCAATTTAGAAGAAGAATTTAATTAAAACCGTATAACATTCAAGTTTAAAATACATTCAAACCAACATCCTAACTCTGCAGCCTCTATGTACCTGGCCATTGTCCAGTTACTGGCCAGGCACAAATGGAGGCTACCAGGGGGCAGGTTGGCCGGGGGGGGGGCTATTAGGTAGTGATGGCAATCCCTGGCCTCAACCAAATGCCTGGTGGAAGAGTGCCGACTTCATTTAAATTTATTTATTTTATTGAATATACCACCCTCCCTTGCAGCTCAGGGCAGTTGACATTGGGCACTTTCATACAACCATATAATAAAATAAGCACCTGGAGGTGAATTGATAATGTTTTTAACAATAGGAACTTCTACCAAAATAAAACGGTTTACCATCTGACATTTAGCAATGGAACCCTTTCAGTTTTGCTGCCTTGAGCTTCACTGCTTTCGTCTGTGGGGCTCCGTGAGGAAGGTGACCAGATTTTAACATTGGTAAAGCGGGACACCATTGACCGGGGGGGTCTATATGGAACAACGAAAATTTTCATAGAACACAAAAATAGTATTTAATTTCAATAATAGTATTTAATTTCAGCATAAGTACTATTTGCCAGGTGCCCCCAGATGTCCTGGGACAATCTAGTCACCTTATCGGTGAGGATCACACCTCACGTCTTCCCCAGGTTGGTGCCAGGGCAGAAAAGGCCCAAACGCACCTCTCTGGGGCCAGGGATTGCCAGCTGGTTGGAGCTGACTGGCCAGAGAATCCTTTTGGGGATGTATTTGAAGAGGCAGTTCCTCAGGGACACAAGTCCCAGACTGCATAAGCAGGCCTTGAAGGTTAAAACCAACAAACCTCACCTAGAACTTGATTAGTAGTCAGGGTCGCTATTGGAGAGCTTGTTATATATGTGCTCTCCCAGATAGGGCCCATGCAGCTGCGTTATGGACCAACAGTAACTTCTGGATCAGGGATAAGGGAAGGCAAGTTACAACGAGTTACAGTGAGGATCACGGTGGATAAGCCAGGTAGGGTGTTAGTAGCTTCACCTGGCACAGGGGAAAAATCCTTTTGTGTCCTGTGCCTCCAGAGTATGTGAGGCATTAAAGGCCACTCCCAAGATCCTGACAGTCTGTGAAGCTACAGGTTTCCGAGAGAAGACCCTTGAAAATCTGGCCTCTTCCTTCCCAGCCGCAGAAGCCCTTATGATTCTATGAAAGGACCCACAGCAGACTAAAGGCAGCCCTTGAGGGATGAAAGCAAGTAGGGAATCTTGCTATGATGATCTAGCCTGTTCCTGACTCAGATGCCGGACTTCCCCTCCATTATCTTCTTCCTTCTTGGCTGAGCAGCATCTTTTCCTCTTATCAGGATATATACGGCTGCCCTATCCTTCCACTTTTATTTTCATGCTGCCTCAGCCCAGGAATTTGGGGGAAGAGAGAGCACCGTCCGTAATGTCAATTTATGAAAATGGCAGACAAGAGGCTGGTCTGATCCAACAGGGCTCCTCTTATGTTCTTAGGAAGGCCTCAGACTCAGTGCCCTGGTGGTGGCCCTCCAGAGGAACTGGTTGGCCACCTCGTGAGACAGGATGGTGGACTAGATGGACCAATGGTCCATCAGAATCCAGCAGGGCTCAGGAACGCACACCTAGAATGCACCACATTCTATCCCAGTCCTGTCCTTGGACCATCACACTTTGGCAGTCATGTTGCGCTTTATGCTTGTCTAACGTGTCTTCCATGGGCTTCCCAAATAGTCATGACTTCTTACTAAAAACAAGATCTTGAGGGGGGTGGGGAAGAAGGGCTGGAAACAGGCACCAGGATGATGGAGGTGGTAGAAGCCACAGCTGACTTACGGAGAGCCCCCGTGGAGCTGTCAATAAAAGTGTCTAACAACGGTGGTTTGCCATTGCCTGCTCCTGTACGGCAACCCAGGACCTCCTCGTAGTGGTGTAGACAGCATGGTCGAGTGGTTCAGAGGGTCAAGCAGTAATCCAGGGAACTCTTCATCCAAGGGAAGCCTGTTGGGTGACCCTGGGAGTGTCACTGTTCTCCCAGAGCTCTCTCAGCCCCACCTTTCTCACAGGGTGTCTGTCAGGGGAAGGGAAGGAAGTCTTAAGTTGCTTAGAGAACCGCGCCAAAAAGAGAACTTCTTGCTGGCGTTTCATTAGCCTGGAGGGAGATGTCACAGGGCTTGGTACTTGATCAGTACACTTTTATCAATAACCTGTAAACTGGGATGGATGCTCAAATTTGACACCAAATTGGAAGGAGTAGCAAATTCCCCAGAAGATCTGAACATGCCGGAAAAGTGGGCAAATGACAACGCAATGCAATTGGATAAGGAGAAGCACAGAGTTCTACATTTAGGTTCCAAAAATAAGCATGCATATTAAATGGAAGATACACCTCTACGTAGCAGTGTGCGTGAACGAGATCTTGGGGCACTTGTGGACTGTATGCGAAATATGAGCAGGTAGCGTGATGCAGTGGTAAATGCAGTCTTGGGCTGTATCAACAGAGGCATCATATTAAAATTGCAAGATGTCCTAGTCCATACCTCTTTGTTTGGACCCCACCTGGAGCCCTGAGGGACTTGGGATTGTCCAGCCTGGAGAAGAGGAGGTGGAGAGGGGACAGGATGGCTCCCTAAGTATCTGAAAGTTTGTCACTTAGAGGAGGGCAGGGAAAGGTTCCTGTTGGCAGCAGAAGATGGGACCTGCGGTCATGGGTTAGAATCATAGAATCACAGAGTTGGAAGGGGCCATCCAGGCCATCTAGTCCAACCCCCTGCTCAACGCAGGATCAGCCCTAAGCATCCTAAAGCATCCAAGAAAAGTGTGTATCCAACCTTTGCTTGAAGACTGCCAGTGAGGGGGAGCTCACCACCTCCTTAGGCAGCCTATTCCACTGCTGAACTACTCTGACTGTGAATTTTTTTTCCTGATATCTAGCCTATAAAGTTTTACTTGTAGTTTAATCCCCGTTTCAGCTACGTGTAGAACAGTACCAGCTAGATAGCAGGGGGATTCAGTCATAATAGTTCAGCAGTGAAATCAGCTGCCTAAGATGGTCTTTTCATTGAACAGGGGGTTGGACTAGATGGCCCCTTCCAAAACTATGTCTCTGAAAGATCAGTTCCATGATGCACCACCCCCGCCCTCCAAAGAGGAACTAGCCTATCGAATCAAGAAGGGAAACCTCAGCCCCATTCCCACCCCCTAACAAATAGCTCTGCTACCTTGACCCAGTCCTCCATCTTCTCCCTTTGGCCATCAACAGAGACTTTAACCCAGAAATGAATCAGATTTTCCTTCACAACTTTCTTGAAAACAGAGCACGATGCATAGCTGTGTTAGTCTGGCTGTAGAGTAGAAAAGAACAAGAGTCCAGTAAAACCTTGAAGACTACTTTCATGAGTAACTGTTCATGTAGCTGAAGAAGTGACTCATGAAAGCTCCTACCCTGCCACAAAATTTGCTGGTCTTTATTGTGCGACAGAACTCTTGTTCTTTCTTGACTAACACGGCTACCCATCTTGACCTATCTCTATGGAATACACCACATCAACCTTGAGAAGAAACCTGCACAAGTACAAACACATCAACCTTCTTGAAAGGTTAAAAACAGCCGTGGCTTGGTGCAAAGGACACCCTGAGCAGATAGCAACAGAAGCAAGGCAGACCTCGGCCCACGTCTGCTCCCAGTTCACCAGCTGCATCGTTCACAATTTACTGGTGCTCCTGTTATGGGTAAAGCCAGAGCCACAACAGCCTCAAAGAGTGGCCAATGGGGACCCTGCTTCACTCCTGTAAGCCCACTTCAAAAACTCCAGGCTTTGTTACCAGTGGAGCAGGGAGCCTGAGGCACAGTCATTTTAATTATTGTTTTTTAGAATTCGCTACAGTGGCCTCTTTTCCAAATGGCTTCATTCCACTTCAGGCATTTCAAAGCTGTGCCTGCTGACATATCACAGGTACTTTGGGAAACAGCTAAGCCACGATGACGATGGCTTAATGGGAACCACTTTGTATAGTCAAACAAGAAACCTGATTCAAGGAGCCCATGGCTCTCCAAGCTAAAGACGTTTCAAGGGGTCTGCAGCAGTATTTCTCATGTGTAGGCTTCATGGGGATAAGAAGTACAGAACAGAGAAAGAAGTTAGTTTTATGCCCTGCTTTTCACTACCCAAAGAAGACTCAATCACCCTTCCTTCCTTGCCCCACAACAGACGCCCTGTGAGGTAGGTGAGGCTGAGAGCTCTGACAGAACTGCTGAGAACAGTTCTCACAGGACTGTGATAGCCCAAAGTCACCCAGCTTGTTGAATGCAGCTGAGGTGTGGGAAATCCAACCCGGCTCTCCAGACTATAAGCCTCTGCTGTTGATCACTAGACCAGGCTGGCTTCCAACATGCAGTGGCCAATGATGCACACTTGGACTGACAATGCAGTCAGCCTCTTAAGACACGAGGAAGGCAAGCGCTTTGTACAAAAAAGGAAAGTGGAGACAAGTTTGTGTTTCTAATCCAAATGTACTTCTCTTTATTCAAACCAGGGGTAAATTACTGGTTGGTGCAAAATGCACCAATTTTATTTTTAAGTTTTTGCCTGAGGGAAATCTACATCTTCGCAAGGCCTCCATTAACCCCTTAATGAAATCCACATCCTAAAAGGATTTTTTTAAAAAGAATCTGAAGCCCAGATTGAAACGCTGTGCTTCGGAGGTGACACTGTGCCTTTTGAACAATTCTGCCTCTGTGCTGTTACCAGCTCAGAAACTCATAACAAAAATCAAAACAGAACAAAATAAAAGAAACACAACACACACAGTAGATTCCTTTTTTTTTTTTTTTTAACTCCCAGAGTTTCTGGCCCAACCACCCCAGCAAAGGAGGCTGGAAGCTGACCCTTGCTTCCGTCTGAAGCAGCGCTAATGGGAAAACCCTGGGTTTTTTTTCTTTTTTAAAATTAAAAATAAGCCAGCATACATAGTAGAAAAATTTCTCTTAAAAATCTCACAATCTGTAAATGTATATATTTTTTCTTCTTCTTTAAACATAAAGTTTACAATATATGGTAAAACAAAGGCTCGGGGTGGGGTGGGGGGGATTTTCCAACCAAAAAAACAGAGAAAGAAACCTGAAGTTTTTAATTAAAGCTGAAGACGTTTTTAAAACCCTGTAGTTTGAACCAGTGACACTCTCTTTATTTGTGCTGATGGGTTAGAGAAAGGGGGAAAAATTAAAAACTGCAGTCCAAACATCACCCACAGCTTTGTTCTCAAAAGCTTCCTCCACCTCCTCCCCCCCAACACCCCCCCAGATGTTACATTTGTGGCTTGTTTTTTTCTTCCCTCCGGCAAGTAGGTGATTGTCACAAGTTCAGAAGTCTAGGATTCCTGGGTTCAGCTGGTACCAGATATCCTGCTCTGGACAGAACTCCCTGATTTCTAGGCGGGTGGTGCTAGCGTCGGTAGGGGTGAAAACCTTGAACATTATGGTTCTGTCCGCGGCCAAAACCACTGCCCCCTGTGGGCGGCCCACTTGAAGGTGGTACAGAAGGGCCTCCATAGGAGGGGGGCTGCTGGCTGGGATCGGAGAAGCCTTGTCCAAAACCACTCAAGTCTTGTCCATACCCTAGAAAGGAAACAAAGGGGGGGGGGAGGAGGAGATAGAAAGTGAGCATCTCTTCCACTCAGAACATCAAGCACAATTCTTCATGTTTCTGCAGAGTTTGGTATTTGCACAAAGAGCCCTGGACGCTTGAGGCATTAGGTGCCACTTTTACATTTTGTTCTGTTTGTGATGGACAGGACCAAGGAGTTAGGGCAAAGGAGACGCCCAGTCCTAACATTTACCAGCTCATTTCTTATTCGCAAGTGTGCCAAAGTGTTCTGGTTTGCCAGGTTCTTATAACAGCACTCCTTTGTAAAATGGTTTGACACAATATGATCGAGCAAGAAAAGCAGCCCCCCGACCCCCCCAAAAAGAGGAAGGGCTGCCATGCTTCCTACCCCCAGCCAAAGTATAGTGTTATTCATGGATCCTCTCCCAAATCAAAAGAGAAAGAGCGGCTGCAAAGTTGGACTAGGGCTTATCTTGATAGCTATTAACAAAATTTTGCCTGTTCAAATTGAAACCTGGCTTGTATCAAGGGTAACTGTGATAGACATTCCAGATCTATGAATACCCACCCAAGCAACATCCTTTGGACGACCTGTGTAGCTAGGCTAGCACGATGGAGAAAACTTTCACATGGGGGCTGCCAGGAAGCCTGCTACCTACCCCCAACACTGAGTCCCTGAGCCAGGGGTCCCCAATGGAGTGCCAGCCAAAGATTTGCAGAAAGCCGGTGAGGCCAGATAGGGATTTTGCCCAGCAAGCCTTCTGATTGGAGATTTGATTGACCCGCCATTTTTGTGGCAGAAGATCTGTTCACAATCATGACTCCTGTTCTGGGAGCAGGGATACCACCAGGTCTCCTGTCTGTCGAAAAGGAGGGCTGACAGTAAGGAGATTCCTTGCCCACAAAAGTATCGGCCAACTTGTTTCTACAGGAATTTTATGGAAACCAACTCAGTCGCTTTAGAGCCTTCTCAATCAGGGTGGGACAACCGGGGTCAGGGGGGTTCATTCCTTCCACTTGGATGGCACAAAAATCCATGAAGCAAGCAGACCTGGATTCAGACCAGTCCAGAAGCAGTAGCTCCAAAGTGGCAAGACCACCCTGAGGGATTGAACCATGGACAACAACAGCCTCAAAACTTGATTTTGTGCTTGTCTTGATGTCTCTATTGGAAGTAGACTATAACTCGTATCTGCAGAAGAGCGTGTCAGAATTTTACACATGCATGTCTACAATGCATTTTCCACAGGGCATCTCCTGACCTCTAGCCATCTTGGTGGGTTGCGTAAAAGGTTGAAGGGATGCAGATCTCCCTCAGCACTGCCTGGGTCTTAAAGTACCATGGGCCTCCTCCTCTCCCCATTACCGTGGAAGGTGCTACAAGAAACGCCTGTGTTCCCATTAACTTGCAAAACTACCCTTTGCCCATTCCACCAACATGCTCGTGGTATGACTGGCCAATGCTGCCTGCCCAGGGGAAACAGCAAGGCCTGGTCCCTCTTCACCTCCAGGGATGGCTCCCTACTATGGTGAAGCAACTAACTGAAACAAAGATTAGTGGTGGCCGAACAGTCCAAAATGTTTCCAGCACAACCCTGTGTATGTTCTCCTGCTGCTCTGGGGATTCAATTAAATCAAGGGGAAATTGTTAATCATTTTTATAATCTTACTAGTCCAGCCCTTCGTAGAGTTTTCATGCTGGCAAGAATGAGTTGCCTTCCCTCAAGCGTCCTTGCAGGAAGATACCAGCATGTCCCAAGGAGGGAAAGATTGTGTCCGTGTTCTGCGAACTGTCCCGATTCAACCTCACAAATTATTTTAGATTGTGAACTTCATGTGAGTCTTCGCAGAAAACTTCTGGATCCTCTACTTCGTCCCAGAGGTCTAGTAAATGATGAAGCTACGCTCCAGTTTCTGCTTAATGATCTTTCTGCAGAGACCACATTGTGTGTATCTGAATTTTTAATGGCTGTTTATCGAGCCAGAATTAAGATGTTTTAATCAGCTGATTTTACTGTATTTTAGTCTATAATATTAGCTTATTTTACTCTGTTATAATTTTACTCTGCGTGGCTGTACTTGCCTCTTATTGTTATGCCAATAAAGGTTTATATATAAAAAACTAACTGCCTGCAAGCAGCAAGTCAACTCCTTGCCCATCAAGCACATCCAACATACACGTGCGCACACACACACCCACACCCAGAGGGAGAGTGAGAAAGAGAGGGTCTCTCCCTGAACCTACAACAGCCACCAGGATAGAAAATTAACATTTTTTTAACATTATACTGTTAGTACATGAGGTCACCCTCCCACTCCCCGGCACAGGAATGCCACCCAACAATTCTGCTGCTTTTGGACAACTCTGCAAGCGAGGGTCAAAAGACCTTTGGATTTCACAATTCTTTCACTACAGGTTTGCGGGTGAAGAAGGAATTCCACTTTGTTAGCCACGTGCCCATAAATCTAGGGATAATATTCCATCTGCTGCGACTAAGGCAGTGATTACATTTTTTTTTAATAGAAAAGGAATATTTCCTTGTTGTGGTACTCGGCTAGAGGCAGGCAGGGAAAGGCAAAGCTGCAGGAGTTATGTGTTTTAGTATCCCCTCTCCATCTATCTTGGGCAGGTTTAAATTGTATAGTCAAATTTATCTCCCCCCCCCCCCATATAACTTGACTGACTCTTCCCATATTGTGGCCTAAACAGTGTCAGCAGCAAATGTAGACCTCCCCAAAGTTGTCTCAGTTCTCCTTAAACTGCAGCGGGAGGCTGCAGCAATTGCTGTCCTTTCAGGGAGGAAGCCATTGAAGTATAAGTTCTGATGTGAGGTGTAAGGAGTTTGTGCCAGCTTTTTTAAAAGATAAAATCTAACTAGGCCTAATACCTAGGCAAGGTAAAAAAAAGATGCAAAGAGTTGGTGCAATTTAACAATCTCCCCTCCTTTTATTGAGGGCAGAGCAGGTGTGTGAACTCTCTTGTAGAGAGAAGCAAACCACCCTAAGTTCACAGCAATTATCTGACTCCGTGCTGCTTCGCCTTTTCCAGGGTGTCTCCGCAAGAGGATGGGAGCTTCCTCTCAACCTGAGCACATCAAGGAAGAGCTTTGGGGTACCCTTCACATAAAAAAGAAATTGGGGTGGGGGTCAGAGGCAAGAAGCTAACTCTCATATATTGAGTCTGTCCAGAATGAACAGAAAATGAGTAAGTGAGGACAGGAAACCTCAGCCCATATTTTCTGGTGCTGAATGTTACTATCAAGCATCTGCTCATGGCACAGGAGAGTAGAATTCTTTGAATAAGGACCAAGGACTGAAGGCAAGAAGTCAAGGGCAATCATCTCCCCACCTGCCTCTTAAGAGGGGGACCACCTGCAAGAAAAACAAGGTTACTTCTCCCTCCAGCCCTCCCCAATCCCTTCAATACACAGAGATTACAAGCAAGAGGATTTGGTGTAAAGAGGCTCCACCTACCTAGGGTAACTCACTTCTCAGCCTGACCATAAGTGTGTAAACAAAGAATTGGCCCGAAGCCTGAAGGGTCTTGAGAATAGGTACCCAGCCCTGGTAAGAAATGGAGGAAACCAGGGTGACTAAACCCCCAAGAGAGCCCTGGCACAAAACCTATAATTCTCTTGGAAAGGATGAGGGAGACTTACCCACAAATGCAGTGCATATGTTCACCCTAGCTGAAAAAGGACCGGCAGCATTTCGAAGGCACTGCCCAAGGGTCTGTTAGGCACCAGAATCATTTCAGCAATGTCTATAAGTCCCATTTTGAAATCTTAACAGCTATGCATGTTAAAGTTTAAAACGTGCGGAAGAGAAAAGACAGCCCTGCTCATATAATACTGCTTCACACCAGATGAGTGACATGAAAAGCAAGAATTCTTTGAAACTTGTAGTATAATCTTAAATCAGCAGGCAAAAAAGATTTGGACGTTGAACTGGCCAAGTACTGAACCATTCCAATCTGGAGTATCGAGCCTTTCCAGTTCAAAGGGCAATCTAACTTCAGTTCCCTTATAGTGCCTTATCTTGAAGAATTCAAGAAAGGCTTTGCAGTTTAATTCTTAGGAGGACATGCTAGGCAGCAAGATTTAGCACACCAGATTTGTTTTCCGCATTCCCTCTGTATTTTTTTCCCTTTGCCTTTCTCTCAACAAGCATTCTGGAAAGTGCTAGCATCAGGCCACAGGAAGTCCTGAGGAACAAACTTCCAAATGTAAAGAAAAACTTCTGCAGTTCTGAGGCCTCAGTTGTTGAACTACAGCAGCTTTTAACATGAGAAAAGGTAAATGAACAAGGAAGGCACCTCCCCAAATGTTTGTATAATCCTGACCAGCACAGTCTTAAGAATGCCTTTAAGACTCTTCTGGAAATCAGAGGCCTGTACAGAGACACAGTTTGCAATCCAAATTTGTGGGCAGGCAGGAGAGAGAGAGAGACCGTTCCTTTAAGACCAAAAGTGTAACATCACCTTAACTGCCAGACCCCTTTTTCTATCACTCCATCTTCAAACTGTTTAGAACTGACAATGAAGTAAACAATCAATTCAATAAGTCTCCTCTATCACAAGCAGAAAATTTTATAAAGAGCCCTGTCCCACCTTGCAGTACTTGGATTAGCACCTCAAGACTGAGAATACTTTTCCGCATCTCCTTCAACAGTTCCCCTACACTACCAGGAATTTTGCTAACAGAAAACCTCTTGGAAAGCACACACAATTCAAACAACATTCCACAGCCAGCAACAGCACTCAAATCAGCTGTGGATTGTTTGGGTGCAAGAAGTCAGCCAAGTCAAAAAACCTTTCCCTTGAGGAACAATGTCCAACAACTCCTGCTTGGAGAAAGACGGCAAAGAGCTTCTTCTTTACTTCCCCCAACTATTCTGCCATTCACATTTCCAAACTCCTGTGGCTGGAACTGTGCAAGAAGGCAACTCAAGCAATCAAAACCTTGTCACAATGGCCACTAGACTTCTGTCCCTATCTATCTGGGTTTTCCTTGCAGAGAATCTGTGCCCCCCTTAGGCACACAGAGCAGTCTGGGTCTCTGGGAATGAAGAATGGCAGAAACTCTGGGGACTGGGGTGCGAGCGTGGGAGAGGCAGGCCTTTAGGGATTGATGGGTCCCAAATACATTAAAAACATCTGGGAACCAGTAACCAAGATACCACACATAGCTAATTAAAAGTGATTTCCACACCTGCTTGGAGATGAATGCTATATATGCCCCAGGGGCTCATATCCACCTTACTTCCAAAATGAGAGCAGAAATCTGTTTTGCTACGCCTCTCTTCCTTCAATGTCAACCTAATTCTTTACAATTAAGAATGTGCTTATCACGGTTGTGGAGAATACTGAACTGGGTGGGGTAGCTGGTACTATGGAGGACAGAAAAAAGATGCAGCTGGACTTGGATAGGATGACTTTCTATTATTATTATTATTATTTATTTTTGCTGTCAAGTCATGTTTGACTTATGGCAGCCCATGTTGAGGTTTTCAAGGCAAAAGTTGTTCAGAGGTGGTTTTGCCATTGCCCGCCTCTGTGCCGTGGCCCTGAAATCCCTTGGTAGTCTCCTATCCAAATGCTAGCCAAAGCTGACCCTGCTTAGCTTTCCGAAATATGATGATGTCAGGCTAGGCTGGGCTCTGGAGGATTGGGCCCAAGCAAATAAAATGAAGTATAAAAGGGGGGAAATGTCAAGTATTGGATGGGTAGTAAATATCAGTGATATAAATATTGGGTGGATGAAACCTGGCTTGATAGTGCAACCCGTGGAAAGAATTTGGGGATTTTAGTGGGTCAGAGGCTTAATACAAGCCAGCAGCATGATGCAGCAGGAAAGAAGACTGAGCTGAATTCATGTTGCGTTAGCAGAAGTGCATTTCAACGTCATGTGTGGTACTGGTCCCACTGTCCATCACTTTGGTTAGACCACATCTAGGTACCACAGCTTAGGAAGGATATCAATACGTTGGAAAGAGTTCCGTGCAGGGCAACAAGGTTTGTAAGAAGTCTGCACCCCACGCCCTTTAAGGAGAGGATGAAAGGGGCTGGGAATTCTTATGTTGGAGAAGAGGTGGAATGATTGGCACCTCCCAATAACCAAAGGGATGTCAAACAGAAGCCGGGGTGGATATGTTTTCAATTATGTTGGATGACTACGCCCAGGCTAATGGATATAAACTACAGAAAAGGAGGTTTTGTCTATATGTCAGGAAGAACTTCCTAACAGTAAGGTGTACTCATCACTGGAATAGTCTATCTTGTGAGGTAGCGCATTCTTCGCCCTTGGGGGGTTTTAAATACTGACTGGATATCCACTTGTTGGGGATATTACGGTAATAGCCCGTTTTGGCAGAAGGTTGATGACCTTGGGGATCCCCCCCCAAAAAGGTAGAGTCCAATGCAGTACTATAAATAAGAGCATAAATGCCTTAAAGCTATCCTGACACAAGTTCTCATACTTCCAAGGATAACATGGCCTTCAAAATGCTTTGAACCGCCAATGCCTCTACAATTAGACAGCAAGCTAAACGTACTTCGTCACATAACTAGAGAAAAAGATGGAGGTGTAAAACCTCTCCAGAAGCAAGCCTCAGAGCATCTGAGGATGAAGCCAGTAGCTGCTAGCTTAACTCCTGGAGCATCTCCTAGATGATCAGCATATGACAGAATTAGCTACCTAGAGGGAAAACAGACAAAGGGACAAAGTGTGCTGGGACCTGGGTCAAAGACAGCAGAAACTAACCTCCCAGTAAATCTAAAACATAACCTTTAAGAAATCAAGTTTTGGATGCTGGAAATTCTGTGTGAAGGCCAAACAAGCCAACGATTTGCAGTTACAATCCAAAGAAAGTTAAGTGAACTTCCACTGGCCAACTCAGTTTGCAAATCAGTTCTCCTGCATTTGTTTAAATTTTTAAAATAAAATTATTGAGTCATCAGTCCCTCTTTCAGGCCTGGAACATGGCTTCCAGCAATTCAGTTAGATTCATCTCCTGCCCCCCAAGTTCTTCAGGGTTAACAGCACCCGTTCAGTATTCCCCAATTTGACCTGAATTGCAGCTGACATGCTGTATGGTTTACTAACAGATGGGTATTTTGTCCCCATGAAAGCAGTCTTGTTTGAAAAAGTTGTCAAGGGTCAGCTTGCACTTTAACAGTGATGACCACCACAAGCCAAGTATTTCTATCCCAAGGAAACATCTTTCCCAAAGGCGGAAGGATGACGATTTCCGATAGTAATGTTTTGGAAATCTTTTGCCAAAGAGCAAGGA
Organism: Paroedura picta; assembly: GCF_049243985.1. Taxonomy (NCBI): domain Eukaryota; kingdom Metazoa; phylum Chordata; class Lepidosauria; order Squamata; family Gekkonidae; genus Paroedura; species Paroedura picta. The sequence goes on from NC_135372.1 coordinate 878,826, forward strand.
ACATTCTATGGTACCTGCATGCAAACCACCCCCACCCCCGGTCCTTTTGATCAATAAAAGGGAAGCAGAAAACACGGGGAGGAGAGTCCAAGACCAACAGATTCTACACCAAACACTTACCAAACTGACTATAGGGGAATTCTGGTTGGCCGGTCGGTGGCTTGCTCATGTCCTGAGTTGGCTGAGATGGTGGTGGGGGCGGAGGGAAAGCTAGTGGTGTTGCCCCAGGGGTGGCGGGCGGTGGAGGAACGCCAGGAGGGGCAAACTGGTCAGGCGGCGGAGGCGGAGCACCATATCCAAAGCCTGAGAGGGGAAACAGGAGAGAGCACATTCACTCTAGGGCAGAAAGGGCTCCATACGGGTCTGCACTAAGCTATTTGTTCAACGGAGGTGCAATCAGGGAACGGATGCCCTCGAGAACTCTTCCCACATCCCTGCTCTCCTGATCAGGAGAGCAAATCAGAACCTGTGCATGCATGCACCAACACACACAGGGCATCCTTGGCCTGCAACAGCCAGGAATACTTACTGAAGGGTGGAGGAGTGCCATATCCCTGTGGGAAGCCCTGTGGGGGTGGGAATCCTCCTGGAGGTGTTGAGACGATGTATGAGGTAAAAGGTGGCGGTGGTGGTGGCGCTCCTCGGCCTGGCGGGGGGGGCCCATACCCACCTGGGTGGAAAATCAAGAAGCAGAAGTCTAAAACAGAGGCTAGTGACCTTGGCCAAAATCAGGCCATGAGGAACACTCCTTACTACATCATGAACTACATTTATTATAGCATTTTATTGCTTAAGAATTTTCAGCTCAGGCATGCAGTAATTTATGGCCCTTCCATCAGCAAAAGGCCAGGCGGAAAGCTTCTATGGGATTTTTTGCATTGTTTTGGGAGTTGGTTGTATCAAATGCATAGAATTATGGGCAAAATGTGTTTTGAGAATCATCTGGTCACAATTTTAAATTGCCACAAACATTTTGTTTTCATTGGCCATGCAACCAAAATTATTACACAGTATTGTATTCATGAGAAGGAGGGACTCCCTGGAGAAGAGCCTAATGCTGGGAGCGATCGAGGGCAAAAGAAGAAGGGGACGACAGAGAATGAGGTGGCTGGATGGAGTCACTGAAGCAGTAGGTGCAAACTTAAATGGACTCCGGGGAATGGTAGAGGACAGGAAGGCCTGGAGGATCATTGTCCATGGGGTAGCATTGGGTCAGACACAACTTCGCATGTAACAACAATTGTATTCATTAAAAAGCAAGCGTATAATGTTCTACATACTGAAGAGTTGGTTTTTATAGCTTGCTGTTTACTACTTGAAAGAGTCTCAAAGTGGCTTTCCTTTCCTCTCCCCACAACAGACACCTTGTGAGGTAGATGAGGCTGAGAGAGCTCTGACAGAACTGCTCTAACAGGTCTGTGACTAGCCCAAAGTCTCCCAGCTGGCTGCATGTGGAGGAGGAGTGGAGAATCAAACTTGGGTCTCCAGATTAGAAAACATTGCTCTTAATTATTACAAGAAGTTGGCTCTTACTGTCCTCTGGGATTAATACTGCCCCCCCCCCAAAAAAAAAATTGCAAGAGAGTAACCTGTAGAATTCAGAGTTCTGGGGACTGTAGTTTAAGAACACTGGGACATAATTCTTCACAGCCTCACAAGAATCACAATGCTGATCATTTCGCTTTGCAAAATTAATTCCAGCCCAAGGATCTTCAAGGCTCATAACACACTTACCGAGTGCTTGTCCTGCTGGTACCCACATACCTGAGGGGGGAGAGAAGGCAAAGAGACCATGTCAACTTACTCTACTTGCTTCATCAACAGTGTAGGTGTTGTGCCCCCTCACCTTCTCATGAGGGCTGTGGGAATGCCAACAAATAGTTGGGAAAATTATTCGCTTTACACACCATTATTCTGAAGTGAGGCATTCCATCCTCATGGTTGGCCAAAGCTTCAGGGGACTTTTGAGATGGTAAAAGCCTTGTGTGAGATGCAGTGGACAGATCAAAAACCTGCAGCTCAAAAGGTTAAAGACCACCAACCAAGTAAGAGGCAGGGTGTTCCCATGCTTTTTCCATGTATACAGAAAGTAACAAAGGTTAACTTTTCTTTTAAAATAAGAGTCCAGTGGCACCTTTAAGACCAACAAAGATTTATTCAAGGCGTGAGCTTTCGAGTGCAAGCACCCTTTGTCAGACTATGATCTTCTTACATGACAGGGAATATATACCCTATATATATTCCCTGTCATGTAAAGAGTTCCTAGTCTGAGGAAGAGTGCTTGCACTCGAAAGCTCACGCCTTGAATAAATCTTTGTTGGTCTTAAAGGTGCTCCTGGACTCTGATTTTATTGTGCTCCTTCAGACCAACACGGCTACTCACTGAATCTTTTCTTTTAAAGTTTTAGGGCTTAAAGTGATGCTACAATCCACTTTCTCAGCAACAACCAAGTTAATATCCTACTCGGCTAAGGATGGCAGCACTTTGTCCAGTGCAAAGAACAACAGAAGCCACTGGCCGTAAACGTTTCACAGTGGACAGGGTTTCCAGTATCCAGTGAGGAAAACTACTGCATTCTCTAGAATTGCTTCCTCCACATCATGGGCATTGGTTATGGTCACATCGTGCAATGCAGACATAATTCTCTAACCAGGCTGGGGTGTACCTATTTATAAGTATTTCAATATTAATATCAGAGTGTATAAATAAAAGATGCTGTCCCAACTAATTTTGTCCGTTGCTAGTGGGCAAGCGACCGACAAAGGCAAGGACAGGACATACAGAACAACTGACGGCTACAGCATGTTCGGCTGCTTGCCTGGAGCATGGTGGGAGGAGGTGGGCGCATGCACTCCATCCACCATCCTGGGAACAGGGAAGACTGAATTGGACCGATAAGTGAAAGAAGTCACAGGGGCCAGTCTGAAATCTAAAACAGTGCTTTAAAACCATCACTGGGAGTCGGTCTTGAAAAGTCAACCCAGGACCCCTCTGTGGACTGGAAAGAGGTACCTTGAGGCCCATAGCCTTGCTGCCAGGTAGGTGGAGGCTGCCCTGCCCAGCCATTGGCAGCACTTGGCATGATCCGGCTTCCCCACTGGCTGGTGCCTGTCGGCCCCGGAGTCTGGCTTTTGCTATCTCGTGGCTCGGCCCGCTTCACCTCCACCTAAACAAAGAGACCGGTGCTCAGAAGGGAGGCTGTGCGGTCCACTGCCCCACTCATCCCTGACTCAAACGCCCAAAACTTCCACTTAGCACTTTATAACTTATGGCTAAGTACTTAAAAAGATATTACACTCTTATTTAAGGACACTTTTTTTTTTTTAAGTAAATGTTTCTCAGGTACCATGGACACCAGAGCCATTTCAAGAAGCTTCATTTCACAGGACACTTGGGCAAAACAGGCCCTCTTCGCAAGATCTGTCTTCCACTGAAATAAATCATTTCATTTGCTAGTTTAGCAGCAGTGGCATCTTGATTTGCAGCTCTTAACATCTTGCCTCACAGGGTCAACGTTTTCACCGGTAAAGCAGAAGAGATCATGGGAAAAGAAGGCACGAGCCAGGCCTTTTTCATGGTGGTGGTTGGTGGAGTTTAAATGAAGAAAGTGATGGAATTTAGGACTGAAATCCACCACTTCTAAAACTGCAATTTCAGCTCTGTTCATACCTGAGAAACACACATTTGGTTTTTTGTTTCTCTCTTTAAAAAATCTATTAAAAAAACTTAAGTGTCTTTTTAAAATTTAAAAGTCTAGTGGAAGAGAGACTTACCTTCCCCAGGCTAACGCTTAAAGAACCTCAATTAACTCAAACAATGTCAGAAGGAATGGATGTGATAAGAGAACCTTACATTACATCTAACGAAAAAGTAAACAAACATGCAGGTAATAAAAAAATGGACAGTTGAGTCAATAAGAAGCAAAACCTTCATACTGTGTTAAGTCTGGGGGGGGGGGTTATTTTGTAAATAAGGGGACAAATTTCCTTCAAGAGAACATACACCAGAGCTCCACGGTCAATAAGAGTGCCTGGTCTACTTAAAATGGGCTTCTCATCCACTGCTCAAAAAACATACAATTTTACATCTAAATCTATTCAATTAAAGCTTGCAATAATTTGGTTTGTCTCCACTACACTTAACCAAATCAGGGTTGAGGCCATAGTCCAGATACACGAGGTGCAGCAAGTAGACCTGAATCGAGGAGATGACTGAGATCATCCTCAACAGAAATCAACCTGCTCAGATCAAGGGGCTCTCATGCACTCATGCAACCTGGCTGCTCTTTACAAAGCAAGGCCAGCAGAAAATTAAGGCTCCAGAAGCTGCTTTGCAGGTAGGATTGTTCCAGAAATTCCCCAGATGGTGGCAGTGTTTTAGAAAGTGACATTACAAGGAGATGAGATGCCAATTTGGACTCCACCTGGCAAACAGAACCTCAGGACTGTCATGCATCAGAAAACCTTAGATCCAAGAGCTGTTTCCAGAGGCTGCAGCAATACACATTAAACATTATTCTTGCTCAGCTTCCTTAAGACTGGCTGAAATCCCTATGGCAGCGTTCAGTTTGTTGCAATCTGACTCTGTTTTGGCATGACTTCTAGGCCAGAGTCAACTGCAATACGGGGCTTCCGAAACTGACACGAAGGTCGATTACCTAGCTCCAAGATGTCCTGAAATCCTACCTGGTGTGTTCTGTCACTTTAAACGGTGGCTCTGCTGGGTATTCTAAACTGGTGCCAACAGCCACTGAACGCAATTTAGCACTGAAGTACCACCAGGGGAACCCAAGCTCTCCTTTCCTGACACGGAGGAATATTCAGCTTAAATTACACTGACCACTTCAATATTAACTAGAACCTCATGGGAGACATTTTCCAGAGCTCTTGGGGGACTTACTACAAGCCTTTATTTTTGAAAATCAAGTTTCTAGTGCTCGTTGCAAAATTCGCAGGCTCCAATCAGGCTCCAATTGAGAGGCTCCAATCAGGAAAAAAAACAAGGGAAGGAAACTTAAATGGAGGCAGGACTTTGGGCAAAAAATAAATCAGTAAAATCTTTTAAAAATTCCAACCCTGCTGTGACAGCTGCTGTTACTGTTTGCACCATGCAAAACTGGATGGCTGCAGAAGCTGGGGCAATTTAAAGGCAGAGGCTGCTTTCTGGTACTGCTCGGGCCTCGTCCTCCTCTTCTCCCAGCTTGCTTTCTCAGGGGAAAGCTTGGCTCCAAGGTGAGAGGAAGAAGGCACAGCCCTCCCACCCATCTTGCATCTTAAGTGCTGACAACACAGTATGAAGATGACAACCACCAAAGGTCACTTAACTGTTCTGTGGTTAAAAAAATACTATTAGCTATAAAAGACCATGTGGATTCGTATCAAAGTCTCACAGTAAGTGACCCAATTTTTTTTGTTTAAAACCATTCCTTCATGATGCTCTGTCAAGCTTGCTCAAATTTAGCCTTCTCAAAAAGGCCACCGTAAGCACGCAGCTTTCCTACTCCGGCCACCGCCACCCTCCTCACCCCCCCACCCCCAGCCATCCCGAAATATGGAACACGCATCTGAAGGAGTGGTAATGGGAAACTGAGCCTTCGGCAACGTGGAGATTTCACTGGCATTTCACAAGCCCTTCCTGCCCTGCCCATTCACATCGACTTCTTGGCTTGCCTCTTGTGTGGATGTGTGTGTTGGGAGAGCGAAGTGGCCCATTCCTGAACACAAAGCATGTGTGAACAAAACAGAAAGTAAGGGACTTACGGGAGTACCACTCACTTTTGTTCACATGGAGGCAGCCACACAGATGGAGACATTATAAAGGTTATGCCGAACCAATGAAGGAAGTGTTCTAGACGCTTCACTGAAACTGAAGTACACTCTTAAAATTTCATGGAGCCCTTTGGGTACTTTCTGCTGAAGCACTGACTGATTTTGCACAGAATAAGGAAGGGGGTCCATCATACCATGGTACTTCCCAGTTGTGCATGGCACCAATCGGCCCTACTGGACATAGCTTTTGTCGGTTCTCCTACAAACCAAGTGCGCTCCCAAGCAAGAAGGCAACCCGCTCTCTGTTGGGGCACACAGAGGGGGCAAGAGGGATAGTTGTGCAAGAATGCAGTTTTGCTGACAGTCGTAAGACTTTCATGTGATTCCACAGAACCTGGAAACATGGAATCTTCTTAATAACCAGGTCTTTGGAAGGACCTTTCTGTATCCAAGGCCTGGCAGAAAACGTGTGGTCTATTAAGCTAAAGCAGACTCATTAGAAGTCTTCAGATTTGGCTTTATCTTGGAGGATTCTTTTCCCTTCAGCACTTTCCAACCAATATTGCCCCCACCCCAAATTACCAAGTAATATTCGCCAACCAAATTGCCAGTTGCCCCAAGCCTCAGCTTTGTCTTAAGGTAAAATAAAACTACAACTACACACTTTTTTGCCCATGATGTCGTGAAAATGCATGTTGACAGCCTGGTCCACTGATTGTTCGTCCTCGAAAGTAATAAATCCAAAACCTAGCCAACGACGAAGAGTGAATCAAGGTAGCAGGGTGTTGTGACACAAAACAGGATGATGAACAGTATTAGGGGCGGACCAAGGGTTCGAGCGAGGGTTTCAGGTGACAGGGAGGGGGCAGATGCCCAGAAATCCAATTTTCTGGACAGGATGTATTTTTTGGTTGGAGAGGCAAAGCCAGGGGTTGGAGAGGCATAGCCAGATACATGTTTAGGAGCTTTAAGTATTCCTTGTGCCTTGGCAATAAATGTTTAAAGAACCCAAAACTAACCCCAAAGCCGGATCTGTGCAGAACAGCAAAACAGTTAAATTGCTGAGTGCTACAGAGCTCCATTTGTTGATGCAAACACAGACACACCCCGCTCCAAAGCAGCCGTTCTTTTCTATTAAACTTAGAGGCTGATCATACCAAGGGAACACAGTGCCAGGGCAGAAAGTGACATTCTGAAACCCAAGATTTCCCCCTTGGTTAGCATTTTGCTTTGCAGCTAGTGCTGACAGCAGCCATTTATTGCTCTAAAGCGTTCAACAGGAAAAAAAGATACAGTCTCTGTAACAGTTAGTGTCTCTCTAAGCTTACCCAACAAGGTTGGGTAAGCTCATGGAGCCTTAGCATAGAGAAGAGATTCAAATCTAAAGACACAAAGATACAGGCCAAAACAGATCGCAGCAAGTCAAAGTTCTGCTTTCAGCAACAAGAGTAAGAAACAAATTAAACAAAAAATAAATTGATTGGGGGGACGACTTTTAAAAAGCACCTCCTACATGCAAGAGGCTGGCAGTATAAACGAAGTTGTCAAGTCTGAAATGGCCAAAAGAACGTCTGAATACAATGATCTGAAGGGAGAAGGAATTTCAAGCAAAAGGATGGGCCGTTCTTCACCTGAGCAATGCTGAGGTATTAAGAAAGACTTAATTCCAAAACCTAAAGGTTGGGGTGGGGAATCCTCAAGAAAATGTTTCAACAGATTGACCTTTCCAGGAGACGTTCGGTTTTCTTTTTCAATGGAACAGGAAAGGGGTGGCAAGAAAACAAAGAATTTTAAAAAAAGCACCTAAACCTAGATAAGATGTGAAAACCCATTTTTAAATGTCTGTCTTTTAAAAGAACATGGAAAAAAGAACATGGGAGAACCCTCAACATCCATCAACTAAATAGAAATCTTTAAAAACGTATACACAGAGATAGAAACATAAAATCAGTGGTGGCAATCTTTACATTATTTTCCAAATATCTAACAGTAAGTCCATATGCGATTGTTGGAGGTGACTGGGAGGGATGGTTTATGACTCCTGGGTTCTAATGACATGTGACCGTTTATCTGGGAAACACTGTATGATACAGGAAGACATTTTTAAAATGTGTTGGCCTTGGAACTAACTGTTCTTTAACTGGAAGCCAGCAATGAATATGGTGTAAAAAGGCTTACAAAAGTCTAAAATGCAAAAGCAAACCATCTGCAGATTTAAAATGGCAGAAAAATGTTGTATCTGAACATACACTTCTTTGGCTACTGATAGGAGAAGGTGCCAGTGAAGGAGATTGGGAAAGTGGCCTTGGCTGCAGCAACTGGGTCTGGCCTCCTGGAAACTTTCACAGAAGGTGCTAGTGGAACAGATCTTTCCTTGCCTTCCCCAAGCAGCTTTCTCCTGCAACTCCTCTCTCAGGTTGGAACCGTGCCCCTAAAGCCAAAGGTGCTGCAGGCGAAGGGTGAGGCCTTCAATAACTACAAAGAAATCATGAAAAATGATGTCCTGGCCTACATCAGTAGAATATGAACAAAGACCTTCTCCAGCACCGTGATGTGTTTTGCTTGCTAGACTCCTGACAAAATCTTTTGAGAAATAACAGCTACTTTGGGACTATGGGCAACAATCTGCTCAATCAACTCCTTGTGAATTCTTTCACTGGATCAAACCTCTTATTTGCTTCCTGCTAACCTGTACTGGCCTGAGATAGCTAGGGCTAGCCTGATCATGTTCGATCTTGGAAGTTAAGCAGAGTTAGCCCTGGTTACTGTTTGGGTGGGAGACCAGCAAGAAACTCCAGGGTTGTGAAATGGAGGTAGGCAATGGCAAACTACCTCCAAACTTTGCTGGCCTGGAAAATTCCACAGAATCATCAGTCAGCTGTAATTTGAAGGCAAAATAATACCAAAACCCCTTCACCACACCAACTGTCTTTTCAAATCAATTTTTTGCTGCCATTAAAGTATTTATTTATAGAGCAAGCCAGAATGCAAAGGTTTCACCTTGGCAGGGCACACTGTGCTTATGTGCTTGAAGAGTTTTGGCTGATACGTGGCACATTCAAGGTACAGTCCACAGAAAGCCAAGTGTTCAAAGGGATCACTGAGGTGGTCAATGGAGCACCTCCTGCTCACTTAAGAGAACTCAACTGCTTTTAATTGCATTCCAAATGCAGATATGCAAACTGTGCAGGAATCCAAGAATTCTAAACTCTCTTTCTGAAGTCTTCAGGTTCACAGAAAAATACGTTAATGACTCGGTCCCAAGAGATCAAAGCTCAATTTGCAAAGCACACTGGGGCAGTCTTGGGCAAGTTACTACCAGTCCAATCTGCCCTCACGGTTTTGTTGCAAGGGAAAGTGGGAAACACAAGTCCTCAGAATCCCATGCTGGGTGAAGAAAGAATATTAGGGTTTAAGACACCTGGATTAAAGCCACAATTTAGTTTTGGAAGCACTAAGTAACAAGCTTGAAAACAGCCATTAACCACTCAGCCCTACCAGTAAAAGGGGAATAAGGCACTAGAAGGAGGGAATCTGTGTAAACCTTCCTTAACCCTATGTAGGGCAGTAAAATAACGAAGGCAACAAGAGAGAGAGAATGAACAGATCCAAAGTGAAAGAAGAAACTGCACAGGCACTTGACAGTATTTTACAGAATGAGACCTTGAGCAGCAGAAGTATTTAACTAAACCTAGCTGGAAATCATTTCTTTAAACTATCCATATGTGTGCCTTCCGCCTGGCTATCTGAAATGGGTAAAGAACGGGTCCCCTCAACATCTACATCTAGGAAAGCTTGCTGGTTATGGACATGACCAGTGATAAAATCTGCAGGAACCTTCTTTGACCAAGGGTCTCATTTAGATGTGCGCTAGGGGTAAGTGAAGAGAAATCACAGGTTGATGATGGGACCATTCCCAGCTAGGGTGAATGTCACAGGCTTCCAAGCGAGGCTGGACTTCTTCCGCAGCCCTGCCCATGTTTGGAAACAAGCACCTCCCACACCAGTTGCAACATGGAATTTGTGGGCAGAGTCACCAACACTGCGTTTGTTTTCTGGCTCACATTTGCCAAGGCAGACTGCCATTCTCTCTCCTGTTGGCCATTCACAAGGAGTAATAGCAGTTGTGCGTGAAGCAGGCCTTTTAAAAAAGAAAAGAAACAGACAAAACAACCATAATGTAAGAACCATCAAGAGAAGAGTGTTCAGAATCCCTTGCTTTGTCAGTGGGCAAGACTGTGTGGGGATTTGACTCAAATGATCACATTTTGGTCTTCAGAGAGTCCAAGCAGAGGTTTTGCCCAATGGAGCACATTCCTGTTTGCCTTCACTATTTTATTTTCAAATCTCACCTACGCCCTCCCAAAGGTGCAGCTCTTTGCACTGCCAGTGAATTGTTCTGTTGAAACGGGGCAAAGCCGTCGCAAAATGAATGAGAACATCAAAATAAGATCAACTGTCCCCCCAGTTCCCTTTCCCAAATATGGAAACTTCGTTTACACGCCAATAAAGTCAAAGCCCGATCCCACCTTGGTTTGCGGAAATGGCCTGTACCTCTGTGAAAAATTATCACCTAGAGAGGAGAAATCTAACAAGATATTAATCACAAAACAGTTCACAGAGAGAAAAAAAGGAGGGGGGAAAGAAAGAACTTAATGTTTACTGTACTTTTACTATGAAACACTTAAATATGCCACTAAGAACGTATGTCTAAATTAAAAATAAAAACTAAGACTTAACAGCTTAATAAATATGAAGTGAAGAACTGACATATCGCTTTACATAATGGAGTTGAGGAGGAGGAGGAGGAGGAGGAGGAGGAGGAGGAGTGGAAGAGTCCAGATGGCAAACTGTTTTCCAGCATGTTCAACATGCTATGAGGTGGCCAGGCACGACTCACATGGATAACATTTAAGAAATACTGCTGAGAGTCAACAGAAAGGTACGGTGGCAATGGGAAGCTGGACAACACAGCAGCTACTTCCCTGGGACTGAAGAGGACAGGACATGCTTGTCAGCCTATACAGACATGGAGGACTGCGGTTTTCCCTTTGGCACAAGAACAGACGATGGCAGAAATCCTTAGCCAAAGCAATTTTCAAGCAGCAGTTCATCAACAAGAGTTCAGAAACCAAGAATATCAACTCCAGTCACTGGACCCCCCCCTCCAAAAAAAAGGTTGTAAAATCATATCTAGACTGACCCGGAAAATTGGCCTGTTGCACTTTAAACATGTTGCTGCTTTTGGGAAAAATAGAAGGGGGCCAAAATCTAGAACTAGCTTGCTACTCCCCCCCCCCCTCTCATTTTTATATTTTGCTGTTTGAATTCAGCATCTTAATTCATGTGTTGAACTTTTTGTTATGATAAACACCTGCGAGGGGTGCGGGGGGAGACGGACATCTAACTTCAAAAGCACATGCACCAGATGAAATAGCATGGAAAGACTACATGAAGTGAATAGTTAAGTGAAATTTTCTGAGGCAATGTACACAACAAATATCTAAAACTGCTTTTTTGGGGGGAGAGGGGAGGATGTAAGAGTTTGCCATCTGACTAGAGGAAGAGGATAAAGAAATTTCAAGGACAAACTAAATTCTCCTTTACCTCGGGGCCGCTGCTTCTCTGCATCATAGATCATTACCACTTCAGTCACCTGGAAAAAAAGGGGGAAATGCTACTAATGATGCTACCAGAGGAAGGTTGGCGGCAGCAGCAGCAGCAGCAGCAGCAGGATGAGCTGGTTTTCTAGAACTGGGCCACAAAACGCAATTAAATGCCGGATACATGGCTATCAATACCCAACTTCTGGAGAGCAATACATTAAGCATCTGGAAAGGAGTTTCCCATCCATAAAACCAGCACATCCTCTTGCATAAGGTGCCAAACAAATAAAATACAATAAAGAAAAACTCAGATATTAGATAATTGGGGACGCAAATAACAGAACCAACCATCAAAAGAAAAGAAACAAGGCCCCATCTGTACATGAGTGACAAGGTCTGTCCCTCTTCAAAATTCGCCTAGAGAAGCTTGGATTAATTGTGCTGTGGGGGTGGGGGAGATGCATACAAGGGAAAAGGGAAATACAAAGCATTTCTGGGGAAGGAGACCTGATGTGAAGGGCAAAACAAACATTGGGCACGCTTTCAACCCTAACCCTAACCCATTAGTGGTCTCAAGCAGCCCAATTTCCCCAAGATGATCAAACGCCTGTTCACATCAGCAGCTTCCTGCGCTAACTACCACTTACCTCTGATTTGTTTACATGTTGCAGGGGCTGAAGCAACTCTGACCGATGCCTTTCGTGCCACACACAATATTGGGATCATCCCCAAGGGATAAATTATTTGCTCTCTCTGCTGAGGCTCTCTAAACCAGGGATTCCCAACCAGGGGTCTACGGGAGTTATAGAGCGGCCTTTTCCATCCTGCCTTCATGGCCTTGGCCACATGCTAGGAAACTGGCCACTTTCATTGCTCACCCTCCCCCACCTACAAATAAGAGTATGTTTCTGCCCTTGGGAGGGGGCGGAGCCTGCATGCCTTTGTTAGGTGTGAAGTCGCGACCCCGTGGACAAGGATCCTCCAGACCGTCCTGTCCTCTACCATTCCCCGGAGTCCATTTAAGCTCGCACCGACTGCTTCAGTGACTCCATCCAGCCACCTCATTCTCTGTCGCCCCCTTCTTCTTTTGCCCTCGATCGCTCCCAGCATTAGGCTCTTCTCCAGGGAGTCCTTCCTTCTCATGAGGTGGCCAAAGTATTTGAGTTTCATCTTTAGGATCCAGCCTTCTAAGGAGCAGAACTCCTTGCCTACTCCTGTCTTAAACATCTCCCCCCCCCCTTCTCGAACCGGCCTGTTAACCCACATGGCGATGTCACATCCGGGGGTGAGGGATGACAGGGAGGTGTGGCCAGTTCTAGGGCTCCTTGAAGCCTGAAAAATTATTTGAGGGGCTCCTTCATGGTCAAAAGGTTGGAAAAGGCCGCTCTACACTATTCCAAACAGTGAGTAACTGAACGTTACAGCTCAGTGCAAGGACTCTGTTCATAATGCAAGTGGTTGCAGATTTGGTTAACAGCTCCAAATCGGAATCCATCTCTGACTTGCACACAGCAACTGTGTCACTAGACGCTAGAAATGAGATGAGGCACAATGTGATTTTAAGAGGATGACACTTATTTGGGGCTGTCTAAATTAGGGTTGAGCACTTTGGCGCAGTTAGGCCACCAAAGCAGCGCGTAGGCCAGCGCCATAGCACGGAGAGGAGGGGTGGCGCTGCCGGCTGCCTCGGGCTCAGTGATCGAAGCGCACAACCCTAGTCCACACTGTACCTTCCCCGGCACAAATTGAGTACTGCCGTACTGCTAGGTGGTCAAGACTAAAAGCCAAGTGCTTCACCAGAGTACCGACCCCTTCAGACAGGTAGGCAACTTAGTGACAGGAAAACCCAGGGCTCTCAATCAAGAAGCAGAGAGGCAACTCTTGTTCTTACCTGGCAGCCTGCGAATCCGTGAGATAATTGTCCTTTGCGTGACACACACCAAGTTCTAGTTTACCCAGGCTAAATGCCCTCGAGGCCTCTTCCCCAACCTGAATACATACTCTGGAGGGAACATGAAGTAGGCCTGCTCAGAGGGAAGACCCCCCTAAGACACATGCCACAACTGTTGTGGTATTGTACCGTTCCATCGTTATATTATTTTATTATATTGTTATACTGTTACATTCTGTTATATGGTTACAACCACTGTTATTAATTACTGTATGTTTTAACGAAGACTGTTTCATGTATTGTTGACTAGTTTTAATGTAAACCGCCCCGAGCCTTCGGGGAGGGCGGTACATAAATCTAAATAAATAAATAAATAAACTAAGTTCAAGAGGCTCTGTTCCCGTTACCAAATTATCTTTTGATGCCTCCCTCTATGGAGGCTCGTCACGAAAGTAGCCCAGACGGCTTTTTTTCAATCTCCGCCAGGCCCGGCTACTAGCACCCTACCTGTCCTCGGAACACCTAGCCACTGTGATCCATGCAACAGTCACTTCCAGACTAGACTACTGTAACTCGCTCTAAACAGGCCTACCCTTGACTCTGATCCGGAAGTTACAGCTGGTACAAAATGCGGCAGCTAGGGTCCTCACTAGGACACCTTGGAGGGCCCATATTCAGCCGGTACTCTGTCATCTTCATTGGTTACCAGTCTGTTTCCGGGTCAAGTTTAAGGTGTTGGTATTAACCTTTAAGGCCATACGCGGCTTGGATCCTACTTACCTGTGGGACCGTTTGGTTGCTTATGCCCCCCGCAGGGCTCTCCGCTCTACTGACTGTCCCAGGCCCCCGGGACATTCACCTGGCCTCGACCAGGGCCAGGGCCTTTTCGGTCCTGGCCCCCACCTGGTGGAATGAGCTCCCGGAGGGGCTAAGGGCCTTGTCGGAATGACCATCTTTCCGCAGGGCCTGTAAGACAGAGCTCTTCCGCCAGGCATATGGTTGAGGCCAGGGAAGAGCCCGGGTTCCATCCAAGATCCCTAATCCATCGGACAGTCTCTCTTTCCTCTCTCTCTGACAGGATTAACGCCCAACCTCTCTCTGAACAAGCGGGGAAAGTTATAGAATAGAATGCCATCTTTTATTGTAATAATAATGGGGTATTTAGGGTTTTTTTTTTAATATGACTTTGATTTTATATTTTATTGTGAACCGCTGTGAGACCTTTTGGCGAACGGCGGTATATAAATCCAATTATAAATAAATAAAATAAATAAATCTGCTCAGACCTTCACTCTCAAAATTTCCCTGAAGTAGCTGTAGACATTGAGCTGCTGGAGCAGCAAAAGTGACGTCAGAAAAAATAAATCTGACTAGCACCAGCATTTAAGAAAACCACCATGTCCTAAAGATTCTTCTGGGATTTTTTTTTAAAGGTTAGTTATGTAAAGAAAAGGAATGGAATTAGATTCTCCCAACATGGCATTTTGGGATTCTTTGAGGGAGAGAGATTTCTGGTAGGATTCAAATGACTAAGCATGAATGGGAATGGAAGGTTGCTAAACAGAATTCACTGCCCCAATCCACTGTATCGAAAGCACCAGCCTTCAGATTCACCTGGGCAAAACCCATCATCAACTGCTGGACATGCTCACATTTGTTTGCTGTCTTTAAAAATGGAGGCTCTTTCCATAGCACATTGTAAATCCACTTTAGCTCAGTTATCAGTTTTAGCCGAAATAATTTTGTAATTAAACTTTTGGCTGAAAGTATTCAACCATTTCTCTGCGGCCTGCAGGAAGACCCTGGACTGCACTTATGAGCACTGCCGACAGAGCCCCCTGGCTCTGGAAGTGGGAGGTCATGCCTCACCTCACCCCTGCCAAAGAAACAGACTTGTCGTGACCAAGGTCAGCGTGGTTTCAGCTGCACGTGTGGGAGGCTAGAAGTGGCCCACCTGCCTGTGTTAGATGCCATGGCTCATGTCTCCACCTGCGGCTATATTTATTTATTATATTTATATACCACCCTCTCCAAAGGCTCAGGGTGGTTCACATAAAACAAAAACAATACAGATAATACAGTGATAACGGCAAGCAACATAGTAGAGCAATAGAATAAAATGGAGAACATTAACGCATACAATAGCCCAGTGGGTTGGGCGGAACTGTAGTGGGTGCCATAGGAGGCAGGCTCAGGGGGCCCATGGGAAGTGGTGGTTCAGGTTGACCTCAACCAAATGCCTGGCAGAGGAGCTCCCTTTGGCAGGCCCTGCAGAACTGTTCAAGTTCCACTAGGGCCTTGATTTCCTCGGCCCTGAAATGTATCAAAATTGCTGCCCAGCTAAAGTTTAGGAATAAGAGTGCTTTGGGACAGCTGTCAGCCAGACTTTGGCTGGGAGTATATGGGACTCAAGCTTCTGCAGATACCCCAAGGGGGGGGGGGGAGACAGGTTGCTAGTACCTATGAGAAAAGTCTGAAGAAACAGGAATGTGATTGGTAGGTAACAGTTCAGAAACTACCAGAACCATTAGCCAGGCCCTTTCACAGTTACTTCTCTTCTCCTCTTACCTCCAGTGGCTCCTATTCCTTGACATTCTCCATGGCTTTCATGCCATTCCCTGATGTTGCTAAGACTTCTGAATGGGTTTGAAAATTTGAGGAATGGTGCAAAAGCAACATAGAAACATGCTGTGTTCAACATAAGATGGGACTTACTCCCAGAACACTGGAGAGGAAGAAGGCAGATGAAGAATACAAGCTGCTCTGGTAGAAGCATGTAACTTGCTGTTGGTCAGGAATTAGCTCATCTCTTTATTCTCTTTATATTATTATTTATAGACTCATTAATATCAGCTCTCCAAAATCCAATTGCACTATAATAAACCACGTTCTGTAGCTCAGGCTGATGCACTAAAACTAACTAGTGAATTAAGTCATGTATCACTATTTTATTGTTGTGCTGACCCATAACCATAGCCACCTTTCTGAGATCAGCCGGAAGCCCCTGACACTACACAGAAGACCGGACAACCGCAGAAATCTAAACCAGTGTGGGAAAAGCAAGAGGAAGCTTATACGCCATACTTTTTACATATGCTAGTAATACTCCCAGCTTTTATGTTTAACCCACTAAGCCACTGCTGTTAAGATTAAATAGACTCTGTTAGATTAATGGAATCCTGTTTTAAAAGCCTGCTGTTATGATTAATGTTCTTTTTAAAGGCAGAACCAGATGCTTGGAAAATAAAAATATCAGCAAAAGTCATTTGCAGACCCTCTCCCCCCTTCTGGGGGACGAGGATGACACAGTTCCGTTATTTTGTATGCCGACCACACCAATCCATGAAGAGGCAGCACCTTTAAAATAAAGCAAACTGCACCATTAGGCAGTCTGTTTACTTCCAAACACGAAACCACAGAGAGGGAAATACCCTTTCTCTGCCCCTCCCTCCGCCTCGTTCTACTGGCCTTCCAATTATCCCAAGGCAACAAACACAGCTGCTGACAGGGCAGGGAGCCCTGCTCCTGTTCTTCACCTACCATGCCACTGGAGATTCTCCCAGGAGGAGAGACTAGGGAACGCTGCTTTCCTATGCCCCACAGATAAAGGAACAGTCTGGGTTGCCTCTTGTGGCGCAGAGTGATAAGGCAGCCGCCTGAAAGCTTTGCCCATGAGGCTGGGAGTTCGATCCCAGCAGCCGGCTCAAGGTTGACTCAGCCTTCCATCCTTCCAAGGTCGGTAAAATGAGTACCCAGCTTGCTGGGGGGTAAACGGTCATGACTGGGGAAGGCACTGGCAAACCACCCCGTATTTAGTCTGCCATGAAAACGCTAGAGGGCGTCACCCCAAGGGTCAGACATGACTCGGTGCTTGAACAGGGGATACCTTTACCTTTACCTTTACCTGGGTTGCCAGGAGTCTGCATCAGAGCACAGTCCTATTTCTGCTCTTTATTAGGGATTTCTGCCTCCTTTCACAGGTTTCATTTTAAATTAGCATCCTTGAGTTTCTCGTGGATATTCTAGGATCTCCCATAGGGTTGTTGCTAGCCCTGTTGTGGAGTTCTTGTTATACACAAGGAGGATCTATTAGTGGACTATTAAAAGGTACAAGCAAATGCCCACAATATTTGTGGGGGAGCCCTTCCCTGGCCCAGCACCCAGCTTCAGTTCCTGGGCCTGCCAAGGCTTCTTCCTCCTCCCCCACTCCCAACAAGCCCTGTGTGGCTCCTGGCCTCCTTCACTGGGCTCCCTAAGGCTTCCCGCCCCACCCTCCCAGCTGCTGACACTGCTAGCCAGCCCTATATATCTCCCAACCTCCACCGCCAGGCACAATACATTCATTTTTGGAGGGGGGGGGGTCAAACCACCTCAACATATTTTTTAAGCCTTTTCAGTTTTCTGCAAAACTGGGGAGTCCCCTAAGTTTGCCAAACTCTGTTCTTAGTTAGTGTATACCTGATCCATACATGAAGTCGTATTAGATATGATTGGAGGCTGCTGACTACCCCCCAAACCAAGGCTCCATCAGAATAAAAAAAATAGCAAAATATGAAAGCAGCAAGAAGAGTTCACCAAATGGAATCACAGACAGTGGGACAGTGCGGTTCCTTTACGGCACTCCTTGTCCCAACGAGCCCAGGAACTGAATGTGGAGGTTTGGCATGGGACACAATGAGAGTCTGGCCACCTGCCTGGTGCACTGACCACCTAGGAAGCAATTCTCCTGGGACAGATTTCACAGATCTCATTCAAGTCAAATGTATGCAGAGATTCAGTGAATATGGAACAACTTTCTAAACGTCGCATTTCAAGACCTTTTGCTAATGGCAAATCTATCGATTGCACTGGGTTTGCCAAACAGCACTTCTTTTTGGGGAAATGATGGATTGATCATTCCAAAATCTACATACCATACAGCTAAAAATCCCTTTCCTAACCAATGGGAATAAACAATCATTTACTAGTCACAAAATGTCATTTTGAGGATCATTAGGTAAAAATGGGAATGGACGAAGCTTTTTGCAAGAAACTATCACCCACCATCACGGTAACTCACCACTCCAAACTTTTTGAAGTATTCCCTGAGCTCTGTCTCACCACAGTTGTGAGGAATTCCACCAACAAAAATTTTATTCGATTTATTGTCACTCCTGGATCCTTTCTGCTAGGAAGGAAGAAAGAAATATGTCTTATTAACAATAACACTGCAATTGTGATTTTTTTTTCCAGGGGGTCAGGAGCATGCTGCATGATGGCAAGCAACCACAACCTACTTTGTATTCAAATTGAATTTCTGGCATGAAGTACTGCTACCCATTGCTAGTGAAAGCACAGACAGGGATTAAATTATGCTTTCAACTGCTCTGCAATCTGTAGGGTCAGCTCTGGCTCCAAAGGCCCTCTGGCCCCTTTTCGTTCTGCCTGTCCCAGCCAGCTTAGGTTTGGACTGACAATGGCAGAATGCAAAAGGGAAAGCTCAGGAGGGTAAGATCTCCATGAGATGAAAATTAAAAAAAAAACTGAGGCTAGTTGGTAGAATTCAGAGGGGCTGGAGCACAGATGGGCCAAAAACACTGACCCATGGTTGAACAAGAGGTCAGTCAAATGCAATCCATAAACAAAGGTATTTATCCATCACATCTGAAAAAAATGACATAACCACAATGAAAATAATGGCCTAAAACTGCTTCACAAAGTGACATTTCTAGGGCATCAAAGAGTTCTTTGATTACCAAATAAATAAAACATTAAAAATGGTTTGGTAAGGACATCTGAGACCTGATTTGGATGGTTCAATTCTGCTAGATCTCAGACGCTAAGCAGGGTTCGCTCTGATCAGTATTTGAGAGACCAACGTGGAATATCAGGGTCATGATGAAGAGGCAAGCAAAGGCAAACCATCTGCAACTTGACAGGATTGCCCACCACCAAGGACATGTAAAGACATCAGTACAAACTGTTACTGCTCAATCTCATTCCAAACTGGATGTTTCACTCAACTTATCTTGGCGCTTACATATTGTACAGTATTCTAGTTGTATACAGCCACTGGCCATTACAAAGAAAAAAAAAAGTTTATGTGAAATAAAATAGAATAAAAACCACAGAGGACATAAATTAAAAACCATAGAACTGTAAAGCAGCATGTAAAAATATAAAATATGAAGGTGCTAAGAGCCTACCTTAACAGCTTATGCACAGCATTTCACATGTCCGACTATGATCAGGTAGCAGCCAAGGGTCAAAGCAACAAGCAACACTACCCTAAACTTTAACAGGGGGAGCTAAAAGACCAACTGAGTGCACAAGAGCCCAGGTACTATGATCAGATGGAAATCCAACGGGTTCACTATCAACAAGCAGAGGTATCTGGTGAGCCAGTCCCAGAGCTCAACTGGTTTCTGTCAGTATACCTGGCTCTTACCTCCTGCTTCAAGCTTGCTAACATTGGGAAAAGATAGATCAAGGAGTGAAGGCTCAACATTTCTCTTAGGGTACAGAGGCGAACGGTGCTCAAAATGCAACTTAGTGAAGTCAATCAGCTTTCTTACCCATCCCTCCTTTGGTCGTGTTCTTTCTGGTTGCATCCCTCGAGGGGTACAGGGCTTTGGATCGATCTGTTAAACAAGGTGACAGTGTGAAGCAGACTTCGAGGAGAAAACTACCACCCATGGCCTTATAAGATACAGCTATAAATCTGCCCTACACACAGAGCTTAACAAAACAGCTGCCGAGTACCAGCAGTTGCCCCCTCTGTCTGTCCCAATTTTCCAGGACGGCTGAAGTCATCTATCTAAGAAATCCACCCAGTAGTCAGAGTGAACCAGTGGAAAGAATGCTCCTCTGCAACAACCATGCAGCCATGCAGCCTGGTGTGGAGTCACTATGTCTCAGAGCAAACCAGAGTTTACCACCAGCAGCCGAAATTCAATCAGAACAAAGCAAGGGCCAGAAAAGCCCATGGCTAAGCTACTGGTTACTTTATTGCAAGGCTGTCAGTGGCTACTCACCTGTGGAGAGACAGAGGCCCATTATGCACGGAGTGGAAGGTCCGCATTCAGGGTGGAATGACGGCAGCTAAAATCACCAATTATGCACACTGCAGGCGGCAACCAGGCACAGAGTCAATGTATGCCGCCAAAATGCAGAAGAAAGTGGAGCTTCCCGGGACCAGGACGCAACCAGAAGCAGCTCCGGAGTACCCGCGTGCATAATCGGATACTCTGGGTTTTGCCACCACTGCGTTCCGTCCTGTGCGTAAGCGGTTTGTTTCACTTCTTCCTCCTCCACATTCTCCATGCCGCCGTTTCAGCGGCCGTGCATAATAGGCCAGAGAAAGGCCGATAAGCAACCAGGCCCAAGGATATTTTGCATATCTGGAAGAGAGCAGGTTCTCTCTGTTTCAGAAAACTGATGTGCCTTTAATGGTACATGAGCAAACCAACAAAATGTATGGCCTGTTTTGCATGGTGTCCTTGTTTTGTAACAGAATGGAACTTTTATTTACTAAACAGCAACCCTACCCTTTTCTCCTCCATTTTTATCTTGCTAGAGCCACCTGTCACGAAGCAGGCTTCTCTGACGAAAAGACAGGACTAATGGCTACCATTACACTTATCTTGGCATGCACAAATAAGAGTATTATCTGGTGGTGGTCACAATGATAGAAACAGAAGGGCTCATCTTGCAATCATAGTGGGGAGGATCCCCACCTCTTCCCACTACGATCAGATATGTACGGAACAGGCAACCAGAACAGGAAGAAAACTGAATGTTTCTCTAAAAGCTGAAATGTACTAAGTTTTGACCTCAAAAACCATCAAACTTGGAAAACATTTAGTTATTGAGCCATTCAAGTCAACACACAATTACATTCCCTCCCCTGTTCCTGGCATGTGACAAACTTACATTTCGTCCATCTAGTGTATGGGGCCTGCTGCCCAGGACGGCCCCCACACAGTTGGGATCTTTGAACTTGACAAATCCAAATCCCCGTGACTGATTGGTTGTCTTATCTTTCATTATTACACAGTCGACAACTTCCCCATATTGGGAAAAGTAGCTACGGAGTGTTTCTGTTAAAGTAAAAAAAAGAAATACATACAAACAAGCTTTGCTGTGAATTAAGAATCTCTCGAGAAACAGAATGTGGGCAAAGGTGGAAATGAATGGAGCTACACGTTTCCCCCAATAACATGCTGTCTTGAGACAGCTTATGGATAACATATTCAAGGTTGAGAACAGAAAGGTCTCACAACAACATGTAAATCATAACAACATGTGAAAGTTTAGTTACCTTAACATATGTTTCCAGCCATTCAACACTTAGGTAAGTATGGAAATTCTGTTAAAAATAAATTAGTAGGTGCACAGAATGATGGCTTTCTAGTAAAGGCAGGAGTGCTGAGGTATTCAAATACTACTGCATAGTCTTGGGGAGATTAACTAAAGCATTATTTCTTGTATTCTTGTTATAATACATATCAACCATCACTTGCAGGCCTTGTGTTTTTTTCTGGTGATTTGGAATGGGGCTATATGTTCAAGTCACATTATGATGGAGGACAGGAAGAAAGAAAATACGGTAAGCAGTCACAATATGTTGCTTTTAAGTAGGAGAAGGGACCTGAACTGCAAATGTATATGAGTTCTTTGCAAAGTTCATGATTGATCAAAGTCATTACCTTGTGTAGTGCTCCAATCGAGGCCACCCACAAATAACTTTCTGTAATTCAAAGAACACATTAGTTAAAACCGTCTATTCTGAAAATATAATCTACTTGGTATTCCACACATTGTCCACATGCATGTTCTTCCAGCTGATGTGCTATATCCAGATACATTTTCAGAGGGATAAATAAATAAATCATATTTGTGTACAGCCTCCCAATCTATAAACAACTGATATTTCTTGTCCCATCTGCCTTTAGACTATGGCGCGCTTTTTAATCCTGGTGAAACAGCAAACAATGAAAACATAGAAAGAGTAATAACTTTGTGTACTACAAAAACCATTCATAAACTATAGGAATTAACTTTTTCCTTCAGAAACTGAAACAGATGTTTCCCCATATTAGCCATTATTCCAACATCTTCACAAGGCATGGCCTCAATAGGTAGGACTTATCTTTTAAAACAATGGTCCCCAACCACCGGACCGCGCCCGGCCCCAGCACCGGGCCACGGCTCCCTCTCCCCGCCCGCCCCCCCACAGTGAGAAACTTCCCAGGCCGCAAGCAAATTGGCCACCAAAGCGGCAAGCTTCTTTTTGCGGGAGGGGGGAAGAGGGAAGCACGGCCGCAAACGCATATGCACTGTAGTTTCGCACATGCGTGAAATTGCCGCACATGCGCTTTTGCGGTTGCACGTGTTGCAAACACGCATGTGCGGGCCTGCCACGCATGTGCGGCCGCCAGATTGCCCTGCCCCCCCACTGGTCCGGAGACTTTAAAAGTGTGCGGACCACTGCTATAAAATATCAATACGTTACAATTGTCTCATTCAACTAATATCTATTCCCAATTTACACTGGGGAAGAGTCACAGTGATAGATTTGCCAAGACAATTGAGAAAGCAGGCTGATATTAGCTCATAAGGAAGCCATTTTGGAAAAAGGTTTGTTCCAAACTAGATTATGGTGCTCCCAGAAAGGAAAGCCAACAGGTAAGTAGAGGAGAAATAGAGGATGGAGCCTTGTTCTACCTCCTGCAAACCTCTCTGATTTGGGTAGCACATAACTTATAACCTCTTGACTCCTGTTTGCATGAAAGCAGAAAAAGGGACAATTCTTAGATTCTGCCACTGCTTCCTCCAGTCATTTCAAGTTATGGAGGCATGAAATATCCTTTTGCTCCATTTCAAGTTACTGAGTGCTTGTTTTTAATAAGTCAAGCAATATCACACCTCAGTATGCACACGTCAGCAGGCCAGGTGGGCATACACTTTGCTTGCCTGCCATATGGTGAAAGAGAGCCTGTGGGAAATCACAAAGGCTTTCTTTCAAGCACAAACCAAGCAAGACTCAGTAATTGAAGGTCCAGGCACCATTAACTCCCATCACCTGGATATCCTACAATGAGCTTAGGATGGGACCTAATTATAGATTTAAAGAACATTACAATCATCCAACCCTTCCAATTAACAGAGATCTTACACCCTCCAGGGGAGCCTGCATCCATTCATCTATTTTATTCTCAAAACTTAAAGGAGTGAGGAAGGGAGGGAAGAGAAGCGAGAGCAGGTGTTTAACTCTATGAAACAAATCAGGTAATTTAAACTGACATGGTCTACTTGTGTGTCCTGCTCCCCCCTCCCAATTCTCCTCTTCAATGCAAACTATGTTGTACATATAATTAGAAATTAAAGGAAACTGGAGAGTACTCTGGGCCTTATTGCCCAAAAAGGATACTGGTGCACCTAATATCTGCATATTATATATGGGACTTGGTCACCCAGGTGGATGCATCTTATCCCATTCACAAGAGCTACTCAAAGTCACTGCTCTCCCTAAACTAGGATCTCCCACCATCAGAAGACTGACATATAATGGCAAAAGATGGGAGAAAAAAAGGACAGATTGCCCATAAGTGATTGTGCCTTCTCAGAAGTAGATATCACCTTCCACACACTCAGTAAAAAGAGGCATGTCATGTCAATTGCTGAGCAATACATAACAGCAAGCAAAAGATCAGCTGCCAGATGTAAGACCTGAAAAATCCCTGGCAATTGTGTTACTGAGGACATGAAACGGAAGAAACTAATACTGGAGTCCCAGATTTTAAAATCCTGGCCTTGCACTGAGCTTGTAACTCCTGAACATTTGCTTGAGAGAACCAAACCATAGCTCTGGTAGGAAGAAAAAGGGTTTAATTTCTGACTTGTCGTAAGGCTTCCTGACTCCAGACTTGTGCTTCAGGTGCCAGTTGCACTAAAAACAAATCACTAGTTTGGGAGAAACACAGAGCTACATAAAAATATAAATTGTCAGTGGCGTGTGCCACCAGAGACTTAGATATCTTTCAGCCCATAAGACTCCAAATAATATACAACACATCACATTAAGTTAATTTGATTCCATTGGATAATACATTCAGCTGTATCACACTTTGTTTCCCCAAGTATTTTCAACACAATCTGCTAACATCCCTAAAGACAACACAAGGTCAGACTGCTTCCACTGCGTCTCATTCAAGATGCTACTGATATCAAAGAATCTTTTCAGTCATATTCTAGGAAGCATCTTTACTGTAGCAGCTTTCTCATAACAGTTAAATTTCTTCACTCTTTATTTCATCCAGTTTTCAAGGCTGCTCCCACCATTTTCAAGACACAAACACATCTCAAAGCCCAACAAGAATCTGTAGTGTGTGAGTACTGCCTGCCCCCAAAGCACACAGTTTCCCAGACTCAAATCACAAGGCATCTTTTCAGCTCGTTTACCACACCTTAGCATTTTGTAGTCCCCTTGTTTCCAAGGGAAGGCAACAACTACTGCATTGCTCAATACAGAGACTGGTTTGTGGGACCAGATCTATCAGAAGTCATTAAATCCAAGTACCTATGGGCAAGCACACACATGGCCCGCATCATCCAAGTATTTCTGATCTCTTTTGTGCTGTCTCAGTTTGGTGAGGAAATCTGTAAAGATCATTCAGGTGCACAGAAGAATCCTCAGAGATAAAAGTATCAAAAGGATGTGTAAACAATGGGGGACGGGGGAGTAGACTGGCTAGGGAAAAGCCACAGTGATTTCTCACTGCAAGCAAGAGAATGTGACATCTGAAAGCTGTATCTGAGAACTGCAGCCACTGCGCTGTGCTGTACCTACTTTTCTGTTTATAAAAAGGGAAAAATAATTTGTGTGCGTATGAATGGAAGGAACTAAAGATATGGGGATGCTATCACAGAACTCTATCCATAGTTACATAAGAAAGTAGTATACATCATTAACTGATTCTTGGGAACTACTGCATGACAATGCGATGTAATAAGCAGGTTTTCTAAAAAGAAACAGGATCCTTTAGATAGCCATTGGATAAACCTGCTAAGCCTGTTTAAAAATCTAACTTGCTTTGTTAGCACTTAACACCTAACTTCCACTTCTAACCAACTTGGCTCCCCTGCAGTGTTCACAAGTACTCCTGCAAGGTGAAAAGGTTATTCAAGGCAAAGCAAGCCCAAGTAAAGTAGCTCCAGGACAGCCTGCTGATATGACCAGGGGTTCAGTGATGATAGCAAGTCACAACTGAATTGTTGTTGTTGTTAGGTGCAAAGTGGTGTCCGACCCATCGCGACCCCATGGACAATGATCCTCCAGGCCTTCCTGTCCTCCACCATTCCCCGGAGTCCATTTAAGTTTGCACCTACTGCTTCAGTGACTACATCCATCCACCTCATTCTCTGTCGTCCCCTTCTTCTTTTGCCCTCGATCGCTCCCAGCATTAGGCTCTTCTCCAGGGAGTCCTTCCTTCTCATGAGGTGGCCAAAGTATTTGAGTTTCATCTTCAGGATCTGGCCTTCTAAGGAGCAGTCAGGGCTGATCTCCTCTAGGAGTGACCGGTTTGTTTGCCTTGCCGTCCAAGGGACTTGCAAGAGTCTTCTCCAGCACCAGAATTCAAAAGCCTCAAATCTTTGACGCTCGGCCTTCCTTATGGTCCAACTTTCACAGCCATACACTGCAACGGGGAATACCATAGCCTTGACTAAATGCACTTTCGTTGGCAGGGTGATGTCTCTGCTTTTTAGGATGCTGTCTAGATTTGCCATAGCTTTCCTCCCCAGGAGCAAGCATCTTTTAATTTCTTTGCTGCAGTCCCCATCAGCAGTGATCTTGGAGCCCAGGAAAATAAAATCTGTCACTATCTCCATTTCTTCCCCATCTATTTGCCAGGAATTGAGAGGGCCGGATGCCATGATCTTTGTTTTCTTGATGTTGAGTTTCAAGCCAACTTTTGCACTCTCCTCCTTCACTCGCATCAACAGGCTCTTTAGTTCCTCTTCACTTTCTGCCATTAGAGTGGTATCAACTGCATATATGAGGTTGTTGATATTTCTCCCTGCAATCTTGATCCCAGTTTGTGACTCCTCTAATCCCGCCTTTCTTATGATATGCTCCGCATACAAGTTAAATAGGCAAGGCGACAGTATACAGCCTTCCCGAACTCCTTTCTCAATTTTGAACCAATCAGTGATTCCATGTTCAGTCCGGCCTCTCCAGGGCCAATCAGGGTGCAGCTGGCAGATTGGCTCTGCCCCTACACCTCCCGCCCTCCCTGTCTGACTTGGAATAGGGCCACAGCGCCCGCCGCCCCTCGCCTTACATCTGTGACTCGGCCGCTCCACTTGCAGGGCCCCAGGAAAGAGGCTGGGCCATGGCGGGGGGAGGGCATTTCTCAAAGGCCTAGAAAGCACACCCCGGGCTTCACGGAGGCCCCCGGGAAGTCAACTGGCCGCGGGAGGGCGGAGAGGAGAGGGAGCGCTTCCCGGGGGCCTGACAAGCACACCCTGCAAGGCCACGGGAAGCGCTCCCCCCCCTCGCCCTCAGTGCTTTCCAGCGGCCTGGAAAGAAGCTGGGAAGCTCACAGGGAGAACCCTTTCGAAGCCTGTTCTTTGAAGCTATTTTATTCTATATTTAAAGTAAGAGTTAATGATTAAATGTACATGTTCTATAGTAAACCTGTTGAAACTGTGGGCTGCATTTTTGAGCAAGGCAAGGAAACAGGCGGGGGGTGGGGGAAAGACACCAGAGGTATTAAGCTAAATATCCAAAAGGCAGAATGAAGACCCACAGTCAGCAGGTCTAGAATGCTGCATTGGACAAGAGCTCAGCTCTGGCAGAACTCTCATGGTGGATTCTAAGAACACTGTTCCAGCCCTAATACAGGGGGGTGGTCCGAGGTCTCCACACAAGAGCCAGGAATTCACCTGGCAAATACTCAGGCCATCTGGGCAGCATAATGTGATGGTGGCTTCAAATGGACAGAACTGGACACTTCCCCATACTCCGCACACAAGAAGCAGCGAAGCCACAACCTAGGGCATAACATTGCAGCTTCAGTCCCGGTTGGGACATCCCAAATTGAGTATGGGGAGGTGGAAAGCTCTGACATCGAGTCACATCAAGTGACTTAGGGCAACCCTGTAGAGTTTTCAAAGCAACGGATGTTGAGATGGTTTGCTAATGCCTGCCTCGGCATAACAGCAATGGACATCCATGGTGATCTCCCAGTCTCAAATAGCTTCCAAGATCTGGCTAGCCTCGGCCGCCCTGGGCAGGGAACCTTGCTTGCAGTTTGTTCCTCAGATATGAAGAACTTCAGTACATACTGCCACAGCCCAAAGGCAACATGGAATTAGTTCAAGAGCCACTCCCAATGCCAAAAGATATTGTGCCTTCAGTTTTTCTAGACACCACAAAAAGGGACTTATCCTCCCTGGCTTCTTGACCTTGATGATTCAGGCTAGCCTGAACTTGGAAACTAAGCAAGGCTGGCTCTGTTTAGATGGGAGACCCCCAAGAACGTCCAGGGTTGTTATGCAGGCGACGGTAAACCACCTCTGTTCCTGTCTTGTCTTGAAAACCCAATGGGTTTTCCTAAGTTGTATGTGACTTTCCAACATTTTCCTGGAGAGTGACATCTCAGTCTCGCTAGCTTGATTAGAAGTTACCAGACCTAGTTAGCAAGCAAGAAGTGCACTAATAGCAGCTGACATTAGACAACCAGATCTCACAGGTAGCTAAGCATATAGAGCAGCAAGAGGTTGAACAACCAAAAAAGCTGCTGTGGAAACTGTAGTGCACTGGAGGAGTAGGTTCTTAGATGCCAGTTTTCTCTCCCTGAAGGAGTCTCCAAGCGGCTTCCATTCGCCTTTCCTCTTCCCACCACAGACCCCCTGTGAGGTAGGTGAGGCTGAGAGAGCCCTGATATTCCTGCTTGCCCGTTTATCAGAACAGCTTTATCAGTGCTGTGGTGAACCCAAGGTCACCTGGCTGGCTGCATGTGGGGGAGCGGGGAATCAAACCCAGCTTGCCAGATTAGAAGTCCGCACTCCTAACTACTACACCAAGCTGGATCTAGCAACTAACAGCATCAGGACTATTACTAAATCGAGCAGTGCCAAGACAGAAGTGATGTACCTCCGCCTAAACACAGCATATATATTCAGTACACTGCATACAAACCGGCTCCAGGTTTTTTCTCCATAACTTTATCCCTGGAGCTGCAAAGCTATATTCTGCAATGAAAAACTAAACCCAGTCTAAATATAATTCCAGCACACTAGAGAAAATCTTTAGATGCCTTTACCAGAATCCACCCCATGGTCCTTCACATACACTAACATAAAATTCACAGGATACAGAACAGCAGAGTAAAGGAGAGGGCAAATCTTTCAGAGAAGTCTTCAAGCTGGAATTCTTTCATTTTATGACTGGTAACACTGACATGCTACAGAAAGCTACTCCTCTGTGAACTCTTTTTATTTAAAAAAAAAGACTCATTCAAGAATGTAAGTTTTAAGCAGACGCACACTACCTCCAATGTTTCAGCTCTTTTTATTCATGCAGAAAGGACTTGTCCATGCTGTCCAGAGTGTGTCTGCAGCAAAAGGTTGTTTAGGGACAACTTAGCAGAGGCTTACATTAAGGATCTTGCTCCCATCACTACTGACCACAGCCACTGACACGGCGACTCCATCAAACTGTAGGCTGATGCATGTTCTGCTGCCCCTGCGTGGTGACTCTGAAGACCCAACAGCAACACACCTGTATTTCTCAGATGCATGAGATTAATGTATACTGAGAAAAGGGGAGGTGTTGTAAGTGCTCTATTTGAATATGGTGGCATCCCTAATTCTTTGGGTATATGAAGCGTTTTAGACAGCCTTTGTCAGGCAGATCACTGCTTGGCATTGTATTACTGGGGGCAGCTTCCCTTTCAAGCTGGGACAGCTCCAAACAGCCACCGGATTTTGTGAGCCCCAAAAAAGCCAGTGTGGTGTAGCAACTGGACTGTCAGATGAGGACCTGAAAGACCCAAGTTCAGACTTCACATGGAAAGCTGCTGGGTGACCTTGGGCCAGTTACACACCATCAGTATAATTTACCTGAAAGGGTTGTTGTGAGGCCCTGTCTGGACTTTACTTACAGTCAACGGCCCGAGTGGGCCGCGGACTGGTTGCGCCCACCCCCACCTACTCGGTGCCGGCACTCTGGTGCAACAGACACCAGTGTGCCCCAGCTTACCTCCGCGAAAGGAGGTGGGTGGCCTGGGGGAGGTGGCTCTCTTGGGGGTGGGTGGGGAGAGATGGGGCTGGCTGCCACTTCCCCACACTCCCTCAAGCTCCGTCACCGCCTCTGCGGCCCTCGCCAGGGGTTGCCACCGAGGGGCGCTGTCCCTCTGTGGCTGGGACGCGAGGGAGCGCCCACTGCCTGTCACCTCCCCCTGACCCCTCAAGCTCCGCCACAGACCTCAGTGCCACTATGGGTGCTCACGGTGAGAGGCAAGGCCCCTCTTCCAGGTAGTGGGGATGGAGGGCGGACTGCCTGCTGCCTCTCCCCCTACCCCAGGCTTGCTAACGACGGGCTTGCAGGCTAGTTGATGATATAAAATAATAAGATACAAGGTTGAAAAGTGGAGCAAGTATCTTTCAAATATGTAAATATTTCCATTCTACTTATAACAGAGGTTTGATTTGTGTATTGTCACCTAAGAGATAGCAAGCTGGACATTCCAAGAAATGAACAATGCATATGGGGTGTTACTTGCCTTTGATATTTCACCTGATATTTTCTCCACTATACCGTTTTTACGTCCCCAACTATGAAAATGAATACAACATAAACATAGCAATGTCTCCATCTAGCATCTCTCCGTAAGGGAGACCTATAATTTTTATGATGAAAGCGTTCAAAGGAGCACTTGAAAGGATGACAGAGGGCTTGATCCAGTCAACTTTCTCACTCAACCTTGTCCAGTTCTGCAGCTCCACTACAATGGTTTCTTTTTTTAATGTAAAGGTCCCATGATCTTTAGCACTGCCTTTTTTTCTCCAGCAGAAAAGCTGGTTGGATCCAACCCAGAAAACACAGGCTGCTGACGTTGCACACACCTGCTGAAAGGTAGCATCAGTGATATTAACTCCATGTTTTATACATCAGAGATGTTTCTGACACAACACAGCAGTTAGACTGCATGGTTCTCTCGGACCTCAGTCGCCTGTTCCATTCTCAATTATTCTTGGCCACCTTGACAGTATTCAGACAAAAAAGGCAAGGTTTTCTAAGGTCAAGCAAAGCGGCTGTATGTAAATAGTGCTGCTATTTATATACAGCTCTGTAGATTGCCACAAGCTAAGACAGTTTTGGCCTCTTGCTTTGTGATAGATGGATTCTGGTACACTGAGCAAATGCAGAGTTAACCAACACTGCAGTGAGAGGAAAAGAGAATTAAAAAGGGACTGTAACGATATAGCAGCTTAGATAAACCAACTACTCAATGCCAAATAATTCTCAGCCTCCACAAACTGCCTTCTTCCAGTTACCTGTTTTACCTGTAGCTCATCTACCACGGCAGAACATTTCTACTTGCAATCACCTTTCTTTTCAACTTGGCAGGAAAAGCTGGTATTTTTGAAGCCTGGTTTTCCTCACCGCTAGGATAAACGTAGCCCAATAAAAGTACAGGTAAT
This sequence comes from Paroedura picta, assembly GCF_049243985.1. Classification (NCBI taxonomy): domain Eukaryota; kingdom Metazoa; phylum Chordata; class Lepidosauria; order Squamata; family Gekkonidae; genus Paroedura; species Paroedura picta. The sequence goes on from NC_135372.1 coordinate 909,783, forward strand.
TCAAGGATCCATCCAGACAATAAAAAGAAGAGTGCAGCATAGCAAACAGAACCAGAATGGTTGTATGACCCAAATGCTTCATACACTATCTATGAACTCAGTTGGATTTCTGAATATTTACCAAATCCAATGCCCCCATTCACTACTCAGGGCTTGCTCCAAGCATGAACAGCATCTGGCTGTATACACTTTGATTTGTTCTGCACCTTGAAGTATGCTCATTAATTTCTTTGAAATATTTAACAAAATCTTTAGTATTATCTTCCTGTTGTCTTGAGATTCAGCACTGCAGGAAGATACCTTCAAATTATTCCACTTACCAAACAAGTATTCACCGATCTTGTAAGCTTGCATTCTGCAAGATGGCAGTGAGATGAGGTGGTTTAAACCAGGGGGAGGAGGAAGATATGGGAATGTTCACACCCTTTCTAACCTTTTCTCATCACAAAACACAAAGGTGGTGTGGTTAGGAATAATAACCTTTCTCCGTCACAGGCGATGTGTGATGCCTGGTCTATAAGGAATGATCCCCCCCCCCAGGATTTCTTCAGCAGGCCCAACAAAATATGGAACTGATATGTGTGAAGGCAAAACTGTTGCCCTGAAGAGCTCGCTTCCTTCGGATTCTCTGTCCTCCACCCATCCCGGACAAAAGGGGGAGTGAGAATGCAGCTGCACAGGTCCTCACAGTGACTCCATGAAAAACATACATATGACCTGTGATCTCCCAGCTGCCCAGCCTCCAGATTGGGGGCCGGATCAGATTCAAGATTTTGGTTCTGACCTCAAAGCTCTAAAATCTCTGGGACTTTCATATCTATGGGACTGCCTTGTCCATTCTGGCCCCTGAGAAATGTTATGTTCTAGTGAACAAAATCTGTTTAGTATCCCCAGTCCAAAGGAAGTTAAATTAGCTTCAACCAGGGCTATGGTCTTCTTGGCACTGGCGGATCATTCTACTAGAGATCAGGGCCCTGAGGGACCTTGCACAGTTCCACAGGGCCCACAAGGCAGAACTGTTTTGCCAGGCTGATGGTTGAGGTCTAGAAGCAATTTTACAGTTTCCTGGCCTCCCTGTCTAAACCCCATCCAACTAAATTCCATTGGAGCAGATATTTTATGACTCCTCCCTTTCTTTTTAGATTCCTCATGTATTTTTAATCCTTCTGTAAGTCTCCCTGAGCCTCTGGGGAAGGGTGGGGTATAAATGCAAAAAATAAATACATCTTATTTGGAATTCAGAATTTTGCAAAAAAAAATTTTTTTTAAGTTGAAAAAACACCTAAAACCAAGAACTTATGTTACTGGGTCCACAAGGATCAAACATTCCCGATTTTTAGCCACCAGAAACATCACCAGGTTTGGCCTTTGGATTTCTGATTTGACCTTGTATCGTTGGCTCTGAGCATTTTGTTCACAATTAGCAGCAAGGAAAAGCATTTCTGAACTGTGGCTCCATCCTAGTTTCTTTTGGTGTTGCCCAACTTTCTCACTTCTGCCTCCACATACAGCCCGAAATGCTGCTCCAGATGATGAGGAAGAGTTAAGAAAAGTCAGAGGTCTACAGTGGAAGGGGGAAGCAAAGTATTGCCATAGCGGTCTCCATGGGCTCCAAGCCATTAAATCCAATCTTGCAACCCCCTCAACAAAACTTATTGGCCCATTATGCACGGGGGGAATAGCGCGCATTCGGGATGGAATGGTGGCGACTAAAATCACCGATAACACACGGTGCTGGCTGCAACCAGCCGCAGATTTGGTGCATGCCGCCGAAAAAGCCGTGTTAACGAAACGTGGAGGAAAGCGCAGCTTCTGGGTGATCGGGGCGCAACCAGAAGCGGTGCCGGGGTCGCCGCATGCATAATCGGTTACTCTGGGTTTTGCCGCCGTTGCGTCCCATCCCGTCCCGTCCCATGCATAAGCAGTTTGCTTCGCTTCTTCCCCCTCCGCGTTTTCCATGTGACCCGAAATCGCCGTTTCAGCAGCCATGCATAATGGGCCATTAGGGAGCAAAATATCTGCTGGTGATCAGGCAGGCAGGGTCATTAATTTCAGTTACCTAGGCCTTCACTGTTATCGCTTCGTCACCCAAAGACAAATCATAATAGTCACAGATGACCAACAATCCTAGAGTAAATCTATACTCTTGCCTCCCAATCTTTTGTGGATCAACAACGGAATTTAAAGAATTAGATGCAAGTCTCTTTCAATGTTTATGATGGCTACATAGCAACCAACAAAGCCAGGCCCCCAAAAGCAACTCTGAGAAGACAAACCAGGAAGAGGCAGGAAGGGTAGTGAGGGACAAAACACAAACAAATGCAGTCACACATAGACTTCATTTCAGTTTGGAAGAATCATTGAGGGGCTTTGTGAAAACGTTCATATAAAAGGTAAGTTTTGAAAAGTTTCATTGAGAAAGCTATCCAGACTCCAGAAACCAAAGCATCACAGAATGCTGAACAGAAACCAATAAGCAAGTTATTCCTGTGATGATCGCAATTCAACATCCCATTCAGTTTAACATCACAATTTGAACATCACAGGACTGATATCCTTCCCCAAGCAGAGAAGATGGTAAAGGAAACTATATAGTTACTGTAAGATGCTGGCTTCAAATGTGTCTCAATTTTAAAAAGAAAAGGCAAACACAACCCAAATTTTTAGTTTCATTTTCTACTCAAGAATAATCATATTACTTCTTATTACTGTATTTAATATGTTTAGAGTAGGTGGCTTATGCTAATTACCAAAGCAGCATAATGGGGTCCCCTTCACAGTTTTGACATATCTGGAGGACTTCCCAGAAAGATATAACTTGGTAAGGCTAAGAGACAAAGCAAGTGCCAGGAAGTATTGAATGCTGAAAGCACCTGAGAGTCCGTTAAGGTGGATGGGCAGAGGGGAAACCGGCCCTCATAGGCCCTTGAAAGCTTATGGAATCCTGGATGAGACGATTCTGCAGAGAGGGACTTACAAACCATTTATTGCCCACCAACCCCAAATTCTCCTGGGGTCTCCAGCTTGTTTTCTTAACAGTCGTTAATGGCACTTCATGATCAAGTGTTTGTCTCAGGCCTACCTACAGAAAAGACTCCAGTCTCTTAGGAAGATCCCCTTACAGTTGAAAAAACTACAAACAAGACATACTGATCCAAATAACTGCCTGATTTGGACTAAGAGCCAGTTTCATGTAGTGGTTAAGAATGGCAGTTTCTAATCCAGCTAGGTTTGATTCCCTTCTCCCCCACATGCAGCCAGCTGGGTGACTTGGGCTTGTCACAGCTCTGATAAGAGCTGTTCTGATTGAGCAGTCCTGTCAGAGCTCTCTCAGCTTCACCTATCTCATAGGGTGTCTGTTGTGGGGAAAGGGAAGGTGATTGTAAGCCCCTTTGAGACTCTTAGTAGAGAAAAGCCGGATATCAAAACCAACTCTTGTTCTAAGCATGCTCAATGTCCACAGAATAAGAGTTTATGATATCCAGGGAAAGGAAGATTTGTTCAGCTGGAAAAATCAACATATCTACTCCCAACTTCCTCATGAGTCTCCAATTCTCCAAAGGTTAGAACTAGTTTAGTATAGCCTGAAATTCAACAATTGCTTATTATTTCAAACTGCAGCCTAGTAAGCAAGGATTTAAAAATATTCTTTCAGCTCTTTCCTGGCGTACTGTAGACATCCTGCTCAACATTTGGAACATGGTGACTAAGGAGAAGATATACAAAAAGGCTAAACCAGTGAGCTATTTTAGGGTTACAGATTAAAAGCAGAAAGTCTTGGAAAGGTTTTACAAAAAAAATTTTTTTTCTTTTCAAATCTAGCTATTCCTGTAGTGAAGCTGCTCTGTGGAACAAGCATGAATAAGGACCACAAGACATCCTCTGAGGTCTAATCTGTATATGGCAGAACGAGCAGAGAAGTCAGAAGAAATACAAGGAGCATCTTCTTTTAAGTCTGTCTCCATCTCAAAGCCTGAAAGCAAACCATACCTCACACAGGACTTCTAGAAGAGGGGAATCTCAGACTTTGTGACCAACTCTGATGAGTCACCAAAATTTCCTCCTGCATAGATAGATGTTCATTGTCCTTCAGCAGCAGGGGACATATGAGAGGCACTGGGATGGCAGCAAGGGTTCAAGCAACAATGGGACACCGCAGCTAGGAAAATGGACAAGGAGAGGGCAAGCAACATACCCTCAGAGGACCTTTGAGAAGACTGGAACACTCCATGCTGTGTATAAAGCAAGGCAAACATAGGAAACAGCTGCAGTCTTATGAGGGATCCCTGTATGACCTTGAGCCCCCCACTGTACAGAGGTGCAAAGTTGGCAAGCCCTCCTGAGTCTTACATATTAAAAACCAGTCAATTCTTTATCAGCTATTCAAAGACACACGCATGTATGTATGTCCCTCTGGATATGTTCTTCAACGATGACCTTCACAACACTATACTGAGGGAACAGCACTCCACCCCAAAGAGGCCTTTGATCTCTACTGAAGTAAAAGCACCTCAATCACCAATTTGTCTATCTGGGTCTGCACTGTCTTTTGCTCCCCAGGGTATGAGAGAGAAAGGCTTTTCCCAGCATGTGCTAACCCATGATTCTTTAACCAGAGACTGAACTTGGGGCTTTCTGTGCACAAAGCAAGAGCTTTCCCACTAAGCCTCAGCTTTTTGGTTTGTGAGCTTCTCCTCCACTAAGCAAGCCCCCCCCCCCCCCCCCCGCTGTAAAAGCCTTAAGGATCAGTGACAGTCATTCTCCCTCACACATTTTTTTCAGACCTGTAACCACCCATTACCAAATGGCCCTTTCTCCTAGAATCACAAAAAGTGTTTGTGCCAGCATGTTTAGACCCACATTAAGTGGGAGAAAAGCAGGATATACTAAACATTTTAAACACAAATTATCTAAACTGACAACCTCCCCGTTGCTCTCCATCCTCACAGCAAACCCCTTCTAGCAACACCTACTTTGGGAAGAAAATAGTGGGGTAGATCTGGCCATCCTCTAACTTAACATGGAAGAACGTTCCTTGGATTGGAGGCAAGATTCAAGCTTGTGCCAAGGTATGAACAAATAAACTTTATTTATGATACATCCCAGCAGCTGACCACCAGTACCCACGTTTTCTAAAAGATTCAACTAGTACTCTTGTTTCTGCTTCAACAATTGCTGACACCCCTCCCCACTTGCCCTTCACGATTCCTCTCACCTTTCCCATCACATCCACTAATTTCAAACTTTCACCCAAGCAGACTAAAACAGGGGTCACCTTCTTTTGCTCTCCTAGGGCCACTGAACACGTACAATTCAAACCCATTTCACTCCCTCTCCCCAAATCTGAAGAAGCCACCATAACCAGACTACTCCTCTGGCGCAGGACGACCCTCCTTACTGTATTCTGCAGAGCTCAGACTGCTAGTGCAAGGTCCCAGCCTTGGTTAGCCCTTGGGGGGGAAGACCACCATGGCAGGCCAGAGTTGTTGCAACACAGAGGCATGCATGCAGTTAGCTGGGTGACCTTGAGCTAGTCACAGTCCTGGCAGAGCTGTTCTCACAGAGTAGTTCTCTTATAACTCTCAGTCTCACCTGCCTCTTAGGGTGTCTGTCACGGGGAGAGAAAGTGAAGGTGATTGTAAGCTCCTTTGGGGCTTCTGGTAGAGAAAAGTAAGGTATACAAACCAACTCTTCTTTGAGAGTCTGCATGGTGTGTAGGCTAAGAGTAGTGGCCTCTAATCTGGAGAGCTGGGCTTGATTCCCCACTTCTCCTCCACTCAGCTGGGTGACCTTGGGCGAGTCACAGTCCTACTAGAGCTGTTCTCACAGAGAAGTTCTCTTAGAGCTCTCTCAGCCACACCTACCTCACAGGGTATCTTTTGTGGGGGAGAGGAAGGGAAGGTGATTGTAAACTGCTTCAGGATTCCTTTGGGTAGTGAGAAGTGGGGCATAAACAGAAGCCAACTTTGCTTGGAGCTCCCGCACGGCGCAGTGGTTTGGAGCGGGGGCGGCTGCGGATTCCCCCCCCCTCCACACGCAGCCAGCTGGGTGACCTTGGGCCGGTCCCAGTCCTGCTAGAGCTATTCTCACGGAGCAGTTCTGCCAGAGCTCTCTCCTGCTGTGGGGAGAGGAAGGCGGTGGTAAGCCAATTCGAGCCTCCTCCTCCTCCTCCTCCTCGCGGGGGAAAGCGGGGCTCCCCTTCCTGCTCCCACGCGGGGCCTGCCCCCTCCCCCTCCCCCTCCCCCTCCCCCCCCGCAGCGCCCACGTGACCCCCGCCCCTCCCCTCAGCGTCGTCTCTCTCACCCGATCTCGTCGGCGCCCCCCACGCTGTTCATGGCCGCGGCGGGGCCGGGGCTGGGCCCGGTCGGCTGCCCGTGCGCTTCCTCCAGCGGCCTCCTTCCTTCCTTCCTCCCTCCCTTCCTTCCTTCCCGGCTTGCTCCCTCCGGCCTCGGGACTCTTCTTCCTCCTCCTCCTCCTCCTCGCCGCCGCCGCCGCCGCCTCCTTTACCTCACACAGAGGGCCCGGCGACAGGCAGCGGGCGTCGCGCGCATGCGCACGCGCGCCTGCCCTTCACCGCCTATCCCGGCTGCGTCGGCCGCTGTTGCCAACGGCCGCTTCCACTGGCCGGCTGCGCGCGCAGCGCCTCCCGACTACCCCGCCGTTCTTCGCCCCGACCCTTTCTAGAAACGTCATCGCACGCTACGGGGTTTCCGGAAGGGGAAGAGGAACGGCTCTCGCCTCGGAAGTCTTGCCTTTGATGGGAAATGTAGTCTCGGTTTCGCGGAGAAGGAGGAGAGCAAGTGTGCGCCTGCGCGTTAACTCCCGTGGCGCGCGTTCTCCCGGGAGACGTAGTTTATTTTGGTAAGAGCGGCCGCCAAGTATTGGCAGTCGGCGCACGCTGGAAAATGCACTTAGAATTGGATCTCCCTCTTCACACCGCAAGAGCACGTGGAAAGTGCGCTGTTCACCGTCTGCGGAGCGAGCAGGCAGGAGCCCTTCCTCAAGGACTTTCTCCTTTTTGGCATTTCAAGAAGCCGTTTAACCCCCCCACGACCCCCCCACGTTCATTCCTAAACCTGCCCGTGGAAAACGCCCCCCCCCCTGTGGTGTCCTGCTGTGCAAGACACGCGCAAAGGATTCTGTGTGGCGGGAAAGGCTGGCTTTCGACACACAAGTAATTCATCTTCATACTTTAAAGGGGGTTTTGTGGTATCACTGACAGATTTATTGCAGCATAGAAAATTATTTAGTCAATAATTGCTTAGAAAAGGATTTTACAATTGATTTAACTGTGCTAAGCTCACCTTGGTTTTGGTATAAGAGGTTTCACAACAGTCACCCTGTGAGGGAGGGGAGGCTGAGAGAGCCCTGAGATTACTGGAGAAGAAGAAGAAGAAGAAGAGTTGGTTCTTAGATGCTGCCTGTCTCTCCCCGAAGGAGTCTCAAAGTGCCTTCCAATCGCCTTCCCTTCCTCTCCCCACAACAGACACCCTGTGAGGGAGGGGAGTCTGAGAGAGCCCTGAGATTACTGGAGAAGAAGAAGAAGAAGAAGAAGAAGAAGAGTTGGTTCTTAGATGCTGCCTGTCTCTCCCCGAAGGAGTCTCAAAGTGCCTTCCAATCGCCTTCCCTTCCTCTCCCCACAACAGACACCCTGTGAGGGAGGGGAGTCTGAGAGAGCCCTGAGATTACTGCAGAAGAAGAAGAGTTGGTTCTTAGATGCTGCCTGTCTCTCCCCGAAGGAGTCTCAAAGTGCCTTCCAATCGCCTTCCCTTCCTCTCCCCACAACAACCCTGTGAGGGAGGGGAGTCTGAGAGAGCCCTGAGATTACTGGAGAAGAAGAAGAAGAAGAAGAAGAAGAAGAAGAAGAAGAAGAGTTGGTTCTTAGATGCTGCCTGTCTCTCCCCGAAGGAGTCTCAAAGTGCCTTCCAATCGCCTTCCCTTCCTCTCCCCACAACAGACACCCTGTGAGGGAGGGGAGTCTGAGAGAGCCCTGAGATTACTGGAGAAGAAGAAGAAGAAGAAGAGTTGGTTCTTAGATGCTGCCTGTCTCTCCCCGAAGGAGTCTCAAAGTGCCTTCCAATCGCCTTCCCTTCCTCTCCCCACAACAGACACCCTGTGAGGGAGGGGAGTCTGAGAGAGCCCTGAGATTACTGCAGAAGAAGAAGAGTTGGTTCTTAGATGCTGCCTGTCTCTCCCCGAAGGAGTCTCAAAGTGCCTTCCAATCGCCTTCCCTTCCTCTCCCCACAACAGACACCCTGTGAGGGAGGGGAGGCTGAGAGAGCCCTGAGATTACTGCAGAAGAAGAAGAGTTGGTTCTTAGATGCTGCCTGTCTCTCCCCGAAGGAGTCTCAAAGTGCCTTCCAATCGCCTTCCCTTCCTCTCCCCACAACAGACACCCTGTGAGGGAGGGGAGGCTGAGAGAGCCCTGAGATTACTGCAGAAGAAGAAGAGTTGGTTCTTAGATGCTGCCTGTCTCTCCCCGAAGGAGTCTCAAAGTGCCTTCCAATCGCCTTCCCTTCCTCTCCCCACAACAGACACCCTGTGAGGGAGGGGAGTCTGAGAGAGCCCTGAGATTACTGGAGAAGAAGAAGAAGAAGAAGAAGAAGAGTTGGTTCTTAGATGCTGCCTGTCTCTCCCCGAAGGAGTCTCAAAGTGCCTTCCAATCGCCTTCCCTTCCTCTCCCCACAACAGACACCCTGTGAGGGAGGGGAGTCTGAGAGAGCCCTGAGATTACTGGAGAAGAAGAAGAAGAAGAAGAGTTGGTTCTTAGATGCTGCCTGTCTCTCCCCGAAGGAGTCTCAAAGTGCCTTCCAATCGCCTTCCCTTCCTCTCCCCACAACAGACACCCTGTGAGGGAGGGGAGTCTGAGGGAGCCCTGAGATTACTGGAGAAGAAGAAGAAGAAGAAGAAGAAGAAGAAGAAGAAGAAGAAGAAGAAGAAGAAGAAGAAGAAGAAGAAGAAGAAGAAGAAGAGTTGGTTCTTAGATGCTGCCTGTCTCTCCCCGAAGGAGTCTCAAAGTGGCTTCCAATCGCCTTCCCTTCCTCTCCCCACAACAGACACCCTGTGAGGGAGGGGAGTCTGAGAGAGCCCTGAGATTACTGGAGAAGAAGAAGAAGAAGAAGAGTTGGTTCTTAGATGCTGCCTGTCTCTCCCCGAAGGAGTCTCAAAGTGCCTTCCAATCGCCTTCCCTTGCTCTCCCCACAACAGACACCCTGTGAGGGAGGGGAGGCTGAGAGAGCCCTGAGATTACTGGAGAAGAAGAAGAAGAAGAAGAAGAAGAAGAAGAAGAAGAAGAAGAAGAAGAGTTGGTTCTTAGATGCTGCCTGTCTCTCCCCGAAGGAGTCTCAAAGTGGCTTCCAATCGCCTTCCCTTCCTCTCCCCACAACAGACACCCTGTGAGGGAGGGGAGTCTGAGAGAGCCCTGAGATTACTGGAGAAGAAGAAGAAGAAGAAGAAGAAGAAGAAGAAGAAGAAGAAGAAGAAGAAGAAGAAGAAGAAGAAGAAGAAGAAGAAGAAGAAGAGTTGGTTCTTAGATGCTGCCTGTCTCTCCCCGAAGGAGTCTCAAAGTGCCTTCCAATCGCCTTCCCTTCCTCTCCCCACAACAGACACCCTGTGAGGGAGGGGAGGCTGAGAGAGCCCTGAGATTACTGGAGAAGAAGAAGAAGAAGAAGAAGAAGAAGAGTTGGTTCTTAGATGCTGCCTGTCTCTCCCCGAAGGAGTCTCAAAGTGGCTTCCAATCGCCTTCCCTTCCTCTCCCCACAACAGACACCCTGTGAGGGAGGGGAGTCTGAGAGAGCCCTGAGATTACTGGAGGAGAAGAAGAAGAAGAAGAAGAAGAAGAAGAAGAAGAGTTGGTTCTTAGATGCTGCCTGTCTCTCCCCGAAGGAGTCTCAAAGTGGCTTCCAATCGCCTTCCCTTCCTCTCCCCACAACAGACACCCTGTGAGGGAGGGGAGGCTGAGAGAGCCCTGAGATTACTGGAGAAGAAGAAGAAGAAGAGTTGGTTCTTAGATGCTGCCTGTCTCTCCCCGAAGGAGTCTCAAAGTGCCTTCCAATCGCCTTCCCTTCCTCTCCCCACAACAGACACCCTGTGAGGGAGGGGAGGCTGAGAGAGCCCTGAGATTACTGGAGAAGAAGAAGAAGAAGAAGAGTTGGTTCTTAAATGCTGCCTGTCTCTCCCCGAAGAAGTCTCAAAGTGGCTTCCAATCGCCTTCCCTTCCTCTCCCCACAACAGACACCCTGTGAGGGAGGGGAGTCTGAGAGAGCCCTGAGATTACTGGAGAAGAAGAAGAAGAAGAAGAGTTGGTTCTTAGATGCTGCCTGTCTCTCCCCGAAGGAGTCTCAAAGTGGCTTCCAATCGCCTTCCCTTGCTCTCCCCACAACAGACACCCTGTGAGGGAGGGGAGGCTGAGAGAGCCCTGAGATTACTGGAGAAGAAGAGTTGGTTCTTAGATGCTGCTCTACCCAGAGGAGTCTCAAAGTGGCTTCCAATCGCCTTCCCTTCCTCTCCCCACAACAGACACCCTGTGAGGAAGGGGAGGCTGAGAGAGCCCTGAGATTACTGGAGAAGAAGAAGAAGTGTTGGTTCTTAGATGCTGCCTGTCTCTCCCTGAAGGAGTCTCAAAGTGGCTTCCAATCGCCTTCCCTTCCTCTCCCCACAACAGACACCCTGTGAGGGAGGGGAGGCTGAGAGAGCCCTGAGATTACTGGAGAAGAAGAAGAAGAGTTGGTTCTTAGATGCTGCCTGTCTCTCCCCGAAGGAGTCTCAAAGTGGCTTCCAATCGCCTTCCCTTCCTCTCCCCACAACAGACACCCTGTGAGGGAGGGGAGGCTGAGAGAGCACTGAGATTACTGGAGAAGAAGGAAGAAGGAAGAAGAAGACTTGGTTCTTAGATGCCGCTTTCTCTACTCGAAGGAGGCTCAAAGCGGCTTCCAGTCGCCTTCCCTTCCTCTCCCCACAACAGACACCCTGTGAGGGAGGGGAGGCTGACAGAGCCCTGAGATTACTGGAGAAGAAGAAGAAGAAGAAGAGTTGGTTCTTAGATGCTGCCTGTCTCTCCCCGAAGGAGTCTTAAAGTGGCTTACAGTCGCCTTCCCTTTCCCCACAACAGACACCCTGTGAGGGAGGGAAGGCTGAGAGAGCCCTGAGATTACTGTTGAAGAAGAAGAAGGGTTGGTTCTTAGATGCTGCCTGTCTCTCCCCGAAGGAGTCTCAAAGTGGCTTCCAATCGCCTTCCCTTCCTCTCCCCACAACAGACACCCTGTGAGGGAGGGGAGGCTGAGAGAGCCCTGAGATTACTGGAGAAGAAGAAGAAGAGTTGGTTCTTAGATGCTGCCTGTCTCTCCCCGAAGGAGTCTCAAAGTGGCTTCCAATCGCCTTCCCTTCCTCTCCCCACAACAGACACCCTGTGAGGGAGGGGAGGCTGAGAGAGCCCTGAGATTACTGGAGAAGAAGAGTTGGTTCTTAGATGCTGCTCTACCCAGAGGAGTCTCAAAGTGGCTTATATTCTCCTTCCCTTTCTTCTCCCTAAAACAGACACCTTGTATGGGAGGTGAAACTGAGAGAGCCTTGATATTACTGAAGAAGAAGAGTTGGTTCTTATATGCCGCTTTTCTCTACCCAAAGGAGGCTCAAAGCGGCTTACAGTCACCTTCCCATTCCTCTCCCCACAACAGACACCCTGTGAGGTGGGTGAGGCTGAGAGAGCCCTGATATTGCTGCTCGGTAAGAACAGCTTTATCAGTGCCGTGGCGAGCCCAAGGTCACCCTGCATGTGGGGGAGCGCGGAATCAAACCCAACAAGTACATACTGGTATTTTTTGTGTTCCGGAATATATGACCAGTGAGGCAGAGAAAATTTATCTCCACTTATTTACTCTTTTGTTTTAAGGATCCAAAGGAGCTTAACATTCTCTTCTCCCTTCTCATAGAATCATTGAGTTGGAAGGAACCACATGGGTCATCTAGTCCAACCCCCCTGCACTGTGCAGGGCACTCACATCCCTATTGCTCATCCATTGTAACCTGCCACCCCCTTGAGACTTCACAGAATCTGTCCGTCAGATGGCTATCCAGCCTCTGTTTAAACATTTCCAAAGATGGAGGATCCACCACCTCCCGAGTAAGCCTGTCCCACTAAGAAACTGCTCTGTCAGGAACTTCCTGGTGTTAAGACTGAATTTTTTAAAAATTAATTTCATTCCATTGGTTCTTGTCCATTTCTCTGGGCCAAGAGAGAAAAACTCTGCTCCATCCTCCATATGGCAGCCTTTTAAATACTTGAAAATGGTTATCAAATCCCCTCTCAGTTGTCTGTTGTCCATGCTAAACAGACCAAGGTCCCCCAACCTTTCCTCACACGTCTTGGTCTCCAAGCCTCTTTGTTGCCCTCCTCTGGACACGCTCCAGTTTATCAACATCCCTCTCCAACTGTGGTTGTTCTATGTTCAGAACAATCCTGTGAGGGTGGCTATGCTGAGTAGACTGGAACCTGGGTTTCTCGACTCCTTATGTAGTCTGACACTTTAGCATTACACCACTGTCGCCTCTACATCATGCTGCATTTTATAAGCCTTCCTATTTCAGCAGCAGACGCAGCCTACCTTGGCTTTCAGAAGCCAGACTGTGCTTCCCAAAATCCCTTCCTATTCAGCCTCTTCAGAGATTCAGGAACCAGGGGGCATTAGGTGGTGGGGCTCAAGGCTGCCAGCTCCAGTGTCTGCATGCCAGGGAGCCACAGCCTCCCCATCCAAGGAAGACTGCCTTTGAACACGGAGCTTCTATTTAGCCATCATGATTTAGGCTGACTGATATCTCTTATACGAAATTGTCTAATTGCCTTTCAGTGCCCTCCCAGAACCAACTCTTCTTCTTCCTCCTCTTCCTCTTCCTCTTCTTCTTCTTCCTCCTCCTCTCCTTCTCCCAGAATCCCATTGTCACGAGGCCCACAATTTCATCGCAGACTATGTGAAGAAGCTCTGCTTTATGCTTGTATTAAGTCTATAGTACCTGCCATTTTCTTTGCAAGGCCAGACGTTCTGGTCCAGGGGTCCCCAACCTTTCTCATCCTGCAGGGACCTTTGGATGGTTGCAACACAAAATGGCCACCAGGGAAGGTGGAGCCACATACGCCATGGAGCCCGTGAGCACCATGTTGAAGGCCCCTGTTCTTGGGGTTATCACTGTCCTCTTTCTAGAGGACATGTTCTCCTTTTATGATATCCATCCTTTTGGGGGTTATTTTAAATAACTGGATGAAAAGGTCCTCTTTTGGGGTTTGGAAGGGCAGGATGACTGATTGATTGCATTTTTAGACGCCCTCTTGGCAAGCCCTCCTAGAGAATAGCAGTGATCACAGCTTAACTAGCAGGGGGGTTTAAAATGAGATTTGTCCTAGGGATCACTTCTTAGAAGCAGTCCGTCAGGAAATGTGCCACCTTTTTTGTTCTCCAAAATGCGGTAACCCTGCCTGTTCCAGTAGTACAGGAATCTGCAGTTCATCAGTTTCCAAGGGCAATTCACCTAAAACTTAGAAGAATCTGCACTGTGATCTCCTTCCAGCAGATGTCCTCCCAATCCCTTCTCTGTTCCCAGTTTCTCAACAGCAGACTCAGCATTTCCCAACTTGTGTCTATTTAAAGTCGGTCCAGAGTCCAGCAGGCTATTCCTTTTCTGAGTGCTTGCTCTTGCCTGCCTCAGACGCCTCCTGTCTTTGCTGCACAAAACCAGCCATGGCTTCCTCCACGGCTGGCCACCCCATCTTTTCGGAAGGAGAGAACTGCAAGCCCTCCTGGACAGAAGCATCTGCAGGCTACGATCAAACGGACACCCACCTGGAGATCCTGGGGAAGCCGGTGATGGAGCGGTGGGAGACCCCCTACATGCACTCCCTTGCAACTGTGGCCGCCTCCAGAGGTAAGAGGAGCAGGCAAAACGTATGCAGCACCTTTCTTTCTTTTCTTTAAGTACTCCTATTATGACAAATTTATTTCCAAATTTCTGGGCTGCCTCTTCAGGGAATCTGTCTGAGGTTGGCGTACAAATTGAAACATAACAACAAAAAGCATGCTACAAGTTCTTAAAATCCAACTGGAGCACAAGCACACGCACGCACACGCACGCACAGCATGGACCACTTACAGGTGTCTCAAGCAGGCTGAAAGCAGATAAGAAAGCCTCAGAGGTAAGGGAGACCTGGCCCACTCAGGTGGATAGCTTGATGGTTTTGACTGTTTGTATTGTTTCATCAGAGTTTGCATTTATGGAGAATTTTAAAATGTTGTACACTGCCTCAATCGTATTAGGAAGGGGAGGTTTAGAAATGTTAATAATAATAATAGAAAATGAGTGTTAAAAGACTGAAGCATAGAGCAAACTTTTTACTTCTGTAGAACTCTTCATTGTACTGAATATTCAGTGCCAAAAATCCCCAAAGGACTGATTGATTCATTCATTCATTCTTCATTGTTTATTTATTATGCTTATATTAATCATTACTCCTGGCCAGTTGGGTCGAGGGAGCTTACAAAGCTAAGTTTGTGTCGGGGCTGCAGCAAAATGGCCCCTGCTCATGGTCCTGGTTCCTCCCGCCAGCCTTGTCAAAGCTGGACCCCCCCTGAAACTACCCTCCCAAAACCGGTGCCCGTTTCCAAGGCAAGGACATCCTGACCCTTCCCATCTGAATGTATTTATTTAGAATCTAATTTCTAGACCACTTATCCCAGCAAGCGGACTCAGGGCAGCTTACAACGAACATTTATATTTAAGACCGTTCTAGTCATCATCAAAGTATGATAAAACACTATTCAGTTATTTAAGTTCAGAGTTCCACAGAGACACAGCTCTGCACAGATCAGACGCAGAAAGGGGACCTGTGTCTCATGGATCAACTAAAAGGAGAAAAAGACGATGCAGTAAAAGTGCTACACTCAATATGCCAGCAAATTTGGAAAACTCAACAGTGGCCACAGGATTGGAAAAGGTCAGTTTACATTCCAATCCCAAAGAAGGGCAATGCCAAAGAATGTTCACACTACCGCACCATTGCACTCATTTCTCATGCCAGCAAAGTTATGCTCAAAATCCTACAAGCTGGGCTCCAGCAATATGTGGGAACGCCGTCTATTGATTACTGGAGACTGGGCATCTAAAGGAGTGCAGGGTGTGGTGTCCTCTAATGTTACAGGACTGAATTGGGGTAGCCACCTCAGTTGCTCGAAAGAGGACCCAGTTTATTAAAGCACAAGCTTTTGTAGGCTTAGTGCTCCCACTGCATTGGATGCATGAATTGAAATATCCGTCAGCAGAGAGAAAGCAAACTTTAAAACTTATGAATGGGAAAAGTTATGAATGGGGAAAGCAACATCCAAGCGCCAATCTTGGGACATCATCTAGGGGCCTCTTACCAGTGGCTGGCCCCAGGACGGCTTGATCAGCTGTTACCAGGAGAAGGGCCTTCTCAGCTGTGCCCCCTTTGGAAAGCACACGAGAACACCCATGCCCCACTGGGTTTGTTTCCTTTCCTCAAGGCATGAAAAGCTCGATTGTTTAGCTTGGCCTTTGGAGGATCACCACATGTTTGGGCTGTTTCAATAGCGGTAATGTGGATATGCTCATATTTTAATACTTCAGTGTTACTATTTTCTCTCTGTTGTTTGTTTGTATGTGGTTTTTAACTGATTGGTTTTAACGTGGTAAGTTGCCATGAGAGCCTTTGCATGTGCAGCAACTAAAAATCTAATAAATACTTTAAGGTTTGACAGGATATGCAGCAGCAGCACCGTTGTGATTGGCAATAAATTTGAGAATCAGCCTCACACTTAAGAAAGGGGTAGTCGTATTTAATTTCTTGTTGATAGGGTTGGGGTTAGTTCCTTTATGAAGTTCCTTTATGGTGGATTTCAAGTCAAGCAATGGAGCTTTTTGGACAGCCTTTCCCAACTTTTTCACCTCGGAGGAACTCCTGAAATATATTTCAGGCTTCATGGAGCCCTTCAGAGAACTGGGTATGGAAGTAAGATGCAGCAGCCAGCCAGCCAGCCAGCCAGCCAGCCAGCCAATCAGTCTTTTGCTGGAAAGAGACTGGGCCTGTGGAGCAACAGGGGAAGTGACATCTAGGGATGCCAGCATCTGAACTTCTGGGAAAGGCCGTGTAATCCCTGGGGAGCTCTTGCAGAACCCTGGTCGGGAATCCATGTTCTAGGGGGCTTAACACACGCACACAACTCGGCTGCTCTTCTTCTGTCCAAAACAGGCTTTTATCAGCTGGGCTACGAGCGAGGCCCCCTGACCCATTCTTTGGTTGCATTGCGGCTAAGAATAGCCACATGGTGAAATATCTACCACTTGTGGGCTTGATTCAAACGGAACGTCTCCTGCAACAGCTGCAGTCGGGGATCTAAGATATGAACAGAAGAGAGGGAAAGACCAACGAATCCATCTAATCCAGTGTGCTGTTTACTACAATGGCCAGCCAGTTACCTCTGGAAGCTCATGAGCAGCAGACAAAGGCAATATGTCTGTTGGATTCAGGTGCAGATTGTCTCTGGTCTCAGAGGTTTGTTTCCATTAAGCTGTAATCATTTAGTGCCTCTCTTTATTGAGATATCTACTTATCAGCATAGCCCAATCAGTCCAGAGACCGGGGCCATGAACAAGCCTTTCAGTGAGCCTGAAAAAGGCCACAGACCTGCAGGACAAAATCAGAAATATTAGGGGGGAATGGCTGGAGGGAGGGAAGAGAAGATGAACAAAGGGTATGTTGGCTGGTGGGTGGGAAGGGGAAAAGGAAACTGGAAAGGTGGACAGACCATGAGGGCTGACAGGAAGGAAGAAACAGTGGGGAAGGGTCAGTGAAATGCCCCTGCAAGTCCTTACGTGTGCCCCACTTTTGCATGGATCCCCTTTTTAAAAGTCATCTGAGCAATTATTGAGTACCACCTCACTTTGTGGCAAGTTACATCATCTCATTACACATGGTTTCAGCTGTCCTGAATGTATTGTTTGTCATTTTCAATTGAAAATTCACATGGGAAGATAGATACAAAGAGGAGGGGGGAGGGAAGTGTGCCTCAATAAATCTTGTATTTCAGAAGAATTCCTGTGCTCCAACTGAGGTTGCCATTAAACACAAAGAGAACATCTTGTCTTCTGCGTCTTTAATAACCAAAAGAGTAGTATGACAAATCCAATAAATTCTTGACTTGTCTTGCTCAGCTTCATTTCCCAGAAGTGGAAGGGGCAACCAGGGGCTCTGCTATTTTAGACTTACCAATAGGGAAGAACTGGTTGATGAGATAAAAGTTGGGGCTGCACTTGGTAGTAGTGACCATGTGATTTTTGGATCTTGGGGAAGAGAAAAGCTGTGCATAGTCACACACACAGGCTGGACTTCAGGAGAGCAAAATTTTAACAGACTTAAAGTTATGTTGGTTAGAATCCCACGGTCAGAAAAACATAAGGAGACGGAAGTCCAAGAAGGTTGGGAGTTTCTCAAAAGTGAAATACTGAAGGCCCAATAGCAGACAATTCCCTTGAGGTAGGAAATGGGGAGGAATCTAAATAAACCAGGATGGCTCCATAAACAGCTTTCAAAAGAATTGAGCAATAAAAAAGACTCATTTAGGAAATGGAAGGAGGAACGTAAATAACCGAGGATTGTAGGGAGAGTGTTAGAAAGGCTAAGGCTCAGTATGAGCTTAGGCTAGCAAGAGAATAATAAAGAGCAAAATCACAAGAAAGGATTCTTTAGTTATATGCAAAGTAAGAAAAATAATAGGGACATGGTAGGACCAGAAAGTGACATTGTAACAGGTGATGAAGGGAGGACTGAACTGCTCAATTCTTACTTCTCCACAGTCTTCTCTTGCGAGGGGAATCGTACTCAATGTGGCAAAATCATTTCACATGATGAGGGAGAGGAACTGTGCCTAAGATCACTGTAGGGCTAGTCCATAAACACCTGGTTTCTTTAAATGAAACCAAATCCTCTGGACCAGATTAATTGTCTGCAATTTCTGACCCCCTGACCTTTATTTTTGACAATTCTTGGAGAACAGATGAAATGCCAGAAGATTGGAGGTGGGCAAATGTGTTCCTATCTTCAAGGAGGGAGAAAGGAGGATCCAGGTAACTATTGCTCCATCAGCTTGATGTCTATAGCTGGCAAAATTTAAAAACAAATCATCAAACAGTCAGTCCTTGAGCAGCTATAGCAGATGGCTGTAATCACTACAAGTCAGCCTGGCTTTCTCAGGAACATCATGTCAGACTAACCTTTTTTGAGAAAGTTACTACCTTGCTAGATCATGGAAATGTGGCCATAGTTTACCTTGATTTCAGTAAGGCCTTTGCTAAGGTTCCACATGATGTTCTTATTAGCAAGATGATAAAAATGCGGTATATATCCTCTTACTGTTAGATGGATTGAGAACGCGTTGACAGATTGTACCCAAAGGGTGTTGTCATCTTCTTGGAGAGGAGTGACGAGTGGAGTACTTCAGGGATCTGTCCTGGGCCCTTTGTTGTTCAACACATTATTTGGATGAAGGAACAGAGGGGGGGCTTAATAAATTTGCAGATGATACTAAACTTGGAGGGGTAGCAAACGACAGAATCGGAATACAGGATTATCTTGGCAAGCTGGACAACTAGGCTAAAGTTAATGTTAATAGTGAAGTAAAGTTCTGCATTTAGGTAGAGAAAATCAAATGCATCCGTATCGGACGGGGGAGACTTGTCTTGGCACTGAAGATGAGGCAGCAGTCTGACTTGGTAGCTAAAAAGGCAAACAGGATTTGGGGCTGTATTAAAAGAAGTAGAGTGTCCAGATCATGTGGGGTGATGTTATCACTTTACTCAGCTCCGGTTAGACCTCACTTGGGAGTACCATGTTCAGTTTTAGGCATCACAACTGAAGAAAGATGTAGAGAAACTGGAGCGTGGCCATAGGAGGGCCACAAAGATGGTGAGGGGTTTGGAGAGCAAATCATATGAACAAAGTTTGGGGGAGCTTGTTTGGTTTAGCTTCAAGAGAAGGTGACTAAGAGGTGATACGATGGCCATCTTCAAGTACTTGAGGGGCTGTCATATAGAAGATGGAGCAGAGTTGTTTTCTGTTGCCCCAGAGGGTCGGACCAGAATCAATGGGTTGAAATTAATCTAAAAGAATTTTCAGCTAAACATCCAGAAGGTCCTCCTGACCGTCCAGAGCGGTTCCCCAGCGGAACAGGCTTCCTTGAGAGGTGGTGGGTTCTCCTTTTTTGGAAGTTTTTAAGCAGAGGGTAGATAGCCATCTGACAGACATGCTGATCTTATGAGCTTAGGCAGATGGCGAGTGGGTGGGCAGGAAGGGATGGGCCAGGGTTGGTCTCTTGTGGCCCTTCCTTTGCAGACCCAGGGAATCGCTGATCGCCACTGTGGGACGGTTGGTGAACTTCCTCCAGGCCAGGCTGGGTTCTGGAGATTTTTGGTGGGGAGATCAATGGGTCATGAAATTGGGGTCACTGTGGGTGGATAGCTTCTAGCATTGTGAAGGGGGTTGGACTAGATGACCCTTGAAGTCCCTTCAAACGCTATGATTCTGATTCTGTGAATCCTAGGTAAGGTCTAATTTGGCTGAGAGACTTCTTCAACTTTGTAATAGTAATTGCAGGCATCCAAAATATTAAAACAGAGGTCAAGGTCTCTTGGGAACCGAACAGAGGCCTCTTCACGTTTAAAGTTAACCCCTAGTTGGAATAGAGGAATTCTTCTGTTAACACACATTCCCCCCCCCCCCCCCGCCTTGCCTCTTTTTCACTGGCCAACTCTCCTCGTCTCTTCTAGAATTACACGGAGAGAAGAATTTCATTGCTCTTTATAAGCCTTCCCATCGGTCACCTTAGCTGTATTTCTAACGAGACAAAACTGTTTCAGACTTTGTTGCAGAGAGACACGCCGGCCACGTCACTTTCTCTTTTCCAGACACTTTTGCTGCTGTACAAATAACTCTTGTCCACGGCGAGCCGATCGGCGGTGTGGCTGCGGGGGAGGTTTCCACGCCCAGGCTGCCTGGCCAGTCAGTGGCTGCCACCGGCTCTCCTCTCTTTGCGTGTTGCAGGGGGCCGCGTGCTGGAAGTGGGCTTCGGCATGGCCATCGCTGCCACCAAGATCGGGGCGCTTGGCGTTGAGGAGCACTGGATCATTGAGTGCAACGAGGGGGTGTTCCAGAGGCTGCAAGCGTGGGCCAAGACGCAGCCACACAAGGTAGGGGTGCAAGGTGGCCAGGAAGGTGCGGCTGTGGGCTTTGTCCGCGGGGATGAATGGCTAGCCCAACCCCCCAATCTATTCCAGACCCTCTTCCCGATCAGTGTGCCCAGGAAGCTCCCTTATATCGAGTCGGACACTCAGGTCACTCAGCTATGGTCTACTCCGGGGTGCCGTGTAGGGATGCCAGCCTCCAAGTGGAAGTGGCAGGCCCCCTGGCATTGCAGACTATAGAGATCGGTTTCCCTGGAGTAAGGGGACGCTTTGGAGGGTGGACTCCATGGCATTGTGCCCCTCTGAGGTCCCTCCCCCCAGGTCTCCAGGCGTTTCCCAGCCAGCCTGGATCTGCCCATCCTACTCCCCCATCCCTGGCCGCTCATTCATTTGTTTGTTCATTTATTTCTGTGACGGCCCCTCTCCGGCTTACAACATGCCAAGTGTTTTTAGAAAGCAGGTGGGGCCAGGTGGGTCTTTTGACTGTCCATGGGGAGCTTGATGGTCTGTGGAGGTTTATGACAAACATTGCTTGGGCAGCAGCTGCCATCGCAAGACGACCTTCACCGTTGTGACTGAAAGTAACTTGCAGCAGCCATTTTGCAGCTGGCTCCACCTCCTGTGGCAGCCATTTTGTGGCTGCATTCACCATGCTGTCTCTCAGAATTCCAAAGGTGCCCACAAGCGCAAACAGGTAGGGGACCTCTGATGCGCGGACTCCAGGATCTTGAGCAGCATCGTCCCCAAGACCCTCTAAGTAGAAATGCCAGTGACTGAATCTGAGAATTCGTGTAGGCAAAATGGGAGGGGGGGAGGAGATGACAGGCTCTTGTCCCAAACTTAAGGTGACCAGATGGCCCCACTTTTGGAGGGACATCAGGGGGTACCTGGCAAATTGCACTTATGTTGAAATTAAAAACTATATATTACAATACTATTTCTGCCCTCTATGCATTCTATGAAACTTTTTGTTGCTCCTTATAGACCATCTAGATCTTACTCCCGGAGGTGCCCCTTGGCCCCTTCTGCGTGCGTCTCCACCCCCCAAGGTATTCATTACGAGAGAAGCACCTGAGAGTGCCGTTGTGAAGGGCGGCCTTTGCCTAATTCACAGCTCATTATCCAAGGCCCTTAGACCTCCGACTCCTGCGGCCTGATAGTTAAACCAGTTTAGAGTTGGCAAGGGCAGATGCTGGTGTGATCCTTTGACCTCAAATGCTGAGCAAGCCGGTTTGCTCTTTCGCAGCCCCTTGGAGCCACCAAAGCAAGTTAAACAGCAACTCAGCAAGGTTACTGAACAAGGTTTTATCCTGGAGACAAGCGCCTGTGTGCACGCAAACACTCAAAGGTGCCCCTGGACTCTGCTGCCCTAGGCCAACAGGGCTATCCACCTGGAACTGAGCCGGGTTACGCAAAAGGCCCGACAAAGCTTGCGTGGAGCCATAGTGGGTGAGGGAGGAAAATGCTCAAAAGTCATACAAGGCTGTCCCCCCACCCTGCTGCACCCCAGACCCACCCAAATATCACCCAATTGTCGCAGGGTAAAAATGAGCCCGCTTGTTCGCAGTTTGTGATGTTTGGATTGAGCTGAATTGGCAGGAGCTTTGATAAACAAGGCATGGTCTTTGGGATCAGGAGGTAGGCAGAAACCACCGCCAGTGCTGGAGCGCAGCAGCTGAGCTTCTCCCTTTGAAGGCTCACTGATCCGTTTCTCCCCCAAGGTCATCCCCCTGAAGGGTCTGTGGGAAGACGTCGTCCCCACACTGCCGGACGGACATTTTGACGGTAAGAGTTCTTCCAATGTCCAGCCTTGTTGCTGTGGTGTCTCCTTCCCGTCTTTTTTGCCAGATCCGATTTGTGGCTGTTTCCCGCCTTCTCCTGAAAGGCAACTGCAAGGCTGCCCAGACAGGGCTTTCTCCGGAAGCATGGCCCCCCCCCCCCGCCTTCCAGGTCCACTCCTTCCCTCTAGCTCAGGTCAGTTATGCCAGGCCTGTCCAAATTGATCAGTTCTTCTTTCCTGGGAATTAATGGCTGCTTTTCTCTTGGCAGTCAGAGTAGCTATTCATGTCTTTTATCATCACAATCATCACAATTTTGAAAGAGAGAAGCAGTTGTTTAAGGGCCCGCTTCCTTCCTCCCTTTTCTGGAGCGCCAACGGATTTAAAGAGCCAGGCCCCTGGGAAGGAACAAGGGGATAATGGATTTAAAGGAAGAGTTGTCAGGAGAATGGGGATCTTTGCTGAACGGAGCTTACTTGAAAACGGCCAGCTCGTGATGCACTGCTGGAGCATTCTTGGGAAATAAGGTGCTGAGTTACATGCCGTGCAGATCCACAGCTCTAACTCTGCTTGCAGCTGATTGTGGGGAAATGCACACTGCAAATGGTCCTTAGGGGGGAGCAAACCTGGTCACGACTAAGCAGTGGAAACCAGGAACTGCGGCCAACGAAGGAGAGGCGAGTGCACTCAGAGGTCAGCGGTTCTAGAGTCTGCAGCGGAACCTGGACTCTGAGAAACTGGGTTCACCAGGGCAGCGGGAGACAGCCAGCCCCTTCTTGCCAGTGTGGGCGCCTCCCCTGATCGGAGTTATTTGCTCTTATTAGGTAAGCATAAAGCATGCTCTGGGCTATGCAGTTGGGAAGGTGCCAGGAGCTTGTACACCGCAAGAGGGCAACACAGATGCCCGCTCCTTTGGGAGAACCTGGCCGTCTTTCAGAAACAGCTACAGACATTTTGCAAGGGGGCTCAAGTGTAATCCGTGGAAGAGAACCAGACAGCAGCACGGCACTTTGGGGCCACCTCCTTTCCTGGCTGGCTACAACCCTTTCTCCGGGGAGGGGCTCATGGCACCAAAGGGGATGGCAGGAAACCCGGGGCTGTGGGAAATAAGCCAGCCAGTCACTTCTGCAGCCCTCTCTAAACGAAAGCTCCCCAGAAAGAGGGTGTCATGTCGGGACTCAGACTGGGGCCTGGGCCAGGGAGGAAATCTGAGGTTCCCACAGTAGGCGGTTGGGGAACCCACCTGACTCTGTTGCAGCAAGAGATCAAATTGATTTCTCCAGCAGGGGTGGTCCAACTGCGGCCTTCCAGATGTCCATGGACTACAGTTCCCATGAGCCCCTGCCAGCATTGCAGTCCATGGACCTCTGGAGGGCTGCAGTTTGACTACCCCTTCTCCAGAGGGTCACACCCTCCTCACTGCAATCTATTCCTGACCCAGGCTGATAAGAGGGCCCAGCTACATGATTCATTTGCCCCCGGATCGGCACCGGCTGAGTGCACGGGGCTTGATTTGGATCAGGACCACGATACACAACAAGAGCGGGCTTCAGCTTGCTAGGCCTGTGGTTTCACAGGTGTGTGTGTAGGGCAGCAGTGCTCCTCTGGGGCCATTTCAGGGAAAGGGGTGAAGGAGGCGCAAGATGCTCCAATCCAAATCACTCCCACACTTCAGGCCCGACCTCAGGGTGGCACATCATGTTCCTAAGCCCACAGAAGTCGACCTCTCTTGCTAGGCAGATGCACAGGAGGGATGACGATATCTCTGTGAGATCCAGCCCTTCTGCACAGCCAGAGTCTGCTAATGGTGGCCAGGTTAGGTCAGCAGCCTTCTGGGCATTCTGCCTCCAGCACCTGGTGCTAACGCCTGATTCCTTCCCTGCCCGCAGGAATCCTCTACGACACGTACCCGCTGTCCGAGAGCACCTGGCACACGCACCAGTTCGGTTTCATCAAGGTGAGACCAGATTCACAGACCGTTCTGTAATCCCTCTGGATCCTGCCCTGGATGGCCTCGGAGGGTCAGCAGGGAAGTCCAGGGTTGCAAGAGAGGCAATTTGCCTTCAGCTGTTTCTTGCCTTGAAAACCTTGCGAGGCTGTGACTTCTCAGTTTTAAAAGGGGAATCATAGAGTGGAAAGAGGTCCTACAAACCACCTAGTCCAGAGGTGGCCAAGCTGTGGCTCTCCAGACGTCCATGGACTACAATTCCCATGAGCCCCTGGACATTTGGAGAGCCAGTTTGGCCATCCCTGATCTAGTCCAACTCCCTAATAGATGGAGGATACATCTATCAATGAATGCTAGCCCTGGTGGCCTCCACATTCAGAGGCACTAAGCCTGTGAATCACAGAGCTAGGAGGCCACCTCAGGGGAAGGCTTCAGCCTCTGTGCCGTTGTTGGCTGTCCGGGGGAGCTGGTTGGCCACTGTGCAAGGCAGGATGCTGTGCTAGAGAGACTACAGGTCTGATCCAGTGGGGGGGTCTTCTGAGTTTCCTCAGGGGGTGGGAGAAGAGGATCCTCTACGTTTCTGGTCCTCTGCTCAGGTCACCATACTAGATTCCCCCCCCCCACTCTCCATCGAACGGACACTTCCCTGTGAGGTAGGCTAGACTATGTCATCAGAGCATTAGTGAGAGTGAGGATTTGAACACAGGCCTCCCCAGATCTAGCCCACCCCAATCTTTTTGGGACAGTGACCCTCCAATGCAAATTTACTTAGCATAGTAACCTCTCAGGGGGAAAATAAAAAGCAGTGTACACCAATCAAGAAAACTGGGGGGGGGGGGGAGCTTGGGGCCCACGTCCAGAAGCTCCCTGACCTACTTTGGGGTTGGGGCAGACTGCTCCATCCTCTGCCCTGACCTAGAAGGTCAGGACCCGCTTCGTAAGACTTCTGGTCCCACCGGACTCCACCAACAGGTGACTTTCAGTGCCCAAGAGGCTCAGCTGCCCACCTGGCTCTTCCTTGAGGAGTGGTGAGCCTGAGACACTAAACCGGCACAGTGGAGTGTGATCGGGGTGGTGGCAGGTTCAAATTCTTCTCAGGAACAAACCCACAAGGTGTCCTTTGGCAGGCCTTTATTCATACCCTGCTTTTCTCTCCAATTGGGACTTAAAGTTGGGACGACTCCTCGAGACCCCCAAGGAGGCAGGCAGACTACAAATGTAATAAACAACACAAAGAAAAGCAGGCTTTATAGCCTCATTCTCCTCTCCTCCGTTCCCTCACAACCACCACCCCGTGAGGGAGGGAGGCTGGCAGAGAGGTTAGGACGGACCCAGAGTTATTGCAGCAAGGGTCCATGGTAGAAGCCAAAGCCACAGCTGGCAACTCTAGCTCCCCCCTTCAGTAGGAGATGGTAAAAGTGGTCCACCGGGATTATCCTGATGATAAAGCATCCTTCCCGTACAAAGTGCTGTTTGTTTGCCATTCAGGCTGCAAAGCTACTGTCCTAAGGCATGCGCCCAATCTGGAATCGAGAGGGGGGCTAAGCCTCTGGTGGAAACTCCTTCCTGCTCACTAGCAGGGAAGTCCTGGCAGGCTGCTGCAGAGAGAGCAGTTGAAGGAGAGCCGCCAGCCCCGTGACCTGATCCTCTCCCTGGGTAGAAGAGGCCACAGCCTCAGCTGTGGGCTGGACTAGTATCTTGTTGTAGGTGCAAAACCCGCTCATGTCTGGTGAGCCCCCCTCTGGACAGCAGGTCCGGAAGAAGCACGCCTACTTGGCTTCCCCGGAGGAGGAAGCGAGAACGCGAGACCTTGGTGGCTCTTGGAAGCCCCTGGCTGCCCACCGAGCCACGTCAAAACTGGAGCTGAGACCCACTTGGAAGTTGTTTTCTCACCTGTTGACTTCCCCCACAGCATCATGCTTATCGCCTGCTCAAACCCGGTGGTGTTCTCACTTACTGCAACCTGACCTCTTGGGGGGAACTGCTCAAGAACAAGTATTCCGACATTGAGAAGATGTTTCAGGTGAGGGGGAGGCCAGGTGCGGAGCTCATGGGGCCTCTGGGTCAGAAGAAGGGGGAAAGGCCCCTGGGAGAGGGACAGAGGAACGAGGCAGAGGGGTTAATCCTCTCGTCTCTGTGATGCGGCCTTCGGCTGCGGTGTGGAGGTGGAATCGGGGATGAGCCAGGCCTACCTATTAATTATTATCATGGCTGCTGTTTAATCTTTGACTGAGGAGAACAAAACCCCCCCAAATATTTAGAAAATTAAACCCTCATTAATTTCAGTCAAAAGATATATCACAGCTATTAAGTAGATCGGAGCTGGCCGTGGGTTCCTGTCTAGCTCCTGTGCTGGGACTGGAGCAGACTGGACGGGGGGGGGGGGGGGGGGATCATGGCAAATGGACCGCAGGGGCCTCCCGTTATCTGTGGCGGCCTGCCAGTTTCTTGGATGCAGAATTGTAAGCTGTTCAAGCTGCCATTCGGTTGCCTGGGCATGCAGAGAGTAAAACTGCTTTTTGCGGCAGACGTTGCCACCACAACACAAAGGTCACACTGTGTAACGGAGTTTAAGCAGCAGTGTGCCTTTGGCAGCTGGCTCCTCCTCCCCCTGTGGCAGCTCTTTTGTGGTTGCATCCACCATGTTGTGTCAGAATTCCACAGGTGCCCACAAGCTCAACAATATTGCACTATAGGAGCCACTTGCCCTGAGAAGGTCTTTGGTGCTTCCTGAATGCTTTGATTTTGGCCCTCCCTCTTAGGAAACACAAGTGGGGCACCTGGTAGAGGCTGGCTTCAAGAAGGAGAACATCCACACCACTGTCATGGACCTGACCCCCCCGGGTGACTGCAGGTATTACTCCTTTCCCAAGATGATCACCCCCACCCTCATCAAATAACAGCAACCCATCCCAGTCCCCGGATTCTGCTGAGAGGGGCTGGGACAGAAACAGCCCCTCAGCACAGCCTCAACAGAAGCAGCAGGAAGAACCTCCCTTCCGCATCCGGAGAAGGAGAGGTCCAAGAGGAGGCCACAGTCCCCCGAGCCTTGTCAAAGTGAGCGGTTTGATTTCCATCACCTTTTCCCAACATCATCTTGCTGACAGGTTCTGAGGCACACCAAGCTGCTGCTTGAGGATTCTGACCAGGTTTTACGAGCACAGTTTGGAAACCCAAGGCAAAATATACTCATTTTGACAACGTTCTTTTCTTTTCTTTTTTAAAATCAGTTTATAGCTCTGCAGTTTTAAGCACGAAGCCCCTTGTGCTCTACCTTCGGAAATCTGGGGGTACATATATAAGCTGGGGAGGGGAGAGGAGGAGGTGTCTGGGAAGGGCTTGTGGGGTTCTCTCAGGGCCTCCCTGCTTCTTGCGATACAATCTCATGTGAGAAAAAGGGTGGAAAAGACCGCACGTCCATCTGGGTGTGTACACACATATATAAGCAACTTTATTAGAAAAACACATGAAAACCAGCTTAACTGCACCCTGGGAGTCCACTTACAGTCCAACAGCATAAGAGATCTGAAAAATTATTTGCGGTACCAAATCTGGAGCCTTTTCTCACGCTTGATCTTCTTCTGCAGCTGCAAGATCCCATAGAGCAGGGCTTCAGCTGTAGGTGGACAACCTGTGAGAAGAATATAAAGAGAGAGAGAAAGGCCAGGCTGGGGGGAGGCCAGGCCGGGACTGCAGAGAGCCCACTGCTTTGGAAAGGAAGTCCCCAGGGCTGCAAGCTGGCTGAACAACCTCTTGGCTTTCAAAAACCCTTTACCTGGCACGTAGATGTCCACCGGCACAATCCGGTCGCAGCCTCGCACCACGGAGTAAGAGTAATGGTAATAGCCACCCCCATTCGCGCAGCTGCAAGGGCAAGAATCTTTTGTGAAAGGTTGCTTTGAGGGATGAGCTGCATTGTCACGGGCCAGCATCTCCTAGTGACTTCCTGGATCTCAACAGGGAGACCGCTGAGTCCATTTCTGGAGGGACCCCCCCCTCCCTCCCTCCCCAATTTTCTCCGGTTACTTCAATTATTCTGGATTGCTGGTTCTTAACCATTAAGCCACAACTGCTCCAGGTATGCAAAATTATCACTGCATTCCCCTCCCCACCGAAAGGGAAATAATGAAGAGCACTCTAAAACACACACACATCCGAGAAAAGAAAATCCCCCCAAGGATTTCAGTATGGCGCCCCAAGGGAGTGGACAATCCTTCTTTTAAGAAGCCTTTGGCTGGATTATTCCTGGCCAATTCCAGCACACAGCTGGAACCTCCGTTTCTTCAAGGAGGCTATTTCAAGGGGCACCCTTAGGGGGCGGCTCCCCAGGAGGCCACAGGCTGTCCCAAGAGCAGTCTTCATCCTGGTCTTTGACCAGATCATAAATCTCAAATCCTCATAAATTGGCCAGGAGAGACAGGATTCTGTGAGCTGGTCACAGAAGAGCTGAGCCCAGCAGAGAAAGAAAGGCCTTACCTCCCCATTGAAACCACGTAACGTGGCTCAGGCATCTGGTCATAAACCTGGGGAAAACAGGCAGCGTGTGAGCCTTGAACTTTGGTCCCCTCCAACATGGTTACTGGTTCTGTCTGACTTTATCCCACCCTTCCCCCAAGATGCTTGGGGCAGTTCTTTTTGCATTTCAGAGTCTGAACTTGCGTCTCGCACGTTCTAGTCCAACACTCATCCTGGGGTCCCCAAAATACCTCTCCTGGTGCCCCTCAAGGGTTTTTACAAAGTGGGTGGAGCTTTTGCTCAGCAAAACTTCGCATTGGCTACTGAAGATCTGATTGGGCAGATTTTTTTTTTTAAATCACATTTGCAATGAATGCCATGAAAGCACGGCAAGGAAAGCACTCGGATCTTGACTGAAGGTAGCTGGGATTCCTTTAAAATGGCATCTTGTTAAGCAGCTCTGGCCTGAAACAATTACAATTAGATGTCCTGACCCTGTGCCATTTAGTGGTCCAGCTCTGCCTTATGGGACCTATTTTGAAGTGATGCTCACTACCCAGTGTCAGAATCCTCGCAAAGGCTGGAGACGTGACTCAGCAGTCCTGACGACAGCCCCATGAGATAGGCCCGTCCTGTTAACATACTGGCGGGGAAGGGGCCAGGAGGAAGAGGGCCAAAGCCGCCGTCCCCCTCGTGTGCCTCTCGTGACGGGGCTTGGTGGGGTCTTGAGTCTCCCTCCCTCCCTCCACGCCGTGGCCAAGGGCCAGGCCTCACGCGTACCTTGCGGAGGGCGGGCGCCATCTTGTTGGTCAGCGTGCCGGCCACGATCATGACGTCGGCTTGCCGGGGGCTGGCCCTGAAGACCACCCCGAAGCGGTCCATGTCGTAGCGAGGGGCCGCCATGTGCATCATCTCTACAGCGCAGCAGGCCAAGCCAAAGGTCATGGGCCACAAGGAGCTCTGTGGGGCAGGTGGGGAAGCGATGCCGGACGTCAGAGGGGACAGCGGGGTCTCTCGTGCCTCACCTCCTGGCTTTGCCAAGGCTCAGGGACCCCAGAAACCCAGCTGAACACAGACAGGACCTTCCAAGGCTGGCTGTCCGTATTGAAGTCAAAATTATACATCACTTTCGTTGTGCCCAGTTTTATAAAGACCGTAGGAATACATAACACATTAGCCTGGATTGTTTAGAATTACAGGAGATTCTAAATTACACGACACCCTCTTTCTGGTGAGATTTCATTTACAGAGGGCTGCTGCATGCATTTTATATGTGTAACGAACTGCTGTGTGTTAAAATCTTATAGGACCTTGAAGAAGTTCCTATAAGGGCCAAAACGCATCGGACTATTGGTTCATATAGTACAGGAGTAGTCAAACTGTGGCCCTCCAGATGTCCATGGACTACAATTCCCATGAGCCCCTGCCAGCACGGACATCTGGAGGGCCGCAGTTTGACTACTCTTAATATAGTACACAGCACACAGTTTTGCAATAGCCTATGAGCTGTATGAGCCTCTTGTGGTGTAGAGTGGTAAGGCAGCAGACATGCAGTCTGAAGCTTTGCCCATGAGGCTGGGAGTTCAGTCCCAGCAGCCGGCTCAAGGTTGACTCAGCCTTCCATCCTTCCGAGGTCGGTGAAATGAGTACCCAGCTTGCTGGGGGGTAAACGGTCATGACTGGGGAAGGCACTGGCAAACCACCCCGTATTGAGTCTGCCATGAAAACGCTAGAGGGCGTCACCCCAAGGGTCAGACATGACTCGGTGCTTGCACAGGGTGGACCTTTACCTTTATGAGCTGTATGCTTGTTTATAATTCTCAATGTCTTTTAAAAATTGTGCACAAGTTATATAATTTTAACATTAATACAGACAGATTCAAGTGGGCCACTGTGTAGTTCTGAAGTAGAACACACACAAAAAACAGAATCCAGGAGCACCTTGAAGATTTATTCACGGCCTGAGCTCTCACACCTTGAACAAATCTTTGTTGTCCTTAAAGGACTCTAGTGTTGTTGTTAATACAAAGAGTCAACCTGGAAGGTCCTAACTGTCATCAGTTGGGTTTTTATGGTCCCAGTTCCAGTTTTTTCCCCCTTTTGGTCTTTTATTTGTGTGTTTTTCTGCCAAGGCTCAGCCTCTGTCCAGGTCCAGCCATGGCTGCCTCCCCACCTTGTCATTTGCCTTGGTTCAGCCACGAGTGACTCGCCATTAAAACTTTTCACAGAACAACAAAGCAAAAGCTCCAAGCCAACAAACAAGTGTAGAGGACAGGCCAGGAGTCCCCAGCGGGGCTCCCACGGGGGCCACGCTGCCCCCCAACTGTTTTCTCAACCGCGGTGGAGCCGGGTGGGGCTCCGGCCCAGCAATGCTACGAAGTCGTTCAGGTGTGCCGAAGATTTAAAATGCTGCTTTTGCAGCAGCTGCTCCCACAGCCCAAGGCTCTTTGCGGTGTGACGGAAAGCATGTCTGAAAGTGTGGCTCCCGCAGCCTCAGAAGGTTCAGAGTCTCTCCGCTGCGAAGAAGGAGCGAAAGGTCAGAGTGGCTTGGTGAAGCCGATCTGACGGTTGTCCGCCCTGCTCCCTGGACGCACCCGTGTGACTGGCAGGAGTTGCATAGCAGAATCAAACAGAGTTAGGGAAAACATTTGCAGAGGACCATTACATTAAAAAATGTTAGATACGTTTACCACAACCGGCATTAAACCAGGATAGAACTAGACATCTGTATAGGTGGGAGGGCCCATTTGCCAGCTGAAGAGGCGCCATCTCCCTAGGAGGTGCCCCTTAAATAAATGTCCAGGCTACAAGGACCCCCAGAATGGATGTCAACTGGCCACGCCTCCCTGCCCCGCCCCACCCCCAGAAGTGCTATGCGACTGGAAGTGACATCACCACCCACCCCCTTGGCCCTCCTTTCACCCCCTCTCCCCTCCTTTACTACTACTACTACGGTGGCTCCGCCTCAGGTAGGCCAGAAAGAAGGGCAGGAGACCGGACCCCCCCAGTTTTACACCCATGGCCTACCCACCAAGCCCTCCTGCAGGCGACGGCCAGTTCCCAGGCTTGTGAGCAAGTCCATTATGGTCAGGAACCCCTCCTGCAGCCTTTCCGGCCCCTTCCCAGAAAAGAGAACCCCTCCCTGCGGGCAGTGGGGCAGGAGAACAGCTCTTACTCACCCGACGGGCCCAATTAATCAAGTCATCCAGCCTGGCAATGACATATTCGCCTCGGCTGCTGGGGAGGGAGGGTTTCTTCTGGACTATGGCCGTGCTCTTCTGCTGCAGCTGACCGGCGCTTTGGGAAACAGCACAGCCCAGGAGGTTGTCAGTGTAAGAACATGGCTCCTGGGACACGCCTACCTCTCACCGCCCCCACCCTGTCAGATTAGCCCCTGGAGCAGGGGTGGCTCTCCAGACGACCATGGACTACAATTCCCATGAGCCCCTGCCATCACATCAGGGCCCAGGGGCATCCACAGAAGCTGAAGGGTGGATAGAGGGCAGGACTGCTTCACCCAAGATCGTCTAATGCCAACATGTTGCTGGTTCCCAGCCTGAAGGAAGGGTGCCTGGCCTCAACCGCGGACAGGGCCTTTTTGGCTGTGGCCCAAGACTGGGGCCTGTAAAATGGCACTGTTCCACCAGGCCTTGGGCTGCGGCCAGAACAAGCAAATGCTGGCAGGGGCTCATGGGAATTGTAGTCCATGAACATCTGGAGGACCACAGGTTGACTACCCCTGTTATAGAAGACTAACTAATAAAATAAAGAAAACGGTTAAACTTTGGAAGTCCCTGCCTTGGGATGCAGGCATGCCTGAAGTGGACAGAGCTCTTCCTCCAGGGCCAGAGGCAGGAACGGGCTCCCCGGTCTCCATTTCTCCGAGGCGGTGAGGGCAGGTCCTCTCAGAGTGGAATCCTATTGTAGTTGCCAGGCATGATGGCTGAGGAGGGGGCTGCAAATCTAGCCACAGTAAAGGCCCTTCTGAACTTGTTTACTTCCAAAAAAGTGAGCGAGGGAGCTGGGAGCAAAAAGCATTGGTCTGATCCAGCCAAACAACTGCTCGGGTCTTTCTCTCCAATGAGCATCACACAAAGTCAAAATCAAGCCAGTGGGCATGAGTTGCCGACAGGATCCAGAGACCGCCTCCCCAGGTGCCTCCCCCCCTCCTGCGCACACGATGCAGCATCAGGATTACCTGTCAGCCCCTCTGGCTGCCGCTGTCTGATGAAGTGGCCGGGCAGGACCGGAGGATGCCGCCAGAGGCCTGTTGGAGAAGGCCTGAGAGTCACAGTCCAAAGGGCAGCTCTGAAAACCCTTGCGGGGTGTGTGTGTGTGTGTGTGTGTGTGTGCAGTGGATTCCTCCCATGGATCCAGGAGGATCCAACGCCCCAGGGGCTCCCAGAACAAGCTGCTGGGTCTGGGGACTGTAGCCCACAGTCTAGGTCCACACCCACCCTCCCCAGTAAGCTGGCCGTGCAGGCTGTGAGGTTCCTGACGAACCCCCAATTTGCAGACTCTCAAGGCTGAAGAAGTCTCTTTATTTAGGAAGGAAAGGTGCAGGACTGGCCTCCATCTAGCACCCCCCCCCCCTGCCCCGCATTCTCACACCACAGCAAAACCTCTAAGCGGGTCTCCAGACGCAGCTGGGCAGGAGGAGAGCTCCGGGCTGCGAAGGAGAAGGCCTGGGCGGCCGACCCCTCCCCGCAAGGAGGCTGCCGCATCCGGAGACTCACCGGGCCCCCGCTCACCCCCCCCCCCCAGGGCCACCTGCAAGCAGCGGACAACCAGCAGGCCGGCCTCCCCTCCGAGCAGCAGCGCCACGCGGGGGCTCGCGGGGGCTCCTCAGAGCTGGGCGGCGCACCCAGTCCCGGGGGCCGCGAGCCGAGGGGCTTCCTTACCTCCAGAGAGAGGCGCTGCCGCCAAGGACGAGGCGAGATGCTGGGGGGGGGGGGGAAACGCAGAAGAAACGGAATTAGCAGCAGAGCCGGACCGCGAGGAGGAAGGAGGCCCACTGAGATGCACGGGGGGGGGGAAGCATCCTGCAGGGGCACATGGGCATTGTAGTCCATGGACATCTGGAGAGCCCCCCCCCTCTTCGGCCACCCCACCGCTAGAGAAGCAAGCAGCCCACCCACCCCTCCCGCGCAGGCAAGGGCGAGGGGGGCGCGCCAGGGGTCCCTTGCCAGCGGGAGGCCAAGGGCGGCCCCTTCCCCGTCGCGCACTCACCGGGCGTCGCGGCCATGTCCTCCAGGCCTCCTCTGGCTCCTCCGGTGGTGCCGCCGCCGAAGCGCTCCGACGCCCCTTCCGGGCTCCTTCCGGGCCTGCGCGGGCGCCCCCTGGCGGGTGGGCGGAGGAACGACTCCGGCGCCTGCAGCCCCTCAGGGGGCGCTTCGGTTCTCGGCCGGAGAAGGAAACGAGTCCCGCCCCGCGCGCGCCAGGGAGGGAGGGGGGGAGGGCGAGGAGGGCGCCCCCCTTCGGGCTCTGCAGCGCCGACTGTTTGGCGGCCCCTGTCGGATCCGCGCTGCTCTCCTGCTCGCGGCTGCCCGGCAAAAGGAGGCCGCCTGCAAAGGGGAAAAGGACACGCGTCCCTGGGTGGGCTCGAACCACCAACCTTTCGGTTAACAGCCGAACGCGCTAACCGATTGCGCCACAGAGACCTGGCTGGGAAAGAGGCTTCGCAAAACGGGTGAAGACTCGAAACTGAATGAAAAATGAAAAAAGAAATGAAAAAGCCGCAGCATCAATAAGGCCGCAGGGGAAGGGCGAAGAGGCGGCTCCCCTTTGGAGGAAATGCAAGGACGCTCTGGGGGGAAACCGAGAAAGGAGCCTGCCAAGCCCGGATTCGGCCACGTTGGTCTGAAGCTGCAGGACAGAGCTGGAGTCCAGCACGTCAAGGCCAATAGCGTCTTATTCGGAGCAAGGGGCCCTGGGCTCCAACGTCCATCGCTTGCCCCCGAGGAGCATGAAGGGCTGAGAGTGTCCTGCACAGTGCAGGGGGTTGGACTAGATGACCCAGGAGGTCCCTCCCAACTCTAGGATTCTGGTCTCCAGTGGGATCCTGCTTGTGAGAGCTCAGAAGCCATATTATGAATGCCGGGCATGGATCCCTGCTAAATAGTGCAGCTTCTGTCCACTTCAGCAACAGCAACGAGAGCCAGTTTGGTGTCGTGGTTAGGAGTGCGGACTTCTAATCTGGTGAGCCAGTTTGATTCTGCACTCCCCCACATGCAGCCAGCTGGGTGACCTTGGGCTTGCCACGGCACTGATAAAACTGTTCTGACCGGGCAGTGATATCAGCGCTCTCTCAGCCTCACCCACCCCACAGGGTGTCTGTTGTGGGGAGAGGAATGGGAAGGTGAATGTAAGCCGCTTTGACCCTCCTTCGGGTAAAGAAAAGCAGCATATAAGAATCAATTCTTCTTCTGTTTTGACCGAGTAGCAATATCAGGGCTCTTTCAGCCTCACCTCCCTCACAGGGTGTCTGTTGTGGGGAGAGGAAAGGGAAGGCGACTGTAAGCTGTTTTGAGACTCCTTTGGGTAGAGAAAAGCGGCATAGAAGAACCAACCCTTCTTCTTCTTCAGTAATCTCATGGCTCTCTCAGACTCCCCTCCCTCACAGGTTGTCTCTTGTGGTGAGAGGAAAGGGAAGGCGAATGGAAGCCGCTTTGAGCCTCCTTTGGGTAGAGAAAAACAGCATAGAAGAACCAATTCTTCTTCTTCTTCAGTAATCTCAGGGCTCTCTCAGCCTCACCCACCTCACAGGGTGTCTGTTGTGGGGAGAGGAAAGGGAAGGCGACTGTAAGCTGCTTTGAGACTCCTTCAGGTAGGGAAAAACGGCATGGAAGAACCAACTCTTCTTCTTTTTCTTCTGTTTGCCTGCAGGTTGTGCCATTCCACACAGTAAAATCCAGTGGCAAAGTAGGTCTGTGTGCCAAAGTGTGGATCCTTCCTCCATAGCTCTTCTCCAACAATCATATCATTTGCCAACTTTTCCAGTATGTTTAGATCTTATTGAACTCTAACTCCGTTTTTGGGGGCATTTGTTTCCCCTCCCAATTTGCTGAGGAGCCCCCCTACCCCCTCGTCCAGATCAGTGATAAACATGCTGAAAAGTAGAGGACCCCTGGACCCAGCCCTGTGGCACTATGCTGCTCGCCTCCCTTCAGTCTGATAAAATGCCATTGGCTACCCCTCCGTGGGTGTGGTTCTCTAGCCCGTTCCCTGCCCACCTAACCATCCGAAAATCCAGTTGACCCATCAGAACATCATGGGGAGGCTTGACCTACTGTCGGCTACCCAAAGGACCTGGTTGGCTCCTGTGTGAGACAAGGTGCTGGACCAGGTGTACTACTCCGTGGCCTGATCCATCAGGGCTCTTCTTATGGGTTTAGGAAGGCCTTGGCCCGTATGCCTTGTTGGCTGGCCAAAGGAACTAGTTGGCCACTAAGTGAGACAGGATGCTCGACAAGATGGGCCACAAGGCTGATCCAGCAGGGATCTTAGGAAGGTCTTGGCCTCTCTGCCCTGGTATTGTCTATCCAGAGGAACTAGTTGGCCATCTTGTGAGAAGGGATGCTGGACTAGATGGACCCCTGGTCTGATCCAGCAGGGCTCTTCTTATGTTCTTAATCCACCATTTTCTGGAAAGACATCTTGTTTAGCTGTTCAGGAACGCACACCTAGAATGCACCACATTCTATCCCAGTCCTGTCCTTGGACCATCAGACTTTGCCAGCCAGGTTGCACTTTATGCTCTAATGTGTCTTCCATGGGCTTTCCAAATAGTCATGCCAATGATTTTGGAAGTGATGTTATGATGCCCGCCCCTAGCACCGGAGTGACAGTTCTATTGGCCTATCAGAGCAGAATCCCAGCAATGGACCTGGTGTCTGACCAGCCCAATACCATCCTAAATATTTAGCATCTGTGCATGGACCAATCAAGGATTAAAACATTTCCTCTGGCCCCGGGAAGGCAGAGATCACAGGTTCAGCCATCTCTGCTGTTCTGTTTCGATCTTATTTTTTGCAAAATAAACTTTTGCCTTTGCTTCATCCAATAGTGCTCTTATTTATCTATCACATTTGTATACAGCCCTCCCTGTCTGGGTGGCTCTGGTTGCCCCAGGCAGAGGGGCAGGGCCCGGCCCCAGATGACACAGTGGGAGGCCAGAGGAGCAGCCAGCAAGGAGGTGCAGGAACCAGGCTGAGCAGCTGGGCTGTGAACCTCCCCTGCATTTAGGAAAAGAGGAGCACGTTTCTTCTCCCTTTTTATCTGACATGCCCCGTGCGCTTACAAGCCCCACTCCCTTGTTTTGTGCTGGACGGTTAATGTCCTCATCCAAGGTGCAAATAGTTAAATAAACACAAGTCTTTTTTGTATAAAAAAGTGACTGGTGCTCTGGACCAGTGGTCCCCAACCTTTCTGAGGCTGGGGACCGGCAGGGCATCGGGCCACGCCCGCGCATAGAGCCACGCCCGCACTTCAGGCCACGCCCGCACGATGCGCGGCCCGGCCCTGATTCCCTCCCCGCCCTCCCTCAGTAAGAAGCTTCCCGGGTCGCAAGCTTGCGGCCTGGGAAGTTTTTTACTCCGGGGGGGGGGGCGGGGAGAGGGAGCGCGCCCGCAGGTTGAGGCGCACTGCTCTGGACCACTTAGTTCCCCTCCCACACACGCATTGGGAGGAAAACAAGGCAAAACTGGATGCTTGCCAACTCTCCAGGCAGGACCCAAAGATCCAGTGCTTTAGCCCCCAAATACTAGGGGCCTAGCGGAGGGTCCCACTGTCCCCAGGGAAGGGTGATTCCAGCCAGTGAGTGGTGGCAACAATAGAGACAAAAAGAGGCTCCACCCAAGGAAGGGGGGGGGAAGGCTAGAGCGGGGCCCTGTTCTGCAACAACACCAAACTGGGAGGAGTAGCCCAGGCCCCAGGAGAGCTGAGCCTGCTGGCAAAGTGGGCACATGAGAACAAGATGCAACTGAGTAAGGAGAAGGGCAGACCTCTACATCTGGGTCACAGAAATGAGCAGCAGGCAGACTGGAGGGGAGAGACACTTCCGGGTAGCAGTGGGTGTGAGTGAGATCCTGGGGTGCTTGGGGATTTCAAGCCAAGTATGAGCAGGCAGTGGGACGCGGCACTAACGAATGCAGTCTCGGGCTGGATCAGCAGAGGCATCACGTCAAAATCACAAGAGGTCATAGTCCCTGTTCTGGATGCCACTTTGGTCAGGCCCCACCTGGAGCCCTGCGTGCAGCTCTGGAGGCCTCACTTCAAAAAGGACGTGGGCAAAATGGAGAGGGGGCAGAGGAGAGTGACAAGGATGAGCCTGGGGACCAAGCCCTAGGTGGGAAGGCCGAGGGACTTGGGAATGTTCAGCCTGGAGAAGAGGAGGTGGAGAGGGGACAGGGTGAATCTCTTTTAAGTATCTGAAAGGTTGTCACTTGGAGGAGGGCAGGGAAAGGTTCCTGTTGGCAGCCAGATGTACAAGGACACTTCAGGAGAGCAGGGAAGTCACTGCTTTCATTTCTTTTCTAGAATTCCTTCTTCAAATACTTCCTTTTCCCCTGAAGGATGCCAGTACCCTTCTACAAGTAGTTTAAACTTACAGTAATGGCTTTAAACTACATGTAGAATGGTAACGGCTAGATATCAGGAAAAAATTTCAGAGTCCAAGTAGTTCTGCAGTGGAATCGGCTGCCCAAGGAGGTGGGGAGCAGGGGGTGGGACTAGGTGGCCTGCATGGCCCCTTCCCACTCTAGGATTCTAGGAGTCTAGTTCAGCAGTGAAAGGGGCTGCCTGAGGAGGTGGGGAGCTCCCCCTCACTGGCCGTCTTCAAGCAGTGGCTGGACAGATCCTTCTCCTGGATGTTTGAGGCTGATCCTGCATTGAGTAGGGGGTGGACTATATGGCCTGCATGTCCCCTTCCCACTCTGGGATTCTAGGAGTCTAGTTCAGCAGTGAAAGGGGCTGCCTAAGGAGGTGTGGAGCTCCCCCTCACTGGCCGTCTTCAAGCAATGGCTGGACAGATCCTTCTCCTGGATGCTGGAGGCTGATCCTGCACTGAGCAGGGGGTGGGACCAGATGGCCTGCATGTCCCCTTCCCACTCTGGGATTCTAGGAGTCTAGTTCAGCAGTGGAATGGGCTGCCTAAGGAGGTGGGGAGCTCCCCCTCACTGGCCGTCTCCAAGCAATGGCTGGACAGATCCTTCTCCTGGATGCTGGAGGCTGATCCTGCACTGAGCAGGGGGTGGGACCAGATGGCCTGCATGGCCCCTTCCCCATCTATCATTCTATGAAGACTGTTTAGGGTATAGCAACCAATTCTTCTTGGTGGTTTCCCATCCAAGTAGTAAACAGGGCCCATCCTGCTTAGTTTCTGAGCTCCAATGAGATCGGGCCGGCCTGGGCCCTCCAGGTAAGGAAAAAGCAACACAATAGTTATGCTTTATTTCAATGATCAGAACAGCAGGGGCTGTAGGAGAGATGCTGCCCCTTACCTGCTGCTTTCTCCCTCCATCCACTTGCCCGAGAGTCAGAAAATATTCCAAGGTGCCCGCAGAATGAGGCATGCCATGGGCTCCTAGTTGGGATGCAGCAAGCCTGCCCACCCCCTCAGCTTCTGTCCCGGTCAGTGCAGCCCCACTCCAGCAAGCTCCTGCCCCAGGGCCAACATAACGATGCCTGCAGGAGAAACATGAAGGGGCTGGCCTGCATCTCCATCCATGTCGCAAAATGCAGTTGGGGTTATGGGGATGTGGGGGGGGGGGAGACAGAGAAAGTGGTACAGGGATTGGTTCCACTTGCTGAACCACCAAACAGACATGTAATTTTAAACATTAAAAAAGAAATATGTTTCCTGTACAAAATAATAGTGTTTTCGTCTCTTCTATGTACATGGGTCCCTGCCGCGAGCTCAGAAGGAGATGGCCGCCAGATTTACAAGGATGCTTCAGGAGAGGGAGTCAGCTGCTGCAGGCGTTTCTTGCGTTTCTTCTCCAAGATCCCCTCTTCAAATACTTCCTTTTCCCTGAAGTAAGCAAACAAATATACATTTTGTTTTTTAAAAGTAACTGCTGGCTGTGGATCCCCGGCCCCAAGGAAGCCCGCTTGACCTCAACCAGGGCCAGAGCTTTCTGTGTCTTGGCCCCCACCTGGTGGAAGGAGCTCCCAGGGGAGACCAGGGCTCTGCCTGAACTCCCACAATTCCGCAGGGCCTGCAAGAGGGAGCTCCTCCACCAGGCATTTGCTTGAGGCCGACTGACTCAGAACACCTGCTGGTCCCCCCAGATGCCCCTTCCGTGATTGAATAATCTGACCTCCCCAAGGATTTGTCAGTGTTATTGTTCTGTTAAAATACTGTTCGGGTTGGCATGCTATGTTAGGATTGTTATTTGACAGATTGTTATAATGTTCTATGAAGCTATTTCACAACATTCTATGTAAACTGCCCACAGCTGCAAGGAAGCAAATAAATGAATGAATAAATAATCCTTTGACTGAAGCACAAAAAAGAAGTCAACCAAGAAATGACTTGGTTTCCCATGTCCGTGCTGAACGCTATGAGTTATGGGATCATTAAAAGAAGAGTGTATTATTATTATTATTATTATTATTATTATTATTATTATTTGTATCCCGCCTCCCCCTGAAGGCTTGAGGCGGCTCACACCCCCTAAAATCCATAGCAATGAACAATAAAATTAAACAGTAATTAATAACCAATCGGTCAACAATAAAAATCCACCAGTGATGGCATAATCCTAATCATCCAGTCTCCGCATCCTCAAACTGCAGGGAGGTGGAGGGAAGCTGACACTCACTACCACCAGTTTGTGAGGGGGGGGGCATACAAGTTGGTTCTTGTATTCTCCTTTTCTCTACCCGAAGGAGTCTCAAAGCAGCTTCCCATCGCCTCCCCTTTCCTCTCCCCACAACAGACTCCCTGTGAGGGAGGGAGGCTGAGAGAGCCCTGAGATTACTGAAGAGTTGGTTCTTCTATGCCGCTTTTCTCTACCCCAAGGAGTCTCAAAGTGGCTTCCCATCGCCTTCCCTTTCCTCTCCCCTGTGAGGCTGAGAGAACCTTGATGTTCCTGTTTGGCCAGAGCAGCTCTATCAGGGCTGTGACTAGCCCAAGGTCACCCAGCTTGCTGCATGTGGAGGAGAAGCGGGGAATCAGACCTGGCTCACCAGATTAGAAGCCGCTGCTCTTCAGCACGATGCCCTGCCGGTGTTAACCATTTCCGTTTCCTGCTGGGAACAGCTCAGGTGGTTTCATACCGACACAGGAGCAGAGGTGCCCATGGGCAAAAGTTGCTGGCAGTGGCTCATGGTAACAGTTGTCCATGGACCTCTGAAGAGCCCCCATCTGGCCGCCCCGCCCAGGAGGAAGAGTGAAGAAAGTACAGGCAGCAGATTTCCCAGGAAGCCCTCCTTCCTTGAGGGAAGACGCATCTTCCCAGACGGCCAGGAGCCAGCGTCGGGCAGTGCTTAGAAGATCAGCCGCAGACCGACCAGAGAAGCCTCGAGTCACTCAGCCTTAGTGTGAGCTGGTCTCTCTTTCTCAGCCTGGCCTACCTTGCAAGGTGGTTGTAAGTGCAAAACAGAGGTGAGGTGAACAACCCTGAGCTCCTGGCTGCTGCTGCTGCTGCTGCTGCCCAACGTATTCACAGCCTGACCTGACCTCCATCACTGCTTCTCGGGCGCCCCTCAACCCCAGCTGCACCCTCACCGCTGCCCTGGATGCACCCCTGGGCTATCCTGTTCACGAAGGGGGCCTCCCCACTGCCTTGCTAGGCCGTCGCCATCCCTGCGTTCCAAGCCCTCGGAGGGAGGGAGGGAGGGAGGGAGGGCATTGCCCTGCCCCTGCAGTCCAACTTGGTGATGGAGTTCAAGCGGGCCTCGGCCCCAGGAGACCACCCCCCACAGCCCCTGCCGCTGCCCCTCTCAGCAGCAGCCAGCCCCAGGCCACAGGGAGCCCACCCTACCGGACATCACGCACTTCATCTACACGAGGGATGCGAGGGCAAGAAGAGCCATCGGCAGGCAGAGAAGGCTGAGCTCCAGGAGCCCTGTGGGCCTTGCTGAAGAGCCCCCCCCCCCCCGCCTCTCTTTGTGCTTTTCTGCAGCTGCTGTCTGCAGTGCTCGGGGCAGGTGCTCCAAAGCGCCCTCCCCAGCTCAGAAGCGCCTGCTGCAGCCCCTCTCCTGGCTCCAGTGCACCAGTGCCCATGTGGCCAGGCAAGGCAGGCTCTGCACCTCCCGCCCACCCCCTGCCTACGGGCTGCCAGATCGCCATCTATTCCACACACGGTGGCCAGCCAGTTCCTCCGCATGGCCAACAAGAGGCACAGGAACTGAGGCCTCCAAGGGAACCTCAGAAGAGCCCTGCTGCTGGGTCAGGCCAGGGAGGGTCCCTCCAGTCCCGCATCCTGCCAGAGGGACTAACTGGCTGGGAAGCGACAGGGCACAGAGGCTCCCCCCTGATGTCGCCCCCTGGCTCTGGGGCTCAGAGGCTGCTTAGTGCCCCTGAGCGTGGAGGTTTCCCACAGCCTCCGCTGACAGATCTCTCCTGCGTTCATCTACCCAATCCCCTGATCAAGCCGTTTGGCGCCACACGCTGCATTTTCATCACCCACACTTAGCTGAAAGGAATGGGCCTGCCTAGTTCAAAACAGTGGAATGGGTGGGCTGGTGGCCTTTCAGAGCTGACAGTTGTTGATGACCTTAGGACCCATGCTGCTAAAGGACGGGCCTTCTCCAGAGGCCCCCATGCGCCAACTTTTGTTGGTCATCTTCTAGCAATTTGGCCACTTCAGGTGGGCCCACAAGGCATCCACCAGGGCTTGCTCCTCCGCAGCTGCTCCCACAAGCCCCCTTAAGAGGACAACATCTTTATAGATTCAAGTGGGTTGTCGTGTTGGTCTGAAGGAGCACAACAAAACAGAGTCCGAGAGCACCTGGAAGACCAACCAAGACTGATTCAAGGCGTGAGCTTTCGAGGGCAGGTACAGAGTGTCTTAAAGGTCCTCTTGGAGTCAAATTTTGTTGAACATCTTTATAGAGTTTTTTGGAACTACTGTAAGGTCCTTTTTGTCTCCTTTGGCTTTAATGGGGTTTAAGATTCAGGAATTTTTGAGAAAAGGATACATGGGGATGGACAGTAATACGTATGTTTCATTTCTAGAATTTGATGCCTTGAACTGCAAGGCAAAGAGGGGTATAAATATTGTAATAAATAAATGCCAGGGGAAGACAAAGCCAGGAGAATTCAGTCTCTGAAAGTGATCCTGAACCAATGTCCCCTTCAGAACATCACAGACAAGATCCCTCACAGCAGGGGGTGGGCAAAATCTCCAGGGGGAAATCTGGAAGGCTTCAGCTAAGTATGAATTCCGAGGTTTCTGCCCCAAGAACAGAAACAGTATAAAACTGACACAAGCAGTGGTATAGACTGGGGGCAAGGTTGAGAAGAGGAATCAGTATTTGGGGGCCCAAT
Organism: Paroedura picta; assembly: GCF_049243985.1. Lineage (NCBI taxonomy): Eukaryota > Metazoa > Chordata > Lepidosauria > Squamata > Gekkonidae > Paroedura > Paroedura picta. Next base: position 952,696 of record NC_135372.1, read on the forward strand.
GTGGGGAGCAGGGGACCAGGGTTAGAGTGTCTGGCCCAAAGAAGCCTAGGTGAAACATTTTCCACTGGGTGGCAATGCCATCTCAGTCTAACTCATCTCACTGCCTGGTTGCAAGGCTAAAATGGGGAAGTGCATCAATCAACTCTTCAGAGAAAGGGCAGGATGAAAACTCGAGAGGAGAGAAAGTCTCAATGCCATCATGTTCAAACTCACTCTTACGTACACAGAGCAATTCAATTTTAAACCAATACCTTTGGCCGAGCAATGGCCCCTTGCAGTATTTTTTGTCCGCCTCCTCATAGCCAATCCGATCCACAGCTGAAATGGCATATATAATTGCCTGGCAGGTGGAACACAAAAAGAGAATCCCTGTTTTAAAAGGCCAGCATGTTAAGCTGAAAAGCCAGTTCCAAACTGCTAGAAGAAAGGAAGGAAGGAAGGATTAGGTGGGTTGGGCCTGCGAGCTTCCCTGCAGGGCCTTAAAACTAGGCGGTGATGCTGTGCCCCGCCTCCATCACAGTATGGAAACTTCCCTCACTGCCGGACACTAGGGCAGCCACGCATAATGTGGGGAGGGAAGAACAGCCAAGGCCGCCCCTGTTTGCTGCATGCAGGTATGTTCACAGCAGTAGCAGGGTCAAACCACGGGGCTGAATTCTCACTGCCAACAGGGGAAAACAACATGTTATGGCATGACACGCACAGCGGGATGTAAGCAAATTGGGCCATAGCCATTCTCCTTGCCTGCATACTCAGAGACTGATATGCTCTCTCAGAAGTTGGTTCAGAAACTTCAGCCACCCAGGGAGAAAGAGTTGGTGTGGATTATGAGCAACACATTTCACCCACTTTTTAAAGCTCTTCACCAGCTGGCTGTTTCGTTTCAGGCCCAATTTAAGCTACCATCCCGTTCTGAACCTAGCCCTCCTGAGGAAGGTGGTGGAGCGGACGGATGTGGACCAGTTAAAGGAGTATCTAGAAGAAGCGTCGGTACTGGACCTGTTCCAGTCCAGCTTTCGACCTGACCACAGGGTGGAAACGGCAGTGGTTGCTCTGACATATGACCCCCAGAGGCAGCTGGATCAGGGCAGGTGAGTGCTGCTGTTATGCCTTACTGCAGCTTCTTGCTCACCATCTTGCTGACTCTGGGGTGGGGGGTGGGGGGTCAGTCCTTCAGGGGCCAGTCTCCTTCCTCCAAGGTCGGGGACAGAGGGTGGCCATCCGGGAAGAGCAATATGAGCTCCCAGTCTTCTCTGATATCTTTATGTGCCCCCTAGGCCAGCTAGTCCAGGGGTAGGGCCTGGGATGCCACCAATATGCCGATGACACCCAGCTCTCTCTGCTCTTGAGCAGATGGCCAAAGACTCCCCCCGATTCCTTGGCCGAGTGTCTGAGGACTGTGACGGAGCGGCTCCAGCAAAGCCGCCTGGAGCTCCCCCCTCTGAAGATTGAGGTCCTGTGGCTGGGAGGGAAAGGGGCAGACAAAGAAGTGCACCTCTCTTGTCTTCATGGGGTGCAATTACAGCCTGCACAGACCGCCAGCAACGTGGGAGTGACCGCTGATGCTCCCCTCACTATGGAGGCCAGGTCACTAAAGAAGCAGGCCAGGCGATGCTACGAGTGCCCTACCTAGCCCCAGCACACTTGGCCACGGTGCCCACGGGACAGTCACCTCCACTTGCTCTACAGCCTTCCTTTCTCCCTGAGCTGAAGGGAAGCTGCAGTGGGCTGAGAATGCGACTGCTTGGGTTCTATCAAGGACCCCACGTGGAGTGCCTAGACGGCCAGTTCTCCAACAGCTGCGCTGGTTGGCGATAGAATTCTGGATCAGGTTTGAGATGCTGGTCTTAACCCTTAAGGCCCTGTGTGGTCTGGGGCCTGAGGGACCCCCTCTCCGGATATATCCCCTGGAGGCCTCTTTGTTCAGCTACTTCCAACCGGCAGGCGACTTCTGGCCCCGGAGAGATGTGCCTGGCCTCAAATCTGGTGGAATGAGTTGCCATTGGAGGTGCCTCACAGAGCTTTCCAGAGGGTTCCGGAGGGTTTGTAAGACGGCACCCTCTCACCAGGCATTTGGTTGAGGCCAGAGATTGCCATGACCATCCAACGGGGGCCCCAGCCAAACCCCCATCCTCCTCCACTCTGACCCTGGCCAGTAACTGGACATCTGAAGGGCTAGGCTGCAGGAGCGTTGAGAGTCAGATTTTACTGTTTTCATTGTCTTTTAACGGCTGCCTATTCCTGGACATTCTCTGATGCAGCTCTGGATTCATCTCCTCTCCACCTTCAGAAACCAAGGTGGAGGGTCATGAAAGCTGTGGCTCCCTGGCTTTGGGATATACTGGCCATCTTTAGAAGACAGTGGATTAAAAAAAATGTCAACAGACTTTTAACTAGGGGGCCACTTCTCTACTGATGGCTTGTGCTCCCATATTGGTGTTTTATTGATTGGTCAAGCATGACTTCAGACAGGCAGAATTTAAATTTAAATAAACTAAAATGATCATCATAAATAAAGTTAACAAGGGGTAGTGAGTATTGGATTAGACCCGGAGGCCTGGGTTGGTTGGAAACACAAAGCTTGCTGGGTGATCTTGGGCAAGTCCCCCAGGCTCTGGACCACGGACACTGGCCAACCAGAGGATCCAGAAAATAAAAATGTCAAGTGGTCCGTCTGGTCTAACAGCGTATCACACAGAGGCCGATCCACTCCTGCATGGCCTTTCTCAACATCTTTACCCTCGAGAAACCCCTTCAAGAAACCCCAGAAGGGGTGCAGCTGTGCACAATACGGCTGGGAAAAGCAGGGCTGTCTAAATGCCCAATTGGGGCCAAGCCCCCCCCCCCCCCCCGACCCCCTCCAGGCCCATCATTGCCCATATACGGTCATATCGCCCAATACATGTTTAAGAAATTAAGAGACATATTAAAAATGAATTAACTTCCACCCATTCAGGAAACCCTACCAGGGCTTTCAAGAAACCCTATCAGGTTTTCACGAAACCTTGATATACAGGCTGAAACCTCCCTAAAAAGATCCCTGCTGGATCAGACCAGCGAACGTCCATCCAGTCCAGCAATCCTGTCTCTCACAGTGGCCAACCAGTTTCTTTGGAGGACGAACAATGAGGCACAGAGGCCGAGGTCTACCTAAGAAGAGCCCTGCTGGATCAGGCCAGTGAGGGTCCCTCCAGTCCAGCCTCCTGTCTCACACAGGGGCCAACCTATTCCCCTAGAGGTACAGTGACAGGGCAGAGAGGCTGAGGCGCTCCCCTGACGTTAGGAACAGAAAAGAGCTCTACTGGTCTGGATCAGTGGTCCACCTAGTCGAGCAGCCTGTTTCATACAAGGGCCAACCAACTGCTGGGCTAGGGAGCCAAGGGTCTTCCCTTGAAACTGTGTTTCAGAGTTTTTAATGCCTCTGAATATATAGGTTTCCTTAGATGCCACAGTTGCTAAACAGGCAGTGAAAACATGGGTTGGGGGAGGAGACCGACTTCTCAAGAACTGGTGGGCAGCAAATGATTCGTTTACCTCTGGAAAGAGGACGTCCAATATGAATTTGGTGAACTTGACACTGTCACCATTTATAAGCGGCAGCCATTCAGCAGCGATTTCTCGGGAAACTTCTTGTAAATATTTGACCACGAGGTCCATCTGGTCATCATCCTCCAGGTAGGTCTCAAAGGAGGTTATGCATGGGGGAGCCTCGAGGAACGTTTTCAGCCACCGTGACTGTTTCTTGCTGTTCAAGACGGCTCGGAGGTGCTCATCTGCGCCCTTTTCCTTCACAATGAACTCCACGATCTTCTTGTTGGCTTTGTCCCTGGCTGCTCTTGTCCTGTCAGGGAGAACTTTCTTAGAGGGCTTGGAGGGAGTTGTCTCAGATGAAACTTCTTCAGAGTCCACTTCCTCTAATTGCGGGAGGGTCATCTGGGAAAAGTTGGAATGGGTCTCTTTTCTAACTGGGTAGCCTTAAAAGAAAGAAAGGGGCGGGGGAGAAAGCCAACCCTGAATGTTGTATTTTCATACATTACAGGAAGCCGCCTAGTACGTTGCATTTAAGTCTGATCTTTATATGTGCTGCTTCTCTTCCCATGCAAACATCAGAAGAGTCCTGCTGGATCAGGCCAGTGGTTCCTCCAGTCCAGCACCCATTAAAAGGCAGAGTCATTCCTTTGGGATTTTCAGGCCACAACTTTCCCAGTGTGATGGGGGGTGGGGGTGAGGCTTTGTTTAGCTCTAGACACTGGAACAGGAAGGACATTCCAGGGGAGATCCAGAGCAGGACTCACTTTCTGAAGCATACTCACTCATATCATCTGCGCAATACTCCAAGATGGTGCCCGTGAAAGAATGGCAGCCTGGGGGGGAGGGAGGGAGAGAGAGCTCTGAGTTAGCTACAGTCTCATGGCAGGGAGATTTTCCCCTACAGCACAGCTGGGGTTTGCTGACCTCTCTAAAAGGGAAGTCAAACTCCGACTGGAAGCAGATGCAGCCCAATGCACATGAGCCCAGTCCCCCAGTTCTGTCTCTTGGTCACATGAACGGCAGGGCAACAAGGGCCAGAGGCCACTTCAGCAGAAGGGGCCACCAGTGTCTCCACTGACCTGTGTTTTTACCATCCCCTGCCCCCCACAGCTCCCCTCCCCTCCCACTGAGAGTCCAAACGCAGAGAGCAGCATCACCCACCCAGAGTGGCTAAAGGCTGCCAAACTCCCACTGCCTCTCCCGCAGGTATTGCATCCCTTTTCAGTGGGAGAGGACGCGTGTGGCTGAAGTGAGGGGCAAAAATAAACAAGGGGCAGAGGCCCCCTTCATGCCCAAAGAGTGAATTTTCACGGGATGCACAAGAGGACACATTAGGTTTTGAAAGAAGAATGCAAGGAACATCTGTGCATAAGAAAGGGAATGTGGGACAAGGAACAGGCATGTGCAAAACAAAACAAAAACAAAACAAAAAGAAATCCATCCTGTTTTGGGTTTGGATCAAATAGGTTCAGCCCGAACCTGAGGCCTTCCAAGTAACTTTCCCTGATTTGGACTCAGCAGAATGAATTGGATAAATCTGAAGTGCTTCAGCGGAATCCAAATCCATCCGGCGCCAGACTCCCCCTATAGTGCCGTTAAAGTCAATGAGAAATTGTCCCCTGCTGTCTACTCCGGAGTCTCGGGGGTGGGGGGTGGGGGGCTGAGGTACCAAATTTGCAGTGTGGCTTTGGGAATCTCCCCAAAAGAATCCCCGCGTTTTTAAAAAAATTGGACCAGTGGGTCCAATTCTCTGCCCCATCCAATTTCCATTGCTTCCAATGGTGATAAAAAAAGGACAAGAACAGAGAATCTCTTTTTTCCCCATGATAGGAAACAAAGGTCGGATGGGGCACCCTCCTTGGTTGCCTATAGAATTGGACCCCCTGGTGTAATCTTCTTCTAAATTTGGGGCTCCTTTGGAAAAGAGGCTCCTGCAGCTATGCGAAAGCTGGGTGCCTTTACCGCAACCCCCCCCTCCAGGCCACAGAATAGATAAGAAAGGAAAACTTTGTTCCCCTTCAGTTGCCTGATCTCCACACTGTCAAATCGCGCCCGAATCACAATTTGGCCAAGGCTGATTCAGGCACTTTAACTTAAGACCAGATTTGTCCACAAAGTGTCTGTACATTTCAGACTCTCTGAGACCAAGAGCGCAGGACAACAAGGAACACAGAGGCTGGAAGAGGGAGGGAAAGAAGGTGGCGAGTCAAAATCTGCTCCATCAACTAGAGGCCAAGGGGGCTGCTGAGAGGAAGGGCAGGTGTCGATGAAGTCTCCTGCCTGCTGTTCTTTCCGGTTAGGGAAAAACAACAAGGGAGCCAAAATCTTGGGGAGAAAAAGTGACGGAACAGCATGGATGAGCAAACCAGTCAGGCTGAGGAACTCGGCTCGAGCACTCTGGTCTCCCCCCCCCCAGGTACTCCCTACACCTTTGTTCTCCTCTCCTCAATGAACAGGGCTAGAGGTTCTTGAAAAGCTAGAAAGGGCATGGCAGGACTGAGGGCCGTGTGTGCACATGGCTTCCACATCACCCCCTGTGGCTATGGCCTTGCATTTCCCACCTAGGAAGGGGAATGCAACCTCTTCTGCCTCCCCCCGCCCCTGCAAAAGGGCATTTAATGGAACAGAAGGCACTGCCCCATCATCTTACCTACTCGAATTCTATAGTCTTTGATTAAGTTGATGCACCAGTTGATTTCATCCTGATAGCTCTCTCTGGCTTTATCCTAGGAGGAGAAACAGAAAAGGAGAAATAGGCCGTCATTAAAGGTAAAGGTATCCCCTGTGCAAGCACCAAGTCATGTCTGACCCTTGGGGTGACGCCCTGTAGCGTTTTCATGGCAGACTCAATACGGGGTGGTTTGCCAGTGCCTTCCCCAGTCATGACCGTTTACCCCCCAGCAAGCTGGGTACTCATTTTACCGACCTCGGAAGGATGGAAGGCTGAGTCAACCTTGAGCCGGCTGCTGGGATTGAACTCCCAGCCTCATGGGCAAAGCTTTCAGACGGCTGCCTTACCACTCTGCGCCACAAGAGGCTCCTTTATTACTCCGTCATTACTGGGGCTAAATAGGATGCAATCAATCAATCTTTATTTTTATAGCCTGCCCTTCCTGCAGCTCACGGTGGGTGACAGCACGATAACATAGCAATCATAAAACAATAATCTCAGCTCCCCCTCAAGTTAAACGGGGTGGGGTTCAGGGTTCTCTGAGCAGGTCTTCCCTCAGTTCCCAACAGGGAGGCCGGCCCTTTTTGATGGTCTCTCCGGGCCCTGACCACAGGCCTGAGGGAGCAGCTCTGTCCTGCAGGCCCTGCAGAATTGGTTAAGCTGTCATAGCTGGCACGGGTGACAAAATGCCAGGCGAGCGACAATAACCCCACCCTCTGCAGGATTACACCAGTACCCTCAATCCTTCCCAAATGGGTGTGTTACCCCTGCACTTACTATCAGCCTTTGCTGCTCCTCACAGTCATAGTGCTTTAGGTTTCTGAGAGAGATGAAGAAACTGCATGAAACAAGACCAAAAGAAAAGATTATTTTGTTCCCAACCATTCTATGCCATTCTCCAAGAATAATAATAAGTGGATTTTATACCCCACTTTTCTCTACCAGGAGTCATAAAGCAGCTTACAACCACCTTCCCTTCCTTTCCCCACAACAGACACCCTGTGAGGTAGGTGGGGCTGAGAGAACTCTAACAGAATTGCTCTGTAAGAGCAGCTCCAGCAGGACTGTGACTAGCCCAAGATCACCCAGCTGGCTGCATGTGGAGCAGCAGGGAATCAAACCCCACTCCTCCAACACAAAATTAGAGGCCAGAGCTCTTAACTATGACACCAAGCTGGCTCCAAAGGGGTCACAGAATCATAGAGTCAAAAGGGACGTCCAGGGTAATCTAGTCCAACCCCCTGCACAACGCACAAATACAGGGTTAAAGCAGTATATGCAGCCCATCCTTCTAAATTTTTTTGTATCAACCCATGAGGTCAGAGAGGAGGAAAGAACCAGAATGGCTGGCCCAAAGTCTCCCAGGAAGCTTCATGCCTGACTGTGGATTGCAATCCAGGTCTCCAAGGATCCTCTTCCAACAGCCTAATTAACCAGCTTGGTGTCATGGTTAGGAGTGTGGACTTCTAACCTGGAGAACCAGGTTTGATTCCCTGCTCCCCCACATGCAGCCAGCTGGGTGACCTTGGGCTCGCCACAGCACTGATAAAGCTGTTCTGACAAGCAGTAGTATCAAGGCTCTCTCAGCCTCACCTCCCTCCACACGGTGTTTGTTGTGGGGAGAGGAAAGGGAAGGCGACTGGAAGCCGCTTGGAGACTCCTTCGGGTAGAGAAAAGCGGCATAGAAGAACCAACTCTACTTCTTCTTCCAACTATAACATACCAAACTTGCTCTCTGAAAATTAGCACATTCCATTTTGCCATTTTAACTCCCCTGAAGAAGAAGAACCAACTCTTCTTCTTCTTCTTATATGCCACTTTTCCCTACCTGAAGGAGGCTCAAAGCGGCTTACAGTCGCCTTCCCATTCCTCTCCCCACAACAGACACCCTGTGGGGTGGGTGGGGCTGAGAGAGACCTGATATCACTGTCCGGTCAGAACAGTTTTTATCAGTGCCGTGGGGAGCCCAAGGTCACCCAGCGGGTTGCATGTGGCAGAGCGCAGAATCGAACCTGGCATGCCAGATTAGAAGTCCGCACTCCTAACCACTACGCCAAACTGGCTCTGATGCAAACGGGGAAATGAGAGGCTGTGGCTCAGTGGCAGAGCCTCTGCTTTGCATGCAAAAGGTCCCAGGTTCAATCCCCAGCATCTCCAGTTAGACGAACCAGGCAGCAGGAGAGGTGAACCTTCTGCCTGAAACCCTGGAGAACCACTGGCAGTCTGAGCAGCCAGTATTAATCTTGACGGACCACTGGCAGTCTGAGCAGCCAGTATTAATCTTGACGGACCAAGGGTCTGATTCAGCATCAGGCTTAATTAGTCTTAGAATAGATAAAAGGGAGAGTTATTAACATATGGGATTCCCTGCCACAGAAAGTGGTGGCAGCTGTAAGCAGGGACACCTTCAAGAGAGGACTGGATACACGTATGCAGCAGAGATCCATCCATGGCTCTTAGCCCCAAGGCCTAGAGGGAACTCTCCGTCTGGGGCTTTGATGCCCGGTCTTCTTGGTGCTTGGGGGGGGGGGGGGGCAACAGTGGCAGGTTTCTGGTCTTCTGGCCCTGCAGATGGACCTCCTGCTGGCTCTTGGGTTTTGACCATTTTGTGACACAGAGTGTTGGACTGCAGGGGCCTGATCCAGGATGGCTTCTCCTATGTTCTTATATATATGCATGCATCACCATGCCCATGGCTGCCCCTGCAGTAGGATCTGGCAGTAGGCGACATAAAGGATCTCTGTCTGAGAGTCCAGAGAACTGCTGCCAAGCTGAACAGGCAGTGCTGGCTGAGGGACCAAGGGGCTGATTCAGCGTAAGTAAACTCCATGTACGCTTGTTCTTGCTCTGCTGGGTACTGCTGCAATCGCTCTCTGTCCCCCTCCTCGCTCCTCCCTCCTTCCTTCGTGATGTCCGCACCTAAAAGCAGACGCAAGGGCCTTTTTGGGCACTGCATTCCTCCACCGCAGCCCACAATGCAACTTAACAGGGAAAGTAGATCAGCTCACAACAAATTGTGGCAAGTTCTTAAGGAGATGGGAATACCAGAGCATCTTATTTGTCTCTTGAGAAACTTATATGCAGGTCGAGAAGCAACAGTGAGAACTGAACATGGAATCACTGATTGGTTCAAAATTGAGAAAGGAGTTCAGCAAGGCTGTATACTGTCGCCTTGCTTATTTAACTTGTATGCGGAGCACATCATGAGAAATGCGGGATTAGAGGAGTCACAAATTGGGATCAAGATTGCAGGGAGAAATATCAACAACCTCAGATATGCAGATGATACCACTCTAATGGCAGAAAGTGAAGAGGAACTAAAGAGCCTGTTGATGCGGGTGAAGGAGGAGAGTGCAAAAGTTGGCTTGAAACTCAACATCAAGAAAACAAAGATCATGGCACCCGGCCCTCTCAATTCCTGGCAAATAGATGGGGAAGAAATGGAGATAGTGACAGATTTTATTTTCCTGGGCTCCAAGATCACTGCAGATGGGGACTGCAGCAAAGAAATTAAAAGACGCTTGCTCCTGGGGAGGAAAGCTATGGCAAATCTAGACAGCATCCTAAAAAGCAGAGACATCACCCTGCCGACAAAAGTGCGTTTAGTCAAGGCTATGATCTTCCCAGTTGCCATGTATGGCTGCGAAAGTTGGACCATAAGGAAGGCCGAGCGTCAAAGAATTGAGGCTTTTGAACTCTGGTGCTGGAGAAGACTCTTGCGAGTCCCTTGGACTGCAAGGCGAACAAACCGGTCAGTCCTAGAGGAGATCAGCCCTGACTGCTCCTTAGAAGGCCAGATCCTGAAGATGAAACTCAAATACTTTGGCCACCTCATGAGAAGGAAGGACTCCCTTGAGAAGAGCCTAATGCTGGGAGCGATCGAGGGCAAAAGAAGAAGGGGACGACAGAGAATGAGGTGGCTGGATGGAGTCACTGAAGCAGTAGGTGCAAACTTAAATGGACTCCGGGGAATGGTAGAGGACAAGAAGGCCTGGAGGATCATTGTCCATGGGGTCGCGATGGGTCGGACACGACTTCGCACCTAGCAACAACAGATCAGCTCTTTAGAAAGGGGTGAAAAGGAGAGAGAGAGGAACAGTGCAGGGTGGCAAGCTTAACTGCATCCTTGGTTTCTTGTTTTATTTGATGAGTCCATCAAAGCCTGCCGGGTCCCGTCCCGCCCCCCCACTTTAGCTGCCAACAGCAAATGAGTGGCTGAGGATGACGGACAGGGCTAGTTGCAGCGGATGGTGCACCTGGCGAATTTAAGCACAAAGGCACCACCATGCATGGAGCCTCTGAGCAGGCAACATGAGCTTTCATGGGCTACATACAGCCCACTTCCTCACAGGATGATATCACATTGGAATAACAATCAGGTTATTTGTTAAGGTGCCCCAAGTCTATGGTTTATTTTTTCAGAGAGCAGAAACCTTGATTGTCTTATAAGCTTTCTGCTTGGCTTTATCTAGGGGCAGCTTTCACACACTGCACTGTATGGAATGCCAGACTAGCACCCTCAGTTCCTTGGGAGAACAGCAGAACAACAGAATCCAACCAACAATGCAGATCCTCACAAAATGCAGCCGTCATACAAATGGGAGCTCTCAAGAGATTAGCAAGAAAACGGAATGCCATCACACCCCTCCCTGACCCCTCTGGAACAGGTGGAGTGTTCATGAACATTCCATGATATCATTTCAGTCCATGGCAGGAAGCATCAGGAGCCAATTCAGCAACAATCTTTACCCTTTCTTATCCATGCACTTCTCTATGAGCTGCACACTGGCCTTCTTCGCTTTCCGCTTCACGCTTTTCACCTGTTGGAAAACAAATCCAAGAGAAAAACTTGCTTGCTTGTTTTTTAAAGAGAAAGTCTCACATTGCCTAAAGCTTGAGCACAGTTTCTGAAGTCCTTAAAAAAACAAAAAGCAAAAAAACAAAAAACAAACCACAAATACTTTTATAAACCAAAAACACAAGTACCCAGCTAAACTGGAACAAATACCTATGTACTCCAGTATTTCTGTCCTTAGCCTGTCCAATGCTTCTGGGAAGCCTACATGCCAGGCTAAAGGCACCTGGTTCCAACTGCCAGTGCTCGTCCCCAGAAAATGATATTTAAGAGATCAAGAGCCGGAATCAGGGCCTTTTAGGATCCTGTCCCAGGGTGATGGAACAGCCTTCTGGGAAAAGTATGTCAGAGTAAAATCCCAGATGCAGGTGGGTAGCCACGTTAGTCTGACAAAGTTTGAGTCCAGGGGCACCTTTAAGAACAACAAAGTTTAATTCTGAGTATAAAGCTTTTGTGTGCACGCACAACCCTGATTGTCTTTAATAGGGGTACAATCCCCTCCTCCCCCTTTTAAATAAAGGGTTTTGACAGCTGACAGAAAGCAGTTAAACATTTTCTCCCTTTTAATATTTTCAATTAATGAGCAAATCACAGCAGCCTTTTCTGAATATGTCCAACAAGAGCTAATTATTTTGCTTAATTACAGGCAGCAAGAGAGCGCGAGTGAGAGAGAGGTTTAAGTACGGAGGCCACTGGCTTCTACAGCAGATCCTGACCTGCAAGGGCTACGTTTGGGGCAGAAGTTTCATTATTCCCCTTGCACTTCCCCCTCCCGCACTATCCAGGTTTCCCCGTGATCTCAAAGAAGCACAAGCTGCTCCTTACTCATCAGCCCACTGATCAGATGGGGGAAGGATCAGGAAGCGCGCTTGCCCACCCTGGGAGGGGCGCATCTTACCATCGCGTCCCAGGCCAGGAATTTGGGCGTGATCATTGACGCCTCCCTGACCTTGGAGGCGCAGGTCAAAAGAGTAGCGGGCCAGGCATTTTTCCAGCTTCGCCAGGCCCGACTACTAGCGCCCTACCTGTCCCCCAAACACCTGGCCACGGTGATCCATGCAACGGTCACCTCCAGAATAGATTTCTGTAACTCGCTCTACGCGGGCCTTCCCTTGTCCTTGATCCGGAAACTTCAGCTAGTGCAGAATGCAGCTGCTAGGGTCCTAACTGGCACACTTTGGAGGGCCCACATCCAGCCAGTGCTGAGGCAGCTGCGCTGGTTGCCAATTGCTGCCCGGATCCGGTTCAAGGTTTTGGTTCTAACCTTCAAGGCTTTACGCGAGTTGGGACCCACATACCTGAGGGACCGCTTATCGCCCTATGCCCCCCGTAGAGCTTTACGTTCTGCGGGAGAAAATCTATTGGTCGTCCCCGGCCCTAAGGAAGCACGCCTGGCCTCGACCAGGGCCAGGGCCTTCTCGGTCCTGGCCCCTGCCTGGTGGAATGAGCTCCCAGGAGAGCTGCGGGCCCTGCGAGATCATCCATCGTTCCGCAGGGCCTGCAAGACGGAGCTCTTCCGCCAGGTTTACGGTTGAGGCCAGGCTTAACATCTATGCCCCCCCGGGACCTGAGGATTGGGATTAGAGACGGGTACCACCAGTATCCCCTCTCCACTTGCTAGGTGGGGAATGGGTAGTTGATTAGTCACTCTTGCCAGGTAGTTATTAACTATTGATATGTTAATTGGTTTTTTAATGTATTTTATGGGGTTTTATACTGTTGTAACCCGCCACGAGCCGCAAGGGAGTGGCGGGTAATAAATTCAACAACAACAACAACAACAACAATAATAATAATAAAAAGGAGAGAGGGACCAAGTGGAGCGAAAGAGGATTCTGCCAGGAAGGAGGGAGGGAGGGAGGAGGGAGAAACCTTCAAGGCAGGCAAGTGTTGGTCTTCAGAGTGTTGAGGATGCTGGTGGATAAAATAATGGGATGGCAGCAATAGCCTATTGCAGTCGGACTCCAAAACTAAAAGCCACACAATACCTTCTACGAAGGTGAAACAAGACACTCAAGAACAGCACGCAACATTTTTGAGTTATCCAGAACTCTTCCTCTCCTACTGAGGAGTGGCAGGGGAAGCCTTTGCTATTCCTTCCTGGAGTAAGAGCAAGACAGTTCAGTGAATAAATGGTTAAGGCAAGCGTTCTCACCATAGCAGGCCAGTACGGGTATCTTCGGAGCTTGCACCAAACCAGCATCCCCGCTTCCAAGGAGCAAGGCTCTAGGGGCACAACATACAGATACCATTCAGATCTTTCCATCTGCCCCAGGCGCGTCAACTTGCCCCCCCCCCTCCTCTCAACACCAGACCTAGCCAAAGTGATCCATACAATGGTCACCTCTAGATTAGACCTCTGCAACTTGTTCTATGTAGGGCTTCCCTTGAGACTGCTCCAGAAGCTCCAACTGATTCAGAATGCAGCAGCTCAGATCCTCATAGGGACCCCCTGGAGAGTGTATATGACACCTGTGCTCTCCCAGCTGCACTAGCTCCAGCCTGAAGACCAGATCAGGTTAAAGGGTTTGGTATGAAACTTCAAAGTCCTAAACTATTTGGGACTGGCATATCTGCGGGACCACCTCTTCCATGACGCTCCCCCAAGAGCGTTGAAGTCATCAAACCAAAACCTACTGTGGATCCCTGGCCCCAACTTGGTTTTAACGAGACCCACAGGGCCTGCAAGAGAGAGGTGTTCTACCAGGCCAGGTGGTCGAGGACCAATAGAACAACTAAAGTGCTGAAAAAGAAAGAAGACTGGCCCTCCAAGAAGACCTGACCCCCTCCCAAGAGTTTACTGAATGGGGCAGACTGAACGTGTATAAGGTTTTAATGAATTTATTGGTTTTAAACAATCGATTGTTTTAGCTCATGTTGTCATCCAGCCTGAGTTACAAGAGAGGGCTGGATATAAGAGTAAAGTTTCTTCTTCTTCTTCTTATAGTCAGATGCAGGCTAGGAGAAGGTGGGGCCTTTGGGTTATTCTAGGTGGAATTGGGGCCTTTCTGAGCACAGCTGTGACTGCCAGAGTCACTTCTGCCTTTTCAATATGTGGGCAGGGCTGAGGCGCACACAGACACTCCCCTCCCCCAATTCTAAATTGAGCCTGTAGGAAATATCACTCACAGTACACCGGAAGGTTATACTGGATCTTATCCCTCTCTCACCTTGATGCAGGAGGATACTGGGGAGTTCTTCTTCATCCTCAGCTTCTTCTTCATCCCCAAAAGCTGAGCTGAGACATAACTCTCTGATAGGACTAAGTCTCAGTGCAGACTCAGAAGGAAACCCGAGGCCTGCTAGTGAGGTAATAAACACATTCAATCTTGCGATATATTCAATCTTGCAATATATACAATTTTAACAGGAAAAATATATCCTCTTTCTAGTCTGCATTGTGTTTGAAACTAGACACATCCACTCCCAGTAAAGCACAATGATATGGTTATCTGGTTTATGTTTTGAACTAAGGGCCAAGCCGATTGCATTCAGGAATACCACAGGCGCTAGATTGTGTGTGTGTGTGTGTGTGTGTGGGTGTAAAAACTCTGTGGATGGCCTCTTCCTCCCCCTAGGACCTGGAAAGGCTGCAGGCAGCTGTTAGGGAACTCACTGACGGGGGCAGCTCTCATGCGGCAGGGATCTGCAGCCTCCAAGCCTCAGAGGGAAGTGGAAGGAGGAGGGGGTGGTCAGGGGTGGGGGATGGAAGGTGATTGGTAGGCTCCTGGCCAGACCGGCAAACTAGTTGGAGGAGGAGGCACTTGGGTGGGACGGCTGCCCTGAGTGAGTGTTAAGTGGAGTAGCACTTAAGCCATGAGACACGCTCTTCCTCCAAGGCCTTGCCAGAAATATATTATGTGGAACTGATTGGGTATTCTCCATTTTAAACTGAAGAATATCAAAGTATTCAGTGAGACAGCAGAAGTTCTGGCATCCATAGAAATGGCTCAGGTTTAGAAAGATGCAGAGAGGACCCCTTTCCTCTCCAGGATGGAAGCTAGTTCCAAAGATATTCCTGATAAAAGGAGCCCAAGTGATCTATAACAACACAGATCCTCTCCTGAAAGGGAATGCATAACTATGGTTAAGCGGGTTGTTTTAAAAATAACCACTCCACATTCCAGGTACATCCACTGCTAAGCTGAAATTTAAAAACCTCAGTGGTAAAGGTATCCAAGATTAACAGGTTGTGCAGGACAGGTTACTCGTGGGAAAGGATCATTCGGTTTTAAGGAGCCTTGGATGCAGGAGCTTTGGATTCTCTTATCAGAAATGATGATGATCTGGTGTCAGCCCAGGGGATAAAGGCAGAACTATGGCTATGAAGAGCTCCTCTTGCGGAGCTTCCCCTGACAGAGCTTCCACTCAGAGGTGCGTGAGGGCGGTGGAAAGGTCTGTGAGGGAGAGAATATAGACCTATATGGCCACACAACACACGCATTAGGATCACATGCTTAAATTTTGGTAGTCACCAGGAGGACATAAGTCTCAAAAACGAATCCTTCCAAGTGAGCACAGGAATCCGGGGGGGGGGGGGGCATTAACTGTATCTGAATAGGGCTCCAGAGATGACAGAAAGGGTTAGTTACATAAAGACAGCTCTGGCTTTGGAACAATAGCTTTGTAAGAAGGCTATTCTATCACAGAAAGGGCAACGAATCCTTCCGTTTCCAAAACTGACTGATCAGTCCCATATATCCCTTGCAAAGTTCTGCCAGTTCTCTATCCCTATTTAGTCTACAAAAGTCCTCCTTGAAATTGGATGGGGAAGCCAAGTAACCAGAGAAACAAGCTACACTCACAAGGGGCTTTTCAGGAAATCGCCAGATTAACCCATGACACCCTCTCCCCTTATACTGAGCACTGGACTAGAGTCTATCGCCAAGATCTGTGTTCTTTCTTGAAAAGGGAAACATTCAGTGGAGACAGTGACCTCAAGAGAAATGGAAACTAAATTTCCACTGGAAACTAAAATTCAAGAAAAAGAGTGTCCACTGCCACTAAGAGTTATGTCCCCAGCCACAGCGCAGAGATCTTAGTGAACCTAGACATTATTTCTTGTATCTCACTTTCCTAACTTAATTTTTTTAATGATTTGATGTCTGCTGTGGAAAAAAAAATTAGATCCCCAAGAGGTAATGAAACGGAATCAGTCCATACATCTGAAGCTCAGCAATACCCGGTTCCAGCACAAATTCTCAGGCTATACTTGAGCGTATTTTGGGGCAGAGAAATCTCTCTCTCCAGGGAAGCCACCTGGGGCAATTTTTGTCCCTTTCGGAACTGTCTGGACAGCCCAACTCTTCCCTGCCAGACAGAGGCCCTGATGGCGTCTGCAGCAAGGAAGGCAGACAAATCCACATTCCCTTGCTGAAGGGCAACGGAGGGCTTGAGTCAGGCCAGCCCTGGGCCGGCACCAACGTCATCTGGAAGTGAGCGCTGGCCAGGGCCACAGTCCTCATGCGGAAAGGGTCTCATGGAGCATCTTCTTTAAAGCAAGAACACACACGTAGCCAGCACACTAGAGGCTGCTAGCCTTGATTCTGAGGCCCTCGTGTATTATTTATTTCTGCCCTGCATTTATGCTCCACTATTCTCCCGAAGAGCGGCTCTCTCCTTCTCCGTTTTAGCCTCTCGACCACCCTGTGAAGTTAGGCTGAGAGAGTGGGACTGGCTTCCAGGGCAGAGTGGGGATCTGAACCTGCCCTCGAACCGCCACACCACGACGGCTCTGGGAACAAGGGGGTTTCCTCTTCATATTTACGTGAGATTTCAGTTTCTTATGAAAGTTTCTTATGAATAGTTTCTTACGAAAGTACTGTGAAATGCTGCTCACCATTAGAATATTTCCGCTCAGCGGCACAGAAAGCCAGACTCACTGCGTGTGCAAGGCACTGGCCTCTAGAGAGCCATCTTTGAAATCAGGGAAGCAGCACGTTTCACCCAAACATACCTGCAACTGCCAACTGCCAGCCAAGACAGGAGCAGCTGCTGTCCAGTGCTAGGCAAGCTCTCTCTGCTCAGCCCCCGTTTCTTCCCCACCTGCCTCTCCACTGTGTGGTGTCAAGTGGCTGAATGGGCAGTTTAATAATTTAGAGTCATCCTTATCCATGGTTCCTCTATATATTTGTGAAACAGCCTGGGGGGTGGAACGTGTCCGGCTGTCCAAGTTGGAATAGGGCCAATCAGGGTGCAGCCAGCAAAGCTGGCTGCACCGTGATTGGCCCTTCCCCTGCAGCTCCTGCCCTCCATCCCTGGACTCTAGTCTCTTTGCTCTCAGACGCTCGCCTCAGTGCCTGGAGCCAGCAGCAGGTATGGGGAGAGGGCCCTGGGCAAAGGGTCGTGGTGGAAGGCCTGCTAATGAGGGCCTCTTGGCCTGCTAGGCTGGGCCTGCTAATGAGGGCCGCTGGGCCTGCTGACTACCTGCTAAGGAGCTCTGTCCCGTGCCTGCTAATGAGCTGGCCAATCCCCGTCCGCCCCACTTGATCCGGCTGCAAGCTGTGGCCCAAAGCCACCTTAAGCTGCCTGGCCAGGGGCCAGGGGAGGGGACCATTTCAAGGCCCGTTCTTAGGAACGGCCTTTGAAGCTAGTTCATAAATGATTTCTACTAGCCACAAAAAGTCCACAGAAAGCAGAACACCAGTTTGCCAGACAAAAATTGACAAAGGCTTACCCTTTCCTTCCAAATCACAAGGCTGCAAGTTTTTTGCTTCATTTGCACACGGACACAAGCTTTCCTCTTGGATGTTGTCCAAAAAGGGTGCAGCAGGATCATGTCTGCTAGCTGAGCCCTTGAGACATCTTCTTTCTTGGCAAACAGAGGGCACCCCAGGGTCTTGTTTCTGACCAGTACCTTTCCAGGCCTGGGGGTGCCTCTCGCCATCCAAGTCTTTGCTGTATTTGCTGGGTGGAAATACTTCTTTCTCAGAGAGATCTTTCTCTGCTGCAGCTGAAGGACGTTGGACAGGTGACCCCAGCAGGTTCCTTCTAAGCCCCAATTTCCCACCAAGCTTTTTGCCTGGAGTTGATTTGGCACATTTGTGAGAGGAAGGAGCTGGTGTGCTGCTTCTAGCAAAGCATCTGGAAGGAGCATCCTCATCTTGACAGTGCCTTTCATACCCTTTTGAGGAACGTGGCGATCTTCTCCTTGCACCAGCTCTGGACAATAATTGTAGCATGGCATCTTCCTTAGGCATCACTGGCATTTTTGCTTTGGATGCATGTTGAGGTAGGCTTTTCAACTCCCCATTTCTACAAAGGACTCTTGATCTAGACCTGGGTGATTTGGCACTGGAAGATCCTTTGGCTTTCCCTCCAGAATGGCGACTATGCTTATTCTGGGTACCCATAATCTGCAGTGCTGTGGGTGCCTCGCCAGTCTCCACTTCCCTCTCCTGGGTGTCATTTTGAGAGGAAGGTAGCCAGTGGCCAGGTGCACATTCTTTGGTTTCCTTCCAGGTTGCTGCTTTACATCTTGTCGTCTTTGAAGGGCTTCTTTCTTTGGATGGCATGGCTTGCTGCAAAATATTCAGAGCTTCCCGAAGAGCTCGCCGATATGTTATCTCTTCCACGTTATCATGGCCTTTTCCATGCTGACCTACTGAGAAACACACTCAGATGTACCAGTGTAATGGATCAGAATTCCCAAGTCTGCCTCCCTGAATTCCCAGGGCAGGTACCCACATGGAAAGTGACTTGTTTGCCCACCTGCAGAGTGCTCATTATTATAAAGGGCAAACAGTACACAGAGGGAGAGCTTTGGTGGGCATGAGGCCACTGTCACGGGAAGAAGTAGGCTCCCAATGGAAAGTGGCCACTTTAAAGCAATCCATACCTAAATTGGCAGCAATGCATGTGATGCTCTCCTCTGTCAAGAGTTCAACATCTTCACGATGCACATTGGCTCTGAAAACAAAAACGGGAAAGTTGGGAGAGACAGAGCGCTGGAGTTCAAATCAAAATACAATTAAAAAGACCTCTGTCTCACTTTTCCTTTTGGGGCTAAAGGCACATATCAATTAACAGCTACACACAATCATACAATTAAAACACAGAGACACTCTTAAGATCCCAATTGGGGTGGGGGGGGCAATGTTTGCTGCATAAACCACTTCAGCAAACATTTAGCAATATGATCAGAAGCACAGGTGTGCAGCAAATCTCAAACACACAAAAGGTTTGCCACACAAATGATATATTATTATTCGATTTCTACCCCACCACTCCCAAGAGGCTCATGGCGGGTTACAACATAACAGCCCAATTTAAAGAAGCCCACAAACTTACAAAGCGACTAATGCACAGAGCATTAGACAAAGTAGACAGGGGTGTGTGTGTGTGGGGGGGGGTTGTTAATTTAAACTGTTCTTTTGTTTAGGACTCCCTCACAGATGACTCCTTCCTAAACAATGTTTTATATTTCAAATGCACGTCAACTGTTTTATATGTATTTTAACTCTTGTTGGGAGGATAAAGCAGAGACTGGAGAACGACACGCGCTGCCCTGAGCTCCTTGGCAGAAGCCAGGGTGAAAAAGTGGAGACGGACAGATGCACAGCAGCGGTACTTAACTGTTGGTTTAAACCGAGGATTTCAACCATGTAGTAGGTCACCCCATCTTTACGAGCCTGCCGTGTTCGGGAAGCACAGACCCTAGATAAAACCTGAAATGAGGAAGGGGGAAATGTTGAGCTTCTGTTATGCAAGAGAACATGGTGTTACGGTAGACGAATACATGAAACAAGAGAAAGGTGGGAAAGGTTGACTGGAATTCCGAACATTGCTCTCAGTATGGTCTATGTTGACATGCAGTGGTTCTCTGAACTTTCCCCACACAAACCATATGCTGAGTCCCTGAGCCTGCATATTTTAACAGCCAGATTGGAGAATGCTTATCCAATACAGAACCAGAAGCACAGCATAGGGAAAGAGGGCTATTTTCCTCTTCCCTCCAGGTTCCAGATCAAAAATGCATATAGTCACTTCTTCGACACCTGGCACCTTCCTCCATTTTATCGCCACACCAACGGTGAGTTGGCTTAGCCTGAGAGTGTGAGACTGGCTCAAGGTCACCCCCATGGCAGAGTGGAGAGCTGAAGCTGGGCTCTTGGCCTCAGGAACATTTGTAATCTAATTCATCTGGTTTAGGGGCTGCCAGCCTCTGTGTTTAACAGAAGCTATGTCTGCTACCTCCAGGCATCTAGCCAAGGAATCAGGGCCAGTCAGGCTGACTTGCATTAGGAGACAGAGCTGGGTGTCATCGCTTCAGACCAGCTGGGTAGGAGGGCGCATGAAGACATCAAGTCATGTTGGGGAGAGACTCACTCCTTGTGGAGCTCCACAATTGTCATTCTCCATCTTCACCTTGGAGAAGGGAGATCTCCTGGACATAGTGTCTCATCAGCCCTAAGCATCCTAAAGCATCCAAGAAAAGTGTGTATCCAACCTTTGCTTGAAGACTGCCAGTGAGGGGGAGCTCACCACCTCCTCAGGCAGCCTATTCCACTGCTGAACTACTCTGACTGTGAAAATGCTGCTCTAGTAATATTACCAATCAGCATTGTCTCCACCGTGCGGCTGGGTCAGAAGCCAGAGTGGAATGGATCAAGGACTAAAGCTTCATCCAGATATGGTAGGAATTGAGCCGCACCGCTTATGATAGGGAAAGGTTGATAATTTCCCAGTGGGCCTTCTACTTTCTTGTGGCTTGTTTTGAGGAGCCATGATGTACAGGGGTCTAGAGTACAAGTGGTGGGCTTCATTGAAGCTAGCAGTCTGTCAGCTTTGTTTCGTAAGGCGGAGATTTTGTTCCTGATTGACCCTGATGTTGTACAACATCAATGTTGGGTGATAGGCCCTAGCCTTCCTTCCTGCATATTTTTGGATGGGACAAAGATTAGAAAGGGAACAAGCTTCCCGGCAGTAGTCACCAAGCTTTTTATCACCAGGGACAGGTCAACACTTGACAATTTTACTGAGGCCCAGGGAGGGAGGGGGTAGTCTTTTGCTGAGGGATGTTGCTGCCGCCTGAGCCCCTGCTCCACTTGCTTCCCCCCTGGTGCCCCTGACTTCCCGCCACCCGTTGGGAGGTGTTGCCAGCAGCAGCTGTGCAGTGCCACACTGAGAGGGAGCCTTAGCCATGGCGGCCGCTGGAGAGCACCAAAGGTGAGCCGGCAGAGTGGCAGGGCAGGGCAGCCCGCGAGGCAGCAGCCGGGGAGGAGGACGAGGAGGAGCCGTGGCCCGGTACTAACTGATCTACGGACTGGTCCTGGTCCATGGACTGGGGGTTTGGGACCACTGCTTGTCTGTATGGCAGGAGGGTCCAAGATTGGGCCAGCCTACTGTCCAGGAAAAAATATCTTGCACTCTTTCTATTGTTTAATTTCCTCCCTTTGTCATAGTTGCCATAGCCCCAAATTATGGGATCAGCAACTATTGTGCATGCACTGTTTTCCCCCACCTATTTATTAATTTCTTTAGATTTTTATACCACCCTTCCATACGGCTCTGGGCGGTTTACATATAAGATCATGGGGGTAATTACAAAGAATACTGCAACAAATGTAACAATCATAACTTGTCAACCAGAAGAATATTTAAGCAGGAGCAGGAATAATGACACAGCTTTGGGTTGGTCAGTCTTCAGTCATGGGAGGGGGTGTCTGGGGGGCAGTGGGTGTTTTTGGGCTGGTCACCTTAAGCAAATGCCTGGTGGAGGAGCTGCCTTTTGCCGTTTGGACAGGGCCCTGATCTCTTCAGGGAGCTCGTTCCACCAGGTGGGGGCTAGGACCAAGAAGGCTCTGGCCCTGGTTGAGGTCCGACGTGCTTCTCTGGGGTCAGAGAAGCCTGGTTTGGTTGCTTAGAGAAGGCCGGAGAACATTTAAGTAAAGGGCGCAGAGTTCTCAGGATTTTAACTCCTCCCTGTGGACTAGCCAGTGTGGATGTTTCCTTGTCTCCCCCCCCGCGATCAGCTCTCTTGGGATTTGGCTGTATTCTAACATTAATTTTCTCTGTGTTCCCCCATCCCAAGGAATTGATCAGTGTGGGATATTTTTACGGTCCCCCCGCCCCACAACCCACTCTTGGATCTAGAGTCTAGATTTTTCTGACAAATGTCCATCTCCCGCGGTTTCTCTTTCCCCACAGTTATGTGACCTGGTGTGGTCACTGGGTAAGAGTGGCATCTGTTGGGTCGTGGTGGGTAGACCACAGTGACGCTGGGATCCTTCCTGGGCTGCCATGGCAGGGACGCAAGGCACGAGGGATCATCTTGCCGTTAGCTGCAGGGCATCGAGTGGTTGCTTTGTGCCAAGCTCCTTCGATGAACGGCAGTGGCAGTCCAGCAGCACCGAAACAACTACTCCTTCCAAGGGTCAATGGTCAGGCAGTGACCCAGCAGTCCGGTTCAGATGTCCAAGGTTGTTGTTGTTGTTGTTGTTAGGTGCAAAGTGGTGTCCGACCCATTGCGACCTCATAGACAATGATCCTCCAGGCCTTCCTGTCCTCTACCATTCCCCGGAGTCCATTTAGGATTGCACCTACTGCTTCAGTGACTCCATCCAGCCACCTCATTCTCTGTCGTCCCCTTCTTCTTTTGCCCTCGATCGCTCCCAGCATTAGGCTCTTCTCAGGGAGTCCTTCCTTCTCATGAGGTGTCCAAGGTAGCCGTTGTCTTCTCGAGCGTGGCCAATGGTCAGCCTAGATGGATGGGCACGTTGGGAGCTGGCTGCAGTTCCGACATCCAGCAGTTGCCCCTCAGTCGGTATGGCCCAATATTTGGAATGGAGCAGAAAGCGCTGGATCCGGAGGGGCTGCTAGGGACCGGCCATGATGATAGTCAGCTCAACTGCAAGGGGGGGCCAGTGGTCAGTGGGTGGGTTTTTCGTATGTTATTTCTAACTTTCTTTCCCTTCTATCTTGTTGACTTTTCTTTTGTCTCTTTTCCTTCTTTCCTTGTTTCTTCTTTCTTGGTTTATTTGTGCTGCCTGGACTGTTTCTTCCTTAGTTTGCCAGTTGCTGGTGAAAAGTTGCCTTGTGGGTGTCAGGATTCTCGTATTTGTTGCTGTCTTCTTCCAGGATTTTTAAAAAATTTTAGGGTGATCTTGTTTGGGGCTTGGTTGAATTAGTTGAATTTAGTGGGGTATTTGGCAGCTTGGATTTTTTAATTTGGGAGCAGTCAGTTCTCTTGGACTGCTCCAGCTGCCATCTTGATGACCTAAAACAAGCATATGCATCTGAAATACACACTAGAGACACTGATGCAAAAAAACGGACAAGATTGAAGAACGAATCTCATAATTTTTCTGTAGAAGCTAACACACATTATTAAAAATGAATTCAAGCATAGTTGATTTTTTTATTTACTAAAAATCTAGCTTCTCTTTTGGTCTCTAAAAATGAAGTAAAACTAAGAGTCCTTAAGAAAGTTCAGAATAATAATCAAATAGAAAAATTACCAGATTGAACTAGACAAACAACAATCCAGCCAGCCAAGATTGCCTCCTGTTGTTTAGTGATTTGTTTCCTAAAGCAGACTGCTGTTTTGCATTTAATTAGAGCGCTTTGAACACTGTACATCTCTGTTTAAGAAAAAGCCCACACCAATACCTTCTTTCTTCCTATAAAAACAAACACCTGCAATCTGCCCCTGAGGGTGTGAATAGCTGTCAAATGTAATCACCTTTGCTGGCCACAACCTCTTCTTTCTCTTCAACAAGATGTATGCTGCATCATTCATAGTTGCTTTGAGGGAGGGTGTACCACGATGAAGTTAAAGGAAATGTCTCCTTTAGGCATTCTGAAAGAGAAACAGGAAAACATTTTGCATTACTGTTCCTGTTCTTATTCATCGAGGGAGCCAGGATAATGCCTATGGGGGTTCCCTCATTTAACCATCACAACAGTCTGTCAAGGAGATTAAGGAGAGGAGGGTGACTGGTCCAAGGCCAGTCCATCTGTTTTATTTTGATCTATGTTTGAGTTCAGTACTTCCTCATCCAAGTCAAGCACACACTAGCTGAACCACACAAACACACATCCTATGGTAGGATCACCTTCAGGCCTCCACAGCATCTGCTTGTTCCACTCCATCAGAGGACATTAGAAAACCCTGGTGGGTCAAACCAATGGTCTAGCTCAGTGTCTCCTTTTTCTACAGCAGCCAACCACTTGCCCCAAAAGCCCCAAAATGAGCACAGAGGCCAAATTGTCCAATATTTTTAAGCCCCGACCCTCCCAGGCACTGGTATTCACAGACAGCATCCCTCTGACCAAGGTTTTGTTTAGTCAACATGACAAACAGCCACCAAGTGACTTTCTCCTGCATCATCTAGAAGGGGAGCAAACAGGTCAGTAGAAGAAGAAAAAGAAGAGCTGGGTTTTTTTATACCCCGCTTTTCACTACCCAAAGGAGTCTCAAAGCAGCTTCCAATCACCTTTCCCTCCTCCACCCCAAAAGACAACCTGGGCTCATTCCATGGATCGAATAATGCTTTTGCAGTTGGGCTCATTCCACACACACTGGAATGTGCTTTTGCAGCTGAAAGTGCCCAATCCAGGTTTTCTCAGTTTTCTTGACAGCTCTGGAAGGATTTCCTAAATGGGAGGGAGTGAAATAATTTATATATATTATATATATAAATTGTGCAACATTTATTGGGTGCTGTGATCATACATGGCCATGTTGACCCACCTATCCCTCCCAAAACAGCCAATGATGGGCCTGGAGGGGGTGGGAAAGGGAGGGCCCTGGGTGGGCATGTCCACAGCTCTGCTTCCCCACCATTGTCTGCACCATCACACCACTTCTGCAGTTTCTCAAAGCCTGAAGAATGTTTCAGGGGTTTCTTAGCAGTAAGAAAGTTGAGAAAGGTTGGCCTAATACCATGTGTGTGGAAAGATGCACTTCAGATTTTCCTATTCCGCCCAGGAAAATCCTGCCATGAAAGCACACTGAAAGTGCACCAGCCGTTTGTGGAATGAGCGAACGTGGAAATACAACTTTTCCAGGAAAATCCTCCCAAAAGAGAGAGAGACACACACACACGTTTTCAACGAAGGAGGAGCAAGCTGCCCAGTATCCCTCCCCCAGAACAGTGTGCTGGCGCCTGGGGACTTTAGGGAAAGACCTCAACCGTCCTCATAGGAAGGAAGGGCTATGAGAAGAAAAACTCTTCCTGCCGTGCCCTAGACCCAGCGGTGGGCACACTATGACTCTCCAGCGGGTGTCCACGGATGACAATCCACGAGCGCACAAAGACGATTTAAGGGGGCAGGGGGAGCAAGCTTTCGGCTGACCTCACTGTCTTAAATAAAATAAAAGTATATATTTGCCACAGCAAGGATTGGGGAGTGGCCCAGCGGGCTCTCCAGAGCTCCATGGGGACAACCCATGGGCGGACAGACGCTTTAGAAGGACACGGAGGGGAAGCTGTCGGCCGTTCTCACTGACTGGAGTAAAATAAAAGTAAAGATTTGCCTTGAGTTTTATGCCCTGTATATTTTAATGGGGTTTCTACTGGGGTTTTAGTGAAGGATAATTGTAACCCGCCACGAGCCGGTTCCAGGAGTGGCGGGAAATAAGTCTTTTAAATTATACATACAGAAGATGAGGAGTAAGGGTGGGGGTGGCCAAACTGTGGCTCTCCAGAAGTCCACGGACTACAATTCCCATGAGCCCCTGCCAGCACGTACATGGGAACTGTAGTCCGTGGACCTCTGGAGAGCCACAGTTTGGCCAACCCAGGGGGGGTTATCTGCGTCGTCGGGAGATCAACTGTAACCCCGGGAAATCTCCCTGCGTCACCTGGAGGTTGGCAACGCCCTGTGGCAAGGGGGGGGCAAGCGCTCCGGCGGGCGAGGAGTCCTACATTTGAACGGGGCAGAAAACAGCCCAACCGCACTCCTCCCAAGTGGGCAGAGGGGGCTGCCCCTCCTCCCTTCTGCCCCCTCCTCTCTTTTAAAAAATCTTAGCAAAACTCCCCCCCCCCCGCCCATCAGTTATTACCTCAGTGCGAAAACTGCGGGCGACGGGATTCGAACCCCCGTTCTCCGCGAAGGGGGTCTTCGGCCCAGCCCGTTGTTTTTGTGTCGCCGCTAAATGACGGCAGCATGACCCCGCCCCCTGCTCCCCTCCCAGTCTCGCTGCTTCCGTTTCGGAGGCCTCCGGCCCCGGGCGTTTCCTACTGGCTGCCCCAGAAGCCAATCACGGAAAGGCTTCCTCGGCCCGCCCTCATTCGAACCGCGGAGGGGACGCATGCGTAGTATATGGGATGTTTGTCTGTTAGTCGCTCCTCTCTGGTGTCAGACGCCGACGTCTTCGAGGAGGACCCAATCCACTTGCAGGGTTTGGTCTTTCCCCGCCCTAACGGGGGAACTTAGAAGAGCAGCCAATCAAATTCGGGGTTTTGTCTCTCCCCCCCCTGCCCTTTGGCCAATCAGACGTGATGTTTAATTTCGCCCTCTTCCCATCCTCGCTCCTCAGAGAGACAGAGAGCCAATCGGAAACTCGCTTCTGCCTTTTTTCATCTCTGATTGGATAGAGAGGGGTTACGCCTTCTCCCCCTGGTCCAATATTGATCCTGCACGCGCTTTTTTTATTCGTTGGAGGAAGTGTTTCTCAACGATTCTTGCCAACCTCCAGGTGGGGCCTGGAGATCTCCCGGGATTTATTTATTTATTTGCCGCCTTCCCTTGATGACAACTGATCTCCAAAGGGCAGATTTCAGAGCTTTCGAGCGCGAACTCAAAGGCAGTATAGCCTCCGGGGGCCCCTCCCCTCCACAATGCTTGCCTCCCACTCCCCAATTTCTTCCAGGGAAGACAACCCTCAATATGACTCAATAAATCCCATTTATGTCTGCTGCAATAATACAGTCTTACGCAGGGGTAGTCAAACTGCGGCCCTCCAGATGTCCGTGGACTACAATTCCCATGAGCCCCTGCCAGCGAATGGACATCTGGAGGGCCGCAATTTGACTACCCCTGGTCTTATGTTTCAACTGAACAAGTGTCTTGTCTTCAGTATCTTTAATATTTCAGAATCACCAGCAAACAACCAAGACTAGTATCCCAGGGATGAACGAGTCTTTATTGGTCTTCCTGGGTTATATATTAATTGCATGTCAGAAAGGGTCGATCTGTTACTCAAGAGACTTTCAGCTGAGGCTGAATTTATCTTGCTCACGTGCAATTGGCATACAATTGAGGAAGACCAACGAAAGTTGTACTTGGTTGTGTTTGATGATGACTGTGAAATATTAAAGATATTGAGGACAAGACTTTTCTTCTTGTTCAGCTTAATATCGACCTTTGGTTGACACACAAGACTATATCAGAAACATAGGATTTATGAGCCACACTTTTTTCTTTCTTGTCTGCACTGCATGCCCTCCTGTGTGTATTTCGGCTATGCTGTCTTGATTTTCTGCAGGGGAAATGGTCTTGATAACCTGGAGATCAGCTCTGAGCTCACTTCTTTGGGTGCTCATTGGAAGGCAAGCTTTGCTCTACAAGCAAAAGGGCAGGGAGAAGGGAAGAGGCGGTGCAGCAGCTGGGTTGGGCCCTGGGGGAAATGTAGGGCTTCAGATTGGCTCCTCTGCCCAATGCTGGCAGAGGGACCAGTTCTGAGCCTTAGGTGTTGCCCGAGTCCAGGGATCCCTCAGAGACCACCTTCATTCCATACAAGGCTGCTGGAGCTTCTCTGTGCATCCCTCTGGACTCTGAAGCATGGGGGGGGGGGGGGTTGTGGACGTGTGTCAGGGCCTTTTTGGGGATGATGCTAGTGTTATGAAGAAGAGTTGGTTCTTAAATGCCGCTCTTCTCTACCTGAAGACATCTCAAAGCAATTTACAGTCGCCTTCCCTTCCTCTCCCCACAACAGACACCCTGTGGGGTGGGTGAGACTGAGAGAGCCCGGATATTCCTGCTCGGTCAGAACATTTTTATCAGTGCCATGGCGAGCCCAACATCACCCAGCTGGCTGCATATGGGAGAGCGCAGAATCGAACCCGTCTTGCCAGATTAGAAGTCCGCGCCCCTAACCACTATACTAAGCTGACACATAAGAGAGGGAAATGACATCAGTGGGGTTGTCACTGATTGTCAGCCTCTAGGTGGTGGGATTACAGCTGGGATTACCACTGATCTCTTGGTGACATAAGTCAGTTTAGAGTGTCACGGTAAAAGCACACCCACACATACAAAAGTTTCCTCCTGTTTCCATTGACTGTGCCGTGGAACTAGGGGTGCCAGCCTCCAGGTGGAATCTTGGGATCCCCTGGATTTACAGCACATTCAAAGACAACAGAGATCAATTCGAGAGAACACGGGTACTTTGGAGGGTGAGATGCATGGTACTGCACCCAGTGAGGTCCCAAATCATATAAGAACAAATTCTTCTTCTTCTTCAGTAATATTAAGGTTCGCTCAGCCTTACCCACCTCACAGGGTGTCTGTTGTAGAGAGAGGAAGGGAAGGAGAATGTAAGCCACTTTGAGACTCCTTCTGGCAGGGAAAAGCAGCATGTAGGAACCAACTCTTCTTCTTCTTCAGTAATATCAGGGCTCTCTCAGCCTCACCCACCTCACAGGGTGTCTGTTGTGGGAAGAGGAAAGGGAAGGCAATTGGAAGCTGCTTTGAGACTCCTGACAGAGAAAAGAGGCATATAAGAACCAACTCTTCTTCATATTCAGAGTAAAAAAGATGGCTCAGCTGGAATTTTAACCTTCTCTAGATCTGTATCCTCTAATGATGGCTTTGAGACTTGTGATAAATGAAATAAAAACATTTCCACTAGGCTCCTAGATTGCCACATGTACCCTCTAGTAATTGTAAGATCAGACCCTTCAGAAAGGGCAAAATCATAGCACAGTTTCAGCCAGGGGTCCACCGTTTTTACACCTTTTTTACCCTCGGGGTGGGCACAGCCACAAAATGGCCATGTGGGAGGCAGAGCCAACAACAGAGAGAGACAGAGAGAGCACGTGCAAGGGGTAAGAGGAACAGGTTTCAAAAATACAATGGGGAAGAGAGGTCAGAGAGTGTAAAGTCAATATTCCGTGCAGCTGTCACTTGCAATGCTGTTTCACCTGCCCAGCCCATCAGATCTCAAATGGACCATTCTAAGCCCTGCTGGACAGGAGCCCCACCTGGCCCCGCACTTTTTGAAAACAATCTGGGCACCAGGAAGGATGGTGGCGAACCCGGTGGCACCCTTGGGGATCCCCGAATTAAGTTGACAAAGCAAATAATCAGTGTGATCGCATTCTCCCTGCAGCACTAATTAAACTTGTCAAGGTGGGTGTGTTAAGGAACTGAAACAGACTCGTTACCCACCAAACCCATAGGAATTGGCAACCTGATATTCCGCTGCTCTACCTTGCAAACAAAGTGGCCCTTCCGTATTCGACGGTGCAGGTTGATTGCAGACTTCCACCCCAGATAGCCTTAGTGTGTGGCAGATCCTTTGGAAAACTCCTCCTCCAAAACAGCAGGCCAGCTAGCCATTAAACTGTCACGTGGTCTGAAAAAAATCCATTAAGTGGGCTTAAAAGCTAACCGCTCTGCAAATCCATGCATGTTTCACCTCCCAGTCAGTCAGTTTAGGGCAAGAGGGCATCAGAGGGAGGGGAAGTAATCTCAAAGCGGACCTCCAGAGATTTTTGAAATCACATCAGCAGGTTGGTGTCCCCCAAAGAGCATTACTGTCAGCAGACCAAACTCTGCACAAAGAGGTAGAAAGGCCTCCAGATACAAGGAAAATGCCCTGGTTGGCTAATGCAGTCACAAATGTTCCGGCTGGAGGCCAGGCTTGCAAAACAGGTGAATCGCATGAAGAATTGGCTCTAGGCCCCATTTACTCTGTGATTGTCAGGTGACCTGTTCAAAGACGTTTATAGCCGGTCCATTGCACCCCATTATTTCCTCTGCTCTTTCCCCATTTTCTTTGATGACCCACGCTGCAGTGGCTTCCCCTCCCCCCATTTTCCCCACAAGAAGTGTTGTTGCAGGACCACACAGACCCATGTGGATAGTCTCAGTGCTGTGGGGGCTTCCTATGGCTTGCTGTCCTGTTAAAACATCATTTTCACCTTCCCCTCTCTGGGAAGCCAGGAAGAAGAAGAAGAAGAAAAGTTGGTTCTTATATGCCGCTTTTCTCTACCCAAAGGAGGCTCAAAGCGGCTTACAGTCGCCTTCCCATTCCTCTCCCCACAATAGACACCCTGTGGGGTGGGTGAGGCTGAGAGAGCCCTGATATCACTGCTCGGTCAGAACAGTTTTATCAGTGCCGTGGCGAGCCCAAGGTCACCCAGCTGGATACATGTGGAGGAGCGCAGAATCGAACCTGGCATGCCAGATTAGAAGTCCACACTCCTAACCACTACACCAAACTGCTGAGACAGCAGGAGGATCAGTTCTTGCTGGGGAGGGGCAACAGACTTACTTACTGTCCGTGGCTGTGTGTTACAGTGGCTACAGTGATGGGCTAACATTCAGGAAAACCCAGTTTTCTGTACAATTTGCTGGATGCCCTTAGGCCACCCTCCCCCCCCCCACCCCCATCTGACATATTTCCCAAGACTATTGTGCATGCATGTGTGTGTAGGGAGAAGAAAAAGAAGAAGAGTTGGTTCTTATAAGCCGCTTTTCTCTACCCAAAGGAGGCTCAAAGCAGCTTCCAGTCGCCTTCCCTTTCCTCTCCCCACAACAGACACCCTGTGAGGTGGGTGAGGCCGGGAGAGCCCTGAGATTACTGAAGAAGAAGAAGAAGAGTTGGTTCTTATATGCTGCTTTTCTCTACCCGAAGGAGGCTCAAAGCAGCTTCCAGTCGCCTTCCCTTTCCTCTCCCCACAACAGACACCCTGTGAGGTGGGTGATGCCGAGAGAGCCCTGAGACTACTGCAGAAGAAGAAGAGTTGGTTCTTATATGCTGCTTTTCTCTACCCGAAGGAGGCTCAAAGCAGCTTCCAGTCGCCTTCCCTTTCCTCTCCCCACAACAGACACCCTGTGAGGTGGGTGAGGCCGAGAGAGCCCTGAGATTACTGCAGAAGAAGAAGAGTTGGTTCTTATATGCTGCTTTTCTCTACCCGAAGGAGGCTCAAAGCAGCTTACATTCACCTTCCCATTCCTCTCCCCACCACAGACACCCTGTGGGGTGGGTGAGGCTGAGAGAACAGTTTTATCAGCGCCATGGCGAGCCCAAGGTCACCCAGCCGGCTGCATGTGGGGGAGCGCAGAATCGAACCCTGCATGCCAGATTAGAAGTCTGCGCTCCTAACCACTACACCAAACTGGAGGAAGTCTCAGGCAACTTAATGGGGACCCCATAGGGCTTTCAAGGTGCGAGATGAAGAGAGGTGGCTTGCCATTGCCTGCCCCTGTGTAGGAGCTCTGCCCTTCCTTGGGGGTCTCCCATCCAGGGGCTAAGCAGAGCAAACCTTGCGTAGCTTCCAAAATTGGCCATCCAGGGCAGAGAGATGTGGCTAGAGAGGAGAATGCATATAGAGATGACCCCTTTGCCCTTTCCTGAGATTCTTTCCATGACCGTTTTCCAAAAAAAGTTGCAAGAATAAGATTGTCACTAAAGATGTATGTGAAAACATGTATGTGAAAACAATTATAACTGTGTTTTATTGATTTTTGTTTTTAAAATTTTTCAGTTTTTTACATCACGTTATTTGTGATTAAAGATCTCAATTAAGGATCTCAATGAGAGGAAACGGCTGGTTTTTAAGGTTTTGGAACGGTCTGAGAGACGCAATGCAGCGCTGGAGCACCACCCTTGCTGCCTGTGGCCAGGCTGTTGGGAAGCAGACACCTCGTGGCCGGCCGGCCCCTGATCACAGCTCGTATCTCCATCTCCTTTCAATCTTGCTGGTGGACAATTACTTCTGTTTCGGATTTCTGTTGCCTTTTTCGTTGCATGTGGTAAAGATTTTCCCTTTGGCTGCCACATAAGACGTTTTTACATCAAAAACAACCAACAACTAAATTAATCAGTTTAAAACAGAGCAGAGACTTTGGCTAAGGAAAGCCCATTGGGACTCTTCCTTTCACATGAGCTGATAAAGCATTTATTCAGAGGTGGACTGGAATGCCCAGAGACAGCAGCGGATAGCTTGAGAATAATGAGAAGTCGCCGGGAGACGCAGGAGTTTGCTGAAGGGGATTAATGTGTAAGCAGTCAGATCTTGCTCATAGAAAAGGATTTTTATATTCAATAGAGTGATGTATGAAGCACTATTTGACTTCTGTTCGCACCTGAATATAGAAAAGTCAAAGGAAGAGTAGCATCAATAGCTTGCCCGCTGCAGCCAGAAAAATATTTTCAGTTTTAGGATTCAGACAACACCGAAATGCTTAGGAAGGCCAGCTCAAAACTATTCTTGTGGGCCAGCGTAGGCATACGTAGAGGGTGTGAGGATCAAGACGGGTAGCTGTGTGAGTCTGTCTGTGGCAGAGGGGAACAGCAGGGCCCTTTAAAGTCTAACCAAATGGGTGGCAGGGCTGGAGCGTTTTGGGAACAGTGGCTCTTTTCGACTGCAAGACGGAGCATTGGGTGGAGGCCAGGCTGGAGACCAGGGCGGTAAGACTGGGTCCCTCCCTGCCTTTTGCAATCAGCACCCCCTAGTCCGATGTCGTCTGGGTCATCTACCGAGGACATCGGCTGGGAGCAGAAGAGGGGAGGCTCTGCGGGAGAGAACAGGGTATGGCTTTATTGCCACCATCGACTGTGTTGAGTGTACCAACTCCCACATTGGAGTTTTTAATGGTTTTTATATTTTTATTTTAAACTGCCACAAGGCAGCCTGGCCGGGAGTGGCGGTCCAGAAATCTAACAGACCAACAAACAGAGTCGTATATGTATGGGGTAGCTGACTGACCAATGAAATCAGGCAGACCTTTCCATTGTGCTTCATAAATACATCCCCTCTTGCGAACTGCAGCAACGACTCATCAAGAGTTAAATAGATAAAGCAAAATATCCAGGCGACTCGAACATCCTGAGGCTGGAAATTGATCAAAAGGAACAGTCAGTTTACATCCAAAGAGCAAAGAGCTTCTTTTCCAGGATAAAATCACAACCAGTTTCCTTCTAACAATAAGACGAAATGAAGATGGGAGGGTTCGATGGGAATCAGATGTTTTGATATCCAGGTCTTGCAGAAAGGACCTCAGTTTTTGGAAAGAGGCTTGGACTCTTCTGCATAGTTATCCCTTAGAACAGTGGTCCCCAACCCCCGGTCCGGGCACCGGTACCAGTCCATGGATCAGTCGGTACCGGGCCGTGGCTCCTCCTCATCCTCCTCCCCGGCTGCTGCCTCGGGGGCTGCCCTGCCACTCTGCCACCGGCTCACCTTTGGTGCTCTCCAGCGGCCACCATGGCTGGGGCTCCCCCTCAGTGTGGCACTGCGCAGCTGCTACTAGCAGCGCCCCCCAGTGAGCAGCGGGAAGTCAGGGGCGCCTGCGGGAAAGCAAGTGGAGTAGGGGCTCAGGCGGCGGCGACATCCTTCGACAAAAGACCCCCCCCCCCGCTGGGCCTCAGTAAGATTGTCATGTGTTGACCGGTCCCCGGGGATAAAAAGGTTGGGGACCACTGCCTTAGAAGATGCTATTGCTCTCCCCAGTGGGGACCTAAGCCTCTTCTATCCTCCTCTTCTCCTCTATTTTACCCTCACAACAACCCTGTGAGGTAGGTTAGCCCAAGGTCACCCAGCGAGCTTCCATAGGGGTTTGATCCTGGGCCTCTCAGAGCCTATTCAGAAAACCTTCTAGTTTGCTAGACCATCTGTGAATAAATAAAATAAATGTCCATGTCACCTTTTTTTGTAAAACAGCCAGCAACAAAGATCTCATATATTATAGTTACAGATATTTTATTACCAGTTGATGCTGGTAATACACACACACACACACACACACACACACACACACACACACAGAGACGCACATGCACTCATGACATTGAGAAAAGTGCTCTCAGACCGAAGTGCTAAGTTCTTATTCCAGGATAACCTGAAACACAAACGCCTCCTACCTCATTCCGGTTTCTGCCAACGGATTTGCATCGCACAACCACCATGAATTCAGTGGGATAAGGCATGAATATATGTCTTTAGCATCAGAAACCAAGAGATGATTTGGAAACGCTGACTTTGATAGACTGCCACATACAGATTTGTTTTTGTTTTGTTTAGTCCACACACAAAAGCCTCAGAAAGAGGTTCCTTTTCTCTTGGAAGGTTGGTTCTGGGCAATGAAATGAGATTGTGCCACAGTCCCTTCCCCTTTGGTTCTGCCGGCCACTGGGAAAACCAACGATATAGATTATATAGATTTGTGGAACACAATTGAGAACACAAATACAGATTTGTGGAGCACAGTTTCGCCACAGTCTGTCTATGGTTTATTTTTAGGTCAGGCAGAATGTATCTTGAGTTCATTGTTGGCTGCCTTGGCACTATGTGTATAGTTATTTCTTTGTCTCTCAAAGCAACCTTGAATTTGTCAAAAGCAGATAGCTCCTGAATGTAGCATCCCTCCATATAAAGGCATGTATTCTTTGAAACAAAGAGTGAGAAAATTGTAATAAGATATATAGCCATCCGTGATAGGTCAGATTGTACGCCCTTCGTCGTTGACCTGATTGGTCAAAGGGACAGTGAGGGAGTGAGCGTCAGGATGCCTCATGATGACGTCTCAAGGTCTTAAAAATGAGCTGCCCTGATGCAGACTTCAGAGAATGCACCAATTAGCTTTCTCTCCATGCTTGCAAACATGTATCCTAAATAAATCCTCTTGCTGCTTAGCTGTCTCAAGTGGGTGGGCAAGGCTGTAAAATGGCTGCCACAAAATGGCTGTGGAAGGAGGCGGGGCTAGCCACAAAATGACTGCCAAAGTCACATTCGGAAAATCCTTGTGCAGAGGTGGCACCTGCTGCCACTGAGTTAAAAAATCTGCCCAACCCATCAAATCGCCAGTGGCCAATTAGGAGTCTTGCTGGGCTAAAAGCCACACCTGGCCTGATCCACTTTCTAAAAAACCCTTTGAGATGTGCCAGGGGAATGTGTTGGCGGCACCGTTGGGCCCACAGCAGTCACACTGGGCATCCCTGACCTGAACTGAGCCAGCCGCCATGGCAGTCTGTCACGGAATCCAGGAAGCGGTCATTTTGATTCCTGCCTCGTACGAGTCAAAACAAGGAAGTTGTCCGTATCTGATAAGCCTTCGCACCTGACTGATGTGCAGTTTGGCTTAGCAGATCACAACTTGGGCAGGCCTGCACCAGCTGAAGAGATGCTAGGGTCGCTGCTTTTTAAAGAATGCCATCTTTTAAAAAAGTGTTGCCTGGCTCAATTTGCCAAACTTTTTAAAATTGATGAAAACTAGTACCTTTCTTTTACTTTATACATTTATTTTCTGGCCCAAAGTCACAAGAGGTCTACCCAAAATTGCTGAGTTGAAATCTCCTAAATATCAGATTTTCCTTCCTTCTTTGTTTGATGAAATAAGGGCAAACTGTCCTTCAGTTTCACATCTAAATGCTATAGAAAATTCCACGTGTATATTTTTAATTCTGCTTGCAGAGAAAGAAAACAGCACCACTGCCCTAAGCTGTAACCAGACCTAATTAGTAAAATATTTTTTTCAATTGGTGGGGGGAGGGGGGAACCAGAGACAAAAAAGCAGTTTGCAGAATTTGTATTTTGGTCACAGAATTTGGCATGCCATTCCACACAGTACTGGCCTATTTCTCTGTCTGCAAATGCTCCAAAGTTCGTTCTTTTTCCTACAATTTTGCTTGCTTTCTGTCTTCAAAATCTATTTGTTGTCCACCATTTGAGCTCCTATTAAGAAATACTTTACTTTCTGTTGAATCTGTAGGGTAAACTAATCTTGAATTGACCCAAAGAATCTACATTGATCAAGGGGTGTGGTGTATCGTCTTGTCAACCCACGTGGTTGACCGTGTGCTACCCATGTGCTCCAGCAGTGAACAGGACGGTGGTACTATCCGGAGGCCGGTAAAGCCCATTTTATGGAAATCCTTCTCAGAGGGCTGATCCACAGGCATGTACAAACAAACATTTGGACCATGTGGGATTGGGCAGGAAATGGTCTGGGCTAAATCCAAAGCACCCTTCCCTGACTCGGATTTGGCCAAATTGATTTAGCCGAATCCAAAGAGATTTGGTACCACTGAAGTCAATGGCAAATGTTTCCTTTCTGTCTATTCCATCGTTGGTCTAGGATCTGAGGTAGAAGCACCAAATTTGCAGCACAGCTGCGGGAGCCTCTCCTCAAAAGAACCACCAAGTTCCAAAAAGATTGGACCAGGAAGTCTAGTGCGATGGGCATTCCAGGAGGGTGTGCCCCTCCATCGGCCATTGTTCCCAAAGGTCTTGCCTTGTCATTCGAAACCATGAAGGAGGGGTCCAATCTTATCTAAACATGGCAGTTCTTTTGAGGACAGGCTCCTACAGTTACACCTCAAACCTTCACACACACCCAGACCATGGAATAGGCAGAAAGGGAAAATTTTGGTCCCTATCTTTACATGGTCGAATTGCGCCCAAATCACAGTTTGGTGATCAGCCAAGGCTGCTTCAGGGGGTTTAACTTCAGGGGAAGGTCGGTTCAGACAGGATTCGTGTCCAAATCAACATTAATTTGGGTAATTTCTGGACTACCCGAAGCGCATTGCACGTCCCTCCTGATCAACTTTCCCCTGCCATGCTGCTGGTTTGGGCATCAATGCGTGAACCCCCAAGACCCTGCCTCAGACCACAGGCCCACTATGGCAGAGCCATCTTCTCAGCCTGGCAGCGGCTCTCTAGGGCAGCCTCTTCCAACCTTTTGACTGTGGAGGAGCCCCTGAAATAAAGCTCCAAGCTTCAAGGACCTCCGGAAATGGTTAGCCAGACATGCCTCCTTGCCACACCCCCTGGAAGTGACATGTCATAGGAAGTGACATCACCACTCTCACCCTTTGCCATCCTTTCACTCCCCCCCCCACCTTTCCTACTGCAGTGGTTCTGGCTCATGCTGGCTTGAAAGAACAGCAGCGGCTGACAAGACAGCCCAGGCCCTCCATAGACAGCCAACCCCCCCCTTTGATTCCTCCTCCCCTTCTCCCCCTCCCACAGCCCAACCCTCTGTGTGGAGGCAGCCAGTTCCCTACCTTGTGGCCCAGTCTATTAAGATAGGGGGAGAAATGCTGCTGACCCCCTCTGGAGCTCCCATGGACCCCTGGTTGGAGATCCCTGCTCTAGGGCAGGGGTAGTCCAACTGCAGCCCTCCAGATGTCCATGGACTACAATTCGCTGGCAGGGGCACATGGGAATTGTAGTCCATGGAGATCTGGAGGGCCGCAGTTGGACTACCCCTGCTCAAGGGTCTCAGCCTGAGGTCCTTCAGGTCTCCACCCACCTGGATCCTTTTAACTAGAAGTGCTGGGGATTGAACCTGGGGCCTTCTGCATGCCAAGCAGATGCTCTGCCACTGAGCCACGGCCCCTCCTCAGAATTGGAGGGTCCATTCTATCACAACTGGGAAAGCGACTACCACGTTTGGCATTCCTGCTGAGAATTGCCAGCAGCAGCTGCTACAGACTGGCAGGAAAGGGCTCTGTAGGGGTAACCGCAGGCATCACAACATCAACAAATCCGGGGGGGGGGCGAGGGGGGAGCACAATAAAGCCTGTCTTGTACACGCTTGCACTTAGATCCAGCTACCAGGCTGTACAAAGATACTGGTGCAGAATTAAGAACAAAGAACCAGCACCACTAACGCCATGCATGGCTGGAAGTGAGAAGCACCACTGTCTTCACAAGCCCTTTAATAGGATGGGGTGCACATGTTACCAAAGGCAGGCTGTCCTTACATTTTTCCATTCGCTCACGGAGCTCAAAACACCGGGTGAGGCTTGTCCATAAAATCCTTCCCTTCCAGCTCCTTGTCGGTTTCCTGCTGCTTCACCCCATCTTCCCAAAGGCATTGGGGCTTTCTCGTGCCCTAACAACATCGCCCCACACCTCGGCCCGCCTGCTGGATCTTAGCTGCTTTTCAATTCTGGGAAGTAATTAAATGGCCGACCAGAGAGATGCTGCCCATCCCCCCCCCCTCCAGCTGGACAGATGGCTGAATGAATGGGACCGGCCCAAGACAGGCTCTTTTTGACGGCAAGAACATAGGTTTGTCTGGGCTCGGGAGGCATGAAGCAGGTGACTGCAAGGGACGTTATTACACGCAAAAGTTCAGCCCTTGGAGTTCAGGCAACGGTTGAACCCAAATATTGTGTTGGCAGTCCCCAGAGTGAGCTGCCTTGACTCTTCTCTTCTGTAGATGCCGGCCAGAGCTCTGTTAGAGAAGTCACGCGCTTGGAAATGCTTTCTCCACCTGGTGCAGTGAACTATCCCTGCCGGAGCCCATAGCAGCAGCGGGCCCCTCCGTTTGTCCCCATGAGCAGTTCGGACAACGCCTTGCTGGGACGCTCCCTACCACTCGGGCCTCAGGGAGAGATTTCCAGATGCTATCACCACGGAAGGTCCCTTGTGGGTAAAGTCACAGCTGCATCGAGTCTCAGAAATTGATTGGGCAGAAGAAATTCCACTCTGACTCAAGGGAGGAGGCTGTGCTGAGGGTGGGGGCATCTCAGAGTTGTTGGGGGGGGGATGCCAAACTGGGAAAGCTCAGCAAGTGGAGGCTAAACATGCTTCCTGTGCGCCTGGTGACATCAATCTGTGCTCCAACTAAGCTTCTTTTAGGACAAGGGGCTCCTTTCTGATGGGCTATGGCCCAGGTCAGACGGATGAAATAGTTCTCTGTTATTTACTGTTTCATGCCTTTCTCAGCATCTAGATTATAAATCCCTTGGGACAAGAGACTGGCTTCCTGAGGTTAGGATGCCGTGCAGGTCTTGACTTGTCTATATCAGCGTTTCCGAATGCTGTGGGCACCGTTAGAATTCTGACCCAGTGCAACCACAAAATGGCTACCGCAGGGGGTGGAGCCTGGGGGCCACAGCTGACCCACAGTGACCCAGTGAAGATCTTTGTGCTATGATGGCAAACAAAGCAAACATGTTATATATCTGACCCCCCCCCCCATCAAATCTTCTTTGGCTATGCCAACAAAAAGCAAGGGTCGACTGGGGCAGGCTCTCCCTACAACAGGGCAAGGTAAAGTCTACTCTGGAGCAGGGAATCCCGAGAACGGATCCCACACTCCCTCCCTCCTTAGCCTCGTCTCCACCGAGAGCCCTCCTGCATCTGCCCCCGGAGCACCAAGCAACACCTTGAGCTGCTCCTCCATGGCAATGAAGGGCATTTGGCTAGCTGAGAAGCCTGGCTCTGCACAGGTGTTGCCTTGCCTCTGTCCTGTCCATTCCCTTTACTGCTGCCAGGTCAGTGCCTCCCAAATAGCTGAACGTGAACTCAAGCGGAGAAACAACCATCTCCTCTATGGAGGGGCTGGTTCTGTTGTGGCTCTACATTAAAAAACCATGTCACCTCTCCCCAGCAAAGGATAAAGGAAATGAGGCAAGGCCAGGACACAGACTCACAAAGATGCAATGGATAGCCTCTTCGGAAGGCAGACAGATCATCCATCTCGGGAGCGACCAGAAGATACACAACAGAAGCACGACCGCCCTGCCAGCAATACCCGCTGCAGGGGACAAGGCCAAAGGCCGTGCAGAGAAACCGCAATCAGGCTCCTCTAGGTGGAGGAGTTCTTCGTGCTTTCCAGAGCTTTTCTGTGTTTATATTAATTTCTGGCCGTTCTCCCACATCACGTTGGCTTGCCCCAACCTACAGAAGACAGGGATTTCTGAGTCAGCAAATCAAATTTTAGGCTCTCTGTTTACAGAACGAAGTTTGAGTGGAGTGGCACCTTTAAGACTAACTAGCTTTCATCCTGGAAATAAGCTTTTGGGTGCAGGCACCCATAAGCCTATACCCAGAAAACCCACTCGACTCAAACTTTGCTCTGCTGTTCCAGACCAACCCGGGCACTCACCTGGCTCTGTCTATCTACACTGTCTCTAGGTCGATAGCCATTGTGATTGTCATCCAGGATCACCTACTGTTACAGAGCAAAACCAATAGAAGGCTACTTACACAATACTATCATGCAATCTGACTATAACCGAACAAGCTCTCTTAAAACAGAAAGTGGTTCTATACACCTGAGTCCTGAAAGTTTACAAGTCTGAAACAATACTGCAATGCAAACTGTTGCGGTGTTTTTGGGGCGAAGTCTGCCAAAATTACTCAATGAAAGCAAAAATGCATTTGTCAAATATCTGGTTTTTAAAATCAAAATTTCAATGACACTCTGGGGTGCAGTTTTGATACAAGGCTGCTTGTATCTCTAAGACTGTTTTTCAAGCAAGCATACCGCTGCTTTCCTCCGCTAGCCTTTTCCTACTTTTAAAATGGCAGGTCATTAAAATGTGCTTATATGTTGGAAACGGGGGGGGGGGGGGGAGGGATTTTGCAGTCTGCAGCATGAATGAAACTGTTAACTGAAGCCCGAGCACCCACAAGCAAAGCTATACACGGCCACGCAATTTCTTTGTTTGCAAGAACTGTCCCTCCCTCTGCATGCTCTCCCAGTTCAGCAGGTGGCTTCTGCAGGGGTCTCTCGACAGCGCGTGGGGGGCAGGATAGACCCCTTGAAAGGTCGGCAAGAGCAAAAGAGCTGGATTCCTGCAGGGCTAGCTGGGGCAGCTTGCACTGTTCCCCACAACGGCTGGGGCCACGGAGTACTCTCTTCGGAAAGATTCAAGGTTCTCGGCCGAAGGAGGCGCTGGGCTGGCATCTGCCAAACTGCTTCCGGAGGCTTCACTGGAAGGCTCACTGTCTTCCACAGCAAGGGCGCTTTCTGCCTCCTGGTCCAGGCGGGGCTCTTTGGCCGTGTCTGGCTGACGCCCATTTCTGGAGCCTTCATGGTGGCCGTGGTTGCCCAGACGGCTGGAAGCCACGACAGCTTTCATGGCCGCCTGGATAAGACAAGGTGACAAGGGACACTTTGTGATCTTTACAAAATGCATTACTTACTTGCTTTGCGGGTCCCCCACACAAACAAACAAAACCACAACCGAACGGAAAAAAAAAAAAGCAGATGAAACACCAAGAAGATTCGTAAATCTGCAGCACTGAAAACGCAGACCCCGGCAGGGGAGACAGGCAACCAAAACAAGACCCAAAGAGCAATGCGTTTGGGTCTGGGGACAAAGCTCTAGGAGAAAGGGTTGAAGGACTTGGGAATATTCAGGGCCATTCCGCACAGATTCTTTGTAGCAGGAGTGTGGCAAATTGAAATCGCTACAAAAATGCGGTTATGCACAACGTCGTAGACCATCTGCCACACTCCTGAAACCGAT
The DNA here is from genome assembly GCF_049243985.1 of Paroedura picta. Taxonomy (NCBI): domain Eukaryota; kingdom Metazoa; phylum Chordata; class Lepidosauria; order Squamata; family Gekkonidae; genus Paroedura; species Paroedura picta. The sequence continues at coordinate 994,141 of NC_135372.1, forward strand.
CCGCAAAAAGCGCTTCGTTGTAGCGCTTTCAGGGAAATCCCAAATAGTGGATTCACCCTCCGGAAAGCGCTACACTCTTGCAACCAATCTGCAACACTAGCGGGAAAGTTCTGTGCGTTACTATTGTTGCGGTTTCTGCAAAGTCCCTCCCCCTGGCTCTCTCCTCTGATCTTCCGGCGAAGCGATCGCCATTTTTTTTTCTCGGAGCAATCAGAGATCAACGCACTGGTGAGCCTTCGTTTACCCAGTGAGGCTTCCCCGGATGCAGTCCCTCCCCAGAGCTGTTTTAAGTCACCAAGCACCACACAGCCCCGTTTGCTGGTTTATTTTCTCTTTATTTTTCCCTTTATTTTCGGCCGAAAATTGCACCCGTGCAGGGGGGGGGGTGTATTTTTTTTCACTCAGGGGGAGGGTGGCAACAATGAAACGGCAGCTCAAACACCACCTACTAGTTAGATGGGTCTCTCCGCTGCAACGAATCAACGCACATTCGTTGCAACGTTTTTTTTTTTTTAACCGGCCTTAAAGGGAAAGGGGCTTTTTGGGAGCGTGATAATGGCCGCCCATTGGCTGCTCGTTTGATTGACGGCCAGAGGTGGGACAAAGCTCGGCAATATCGCTTCCTGGCTAGCGATTTTTGCCGAGACCGGAAACCTGTGGGAAACGATAGAAACGCAACTGGATTTCACTACAAAGGCAGGTATGCATAACCACAAATTCCACTATTAAAAATGGCATTTTTTCATTCTGCAACCAATTTGCAACATAGATCCTGGTGCGGAATAGCCCTCAGCCTGGAGAAATGGAGGCTGAGAGGGGGTAGGACGACTCTCTTGATGTCTCTGAAAGGTTGTCACTTGGAGGAGGGCAGGGAGCAGAACCTGTTGGTAGCAGAGGAGAGGACCTGAGGACATATGTTTAAACTACATGCAGAATGTTACTGGTGAGATATCTGGAATAATGTTTCACAGTCAGAGTAGTTCAGCAGTGGAATGTGCTGCCTCAGGAGGTGGGGAGCCCCCCCCCCTCCCCTCACTGGCGGTCTTGAAGCAAAAGTTGGATACACACTTTTCTTGGAAGCTTTAGGATGCTTAGGGCTGATCCTGCGTTGAGCAGGGGATGGGACTGGATGGCCTACATGGGGAGCTCCCCCTCACTGGCCGTCTTCAAGCAGCGGCTGGACAGATCCTTCTCCTGGATGCTGGAGGCTGACCCTGCACTGAGCAGGGGGTGGGACTGGATGGCCTACATGGCCCCTTCCCACTCTAGGATTCTAGGAGTCTAGTTCAGCAGTGGAAGGGGCTGCCTGAGGAGGTGGGGAGCTCCCCCTCACTGGCCGTCTTCAAGCAGCAGCTGGACAGATCCTTCTCCTGGATGCTTGAGGCTGATCCTACCTTGAGCAGGGGGTGGGACTGGATGGCTTGGATGGCCCCACTCTAGGATTCTAGGAGTCTAGTTCAGCAGTGGAATGGGCTGCCTAAGGAGGTGGGGAGCTCCCCCTCACTGGCTGTCTTTAAGCAACAGCTGGACAAATCCTTCTCCTGGATGCTTGAGGCTGATCCTGCACGGAGCAGGGGGTGGGACTAGATGGCCTGCATGGCCCCTTCCCCCCCTATGATTCTAGAGTCTAGTTCAGCAGTGGAAGGGGCTGCCTAAGGAGGTGGGGAGCTCCCCCTCACTGGCGGTCTTCAAGCAGCGGCTGGACAGATCCTTCTCCTGGATGCTGGAGGCTGATCCTGCACTGAGCAGGGGGTGGGACTAGATGGCCTGCATGGTCCCTTCCCACTCTAGGATTCTAGGAGTCTAGTTCAGCAGTGGAAGGGGCTGCCTGAGGAGGTGGGGAGCTCCCCCTCACTGGCCGTCTTCAAGCAGCAGCTGGACAGATCCTTCTCCTGGATGCCTGAGGCTGATCCTGCACTGAGCAGGGGGTGGGACTGGATTCTTGAGATGGGACTGTAAATCAAGTTGAAGCTGTCAAACACTATTCGGAACAAGGCAGATTTCACTGGCTTCTGGAAGGCTTGAGCCCTGTGTCAACTTTGGAAGGAAAGGGCCCTGGAGGTCGGTTCTTCTCACTTCATCCAGCAAGTTCCCCAGTTCAAGATCCCCAGCCCCACAGAGGATTCCTGCTTGTGCATTCACCACCTGGGGGTCTTGTGTGAGGCTTTCTTCCCCCCTTGGCCTTTCTCGGCTCTTACCTTCAGCTTCCTTCTTGCGTTGAATTCCTGTAGTTTCTTCTGTGTGCTGTCCATGTGAGCAAACTTAGCGGCTTTGCCTGTGACCCAGGGATGCTCCAATGCCTGCTGCACCGTCAGCCTTTTCTGGGGATCCAAGACAATCAGTTTTTGAACCTGCAGGGCAGAAAGCGATCATGACAACACCAGGGATTACTGGGGGTGGAGGGTGGAAGCCAACCAAGTAGGCTCCCCCATACTCCTGGGAGGATGAAACCATCCCAAGCAGGAGGCAGAAAAAGTGACAGAGAGAGGCCGGGTGCATCCCCATGGCTGTTTTGCTCTGCCCTGGATTCCAAATGGGAAAAATGCTTTCTCAAGGCCACTTTCCAGGTTTCCTCTGGAATGGACAGGAGGGAGCAGAGTCAGAAAGAAAGAAAGAAAGAAAGAAAGAAAGAAAGAAAGAAAGAAAGAAAGAAAGAAAGAAAGAAAGAAAGAAAGAAAGAAAGAAAGAAAGAAAGAAAGAAAGAACGAAATATGAGAACTGGTGAAGGAAGGATGAAAGGAAACCATTCATTCATTCATTCATTCATTCATTCATTCATTCATTCATTCATTCATTCATTCATTCATTCATTCATTCATTCATTCATTCATTCGTACAATTTATATACCGCCCCTTACTGTGATGTGGGAAATGATGAAGGAAGGAAGGACAGTCCAAATGGGCTTGGAAGAACAGCTTCTGTCTCTCTTCTCGCAAGCCACTTTCCCATGAAAAAAGCTCACTGGGTGGGGTGGGGTATCTGCCCACCTAAGAAGGTAAGAGAAGCCATGCTGGATCAGGCCAGTGGCCCATCCAGGCACCTGTGGCAGTGGCAGCATATCCCAAAGGGGACATCTCCTAGCCCTGGCCTCTCCTCCTGTGTGAAGCTCATTGCAAGGAGGATTCTACTACGTCATTCCCCCACCCACCCGTCATTTCACGTGTCATGTTAACACTGTTCTGCTACAGTCGGGGTTTTCTAGACTTCTGGTTGGTCCTACAACCCTAATTCATTCATTCATTCATTCATTCATTCATTCATTCATTCATTCATTCATTCATTCATTCATTCATTCATTCATTCATTCATTCATTCATTCATTCATTCATTCATTCATTCATTCATTCATTCATTCATTCATTCATTCATTCATTCATTCATTCATTCATTCTTTAAACTTGTATATCGCCAGGAGGTCTCATGGGAGTTCACAATAAAACATTAAACTCACAATAAAACCCCATAAGTTCCCATTATATGATAGGCAATAATAATAACAATGATGGCGTTCTAATCCTATAACCCCTGCCTGTTCAGTCAGAGGTCATCATGTTGGTCTCATGAGCGAGGGAGCTGGCCGATGGATCTAAGGCAGTGGTCCCCAACCCCCAGGCCTCAGCCCGGCGCCTGTCTGTGAAGGCCTCGGTGCCGGGCGGCGGCTCCCTCTTCCCGCCCCCCCACAGTGAGAAGCTCACCAGGCCGATTAGCTTGTGGCCCGGCAAGCTTCTCGCTTCGGGAGGGGGGGGGAGAGAAGCTTGCTGGGCCACAAGCTAATCAGCCGTTTCGGCAGCCGATTTGCTGGCGGCCTGGAGGGGCGGGGAGAGGAAGCCGCGGCCGCCGGCATGCCGGCAGCGCAAATGCGCACATGCAGACTGCTGTGCATGCACGGTTGCATCCGGTGGGGGTGCAAAGGCGCATGCGTGGCAGTTTTGCGCATGCACGTTTGCGCTGGGGCTGCGCGGGTCCCTGGGCCGCCCTCTCCCCTTACTCAGCAGCAGCGGTCCGCGGCAGCCGGAAGGTTGCGGACTGCTGATCTAAGGGATCCAAGATGGAACCCAGCCTCTGCCTTGGCCTCAACTGTATGCCTGGCGGAAGAGCTCCGTCTTGCAGGCCCTGCGGAAAGCTGGTAATTCCGGCAGGTAATTATGCACTGGGCTTTTGAAGCTAATTTGGCTCAGGTTAAAAAAAAATCAATCTGCGCTTGAATTGAGTGTCCACTCTGATGCTGTTTGCCCCCCCTCCCCAAACCTGCCCTGCTCATGATCGCCCGTGGAGTCAACCCCCCCTCTGTATATCCGGAATGACCTCCGGGCATGTCTGAGAGTGGATTTTCCTGCTTAATCTGAAACATGGGCGCCCACCGCACTCCCCTCCGGCTGCAGCGTCTCTATTGGATTTCCTCCCTCCACCCAGCTGTGCCTCTAGCAGTGATGCTGTGAGAGATTTCTGCTTATGGGTCAGTCTCCGGCCGGGGCTGCCTTTGAAAGGGCAAGCAGAGAATAGTCTTAAAGCTGCTCCACTTGTTCGACCATTTTAGCGCTGCCTTCATTCTGCCTCACTTTCTGTGCTGTAATACCATTTGTTTCTGCTTTACAAGCCCCTCAAGCGTCGTCAGAAGCATGGGGCAGCATTCATGTCAGGTGTACAGACCAGCCTTTTTTGCATACAGCCACGACATGTGCTTTGCGTGAGTGAGAAACACCCCCCAGGAGGGCGACCCCGTCTCTGCTCCTCCCCCCTCCCCTCTCACCTTGGCAAGTTCTTTTTTTTAAGTGATGGGGACATGTCACAGACAAAGACAGACACAGCTACGGCAAGAGTAGAAGAGTCATGGTCTTGATACCCGAGTGGGAGTGGCCTCAGAAACTGGGGAGGGGGTCCTTTTTAAAATTACAACCAGCAACAACCCCCTCCCCAACAACCAAATTTTGACACCTTTGCCTTGGGCAGTTTTGAAGGGCCACTCCCTTCACCTCCCCACCTCAACTACGACGTGGATCTCTAACTCCCACCTGACTTGTGAAGAGGAGAGAGTTACTACAGGACGGACGCACACCACGTCTAGCGGACGGGATTCAAAACGACTCACCAGGTCCTTGGCGTTGAGGGACACCTCGTCCCACCAGGGAGAGACGAATTCGTAGTCGCAGTTTAGGATCCTACTGTACATATACTGGTCTCCTCGTGGGTCGAAGAACGGTTCAAAACCACACAGCCTGCAAGGGGGGGGGGAGAGTTGGGTATGAAGCCAAAGAAACGGCAGCAGGCTCCGGATCAAATCAAGCCTCAAACTCACATGACTAAACTGAAGCCAAGGTACTCTGGTCCCAGTTTGAGACAAGAACCGTCCCCGGAGAAGACCTCGTGTTAGGAAAAGCCGGAGGCAGCAGGAAAGACTCCCAGCGGCCCTCACTTCTCCAGACCTGTTCCTGAGAGGAAATTCTGGAGGGGGTTCATTCACAGGGGTGTGGCAAGGCAGGAGGGACTTCACAATACTTCACACACACATCACATAGAGCAGGGGTGGGCAAACTGCGGCCCTCCAGAGGTCCACGGACTACAATTCCCAGAAGCCCCTGCCAGCATTCGCTGTCCATGGACATCTGGAGGGCCGCAGTTTGACTACCCCTGACATAGAGGATGGGTAGACAGACAGGCACACACACACACACACACACACACACACACAAATGCATATTGCGATTTCCAACGGGTGTGAGGCAAACCCCCCAAAATCAGAACACAAATGGTTCCAGTGGGTTCAAGGCAGCCATCTACAACTAGAGCTTGCCTGCTGTGTCTCTGTATGCTCGATGGCTCTGGCCATGTTAAAGGGGCTGGGGTTCTTTAGCTTGGAGAAATGACAGCTGGAGAAGTGACATGACCGAGGTTGGCAAAATTATGCCCGGGAGAGAGAGGGCAGGGAAAGAAGAGATTTGCTCCCTTTTTCCTAATGCAAAAACCTCATTGGACACTCAATGAAACCAATGAGCAGGAGGCTTAGAACAAAGAAAAAAGAGTCCTTCTTCCCCCAAAGAGTCATTAACCTGTGGGATTCCCTGCCTCAGGCAGTAGTGGCAGCTACAAGCACAGGCAGCTTCAAGAGGGGGCTGAAGAAAATCCGGAGCGGAGGTCGCAAAGAAGTCTGGGCCGGTGATGCTCGGTCTTCCCGGGGCTTGGGGGGCCACCATGGGAGGGCTTCCAGAGCTCTGGCCCTGAGGGAGGAGGAGCTCCTGATGGCCCCTGGGTTTTGGCCAAGGTGCAACAGAGCGTGGCTTGGTCCAACAGGACTCCTCTTCTGTTCTTTTTGGGAGTAATTCTGCCTCCCCCTGCATCATGTGATCAATCTCGATGCAGAGAAACAGCGAACTTCTACCCTGCCTCTCCAAGGACACAGGTTGCTGCCAAGAACTTGTCTTTTGGAAGAAGAGATGATTGGTTATTATACCTCACTTTCCACCTCCTGAAGGAGTCTCAAAGTGGCTTACAATTGCCTCCCCACAAAAGACACCCTGTGAAGTAGGCAGGGCTGAGAGAGCCCTGACAGAACTGTGCTTTGAGAACAGCTCTAACAAGACTATGACCAGCCAAACGTCACCCAGCTGGCGGCACGCGGAGGAGGTGTGGGGAATCAACCACTACAGCAAGCTGGCTCTCGGTTATTTTTAATTCCCACATGACCTTAAAAAGTCAGCCCTCAATTTTAATTCACTCAGAAATTTGGAGGAAAGGCTGATACACGTGCCTAGCAGGGAAGTCTTTCTTAGCGGACATGACAAAGTCAGCTGTTTGACCGTTCTTCCATGGCCTGCTTCAGAAATAAGTTTCTTTTTGGCGGTGGGGGGCGGGGGTGTTGTCTGAGTCGGCACCTGAGGGACAGGCCACAAGAATGACACTTTCCAGTTGCCCCCAACTTTCTGCGGTGCCGCTGAGAAGGAACCAAAGGAGCCAAAGACAGGCCCTGCAAGGGGGCTTCAGGGGAGCAGATCACCCTTAGCCAGCTGCAGCTGCAGCAAGACCTGAAAGGAGGCCGTCCTCTGAGAATCCCATGGGGGGCCGGTCCGAGCCAAAGGCAGTCCCCGTGATTTTTGTATATGCGAGTCAGACGCTGGAACTTCTGAAGTGTCACTTAATCCTACAAAACGGCTTGGGAGGGGTTTAAATTCCCTTCCCCTGCCTTATCCCCTACAGGGGAGGGTGGTACTTTTGATTGGGGAAGCTCTGCAAATCGGGGTGATGCCCCCCTTCACCGGCTGCCGCCCCCAATTATACGCCTGGAGTCCTTCAAGACAGTGTGGTGTAAAGGTTAGAGAATTGAATAGCAAAAGTTCCAGGTCAAATCCCTATTAAGACATGAAACTTGTGGGGGCCACCTCTGCCCAGCCTAGTCTACCTCCAAGGGCTGTTGTGCAAAGAGGGAAGAGAGGGGCCCTTTCAAATTGTGGAGAAACTGGTTGGGTCCCTCCCTCAGGCTCACAGACCTCACAGGGTTCTTGTAGGGGGGAAAGAGAGGAAGGGTGAAGCCCCAGCTCAGTGGGAGAAGGCAAGGCAGGAATGGAGCCGCCAGAGAGACTTCGCCGGGGCTGTAAAAGGGAAGCCCACAGATGATGAAGGGGGGGGGGCTGCTGTAGAGGGTCCCTGCTGCTTCCCCTTCAGCATCTCAGGACTGCAGTTAACAAATGTTGTTGACCATAATCAATTACCGGATTACTTTTTAAGGAAGTGATTTATCCTGTAACCTTTTGACAGGGCAGACGGCTATGTTCTGGGGAGTGTAAAGAAAAGGGAATGTTTTCAAGCTAACAATTCCCCTGCTGCTGCTGCTGCTGCTGCAGGAGGTTTTTAATTCACATACACCCCATCTGCTGCCTCGACGTCTTCCGTTCCAATGTCCACTCAGTCAGAAAGGAAAAAGGCACAAACACACAGAAGTGTTTTATCAAAAGCCTCAGGGCTCCATCACTTTACATTTGGCAAGAGATTGCAACCGGGGGGGGGGGGGGGACACGACACAGTCCCAAACAAATGCATTTGGATCGGCCACGGCGGCCATCTGTCTCCTTAAACACTCACACACGAACACAAACGACCCCACCACCCCCAATCCCCGGCAGGCAACCTCTAGCTCTGCCAATATTGCTCAGAGTCAACAGGGAAGGCCTGCAAAGGCCCCGGCCTCTTTTTGCCCTTCCTGCCCACCTGCTGAGGGGTCGGCCTGGTGGGATGCCAAGGGCCACACCACGTGGTGGCTGCATCCCTTTGCCGGTGGAAAAAGCTCTCCCGTGGCAGCGAGCCTCAGGGCTTCCGAGGGAAGGGTCGGCCTCCCCCTCCCCCCTGGCAGCACTCCGCTTGCTTTGGGGTCTCCCACCCAAGTACTAAACAGGGCTGAGCCAACCTGGTTGTTGCCAGGATCCGAGGAGATCAGGCAAGTGCCTCTGCCATCGCGTTGTGGCTGCACTGAAACATCATATTAGCTCAGATCCATCTGCAGTGGGGAAAAACACGTGCCCTGGCCTTCAGAGTCCACCTGGGGGGTTCCCGCACAGTCTGCATACAGGCCAGCCAGGTCCCCACAAACCCCCCCCACAAACCGGGAACCTAAGCCACAATTTACATTTTCCAAACAGGGAAACTTTTGAGTTGCATTCTAGGGGAGTAAAAGTTCCTCTTACGCAGAGGAACTGGCTGGCCCCTGGGTGAGACGGGAGGCTGGACTGGAGGGACCCTCCCTGGCCTGACCCAGCAGGGCTCTTCTGAGGGTCTTCTCAGGGGAAGGCCTCGGCCTCCCTGCCCTGTGGCTGGCCCTGCAGAGGAACTGGCTGGCCCCTGGGGGAGACGGGAGGCTGGACTGGAGGGACCCTCCCTGGCCTGACCCAGCAGGGCTCTTCTGAGGGTCTTCTCAGGGGAAGGCCTCGGCCTCCCTGCCCTGTGGCTGGCCCTGCAGAGGAACTGGCTGGCCCCTGGGTGAGACGGGAGGTTGGACTGGAGGGACCCTCCCTGGCCTGACCCAGCAGGGCTCTTCTGAGGGTCTTCTCAGGGGAAGGCCTCGGCCTCCCTGCCCTGTGGCTGGCCCTGCAGAGGAACTGGCTGGCCCCTGGGTGAGACGGGAGGTTGGACTGGAGGGACCCTCCCTGGCCAGACCCAGCAGGGCTCTTCTGAGGGTCTTCTCAGGGGAAGGCCTCGGCCTCTCTGCCCTGTGGCTGGCCCTGCAGAGGAACTGGCTGGCCCCTGGGTGAGACGGGAGGCTGGACTGGAGGGACCCTCCCTGGCCTGACCCAGCAGGGCTCTTCTGAGGGTCTTCTCAGGGGAAGGCCTCGGCCTCTCTGCCCTGTGGCTGGCCCTGCAGAGGAACTGGCTGGCCCCTGGGGGAGACGGGAGGCTGGACTGGAGGGACCCTCCCTGGCCTGACCCAGCAGGGCTCTTCTGAGGGTCTTCTCAGGGGAAGGCCTCGGCCTCCCTGCCCTGTGGCTGGCCCTGCAGAGGAACTGGCTGGCCCCTGGGTGAGACGGGAGGTTGGACTGGAGGGACCCTCCCTGGCCTGACCCAGCAGGGCTCTTCTGAGGGTCTTCTCAGGGGAAGGCCTCGGCCTCTCTGCCCTGTGGCTGGCCCTGCAGAGGAACTGGCTGGCCCCTGGGGGAGACGGGAGGCTGGACTGGAGGGACCCTCCCTGGCCTGACCCAGCAGGGCTCTTCGGAGGGTCTTCTCAGGGGAAGGCCTCGGCCTCTCTGCCCTGTGGCTGGCCCTGCAGAGGAACTGGCTGGCCCCTGGGGGAGACGGGAGGCTGGACTGGAGGGACCCTCCCTGGCCTGACCCAGCAGGGCTCTTCGGAGGGTCTTCTCAGGGGAAGGCCTCGGCCTCTCTGCCCTGTGGCTGGCCCTGCAGAGGAACTGGCTGGCCCCTGGGGGAGACGGGAGGCTGGACTGGAGGGACCCTCCCTGGTCTGACCCAGCAGGGCTCTCCTGAGGGTCTTCTCAGGGGAAGGCCTTGGCCTCTCTGCCCTGTGGCTGGCCCTGCAGAGGAACTGGCTGGCCCCTGGGTGAGACGGGAGGCTGGACTGGAGGGACCCTCCCTGGCCTGACCCAGCAGGGCTCTTCTGAGGGTCTTCTCAGGGGAAGGCCTCGGCCTCTCTGCCCTGTGGCTGGCCCTGCAGAGGAACTGGCTGGCCCCTGGGTGAGACGGGAGGCTGGACTGGAGGGACCCTCCCTGGCCTGACCCAGCAGGGCTCTTCTGAGGGTCTTCTCAGGGGAAGGCCTCGGCCTCTCTGCCCTGTGGCTGGCCCTGCAGAGGAACTGGCTGGCCCCTGGGTGAGACGGGAGGCTGGACTGGAGGGACCCTCCCTGGCCTGACCCAGCAGGGCTCTCCTGAGGGTCTTCTCAGGGGAAGGCCTTGGCCTCTCTGCCCTGTGGCTGGCCCTGCAGAGGAACTGGCTGGCCCCTGGGTGAGACGGGAGGCTGGACTGGAGGGACCCTCCCTGGCCTGACCCAGCAGGGCTCTTCTGAGGGTCTTCTCAGGGGAAGGCCTCGGCCTCTCTGCCCTGTGGCTCGCCCTGCAGAGGAACTGGCTGGCCCCTGGGGGAGACGGGAGGCTGGACTGGAGGGGCCCTCCCTGGCCTGACCCAGCAGGGCTCTCCTGAGGGTCTTCTCAGGGGAAGGCCTCGGCCTCTCTGCCCTGTGGCTGGCCCTGCAGAGGAACTGGCTGGCCCCTGGGGGAGACGGGAGGCTGGACTAGAGGGACCCTCCCTGGCCAGACCCAGCAGGGCTCTTCTGAGGGTCTTCTCAGGGGAAGGCCTCGGCCTCTCTGCCCTGTGGCTGGCCCTGCAGAGGAACTGGCTGGCCCCTGGGTGAGACGGGAGGCTGGACTGGAGGGACCCTCCCTGGCCTGACCCAGCAGGGCTCTGCTGAGGGTCTTCTCAGGGGAAGGCCTCGGCCTCTCTGCCCTGTGGCTGGCCCTGCAGAGGAACTGGCTGGCCCCTGCGTGAGACGGGAGGCTGGACTGGAGGGACCCTCCCTGGCCTGACCCAGCAGGGCTCTGCTGAGGGTCTTCTCAGGGGAAGGCCTCGGCCTCTCTGCCCTGTGGCTGGCCCTGCAGAGGAACTGGCTGGCCCCTGGGTGAGACGGGAGGCTGGACTGGAGGGACCCTCCCTGGCCAGACCCAGCAGGGCTCTTCTGAGGGTCTTCTCAGGGGAAGGCCTCGGCCTCTCTGCCCTGTGGCTGGCCCTGCAGAGGAACTGGCTGGCCCCTGCGTGAGACGGGAGGCTGGACTGGAGGGACCCTCCCTGGCCTGACCCAGCAGGGCTCTGCTGAGGGTCTTCTCAGGGGAAGGCCTCGGCCTCTCTGCCCTGTGGCTGGCCCTGCAGAGGAACTGGCTGGCCCCTGGGTGAGACGGGAGGCTGGACTGGAGGGACCCTCCCTGGCCTGACCCAGCAGGGCTCTCCTGAGGGTCTTCTCAGGGGAAGGCCTCGGCCTCTCTGCCCTGTGGCTGGCCCTGCAGAGGAACTGGCTGGCCCCTGGGTGAGACGGGAGGCTGGACTGGAGGGACCCTCCCTTGTCTGACCCAGTAGGGCTCTTCTGAGGGTCTTCTCAGGGGAAGGCCTCGGCCTCTCTGCCCTGTGGCTGGCCCTGCAGAGGAACTGGCTGGCCCCTGGGTGAGACGGGAAGCTGGACTGGAGGGGCCCTCCCTGGCCTGACCCAGCAGGGCTCTTCTGAGGGTCTTCTCAGGGGAAGGCCTCGGCCTCTCTGCCCTGTGGCTGGCCCTGCAGAGGAACTGGCTGGCCCCTGGGTGAGACGGGAAGCTGGACTGGAGGGGCCCTCCCTGGCCTGACCCAGCAGGGCTCTTCTGAGGCTCTTCTCAGGGGAAGGCCTCGGCCTCTCTGCCCTGTGGCTGGCCCTGCAGAGGAACTGGCTGGCCCCTGGGTGAGACGGGAGGCTGGACTGGAGGGACCCTCCCTGGCCTGACCCAGCAGGGCTCTCCTGAGGGTCTTCTCAGGGGAAGGCCTCGGCCTCTCTGCCCTGTGGCTGGCCCTGCAGAGGAACTGGCTGGCCCCTGGGTGAGACGGGAGGCTGGACTGGAGGGACCCTCCCTTGTCTGACCCAGCAGGGCTCTTCTGAGGGTCTTCTCAGGGGAAGGCCTCGGCCTCTCTGCCCTGTGGTTGGCCCTGCAGAGGAACTGGCTGGCCCCTGGGTGAGACGGGAGGCTGGACTGGAGGGACCCTCCCTTGTCTGACCCAGCAGGGCTCTTCTGAGGGTCTTCTCAGGGGAAGGCCTCGGCCTCTCTGCCCTGTGGCTGGCCCTGCAGAGGAACTGGCTGGCCCTTGGGTGACGGGAGGCTGGACTGGAGGGACCCTCCCTGGTCTGACCCTGCACATATTGTGGCAGAAATTCTGTAAGCTTAGCTGATCCAGCCTAGATGTATCATCAATCAATCAATCAATCAATCAATCAATCAATCAATCAATCAACAATAAATGTCTGGGTCTGTCTGAGGGAGAACCAACCTTGCTTGCAGACAATTAGATTCAAAACAAAAAGAAATCCTGACCAGTTTATTTCTGCTCAGTAATTCACAGTTGTACGACAAATAATGTTGACTTGGTCAGCCTACATGCATGGGAAGGGGGCAAATATGGGGACAGCAGAAGCCGGTTAGAGTGTTGGGGGGAGGCAGGGAGACTTTCACATCAGCCCTTCAAAGTCCATTTCCCACTCATCGGGGAAGAAAGTAGCTTAAGGTCACTCACAAGATGTATGTTATGACTCCGACCGACCACATATCCACTTCAGGACCGTATGGGGACCCATGGAGGACCTCAGGAGCTGCAGGCAGCAGAAAAGGGAAAGGCAATGCATGTTTTCCTCGCCACCCCAACCTTGCTCACAATGTGCTTTGGTGTGCTAGCAGCTGGCAGAAACCCGGCATGTGACGCCCGGCCTGCTCTCCCACTCCTTTTCCGCACACGCTCAGCCGCGCCAGGCATGGCTCTGACCCTCGCTTTCACCCCCCTCCTGGACGGAGGCGCAGCGGGGGGTCGCTTGCCATTGTGGGCTGGGAAGAGAGCGAAAGGCTGCCTGGGTGGGCACGTGTTCCATCCCCACTCATTTCCACGGGGGGAAAAGTGAGACGTCTCCAGAGGGTGTGAAGAGGCTTGGCTTCGAGGAGGAAGGAGGAATCTTGCTTGAACGCTGCAGATTAAACCTCACAGAAGCTCTGCTGGTTTTCCTGCAGAAGGGCCGGAGAAGCCGGACACCAAGGCCGCTTTCCCAGGGCCCGTTAGATTGTCTTTCAGCAGCTGCAGAGCATGTGAGGAAAAGAGAAAGGCCGTTCTCAAGGTGTTTCCAAACAGTGTGAAGGACGTGTCAGAAGCCGCCGTGTCTTCTCGTGGCCCTCTGCACTTTGCTCTGTGTGTAACTTTGGTCTACATTCCGCGGCTGCCACGCATCACGTCGCGAGTCCCCAGCGTGGCGTCTGTAGGCGCCTTCCTGCAGCCTGCCAAGCATCCTTAGGAAGCCGCTTTCCCTCCGCCTGGCCACGGGAGCTTCCCTGTGCAGGTTGAAAGAGCTGTATGCTGAAAGTAGGCAGTTGGTATGCAAGGAAGGGAATGCCAGCAATCATAGAATCATAGAATCATAGAGTTGGAAGGGGCCATACAGGCCATCTAGTCCAACCCCCTGCTCAACGCAGGATTGTTCCTTTTAAAGGCATTTCTTCCTGAAATGCTGAAGCGTTACTAGCAATGCTCAACCCCACGCCCTGACATTGTGCCGTGAGCTCTGGGCAGCCATTGGCGGAGGCCCCCGTCACCCTGGTCACCAGTCCAAAGGGGCCAGCAGGTTCTAAGTTCTGGAAGAAGTGGACGGACGCTGTGCTCCTTGGCTGGCAAGCGTTCATCCCTGACCTTACAGAGAGTGAGCACCATTTTGGGTTATGGATTAGGCCACACGGACTGACACCAACAGAGGAGACCAAGTCAGTTGCCTTCCCTACACGCATCCTCAGTTCAAAGCACTGCCGACTGTCTGCTGGGGGGGCATTCATGACGCCCTTTCCCACAGAGTGGCTTTGCCCTGCATCTCAGAACACGACCCCCCTTTTGGGAGGGGGGAGGAGAGGGGGGCATATACGGGAGGGCCTGCAGATGGGTGGGTTTCCGCTGGCTCCAAAAGGAGAGTGGGCATTTTAACCTGCTGAGGGGCTGGCAGGGCAAAGCCAGGATATACAACCTGGAGATTATCAGAGGAAGTAAATCCATCAAAGTAAATCCTTTGGCAAATACAATTAGGCATAGGTGGGAGGGGGGGGGGGAGGGGGGACAGAAATCAGCATCTGCGATTTGTTGGAGATGGACAGAGATTCCTTTGGGCCCGTGAGGGAGCTGAACAGATCCTGTTTGGTTCTTCTCCCAGATCTCCAAGTCCCTTCCCACCTGCTGCCCAGGGGGATTCTGCCCCCCACAATACTGGCCTCTTTTTTTCTCTTCCCCCAGTGCTGCTTGGACTTGTCGTTAACCACGGACACACAAGCTATTTTTAATTGCATCCTACAGAAATAGCAACGTCATGTGCACAAGCATGCACAAAACACCCACACACGTTTCAAATGGAGGAAGCACATGCAGGTGGATGGCAAACCAGACCTGGGAAAAGGGCAAGGAAACCTCCATGCGGATCACCTATTCCCCATGCGCCACACCAGGAGCTGCTTTGGCGGCCAGAAAGCCAGACCCTGGCACCGCAGCATGGGAGATGCCTGAGAGTGTTTCTTCCTGCTGGACACCTACAGGGAAATGGCGACATCCTCAGGGAACGACCTGCTGTCTTGTACAATGCAGCAGTTCCCCCCTTCAGCTCCTTAGATGGAACCTTTTCCCTCCCCTCAGGGGAAGGATGAATTATCATTATCACGCACCATAGGGCTTGTCTCTAATTCCTAGAAATGGCTAGACCCTTTCCTGACACCACCAAGAGTTTTCAGAAAGTGGGAGAGCTTTTGCTCAGCAAGGTTCCTGATGGGCCACTGGAGATCTGATTGGCCTTACACTTTTCCAAAACATTTAACTGGCAGTTCACACCACAGTGTTGGTTTTGTTCTCTCTTCCCAGGGTCTTCTCCCAAGCTACCCTTCTCTTCCCCTGCACTTGGCCTGCTCTGCATCTGCGCGTGCGTCCAGCCACACCCCTCGCGGCAGCCATTTTGTGACTGCATCATCACGGAGGCCTTCAGACCCCTTCCCGCACAAGAAAGGCCGACAGCACCATTTCCTTCTCCCGCCCCTTTTCCTGTGGTCCCCTTACCGCAGTATCCTGGGGTGCCGCACACTGTTTTCATTGTGTCTTGTTCATCCACAATCTTGGACAGCCCAAAATCACCTGGAACGAAACAGACAGGACTAAAGCAGGGAGTGGCTGAGGCCCCCCGGCCCCCCCTCTCTTTCCTCAGCCGCAAGATGGAGTCCCGCTCCGTTCGGTCGGTCAGACGGGGCCTTGCTTGTTGCACGACGAGGCCCTTCCTGAAGTCTGTCCTGCCACCCACCACAGCAGCCCCTTCCACACCCATCTGGTGCCCGGGAGGGGGAAGCTTGAGTGCACCCCCCCCCTGCCGCCTTGTAATGGGCATTTCGGGGGGAGGGTTGTGCTTTGCAGGGGGCCTTTGATGGGTGGCAGCCTGCCCCATCCATCTCCCCTCCCGGCAGTTGCCAGCCTTGGGGCCCTGAAGCCAGAGTATGGGTGGCATCTGTTGCCAAAGGCCCCCCTGCGCTTCATCCCTGGAGGGGTCCTTGCTGGGCCCCCCAAGAAGTTCAGTGCCAGGACCGGCCTTCCCCTTGCCCCCCCCGCCCCCCCCCCCCGTTGCACTCCTGATGGTTCAAGGAGAGAAGCTGGGAAGCAAGTGCACTGGGAGCCCATTTGCAAGATGGGAGTCCCGTTTCCTCCGGCATTGCTCTCCCCCCCCCTTTGTGAGAAATGACCACCCCTGCTTCCCCCTACCCTCATGCCAGGTGCCCCAGATCGCCTGCCCCACCCAACTGTCCCCACAGACAGAGGTCACTTGTCCTTGGCTCTCACCCTCCCGGGAGAATCCTAGAGCCCTAGAGGTGGAAGGGGCCACACAGGACCAGCCTCAAGCATCCAGGAAAGGTGTCTGCCCAGCTGCTGCTTAAAGACGGCCAGTAGAGTGAGGAAGTAAACGAAGGCCCCTTAACTTTGCTGGGACTGGGCAAAAAAGCGTTCCTAAGAAATGTGTGGGTGGGAGCTGGGTAAAATTGGACAGGATGGTCACAAAGAAGCATTTCCATGACCTCTCCAGCCCTCACCTGGAGGTTGTCAACCCTGGATGGACCTTGGCCTCCCTTATTGCTCCCTTTATTTAAAAAAAAACTGCCCCTCTAACAAATAATTTCTGGCAATGGGCCTTACTGCAGTTGATCTACAGTGCTAGCCAAGCTACGGGGGAAATTCCACCCAGAACCTTAAAAGCTTATTATGGGAACCTCATCAGCCACCAGCCCGGCCTCCTGCACTCAACGGCTGTCAAATGCCTGTGCGCAAGCAGGCAGCCTCCCAGGACACCTTTGAGGCCTCCGAAACAGAAGGGGAATCACTACATTGCACGGTATTTCTGCACAGTACTTCAGCCCAGAGATCCAGAGCGTTCCTGGAGCATAGCGTCATTCCGTGATGTCACTGCAGGGACTGGGCTGGAAATGACATCACATCACCGTTGCATGACGTAGCAGCACCGTAGACGCATGATGCAAAGTGTGGCAGCACCAAAAACACAGGTTGCCCTTGGCCCAGTTGGCTTCCCCAGCCATACCAATTTTGAGAGGAGCCTCCGGGGAGAGATCTGCGTAGAGGAGATTCTCTGGCTTCAAGTCCCGGTGGACCACTCCGTTGGCATGCAAATACTGCAGGGGAAGAGGGCGAGAGAGACAGCTGCGTGAAAACCCCAGCCAGCCCCTCTCCTGCAGCACCACAGCGCAGGAATGCCAGCAAGGGACCTGGAGGGGATACTCTGCCCTCCCCCAGCAAGTGCAGCGCTGTGGCCAGCGGTGGCCCACACTGATTCAGGAAGCCCAGCAGGCCAGAGTGAGTCAAGACAAGGGATTTCAAGGAGGGACACGTGAGAAACAAACAACTGCCCCCCCCTCCCCAATCAGGTTTCTGGGAAATGGCCAAATCTGGGAATGAGCCAAATTGCGTTTGTTCCACAAGTCGCCCCTGGAGATCAAAAATCCAAGCAACAGCATTGATTAACGTGGCTGAGGGTCACCGTAAGGTGCTGACGGGGACCCCCCCCCCCTGGAGATGTGCAGTCAAATTCTCAAACCTCGGCTGAGAGGGACGGAGAGATTGGGTATTTTTTGGGTCTTCTATGAATTCTGCTGCCTTTTCAAGGCCCTTGGTTGTGATGGAAACGCTCTTCCACAGACCTTAAGTACAGAGAAACAGGGGCCTACCTAATTACTCTCTCGGGTTTTCCCTTTTGAAATTTCTGTCTCTTTTATGCCTGGCGATAATTTACATCCCAGGGAACGGGCTTGAGAGAACCTGCAGGGGTCCCCTCAGCCACTGACTGAGGTTTGCAAGGCTTCAACCTTCTTTCCGGCTACTTGTGGGGAATCTCTGTGCTGAAAAGGATTCTGGGGAATTGCTCAGAGGGGGCACACTTAGGGTGACCCTACAGGTCACAACGGA
The DNA here is from genome assembly GCF_049243985.1 of Paroedura picta. Lineage (NCBI taxonomy): Eukaryota > Metazoa > Chordata > Lepidosauria > Squamata > Gekkonidae > Paroedura > Paroedura picta. The sequence continues at coordinate 1,011,828 of NC_135372.1, forward strand.
GCCACAGGCTCCCAAATTCAGCATTGCTGGATAACTCCAACATAGGAGCCCCATTTATTTGTTTAATGGAGAAAATGTCTTTGTAGGGGCTATTATTGGATACCAAATCCTCTGCTTATTAGCTCTTCCTGCAACCTTAAGGATCTTTCTCCCATCCCCAAGGTTCAGAGACAAGAAATAAGCTTGGCTTTTGGTAAGGGGCGATTACAGACTCCCATCTTGCCTGTCCATTGTTTTCTGGAACCCCTCCCCCTCCCACCCTGTTCCTTCATTTATGCCCAGCAACAAACTAGAACCAAGAGAGAGGTGCTAAGAAAGGGCTTGGTCTCTTTTACTGGCCTCCTTTTGATCAGTTCGATTTGAATCTGGAGCACCAACTTGATTGTCTGGGAGTCAAAGCTCCCTTCCTCCAATACCATCCCGGGGTCCTTTATCCCAACTGGAAGGTTGGGGGGGGGGGGGCGCGAACATAAGGATTCTGGGGCCTCTGTTCTTCCTTGTATCGGAGGCAGGGAGTGCTGACCCTGGAAAGCTCAAACCCGAAAAGCATGTAGGTCTCTTAAGGCAGGGTCCTCCAGATGTTCATGGACTACAATTCCCATGAGCCCCTGCCAGCAAACAGTTTTCTGGCAGGGGCTCATGGGAATTGTAGTCCATGAACATCTGGAGGACCACAGGTGGACTACCCCTGTCTTAAGGTGTTCCTGGACTTCTTGAAGACCACCATGATTATTCTTGGGAAGTCAGGTTATGTTTTCTGCCTTTAGGAAAGCATGCAGGCCCACGCTCATCTCCTGGCCAGTAAAGCCTTCTCCATCTTCTCTTCCATGAAGAAATTCTCAGGAGGTCTGCAGGAGAGCAGCTGGATTTGAGCCCAACAAGGTTTAGCAGGGCAGGAGCTTTCCAGACTGAGTGTTCCTTTCCTCGGACCTGATATTGTTCTATGTTGTCCTCTGAGGTTAGGTTCAGAGAAAGACGGACAGACCAGGGCAGAGTCTGCACTCACTTTCTTTATTCCATTGCCAATCCTGTTGAATTCAGATCGCTTTGAACTCGGGTCTTCCTCTCTCCCCCCCCTCCCCATTGAAACAGGAAAGTCTTCTGCACGTGGTTAGGGAGGCTCAGAAGATGGGGGGGAGCCAAGCCTCTTTTTTTCTTTTCTTGAAGGGGGGGGGGAGAGGAGCCAGGCAGGGAGCCTCTTTCTTTTCTTGGAGGGGAGGGGGAGAGGATCGACAAAGGCAGAGGAGGAAGGAAAAATCCAAGACCGACAGAAATTGAGAGAAATTAGGGGCTTCTCCTTTAAGGCAAGCGTGTCACATGACCAGGTGTAGCCTATCAGAGGTTCTCTGCCACGGAGCTTGGTTTCCCAATCCGGATATTGAGCATTAAAAGCACTCTAAGATATCGCACAATAAAGGTAGGGTCACACCGGATCAATCCTTCTTGCTGCAGAAGGAAAATTTAAATCGTCCCAAATCCAAACGGAAATCGCATTCTGTGTAGAGGGCAGGGACTGAATCGATCTGGGGTTGGAATAAAAGCTCCATGCAGTTTACACCCTGGACTCCAACAAGGGTCTCCCCAGCCTGACCACTGGGGCTCCTTGCCCTGGGACAGACCAAGCAGAATACAGCCACATTCTGGACCCTTCTCTCAGCGGTTAAAGAGCATACTCTGCCCTGCCTGAGCCTCGACTTTGTCCCAGGTAAAATGCAGAAGGCCAACCTGGGACGGAACTGCACTGGGCTTTTTATCCCCACTGACCCAGCATTAAAAAAAACATCTACACCTTATTTGATTTCCATTCTGATATTTAGCGCTTTAAATTTTCCTTCTGCAACGTCTATGATTCATCTTCGGTGGCGCTACCTTTCCCCTGCAATATCCAGAAGTGGATATAACTCACTACATTTGAGGAAACCACTCCAAAAGCCCCAGTATTAAGTGTAGATCTCTGCGTTTTGTCAGAGTAACTTCCTCCTCTGTGCCTCCAACGCTGACCTACCATGGTTGTCTGTTGCTGATTGGTCAGGGGGTCAGTTCAAAGACTGCCTGGTTCCCGGTTGCCATTCCCTCGCAAGACCTATTTTGGCCCTCATTTCTAAAACGAGTGTACTCCAAGCCCTCACTTCCATGTGCCGAGATTCGCGTTTTGGATTGTCTCCCCCCCCCTTCCCCCCCACTCGCTCAGGAAAAGAAAAATAAACAAACAGCCTCATATTCCATTCCCACCCCCACCCTCGCTTGCTTTGGTTGTAGAGGAGCCAAATGGCAGGAAATAAACCCCTCTCCAGCCTTGTCCTCCTTCAACGCTGGCTGGAGCTTCATGGCTCCCCTCCCCCCTCTTAGCTTCCCCAATCAAGTGGGAAGGAGAGAGCATCAGACAATTAAGGGTAGAACGCAACGTCTGTTTCAATTCGGGGGAAACAAAGGTGGGAGACCCTGTTTCAGCAGGATTCAGCAGGATCAGCAATGGAAAAAAAAGTAAGTGCAGATCCAGCCTTAGAAGCTTTAGGTTGATCCTGTATTGGGCAAGGGGTTGGAGTAGATGGCCACTTCTATGTTTCTATGACCCTGGAGGACTCTGGGGTGCAGCAGGAGGTTCTGGTTGATGCCGGGGTAGGAGGGTAATGCATTTTGCACTTTGCATTTTCTCTCTTGCTCTTCTTCCAAACGGTGGCAAACAGAATGGGCAGGGCATCAAAGGGCCAAGGGAGCCCACGGTCATCCAGCTGGCTGCATGTGGGGGAGCGGGGAATCAAGCCCAGCTCGCCAGATTAGAAGTCGGCACGCCTAACCACTCCTAACCACGATACCAAGATGGCTCTAAAGAGAGTCTTTTTTTGTTTGTTTGTTTAGGTTAAACTGCCATTTATACCCCCCAAATTCTAAGTTCCTCAGGGGCAGGGGAATTCAAAGCCATAATCTCCCCTATCCTATTTTCAGAAAAGAAACAGTGCTGACTGCAGAAGTCCTTGGATTTAGGGGTGCCGGAGATCAATCTGCAATGGGGAATCTCACTTCTCTAGCTCCTTGGTGGCCGAGCACCTCAACACCACCCTCATTTCTCTGCGTTCTGGAGCAGAGCTTTTCTATGGCGGTATCATCCGACGACCTTCCTTGAGGTTAGCTGATCCCTGGGCTCAGAGTCGGCTGGCCAGATGGCAGAACGGGATTATTAGGGGCTGTGCAACGTGCAGTGCAGCGTTCTGTGATCTGAACTCCAGATGTGCAATCAGGCCTGACGAGCCACTAGGGCAGCCAGGCTAGGCCTGAAGGGCAGGATAATGCTCCCCCCACCCACTCCTGAATCCCTGAATGGAAGTGGCCACTGCCTGTGTTCTGCCTGCCCCTCCCCCCATGGGGTTCAAAGGAGTCTCGTGGGATAGTCCAGCAAAATGGCATCAGACAAGGGGGCTCCACAAGTCTTTTTAGAAACACTTGCTTTTGCCCCTGGGTGGCCCCTGGGTGAGATGGGAGGCTGCACTACGTGGACCTTCACCTGGTTTGATCCAGCTGGGCTCTTCTGATGTTCTTAGGAAGGCCTCAGCCTCTCTGCCCTGTTGCTGGCCCTCCAGAGGAACTGTTTGGCTACCGTGTGAGGCCGGAGGCTGGACGGGATGGACCCTCCCTGGCCTGACCCAGCAGGGCTCTCCTGATGTTCTTAGGAAGGCCTCAGCCTCTCTGCCCTGTTGCTGGCCCTCCAGAGGAACTGTTTGGCTACCGTGTGAGGCCGGAGGCTGGACTGGAGGGACCCCTGGCCTGACCCAGCAGGGCTCTTCCGCTTTGGTAGCAGCTGCCATTTGTAGCTGCACTCACCACACTGAGTCAGAATTCCAAAGGTTCCTACAGGCTCAAGGAGTTTGGGGACCCCTGATGCAATTGCTTCCCCTGCCCTTTGTTTTGCAGCACCAGAACTCCAAAGCTGGAGCTGGTACCATAGAAATCTCATGCTGTGTGTTCTTTGGCCCCTGTGCCCCGACCCTCCAACCAGAAGCCCCGGGGTTCACGGCTGCAGGGCAGCTGCACAGCCAACCCCCAGCCCTTCATGGCCTGGTGGCTGAAGCCGCAGCTTCCATGGGCCTCCCCTGTCCAAGCAAACAGCAGATGCCTTGCAAATTGCGGCCCTGGTCTAGGGGGCTGCCGCTGCCCATCTTAATTTCACAGGTTGCCGATTTCAGAGATTAGAGGCAGAAAGCCTTCAAAGGCAGTGACAGTTAATAAAAAGAAAAGCCGGGAGGTCTGCGTGGTGGGGGAGGCCTCTCTCGCCTGTTGCAAATAGAGCGAGGAAGGACAGCAATGGGCCTCCCTGCGGGGGGCAAGCAAGGGCACAAGTTACCCCGATCACAAGGGCACACTCAGGTTGCAGAATTCGCCTTTTCCCATGGGAAGACAGGTTCAACATTGTATTTATTAATAATGCCTCCTTCCATTTATAAAATAGAATTGCACTGTATCTTTTCCAATATACAACAACGGAAGCACACCAGAAGAGCCCTGCTGGGTCAGACCCGTGTCCATCCAGCCCAGCATCCGGCCTCTGGCAGTCCACCATCAGGTGACGGAGGCTGAGTCTTCCCCTGAAGTTGTCTCCTGGCCGTGGGATTCGGACACTGACGGCCCCTGAGTGTGGAAGTTCCCTTTGGGCACCAGGGCCAGCAGGCGCAGATGGGCCTCCCCTCTTTGACTCTACCCCAGGGATTCCCAGCAGAGTTCTGGAGAACCCGGGAGTTACACCGACTTTCCTAGAAGTCTGGATGGCTGCTGGCATCATTAGACCTCACTGGAGGCCCTTCCCCTGTTGCTCTGCAGGCCAAATCTCTTTCTCCAGAATGGAAACGGCCAATGATCGAATGGTAGACTGGCTTGCCCCTGCACCTTCCTTCCACACCCATTTCGCTAAAGGGGCGCGGCACCACTCATGGAGTTCCTCAGACCTGAAAAATATTTCAAGATTTCCCCTTGAAAAAGGTTGCTCTGATCCCCTCCCAAAGCTGTCTATTCCTATGGCCATCCCTCCACCCCAGCCGCAAATTCCACATTTGAATCACTTGCTAAATGCTTCTCAAAGTTATTTAGATAAATTATTAGGGACTGTGGTCCTCCAATGTAATTTTTGCTGCCTTTAATGTGCTGTGTTAAACCTTGAGCCAGTTGCCTCATTTAATGTCCCACCCTGTCAACTGCATTGACTCACTCTATGCCATCCAAGTGAGAAAGGCGGACATAAAAATTAAATAAAATGAAATGAAGCTGATTACAAGATGCGGAAGACGAGACTTACAGCCACAGCCTCCAAAATTTGCTTCACCACGTTGGCTGCATCTCTCTCGCTGTAGAAGCCCCTCTCTACGATCCTGCGGGAAGGAACGGCAGGGGATTCAAAGGCTGACCCTGCCCTGCGGCTAGCATGCCTGCAAATGCTCACAAAACATCCAGGGCCTAGTTCCTTTCAGCCGTGGGGATTCGGAGCATGTGGTGGGTTGCTAGGCTACCACCATATCCAGGGCCCAACCCAGAAGCAGCAGAGGAAGCAGCTGGTGCTGCTAGGCAACTGCCCCCTCCCCCCTCCCCAATTTCGTATATAGAAAAGGGAGACTCTGCGAGGCACTTGAAGAACTGCGTGAACGGTTGCAACCACCGCAGCGGCTTCGCCTACTGATTGGATCAGGAGGAGGTGGTCTGGTGGTTGCCTAGCAACCCATCCTTTCCTCCAGCTTCCCACTTAACCCCCTCCCCTCATCTTTAACCGCTCCTGGCGGAGCGGAAGAAATAAAACAGTAAGGGCCCCGAGGGCAGGCCCTGTCCGGGATGGCTCGTGGGAATTGTAGTCCATGGATATCTGGAGGGCCGCAGTTTGACTACCCCTGCGCTAGAGAGTGGGGAGGGTTGATTCCATTTCCCATTTCACAACTCCTCTGCATCCCTGACTTCTCACTGGGAGTTTTTGGGAAGACAGCTCACCTGCGAAATATCCTCCATTCACATTGTGGCCAGATTCGTGCAAAATATGGTGGCCAATTTCCAAGTGGGGACATTCTGGAGACATTCTGATCTCCATGTAACAAAGGTCAGTTCCTCAGGAGAAAAGGGCTGCTTTCAAGGGCGAACTCTGTGGCATCGTATCCCGCTGAAGTCCTCATACTCCCCAAGCACTGCCCTCCCCAAACTCCACCCTCAAAATCTCCGGGAATTCCATAACCCAGAACTGGCAGCCCCAACACAAAACGATTGTTTTCTCACACGAGGAAGTTGTGAATGTCTGCTGCCGCATGCAGCTTAGCAGAGGCATGGAATTTCAGCCTGAAAGGAGGAGAGCCATCTCTTCGCTTAGAGTCCTGTGCGGGAATTTAAGCATACAGGGAAGCAAAGACTGAAAACTACCCTCCTCTCTTTTAAGGGCATACAATAATCGTTCTCCTTCCCATGTGCAAAGTGGGTTTTTTAACCACAAAAGAAGAGATGGTTTTTATACCCTGCTTTTCACTACCAGAGGAGTCTCAAAGTAGCTTACAGTGGCCTTGCCTTCCCCTCCCCACAGCAGACACCCAGCGAGGTAGCTGGGACTGAGAGAGCTCTGACAGAAATGTTCTGTGAGAACAGTTCTAACAGGACTGCAACTATCTCCAAGGTCACCCAGCTGGCTGCACATGGAGGAGTGGAGAATCAAGATTAGAGGCTGCCGCTCTTAGCCACCACCACCAGCACTCTGCCCTTCAGCAACTGCAGATCTGGAGATGTAAAACAAGCAGAATAAATCTCCCCTAGGCAGCTAGCAGGACAATGACAGAGAGAGGCCATTAGGAGCCCCAGTTGGGCAGAGTGGGGGTGACGGTTGGAAATGACCTCCAGGAGCAAGTCCTTTCCCCCCTCTGCTCCGCTGGGCCCCGGGTGCAAACGCCCTCCCCGCGTCTTGCTTGCATTGGTCTCCTTCCATTAAGCGCCTGCCAGTGATGCGGAGGCACCTCGCCGGTTACCTGTCGAAGAGTTCTCCACCTGTCACAAGCTCAAGGATGAGGGTGATCTCCGAAGGGGTCTCAAAGATGTCTTTGAGTTTGATCTTTAGGAAGGAAAGGAAAAAGAACAAGACAGCTTTGTGCCAGACTGATGCAAGATTAAAAAGGCAAATGTTCAGAGGCTCAGTGCAGCTCCGTTCTTGTTTCCTCAGGCTACAGCGTGCTACAGTGCGGCACAGGAACGGAGGGGTTAACAGTATCCCAAGAGTGCCACTGAGGTCAGAGCGAGAGGGTAGACCCCTGAGACCCTGGCAGGGCGGCCAACTGGCCAGAAAGACTGGCCTGCCTGCTCATCTGCCTTGGGCACACAGCCAGCGATCAAACATCAGCACATGAAAATCTCACACCCTGGAGACAGTCTGCAGAGGAAATGGTGACAGAAGACCTGCCATTGGTGGTGAAAAGGGTCATGCCGCAGCTGACTTAGGACAACCACCTTGGGCAGGGATGGCCAAACTGTGGCTCTCCAGACGTCCATGGACTACAACTGCACATGCATATGCTGGCAAGGGCTCATGGGAATTGTAGTCCATGGACATCTGGGGAACCACAGAGTTTTTAAGGCAAGAGATGTTCAGAAGTGGTTGGCCCCTGGGCTGCCTTGGAGGTCTCCCATCCAAGGCCTAACCAATCCGACTCTCTTCACTTCCAGGCTACATCAGGTCATCTGGGCCATCCAGGTCTAGTTTCTTTACTCATCACTAAATCCTCAACTGTTGTATTCCACAGTACATACAGACATCGAATCATAGAATCATAGAATCATGGAAGGTGCCACACAGGCCATCTAGTCCAACCCCCTGCTCAACGCAGGATCAGCCCACAGCATCCTAAAGCATGGGGGGGGGGTTGCACAAACAGAAGTGGAGAACTAACCTTATTTAATTAGCCACTTTATAATAGCTTTCAGGGGCTAAACACAGAGAAAAGAATGCGGTCATAGCATGAAGTCTCCAAATCTTGCCTCTACTACAAAAGCTCTCTGGAAGCACAGAAGCTTTCCACGGTATCTCCTGATCCTGGTTAAGGGGAAAATGCTGTTCAAGCAATTTACAAAGATGATCTGACTCCAAGGGTTACAGGAGAAAGAAATTTTACTTACAAAAATAAAAGCACATTTTGCATGACAGATTCATTTAGGTGCATTTAACTTATTGTGAAGAGCCTCCTGTGGCGCAGAGTGGTAAGGCAGCCGCCTGAAAGCTTTGCCCATGAGGCTGGGAGTTCAATCCCAGCAGCCGGCTCAAGGTTGACTTAGCCTTCCATCCTTCTTTGGTCGGTAAAATGAGTACCCAGCTTGCTGGTGGGGGGTAAACGGTGATGACTGGGGAAGGCACTGGCAAACCACCCCGTATTGAGTCTGCCAAGAAAACGCTAGAGGGCGTCACCCCAAGGGTCAGACATGACTCGGTGCTTGCACAGGGGATACCTTTACCTTTTTAACTTATTGTAAACAGATTAACTTCAGAAAGGCTAACTTGCTACAGCTCCAAGCCCAGGCAAGGGAGAGGTCCTATATAAGAAGGAAAGCAAAGGCCAAGCTGGCTAACTATTGCGGCGGAGGGGCAGCTGCCCACTGTACTCGAGGGAGAGAATTCTCTTAAGCACTTCCCTCCCAGATCCTTTTGTGAGCAGAGTTATAATATCCAACAGCTGTAAAGACTACAAGACAATATGCATGAAGCATTTCGGAAAATATTATGTGCTAAGCGTTGCTATTATTATAGATATAAAGTAATCAAAAGAAATCCATTAGCTTACTGACTACATAGACTTGGCAATGAATGAATGGATGCAGGTACATCGTGACAAAAATACAGGGATGAAAACATACACATACACAAAACAAACAAAACCCAAAATGCTTTGGCTGGCTTTATAAACTACCTTGATTCACTGTTCACAGCAAGAGTGGGGGGGGGAAGGTTTTAATACATAAATTTTAGGAAAAAAACAGATACCGGTGCGAGGGGGGAAAGAGATTTCATTCTTGGATCCTTTGGGGACGAGACTTCCACAGGAGCCTCCAGCAGGTTTCTTGTTGCCCCTGTAGTTAAGTGTAAGGAGGGCAGACATCCCCATGGCAGATTTCCCTGTCACCCATAAAAAAGCAAACCATGTGCAGGCAAGAAAATATGCCATTTGCAAAAGACTAAGAAACATGCGTCTCATTGTGTAATAACACAAAAGATGTGTCCTGGAAGTTTGAAAAATGTACATATGTTCCCTTTTGTTTGTTGTAGATGTTATGCATTTCTTATCTTTAGTTCAAAGAAAAACAAGTCTTTTATTCAGAAAGCAGATCTGGAATAAACATCTGTTTCGAGCATTCACCAGCATAGCATCTACAAAAAGGGATATGTGTATATTATACAAAAAAGGATGTATGTATATTACAGAGTCTTGTTGCCCAATTTGGAACAAAGAAGACACATGATGTAAATAACAGAGAGACATAAAAGACAAATTCTTATCCATTGTGACTAAGAGCTTATGATATGGAGCACAGTATCTCATGTGCTCAAGCCGTCAAGGAGAGAAGCACAAAGAACACAATCATAAATTAAATTAGTGTTGCAAGCCACCAAGCAACTTAAAATTAAAGAGTGACACATCATTATTGTTCCTTGAACCTGAAAAATCATGCCAGGCAATACAAACACAGAACAACCGTCTAGCCAATTTTGAGGTCCATTCCGCACAACTTAAATGCTACATTTTTGACATTATGCATGACGTCGTACACAAACCGCAGCACCCCAGCAACACTCCCGCAACATTCGCTTTCTTATAGCGCCTTGGGGGAATCGTAAACGTGGATTCCCCCTAAAAAAAGCACTTGACTCCTGAGAACAACCTGCAACACATCAGCAAAAGACACGTGCGTTCCCAAAATAGCATTAGGAAGAAGGTCCCTCCTCCGCTCCTACCCCAAGCTTCCGGGAGACGGGAATGCCTCCCCCCCCCCACAAACCATATAAAGCAACGAACAAGCGAACACGCTTTTCGTTCAACATAAGGTTTTAAACTTCAAACTTCCAAAGTCATAATGTCACAGTGTCCCTTGCTCACCGCGTGCCTGAATGTTGCCCTGCCTCCGCTAACATGCATTGTATGTTAATTTTTTTTCTTGGAGACGCATGTCAACGATTACACACATGTCCACCAGGAGGCTGTATTAATTAACATGGATGGAGGAACTGTGAAAGTTCCCTCAGCGCGCTTTTCCCCATCTCCAATGAATACCTCCCCTCTGGTTTAGCCTTTTTAAGGGAAAATTACAACGAAATACAGTTTCGTGTGAAGCAAAGAAGCAATGAATTAACACCTATTCGTTGCCACGTGTTTTCAGAATTTCAAAAAATAAAATCTAAAGGGAAAGGGGCATTTTGGAGCCACGAGGGCGATCCGTTTGATGGGCTCTTCAGTTTGATTGATGGGCTGAGGCAGGCAGAATCGCCACAAATTCAGAGCGCCTTGTTTGCAATTCCTGCAAGACTGGAAACGTGTGCGTTACCAAAAAAGCACGAATGGGGGCATGGATATCGCACTACAATCTGCACTGTGTGAAATGACAAAATTCCACTACAAATTGGCAGATGCGTGGAATGGATCTTAATATTCAGCATATTACTCAGCAACATATTACGGAACTCCAGCCTACAATTCTCAGTGTACTTATTGAAATGTTCTAATTGTGGGAAACAGAAAGATAAATTGTAAGGTAAACTAATTTTTTATGGAATCCCTGCCTATAGCACAACTCTCAACATTCTTATTAAAATGTTTTAATTGTGGGAAATAAGACTAAAGCCTAACTTAAGTAAAGGGCTAATATATAATCGGGACATATACCTATTTAAAGGGAACATTATAAAACATTATTAGTATTTAAACCTAAAGGTGCAAGAGTTTGTGTATGTAAAAAACCTTTTGCAAAAGGGCTTTGTTAATCATAAATAAATAAATAAATTTGTTAACATCAGCTAGAAGAAGAGTCAGTTTTTATATGCCTCTACCGGGAGAAGTCTCAAAGCACCTTCCTTTCCTCTCCCCACAATAGATACCCTGTGAGGTGGGTGAGGCTGAGAGAGCCCTGAGATTACTGCAGAAGAAGAAGAATTGGTTCTTCTATGCTGTTTTTCTCTACCCGAAGGAGGCTCAAAGCAGCTTCCAGTCGCCTTCCCTTTCCTCTCGCCACAACAGACACCCTGTGAGGTGGGTGAGGCCGAGAGAGCCCTGAGATTACTGCAGAAGAAGAAGAAGAAGAGTTGGTTCTTATATGCCACTTTTCTCTACCCGAAGGAGTCTCAAAGCGGCTTCCGGTCGCCTTCCCTTTCCTCTCCCCACAATAGACACCCTGTGGGGTGGGTGAGGCTGAGAGAGCCCTGAGATTACTGCAGAAGAAGAAGAATTGGTTCTTCTATGCTGTTTTTCTCTACCCGAAGGAGGCTCAAAGCGGCTTCCATTCGCCTTCCCTTTCCTCTCCCCACAACAGACACCCTGTGAGGGAGGGGAGGCTGAGAGAGCCCTGAGATTACTGAAGAAGAAGAAGAAGAGTTGGTTCTTAGATGCTGCCTGTCTCTCCCCGAAGGAGTCTCAAAGTGGCTTCCATTCGCCTTCCCTTCCTCTCCCCACAACAGACACTCTGTGAGGTGGGTGAGGCTGAGAGAGCCCTGAGATTACTGTTCAGTCAGAACAGCTCTACCAGTGCTGTGATAAGCCTAAGGTCACCCAGCTGGCTGCATATAGGGAAGCAGGGAATCAAACCTTTGCCAGATTTAAAGCTGGCGCTCCTAACCACTACACCAAGCTGGCTGGTGAAAAGGATGAAGGTGAAACACACTCAAAACCAGAAAGCAAAGATCATTTTCAGTGTGTCCCATTTTAATAAAGTAGCTCACTAAGGGCGCCTCCAAATACCCGCTCTTCACACGGGAATCGTGTTCCAAAATGGATGTTTTAATAGCCTGCACAGACTTAACAACATAGATATTTTTGAAAAGGATCTGATTTCCTTTTCCATAAAAGGTAAAAAGGTGAAGGTATCCCCTGTGCAAGCACCGAGTCATGTCTGACCCTTGGGGAGACGCCCTCCAGCATTTTCATGGCAGACTCAATACGGGGTGGTTTGCCAGTGCCTTCCCCAGTCATTACCGTTTACCCCCCCAGCAAGCTGGGTCCTCATTTTACCGACCTCGGAAGGATGGAAGGCTGAGTCAACCTTGAGCCGGCTGCTGGGATTGAACTCTCAGCCTCATGGGCAGTGCTTTCAGACTGCATGTCTGATGCCTTACCACTCTGCACCACAAGAGGCTCTCCTTCCTTTTCCATAGATAATGCTAAAAAATTAGTGTACCTTACTATCTTTTTGGAAAAAAATGTTTCTTACAATTAGAACATTTTAATAAGTACACTAAGAGTTGATCTGTGGGCTGGAGTTCTGTAATAAGTTGCTGAATAATAAGCTGAATATTATAAATTGGATAGACGGCTGTTCTGAGTTTGTGTGTGATCTTGTATTGCCTGGCATCATTTTTCAGGTTCATGGAACAATAATGATGTGTTGCCTTTTCATTTTAAGTTTTTTGATTTGAATGAAATCAGCGGTTTGCAACACTAGTTTCATTTATGATTGTTTTCTTTGTGCTTCTCTCCTTGATGGCTTTAGCGCATGAGTGATTATACTCCATATCATAAGCTCTTAGTTGTAATGGGTAAGAATTTGTCTTCGATGTTGCTCTGCTCTTTATGTCATATGCCTTCTTTGTTCCAAATTTAGGCAACAAGACTCTGTAATATACATACATACTTTTTGTTTGTTGTAGATGTTATGCTGATGAGGGGGTTAATGCCCAAAACAGATGTTTATTCAAGACCTGCTGTCTGAATAAAAGACTCATTTTTCTTTGAACTAAAGATAAGATGTCTTCTTTTCAATCCTTCCAGGCCTCATCTTTTGTGTTATTACAAGATAAGATGCATGTAGGCGGTATCTACGGGACCACCTCTCCGAATACGTCCCCAGAAGAGCCCTGTGCTCAGCCAACGCAAACAGACTAGCGGTCCCCAGACCTGGAGAAATTTGGTTGGTCTCAACCAGAGCCTGTGGATTTTTGGCCCTCGTTCCTGCCTGGTGGAATGAACTCATTCGCACTAGAGCTCACTGAATTCCTCAGAGCCTGTAAAACTTCCACCAGGCCTATGATTGGGCCAGTAAAACATTAAACATTAACATCTATTTGGCCTCCCTCCTGTAATCGCACTCCCCCCCCCCCCGGGTTCTGGTTTCTACACCCATGGGCAAACGTTTAGAACTGGTTTTAGAACTGTCAAAACTGCAGTTTTAAAGTACTGTTGAACACATGATATTCACGGCCCTGAGTGCCCTGGAGCAGGGAAGATGGTCTATACATCTAAATCACTATAAATAAATAAATTTTAGTCTTTTTCAAGCTGCATATTTTGATTCCTCCTGAGGCCATGCAGCTGGGATGGGGAATTTCCCATGGATTTTTTTTATATTACCAATTTATTGTTGTAGCCAGGCTTTTTCTTTGTGAAACCCTGGGCTTTCTTGATGGCCATGGAAGGATTTCCTGATTGGGTGGGCATTAATTATTTTTTAATATATTTTTAGATTGATTAAATATTTATCAGATGATCTGACCATGTATGATCTCATCAACTTGCCCTTCTCTCCCCCAATGGACAATGATGTGGCCCCAAGTGGACATGTACACAGCTCTGCTTCCAAACTATATTCTGCATCACTTCTGCACCATATTCTGCAACCACTTCTGGGGCTTCTTGAAGCCTGCAGGATGTTTCAGGGTGAAAAAATTGAGAAAGGTTGCTTTAAGCTATCTGTCTGTTATGTCCTCCGAGTCCCTAGCCTCTGGCCTCTTTTGTTGCAGAGTTATGAGTGGAAAGGTGCATCTCTGAAGACTAATGTCTAAAATATAACAACTAAATATTTAGAAGACCAACCAGCTTGATAGATAATCAGCCTTTAGAACCCACCAAAGGGTCCCTAAAGAAGAACGGTTGCCGTGGGGGGGGGAGGGGGGACCAGGTCAGGAAATGGCACTGAGGGGGGTGAAATGGGAAGGGTGAGGCCGGCATCCCTGTTTTCACTGATTCTGTCTTGCACTGAATCGCTTTCTGTGTGCTTTTGCCTGTTTGCCTTGCTGTTACTTCTAGGAATGCTGTCTGCCCCCTCATAAACATTGGTCTGCAGAAGGCTTTGACGTGACTGTAGGTTCTATATTCAGTGTGGTGATGTGCTTTGCATTTCTTCCTATTGGTTGCCTGTTGAGTGCATTCATGGCAGCCTTTCTCAACTTTTTTACCCTTGAGAAACCCCTGAAACATTCTTGAGGCTACGAGAAGCCCCAGAAGTGGCGCAATCATGCAGAATAGGGTTGGGAAGCAGAGCTGTGGACACGCCCACCTGGGGCCCCTCCCCTCCCCACCCCTCCAGGCCCGGCCATTTGGGGAGGGGGAGGGGTCGACATGATATGGTCATATCACCCAATCAATGTTTAACAGATTTTGAAAAGATATACAAAATTAATTAATTACCACCCATTCAGGGAACCCTTCTAGGGCCCTCAAGAAACCCTGGAGTTTCACAAAACCCTGGTTGAGAAAGCCTGGTATGGGCTCTAAAAAGGGGGGTTGGAAATGCTTATGGGGGGTGGGGAGCAGTTCCCGTTCCCTAGAGAACTGTGGCCAGACTCATGGGGGAGATAAGGCACGTTGAATTGGCATCTCTCTCTTAATAAAATCAGAATCCAGGGGCACCTTTAAGATCAACAAAGATTTATTCAAGGCATGCTCCTGGACTCTGATCTTATTGTGCTACTTCAGACCAACACGGCTACTCATTTGAATCCATCTCTCTCTTAGTTGGCCTCCAAGTTCTTAACACGCAGGCTGGAATTCGCACCTGCTGGAAACAACTGGTTTGTCCTGAGTGAACGGAGGAGTCAAACAGGACCCTGGTTCCCTGGGGGAAAGGAGTGGGGTGATGTGACGTTCTGAAGTGGGGTGGGGTGAAATTTTGCCCGTGGGGCGTTCCTCAGGTAGATCGGTCCCCATTTTGCTAGCTAACGTTAGATTCCACAACACGTGTCAGGGATGCACTGCATTTCTTTTCCAATAAACCTCTTTTGCCTCACATGCGAAGACTGGTTATTGGAAAGTCAGCTGAAAACCTGTCACCTGTTTACACAGCAGTGACTCTCTGGAAGGTGCACCAAAGTACTGAGGTGCTGTGTGGGAGCACTGGGGGCAAATCCCCTTCCCCTTGGCAGGAAGGCCAGTCCCCCCAGGGGTGGAAGTGGCCATGACGACGACGACAGAAGATCAGGAATTAAGAGAAACTTTTGGAAATGGACTGGGGGGGGGGAGATCAGAAATGTGCTCCCCCCCTCCCTGAGATGTGTTTTAGTGACATGAAGGATTTCATGCCCCTTTAATCATTACCTGGGCAGCTCAGGCTCACACCCTGCAGCCCCTCACCGCGGAAGCACCACCGCCAAGGGCTTATCCCCCCCCCCTCCTTAATATGTGCCAACACCGGCGGGCTCTCTTTCTGATGAACTGCAAAAGTTTACAATCCTATTATCACTTCCTATTAGCTGACTGCAAGCCATGGAGGGCACGGAGAGGAGCCAGAAGAAGAAGGAAAATGAAATCCTCTTTCTTCCCCAACCCCTTTTAATGGAATTTCTGAGCAAACCAAAAAAGCTCGTATAGGGGGAAGGGGGGAACCTGATTTTTTTTTAAAAGGCTGTTAGTTCAAGGAATTAGGTCAGCAAGAGTCTGGGACAGAATCTTTGGCCCTGGGTGTTGGAGAGATGCATGCCAAAGGAGATCTCTGGCATGCATCTGGGACCACACCGTTTCAGGAAACCGGCAGTAACTTCTGGCTGTTAAAAGAGAGGAATGCATCACAAAGCAGTGTCCCTGTCTCAGTTTGTCACTCACCCACACTTCCCCTGCATTTTGCAGAGGCCGTAGCCCTGGGTACGGAGGCCAGGTGGCTCCCCTCTTGGTACTGGCTAGTCACCTGGGCCCCTACAAATGCCCTGCCCATGGTGGACATACCAGGTTCACCCCTCATCTGGTGCTTCTGGAACCATTTCACAGGAAGGGTCACTGATCCTTGCTGTCCCTCTGTTAGGGGCAGCCGTGGACATATGGGGTTCAGCACTATCTCTGCAGAAAAGGAAAGTTAGGATGGGCAAATCCCCCCCCCCCTTCCAATTAAACTCCTCCCTTGCCCGGCTGCCCCTTCCTGAAGCCCTGGGCTGGCTCTGAAAGGCAGGGGTCCGTAGGAAGGAATCAGACACCAGCAAGAGAGAGCATTAATTGGGGAGGGGGCTTCATGTCAAACAGCACGATGGATACCCCTCCTACTTACTATATTTGGATGCGACAGTCTCAGCAAAACACCAATTTCGGTTCTGACAATTTTCTTGTCTATCTGAAAATGTAAAAAGAAGGAGGGGCATGTAATCGTCTGTATTCTCCCCCCAACTCAACATAAATGAATAAATCACTGCTAATTACCACTGCGGCCATCATTCTCTTCCCCAAGGGAGCCCCACACCCAGCTGCTGACTTGGCCACGCTCCATCGCAAAAAGGGGACTGCAACTCCCAAATGTTTTTGGGGCAGCTTGCAAAGGCCAAGGGGCTGGTTGCAGGCATGGTGACTAAGGGAACCTCAATGTACAGAGGCAGTCAGCCTCAGAACCCCAGTTCCAGGAAGAAGCATCAGAGGAATGCCTTGGCCTCTGTGCCCTGTAGCTGGACCTCAAGACGAACTGGTTGGTCCCTGTATGAGACAGGAGGCTGGACTAGATGGACCCTCCCTGGTCTGGCCCAGCAGGGCTCTTCTGAGGGTCTTCTCAGCGGAAGGCCTTGGCCTCTGTGCCCTGTAGCTGGACCTCAAGACGAACTGGTTGGTCCCTGTATGAGACAGGAGGCTGGACTGGAGGGACCCTCCCTGGCCTGACCCAGCAGGGCTCTTCTGAGGGTCTTCTCAGGGGAAGGCCTTGGCCTCTGTGCCCTGTAGCTGGACCTCAAGACGAACTGGTTGGTCCCTGTATGAGACAGGAGGCTGGACTAGATGGACCCTCCCTGGTCTGGCCCAGCAGGGTTCTTCTGATATTCTTATGAAGGCCTCGGTCTCTCCACCATGTCGCTGGTCCTCCAGGGGAACTGACTGGCCACTGTGTGAATTCCTGGATTCTCTCCAAGCCAGTGGAAGAGGCTCCTTTTGCCTGCTTGGTACCCCTCAGAATTTGGTGCCCTGGGCCAGGGATTCCTAGCCAGGGTTACCCAAGAGCACCCCAGGGGCTATGAGGCCTTTCCCAGGAGTTTGGATGGCCGCTGACATCCCTAGACATCTCTGGAGACCCCTTGCCCTGTTGCTACTCAGGCCCAGTCTCTTCCTCCACGATGGAAATAGTCAGTAGTCAACAGATTGATTGGCTGGCTTGCCCCTTCCTTCGTGCCCACTTCTGTGAAGGGGCATGACGACAGAAAAAGGCTGCCCTAGGCAGTCAGTCGCCTTGTTTTGCCTCGTGGTTGGGCGAGCAACAGGCTGCACCAGACCCTCCAGAGTGCTCAACCAACCTGCCCAGCAGGCCTGCTTTGTTTTCATCAAGGGAGATGTGACCCCCCCCCCAGGGCACCACCTTGGCTCTGAGGCGCCCACGGGAGTCTCTGAGCCCAAAGAGATCTGCCATCAAGTGGTCCACTCCCTGTTTAAGTCAGGGAGGAATTCCCACTTCTGGACGCAACTGTTGCTCACTTACCGTCTTCTGCAATATTTTGGCAGCATACTGGACATGGGTCTCTCGGTCTTCGCAGCTGTACACCACCGACGTGGCCCCCCTATGCAAATAAGAAAGGGAGAAATCATGGCACAACCGCCAATCTCTCCATCAGCTTGGGCTGGCTACACTAGAGTGGGAAGCAGAAACATGCCACTGGGTGGGTGTGTGTGTGTGGAATTGGCATGAGAGGGATGCCATGGCTCGCCTCTTCCTGCCCACATCTGCTCAGGCGGTGCTGAGGCCTGCCAAGATCTGACCATGTTCTTAACCTGAGCTTCCTGAGCTGCTAAGAGGGGGGCCAGAACAGATGCAAACGGGACGCGGGAGGAATCTTGGTAGCAGCCCAATTCCTCCTACTCCACAGCTCCTGAGAAGGACTCGTTCAGAAGCAATGTTTTATTTATTCTATTTCTTACATTTATAGATGGCAAAACTCAGAGAAACTGCAGATAGCTGTTTGGCCATCAAACCAGTACTGGAGACCTTAGTTGGCTGATTCATTTATTATTGAAGCTTTCATTCCGCCTTCTCTTGCCAGATTCGGGGCAGATCACACCCTGAATAAAATCGCATAAAACCCATGGTTAGTCTTAACTACTGTGGACACCTCGGCTGAAACCCTCCTTGTAAGGCAGGCTTTGGTAGCAACTGGGGGCTGGCAGAGGAAAGAGCAAAGGGAACACAACTAGCATTCTTGAGGCAAATCTGTGAGCCGAATTCTAATTTCCCAAACTAATTGTGATTAAGGTCAGCCAGGGGTCAGGACTGTGTTTGAACCAAGTAAACAAAATCAGAGTCCAGTCTGGCCCCTTTAAGACCAACAAAGATTTATTCAAGGCACTCGAAAGCTCCTTTGTGGGTCTTCAAGGGGCCTGACTGGACTCTGATTTTGTTTGGTTGTGCTGCTTCAGACCAACACGGCCACCCACTTGAACCAAGTAAATGAGGGGCATCAAGCCACCCCCACTCATCATATTTGGGGTTACAGCTTCCAATGGCTACAGCTGATCTTAGTGGTGCACCCCCCCCAAAACAAAACAAAACCCAGTGCCTTGGGAGAACTCAGAAATGCAAGAACATCCTCCCAGTAAGACAAGCATAACGTCTCAGGAGCAGTGCGAACCTTATTGCCTTGTTGGAGAAAACTGTAACGACAGTGTGTCGTTGTCCCCCCCCACCCCCCACCCCCCACCCCCACCGAGGCCCTAAAGCACACAGCATCTGCCAAGGACCTCTGCCTCCACAGTCCGCTGCTCCCCCTCCAAATCTGGCTTGACTTTGGTAAAACCCTTTTGATTAAAACCAGAATGCTGAAGCGATCTAAATCTTTAAGCGGCTTTTGAGACCCAAAAGTCCTGGCCCCTTCCCCCTCACCATCTCCTCAGCCTCCCTGCCTCCCTCCCCACAAGCCAAGTTGGCAAATTCACGTTCAAGAAGAGACAGCACACTCGGACCAGCAGGGAAAAAGTGATTAAAAATGGAATTCACTGCCAGAGGATGCAGCGGTGGCCTGAGGCACAGATGGCTTTCAAAGGGCGTATACAGATTCTCCACATTCAGAAGCAGTAAACCTCTGTGCTAGGTGGCATCTTCAGCAGAAGACCTTAGCCACTCTGCCCTGTTGTTGGCCCTCCAGAGTATTGGTTGGCCTGTGTGTGAGACAGGATGTGGGTCTAGATGGACCACTAATCTGATCCAGCAGGGCTGATGTTCTTATGAGGGCCTTGGCTTCTCTGCCCTGTTGTTGGCCCTCCAGAGGAAGTGGCTGGCCTCTGTGTGAGACAGGATGCTGGACCAGATGGACCCCTGGTCTGATTCAGTAGGTCCCTTCTGATGTCCTTGTATCTTGGAGGAGCTTGAGGCTGAGGAGTTTCAGAATAAGCTCCTGCTGAAATAAGCAGGGTTGCCACCTGGAGCTCTCCCACTATTTCATCTGATCGCCAAGATCAGGTCCCCCGGAGAGGACGGCTGCTGCTTCAGAGGGAGGACCCTATGACTTGCTGAAGTCCCTCCCCTCCCCTCCCCAACCCCCCCCCTCCCACAACATCTCCAGGAGTTTCCCAGCCCAGAGCTGGCAACTCTATGAACCAAGAAGAAAGAAAACGCCTGCTAAATCTTCCAGGCCTTTTGTTCTGTCCTCCCTTCCTGCCCAATCCAGGTCACCTAGGCAGTGAACAATTAAAACGGCGTGATGAAAATACCTCAGAAAACCAATTAAAAACCAGAGCTAAAAATACACGTCCCCCCAAAAAAAACACAGTGGGTTAAAACATAAGGCAGGAACAAGGAGTCGTTGAGGGAATGTGAGGGGGGGGGGGAGACTTCATCCAATGGTGGAAGACAGTGAAAGAAGGGGAAGCTGTACCCAAATGTTGACACCATGTCCAAGAAGGCCCCCTCTCAGACACACCTCCCTAAGCCTCCCCAACAGAGACCCAAAGAGGTTTTCATTGTTTTGCTCTCTTGTTTTATCCCAAGCCAACCCTGTGAGGTAGGTAAGGCTGAACATGTGTGACTAGCTAAAGGTCAAGGACTAGCTAAAGGTCCCCTGTGCAAGCACCGAGTCATGTCTGACCCTTGGGGTGACGCCCTCTAGCGTTTTCATGGCAGACTCAATACGGGGTGGTTTGCCAGTGCCTTCCCCAGTCATGACCGTTTACCCCCCAGCAAGCTGGGTACTCATTTTACCGACCTCCGAAGGATGGAAGGCTGAGTCAACCTTGAGCCAGCTGCTGGGATTGAACTCCCGGCCTCATGGGCAAAGCTTTCAGACGGCTGCCTTATCACTCTGCGCCACAAGAGGCTCAGTGTGAATAGCTAAAGGTCACCTAATCAACTTCCATGGCAGAGCAGGGCTAGAAACAAGAGTCTAAACACTACATCACACTGCCTCTCGCTGGTCCATCTTGTCTCCCGGGGCTGGCAGTGGGTCTGCAACACAGAAAGGTCTCTTCTGACACCTTCTACTTAGGGACGGAATTCAGGGCCTTCTGCCCTGCTAGGCTGAGCGACAAGATCCTTCACAACAGGACCTCTAGTCCACCTCACCTTCTACTTTGATGGGCTGCGGCTCTCTGAAAGGTCTTCTGCTACATCTGCCCCCTGAGATCCTTCATCTGGAGATGTTGTGGCTCTAATCTGCCACTTCCCTGCTTCCACGGGCCCTCTGACCAAAAGCAGAAGAGTACACATGAAGCTGCCTTGACTGGATCAGAACCTGGGTCCATCAAGGTCCATCAAGATCAGGGCTGTCTTCTCAGACTAGCAGCTGCTTTCTCAGGCAGAGGTCTTGCCCATCTTTTCTCTTGCCCTTCTCCTTTACCTGGAGATCCTGGGGGTTGAACCTAGAACCTTCTCCATGCAAAGCAAAGGCTCTTCCACTGAGCCCCAGCCCCTTTCCCTCGGAGCACCACTCACAAAACAATCACAACTTCTGCGCCTGCTGCCTTGAAGGGGCCTGGCACCACTTCCAGACGTTCCTTGAAGCCTGAGAATGGTCCAGGGGTTCCTACGTGGTCAAAAGGCTGGTCTGACCATCGCACCGCACTGATTCTTACTGGCATTGCCTCTCTTCTGCCTTGAATCCCCTCTCCAGAGAAGAGTATTTCTTATCACCTTTGGCTTCACCGGAGATACCAGGGATTGAACCCAGGACCTTCTGCATGCAATGTCTGTGTTCAACCCCCGTGTTCGACCCCCTCTCTATTATTAACACTGACCGCAAGAAGCTCAGAGAAGCCAACCAAGAAGAGAACTGGCTGGAAATGTTTCAACGTTAGCAGTCCCAAATCCACAACAGACTCAACCCCACAGGCAGCAGCTGCTGCCCCTGAATCCACATCATTTCAGTAAGCCCAGCAAATCTCCTGGGGTGGGGGAATCTTCTCCTTGCCATCCCTCCAGGCTGAAGAAAGCGGAACACCTGCAATTCAGCATGGGATTTTGGAAATGCACAGGGAGCTACCGGGAAAAGAACCTGGCAGCCCCACAGTTCTGTGTGGGATGAGCCCTGTCTCTGAGGCACAGAGGTCCCCACTACAGACGCCTCCTTGTACTAAGCACAGCTGCCTCCAGCTTAGTGGCAACAGCAGAGCAGGTGGATCACAAAGCAAAAGAGGATCCACACCAACACACCCCTCGCCCAAGCATCAAAGCAGACGCCTGGCTGGCTGTTACTTCCGCCTGAGATGCTGACTGAGCAGCTGTAATGGATCTTGCTGAGGAGCTGAGACGGTGGCTGTATCATCGGCCTGGACTGGACGGATGAAGGGGTGGTGGTGGTGGGGAACATTAACGAGATCGTTTTGCAGAGAGAAACAAACAACAGGTGACATGCCTGGGTTTACTGTCCCCGGCCTGGTTACCCACAAGTGTGGGGTGTCTTGCAAACCAAAGGCCATGGGCTGACACAGATTCTTGGGAAAGATGGCCTTGTTCAATTCAGTGGGAGAGACTTCTGAATAAGTGTGCAACGACCCTGCAGAGTAGGCTAGACGGGGAGACCTAGGGTCATCCAGTGATTTTCATAGCTTACGGTCTGTGGGTCCCTCTGTAAAATGCACGCTGCATGCTCCAGACTGGGTAGGGTTCTACTAGTCAAATCCCCTTCTGCTATTCCAGACGTGTTAAAGGGGGGAAAAAGGTTTTCTTCTTCAAAACTCTGGTGACAAGGCGGAAGCCAAGTTTCCAACAAGGAAAGCCACAAATGGGAAAATATTTCTCCCCCTCCAAGGCAAACTGAGAGGGGCTTATAAGCTTGTCTGCCTGGACCCTCCGTCGGACTTATTGCCTCAGACTCCCCATTTCGACACACTAACCGTGGGGTGACCAAACTGTGGCTCTCCAGATGTTCATGGACTACAATTCCCATGAGCCCCAGCCAAGTGGCCATGCTGGCAGGGGCTCATGGGAACTGTAGTCCATGAAGGTTTGGAGGGTGACAGTTGGCCACCCCAGCTCTAACCATTACACAAACTGCCTCTCTGAACATTTCCCATCACCTTTCTCTTGCCCCGTTGCACACAAGGATTGGACCGTCCTGCCTTACGGGCAGGAACCTTGTGAGTCTGCAGATTTGCCTCCAGGGACTGGGTTCGAGTGATGCGGCAGCACTGCTTGAGGAAACCGCTTTCCCCAGATGGCTTGTTCATACAATCCCTTCCCGGTTTGGCTTTCTGAGCCCTGCACAAAGAGGCTGTTGCCAGAACCAGGGCGCCTGCACAAGACCGAAGGCCAGTTCACGTGAGCAGTGAAGCCTAGCCAGAGGCATTCCAGCACCCTCAGGGGGCTGTAACCGAGAAGCCGTCCCACTGAACCCTGTCAAAGCGGCAGGAGATTTGTGCTCCGGGTTGCTGGCAAGCTCAGGGCTCACCGGCCCAGTCAGGCTCGGCCTAAGGCGGCACTCAGAGTAGGTTTCGTGGTGCCCAAGGTGGTTTGCCCTAGACTTGCCCAGGGGTAGAGCCAGCCAGTTCGTGAGCTCAGCTGCATGCGGAGTCCAGAGGCAACAACCGCAATGCCACAGAGAGAGCAGCTGGGGAGCCCTGGGTGCTTGAGGCTGATCCCTCACTGAGCAGGGGGTGGGATGAGATGTACGGCCCCTTCCAACAGTAGGGCTCTCTGAGTCTAACCCAGCAAGGCTCTTCCTTTCCAGGGTCAAGCTCCAGGAGGAAAGAGGGGGGGTGTCATCTGGCTGGGCATGATCTTGACTGGCTGATTCCTACCAATGACTCTCAGGAACCTCTCTTCCATCCAGAGCTGTTTTCAGGGGAGATGGAGTAAATTTTCATTTTAACTTAAAGCACTACAAGGGACCAAAGAATTCAGGGAGGTTGTAGAATAGGAAAAGAAAGAAAGGCAGACAGCCAGGGCCAAAAACACAGCAGGAAGGCTGATTTAGAATCACAGAATTGGAAGGGTCCTCCTGGGTCATCTAGTCCAACGCCCCTCCCCACATTATGCAGGACACTCACATCCCAATCGCTCATCCACTGTCACCTGCCACCCCCTTGAGCCTTCACAGATCAGCCTCTCCGTCAGATGGCTCTCCAGCCTCTGCTTAAAAATCTCCAAAGATGGAGAACCCACCACCTCCCAAGGAAGCCTGTTCCACTAAGAAGCCGCTCTGACTGTCAGGAACTTCGTCCAGATGTTGAGACAGAATTTCTTTTGCATTAATTTCATCCCATTCGTTCTGGTCTGTCCCTCTGGGGCAAGAGAGAATAACTCTGCTCCATCCTCTATATGGCAGCCTTTTAAATATCAGGTCCCCTCTCAATCGTCTCTTCTCCAGACCAAGTACCCCAGTCAGCCCCCTTGGCTGTGAAGCCTGGAAGAATCCAGGTTCACCCTGTAGCAGAGGGATATGCCACACCCCCCCCCAGCCCCCGTCAGGCATTCCCCATGCCCCTTCAAGCTTATCTTTGTTGTCATGAGGACCAGACGCTTGTAGGGGGTGAACAAGAAAGCCAAGGTTCTTAGGAAGCAAAACTGTGACATATTTTGCATGCAAGCCCCCCCCCCCCCCCGGAATATGCACTTTCCTCTCAACAGCATCCTGCAAAGAAAAAGGAGGCCGTATGGAGGGGGGCGGGGATCCTAAATTGTGTGGGCAAGCCCCTCGACAAGGCGGCAGGCCTTGCTCTCTTTCTGCCTGAGGTCAGTGTGAACAGGGTGGTGAGACAAAGCCACCAAAATCAGGTGTGCACACCTGTGCAACTGGGCCAAGGCGGGAAAACTGACCAAAGAGTGTTTTTGCCCCCCCAAGTGGTACAAGTCAGTTTGCTACGACCTGCAATGGCTGCCACTCAGGCCAGGATTACCACCCGCCCCACTGATAAAAGACTTATGAAATAACCCCAAAAGCGTATTTATTATTGCAGGATGCCAAGGGCTGTTGAGGAACATGCCCAAACCCACCATCCCAAAAGAAAGATGTCTTTTCAGGGTTTTCCCCACAGCAGATCTGGTGCCCTCGAGCCCCTTAAAATGTCTCGATCACCCTGGCTTGATCAAAAGGAAATCCCTCATTTCAGAATTGGCAGGTTAGTCTTTGGAAAGAGCTGTTCTTGGCGGCTCCAGCACGCCCGGACTTTTTCCAGATTGCCCACTTGTTCAAGATGGGGGCGGAAGGGGCCGCCTGTTGATATTCAGCGGCAAAGGAAATTAACTTTCCGCAGACTCTGGCTATCTAATTAGAGCCACATCACTCCTTCATGTGTGTGTGTGGGAGGGAGGGAGGGAGGATGCAGAGGCTGGGCTGGAGTCCTGGAGGGGGGTGGGCTGGTTGGGAAAGACCCCTTCCCACCAGGGCTGCCTTAGGAATAAAAACGTAAATTATCGATCAAATTAAGCTTCTGTTTATCGGGACCTCCCACAAAATCAGCATTTAAACATTTTAAAACATGCTACACAGCAAAGATTAGTTAGGAACCTAATGGTTGAGCTACAAAAGAATCCATCTTGAGGGGCGGTATGGAAGCTTTAAAATAAATAAACAGTGCACATTTTATTAGAATTGCGTGCACATAAACTGTTAAAACATTAATAAAATTTGTTACATATACTGCGTAATTCAGGAAATCCACAATCCACAATAACACATGGAACTTATAAGGGGCAAAACCCAGGTGCATTTCGACCCCAAAGGTGGTCAAATAAATTTGGCATGCACTTGCACAGTTTACAAATGCAACATTGGGGCTTCCTAGGTGGTCACGAACTCTAGAAAGTGATGCTCCAACTGAGATGGATTCTATAGATAGAAGAATGTCTGAGCAGGAGCCCAGATTGGGAAATGCTGCTCCGTGTTGCCCGACTCTCGTGCAAAGTGCTTCCTCATGTGTTAAATGGGGGCGCGGGGTGGGGGGAGTTACGTACAGCAAAGATTAATCAGCACAAACGTCTGGACAATATAACATGAGGGTTGAGCTTGAAAAACAACAATTTCAACAAAAAATGCAACAGATAACTCAACTGGTAAATCCTACAGAGGGAGATGGCACAATATGAAACTACATCCTACAATTTCCCCCTCTTATATAAATGGCTTGTCTAGTCACATGCCACAAACTATCAGTACATACACAGATTCGCTTGGGGCCCCTACACTCATGGGCAAGAGTGGTTTAAGGCTGCGGGGGCCCGTAGCACCAGAGCCTCAGGATTTGCAGGGCCCTAGCAGAGTACAGTTGCTGCAGGAACAGCCAGACTGGGGGCGAAGGAGCCCCCCACAGTGGAAAGGGACGTCTTTAAGGAGGGGAAAGGGGGGAGGAGAGAGTCCACGGCCCTGATCTAGGGGGGAAGGCGCCACACGGGGCCCCTGGAAACGTGGGGCCTACGGCATGAGCTACATGTACCACCTGGATGAACTGGTGCTCCTGGTGGGGCCCCTGGGAAACTGCCCAGCGTTCCCATGCATTTAGGCAGCCCTGCTTCCAATAGGGAAGCCTTTCACCCGCATCCCAGAATTGGAAGCAGTTCCTGGAAGGAAATTCCCTCTGCAAGTGTTCAGGAACGCTTTTTCTCCACAAGCTACAGCTGGAACCAGACCCTGACCCCCCCCCCAAAAAAAAAGTCCTGAAAGGCAAGCATCTGTCACCACAAGTGGAGGTCATGCATAGAAGGGGGGGACCCCACAAGAGAGGAGAAATTCCCGCTCCCCTTGCCTACCCACACCCATTTCACCCCCCACTCTCCCTCGGGCGCCAAATCTCAATGAAACGAATGAAACGCTACCTGATTCCACTACAAAGGCAGGTATGCGTAACGCCGAGATTGCACTTTTAGAAATAGCGTTTCCGCTTTGTGGGACCGATTGGCAACGTTGGTCCTTGTGCGGAAACACCCTCTGTTTTCCTCTCTTTATGACATCAGAGCATCTCAAGAAATTGAACCTGCTGTAGGTGGGAGGGGGGAGGTGCAGGCAGGAACCCCAGAGTATGTTAACAAATTGGGTTTCTCTGCAACCCCGAAGATTTGCAGGAAGTTAAACAGTAGCCGTGCTGCAGGCTTTCGGATTTGCAGGAGCAGGTTTATCAGAAAGAAGACGGGAAACAGGCAGGAAAATAAAACGAAACCAATCCCTTCATCTCCAGCCTCTACTTTAGGTGCTGTTTTGTGATGTTCCATCGGTGTACACGGCTGGAACATATTTCCCAGCTGGAATAGGGCAAAAGGACTCATGGACCACTTTATTTATAACCCTCTCTGGTTGCAATCCAAGCCACTCTGTTTGCAAGGCCTGAATCAGGCTGTTCGGGGCAGGGGCAGTCAAACGGTGGCCCTCCAGAGGTCCGTGGACTGCAATTCCCACGAGAGGGACCTCTGGAGGCCCAGTTGGGCTGGCCCCGCAAGTGACCTGTCAGCACTTGACACACAAAGGCATCACAAAGTGACACATCCGTTCAGCAGAGCTGCTTTTTAGACCCCCCACTTGCTCTGGGGGGGGGGAGTGCATTAAAAGGGACCTTTGGGCCCCCCACCGGTCCTCCCCGGGCCCCGGGGCAAAGAGACCACCTCAGCGCGCCAGGACAGAGGCGCTGCCATCTTGCCAAGGCAGCCCAGGAGCAAAACATGATGGGCCGCGGAGTCCGGTTCTGCGCCCAGGAGAGCAGTCGGGCCGGGCCGCCCTCGCGGGAGGCCCCCAAGGAGCCCGAAGAGACGGAGCGCCCCTGCCCCCGCCCCTGCCCCGGACACCGGGACCCTGGGGCCTCTGCGCCCGCCTCCTGCGGCCAGCGGTGCTTCGGGGTAGACGGAGCGCCTCCTCGTCTCTTCTACCTCGGGGCCAGCCCAGCCCAGCCCAGCCCAGCGGTCCCCCCGACAAGGCCGCGCATCGCTCTCCCGGCAGGCGCCCCTCCCTCCCTCCCTCCGGCGTGGCGCACCTGCCCAGCTCGGCGCCGCGGGCGTAGAAGCGGTCGAGCGCGCAGTCCCGGCGGGAGCCCTCGATCCAGAACTCGCCCGGCGGCCCGGGCATCTCGCCGCCTCCGCCTCGCCCTCGCCCTCGCCCGCCGCCCGCCCGCCCACCAGCCGCACAGCCACGGCCAGGCGGCACAGGCGGCACGGAGCGAGCGAGCGAGCGAGGGAGGGAGGGAGGCGGGGCGGGCGGCCGGGGGCCCCGCCCGGGATGGAGGGGAGGGGAGGGGCGGCCAGGCTGCGCTCCTCCGGGCGGGCCTCGTGCCCAGGGTCTCCCCGGGAGGGTGGGGTGGGGGGGAGTGCGTGGGTCTGCAGGGGGGGGGCTGATGCCAACACGACCCCCCCCCGCCGGAGCCCGGCCTCGCGCAGCTCTCTGCTGCCCCCTCACGGAGCCCGGCGCGCCGTCTAGGCGGAGGGGAGGGGAGGGGGGGGGGGCTCCTTGGACCGGCCGGCCGGGGTCGGGGCGCGCCCATGGCAAACGGCGCCGTCCTTGGCAAGCGCCCCCCCTCCCCGGGCCGCCCCGAGCGTGCCGAGCCCAGACCCCCGGCGGCAGGCAGGCAGGCAGGCAGGCAGGCAGGCAAGGGCCGACCCCGGAGCCGGGGCTGGGGGGGGGAGGGGGCCGGGGGGAGCCTGCCCGAGGGGGCTCTTCAGACCCGCCCAAATGGCCATCGGAGGGCCGCCCCTCATGCCCGGCCTGGTTTTCCGGCAGGGTCTCTCGAGGGTCGGCGGGGGCAGAGTGCGGCTGGCAAGCAGAGCTGGGGGCTCAAGTCCATGAACATTCATTCTGGCCCCTTCAGGAAACCCTCCAGGGCGGTCAAAAAACCCCACGCAGGTGTCACAAAAGTTATTTTTCTTGTATACTAAAGACAGGGTTTAAAATTCTTTTTTGTAATGAAAGGTCTTGTTTATATCATTTCGTTTTTTAACTTTCTATATTTTCTTTTATATTGTACTTTTGTCTTAAAATAAAAAAGTTAGTTTTTATGAGGGGTGTTTCCGTATTTAGTTCCCTTCATTGTTAATTGAATCAATTTCTCCAATGACCAGCAGGAACTTGTTTGGCATTTGTGAATCCAGGGTGGATTATTTAATACTAGAATTAAAGGCCACTTTATCAAGCCCCCCCCCCCCTGGTCCGCGGGGAATGGGGTGTCAGTGTCAGGATCAGGGCCTGTTCTCTGCCATGTTTCTATTCTAACCTGACTTTCTCCATGCTTTCTTAACTTGGTTTATTGCTGGCCCCGGCCCATTACATTAGCTGCCTGCCTGAAATGGAAACCTGTCTGCTGTTCGCTTGTGATCATGATTGGCTGTGCCTGCTGTGAACTGTTTTGAGCCCGGCCAGCTGGGTCTGCTCCATGTAACAATAACAGTTAACAATAACAATAACAGCCAAGCGGTCCAAGGATGCCCCAGAAGTAACACTCCCTGGCTAATTGCCCGGCCGGGCACCTGCAGCTCTCCCCCCTGGGAACCTTCAAGTTTGGGGCGGGAGAATTGTCTTGAAAAGGGCTTGCGTTTGTATTGTGAAGTAAACTTCCAATAAAACTTTCTTCTTATAGAAGTTCGTTGTGAGTTCTTCTAGCGCTTGACAGGCAGGGCCACCTGGCCGCGACCGGGGGCGTTTGGGCGGCCCCGGGCACAGGGTCGCTGCGTCTGTGAGGCGGCAAAGCCGCTCCCGGGGCCGGCAGAAGGCTGGCGCCCACCCCCACCCCCCCAGCAGCGATCCGGAAGCTTCTGCCGGCCCCCACCCCCCGGCAGTGACCCAGAGGCTTCTGCCGGCCCTGGGAGCAGGCTCGATGCAGCGAAACCGCTCCTGGGGCTGGCAGAAGGTTGGTGCCCACCCCCACCCCCCTGCAGCGACTTGGAGGCTTCTGCCAGTCCCGGGAGCGGGCTCGCTGTGGTGAGGCCACTCCCGGGGCCAGCAGAAGGGCGGCGCCGACCCCCACCCCCCGGCAGCGACCTGGGGAATGGTGGCGTGGTGGTGGGGGGGCTGAAAGGAACAAGGACAGCACATCTTCTACGTGGCGTCCCTGGTCCTTTCACAACAGGGAGGAGAGGTCGCTGGGAGGACTCACCGCGTCGGAGGACTTCTCCATGTGTGCAGCGAGTCCCCTGGTGGCCGAAGTGAGGCCTGGGCAAGCAGCCAATGGGGAGCGGCGATTCGCGCAGCTCCCCATTGGCTGCTTGGCTCCTGAGTGACACTTGGAGGGGCGAAACAGGAGCCGCTTCGCTTCTGATTTGCCCCTTCGAGTTTTTATCCCAGACAGGGCCCACCCTAACTCCTCCCCAGTTGCCCTTAAGCTTTTATTTAATCCGCTCCGCAGGAGTGGTTAAAGATTAGAGTTATTAGACGCCCCTCCTGGCCAGCCGACTTGGGGTCGTTCACAACAATGAAATGGATATATTTCATTCATTCATTCATTCATTCATTCATTCATTCATTTTGATACCACTTTCCGTTGTGGCTCAGGGAACATGGACACCAAAAAGACATACACAACAGGACCTCAGTAACTGTATCAATGAACAACAATAACATCAGGAACACTGGGGGCCATTCTGCACAACTTTAATATAGCACTAGTCTTGCATTTTGTTTTCGCCACTAAAACTACGCTCCTCATGACGTTGTGAGCAATCTGCCACACCCCTGCAACACTAGCGCCAAAATCGCTTCGTTGTAGCGATTTCCGGGGAATCAGGAAAAGTGGATTCACCCTCAGAAAATCACTATTCTCTTGCTAACAACCTGCAACCTTGCGAAAAAGACCTATGCGTTTTCAATGTAGCGGTTGCAACAAAGTCCCTCCCCCTGGCTCTCTCCTCCGAACTTCCGGCGAAGCGATCGCCATTTTTCCCCCCTCGGAGCGAGCAGAAAGCAATGAACCGGCGAGGCTTCATTCACCCAG
Organism: Paroedura picta; assembly: GCF_049243985.1. Classification (NCBI taxonomy): domain Eukaryota; kingdom Metazoa; phylum Chordata; class Lepidosauria; order Squamata; family Gekkonidae; genus Paroedura; species Paroedura picta. Next base: position 1,042,517 of record NC_135372.1, read on the forward strand.
CGAGGCTTCTCCGGCTACAGTCCCTCCACAGAAGTGCTTTAAAGCTCCCCTAAGTCCCCAAGCACAACACAGCCCCCTGTTCGCCAGTTCCCTTTAATTTCGGCTAAAAATTGCGCCCGTGCGGGGGGGGGGATTTTTTTTTCCACTCGGGGGAGCGTGGTAACGATGAATCGCCAGCTCACATACCAGCTAGATGTTGCAACGAACCAACGCATATTCGTTTCAAATGTGTGCTTAAAAAAAAAAAAAAACCTGTGCTTAAAGGGAAAGGGGCTTTTCGGGAGCATGATAACAACCGCCGATTGGCTGTTTCGTTTGATTGATGGCCAGGGGCGGGAACAAGCACAGAAAAAAATCGCTTCCTTTCTAGCGATTCCTGCGAGACAGGAAACCTGTGGGGAACGAATGAAACGCTACTGGATTCCACTACAAATGCCCCGCTGTTCTCTGCATAGGGCAAACAGGTCAAACCCTCTACCAAAGGATCAATGGACACAAGTCTGACATCAAAAACCACAAAATTGAAAAACCTGTAGGGGAACACTTCAGCCTTCCAGGACATTCAATAAGGGACCTGAATGTAGCTGTTTTATTGCAAAGGAACTCCAAGAACAGGCTAGAAAGGGAGACTGCAGAAATGCAAATTATTACAACACTCAAAACTATGACATACCCTGGACTCAACAAGGGCATAGGTTTTTTCTCTCACTATTCATGCTAACTTTGTATCCACATTCCTCACAATTTATTTTATTTGTGACAATAATGTGATGGTAATGGTAATGGATGGTAATGTGATGGTAATGTGGTAATGTGATGGTAATGGAATGGAATTTTAAGTTTAACTCCCTGTTCTTGGGATAGAGAGTTCCCAGCAATTCCCTTGCAGGAATGTTTCCCAGTTGTCTGGAGACAGAGGGGGCAAACAGCAAAGGGTGGGGTGGGAGCCTTTGATCACTGACAGAGTTTTATTTTCCTAGGTTTTTGTGAACCACAACTGAATTCCAGGGGATTGATTGGGTGTTTTGGCAAAGAATTGTCATATGGCTGCATTTGGATGTGTGACACAGTCTACTAATTTAACAGAATTAACTGTTGCTTTATATTCCCACTGTCATGATGGAGTTCATAGTCTGAGGAAGAGTGCTTGCCCTCGAAAGGTCACACCTTGAATACATCCTTGTTGGACTCTGATTTTATCATGTTGCTTAAGACCAACACGGGTTCCCATTTGAATGTGTCCTAAGTTGGTAAGAGGTCAAAGCGGCGTGTTGAGATTTTATCCAGGAAGTAGCTCACAAATGCCTCACAGCTGTGTTCCAACTGAATATTGTTTTGGTGCCCTTCCTCGGGGGCAGTGAGTGATTGGACTACCCTAGACAACTGTACTGGGTGCGAGTTCGCAAACATGATGCAAATCGAGTAAATGTTACGCTTGACTTATTTGACTGCCATCTCACAGGCTTTCACAAGTGTTCTAGAAGATGCTTCGTTGCGAGTCGTCCTCCGAACTTGCTCTAGTCTTCTCAGTTGCCTCCGTTTCTTCTTGCGGAGCTCCTCTGCATACCAGGGAGCCTGCTTGGGACGGGGGAGGAGAGGACGTTGGGGAGCAATCTCATCAATGGCGGCCAGCATTCGGTCCGGCCGGTCACTGACCAGTCCGTTTAGAGAAGTGTCAGAAGGCATCGGGTCCCCCAGAACAGGGGTAGTCAACCTGTGGTCCTCCAGATGTTCATGGACTACAATTCCCACGAGCCCCTGCCAGCATTCTCTGGCAGGGGCTCATGGGAATTGTAGTCCATGAATGTCATGGCCAGCAGCTCCAGACAGGATGGACCCAGCTACAGCAGCCAACTTGGTGTGAGCTGCATGCCGTCCTCTGAACCAAGTCTAGCCTCTCCAGTGCACATCACCCCCAGACAGACGGTCAAACCAGTGGGGTTATAGAGCAGTTCCTCGGTGCTATGTCTGTTGTCAACAGGATGACTGGTCACATTGGCTCCCATTGGCCGAATTTACTTATAACAATGCGACCCATACATCTACCCAGATGACCCCGTTCCAAGCCGTCTATGGATATCATCCCCGGTCCCTGCCAGATGCCCTTGTGCCACCAACTGTTCCCCGGGCAGCCGCTGATCTGGACAAGTTGCAAGCACAACACCAGGTATTGAGAGACACGCTCCAGGAGGCACAAGACCGGTACCAGACCCAAGCAGACGCACACGGGATCACGGGGGCACCTATAGCTCTCGGTGACAAAGTTTGGCTGTCAACCCGGCACATCAAGACCAGTCGACCGTCCAAGAAGCAGGATTCTCGCTTCATAGGGCCATTCAAAGTGACCGAACAGGTCAACCCTGTGGCGTTCCGTCTACGCCTACCCCGCACCTATTGTTTGCACCCAGGGCTCCACCGCTCACTACTGCAACCCGCTCTGCCAGATCGCTCCCGGCCGGCCTTGTCAACCCCCCCCCCCCGCTCCTATGTTGGTGGAAGGAGACGAGGAATATGAGGAGGTCCAGCAAATCCTAGACTCCCGGCTGCGTCGGGGCCCCCTTCAGTATTTGGTCGACTGGGAGGGATACGGACCCGAAGAACGCACCTGGGAAGCCGCCGACAGCGTACACGCTCCAGCATTGGCCAGGGACTTCCATTGCCACTACCCCACCAAGCCAGGACCTGACCCTGCAGAGGGGGGCCCTGGGAGGGAGGATGGTGTCATGGCCCCGTCTCCAGAGGGTGCCTCTGCACCACCGCCTGGGCTCCTTCTGCCAGCTCCCTCGGAGGAAGACGTGGAGGAGCTGGAGCAAAGCAGCAGGGTGCTGCTTAGAGAGGCAAGTCCCGATAAGGAGCCACAACCAGGTCCCAGCCAGACAAGCACCATGCCCTCTGCACCAGCATTACCTCCGCCTGCAGCAACACCCCTGAACAGCCCAGACTCATCTCCAGAGCGCAGGAGGGAATGCAGGAGGACAGCGTTGGCAACACGCAGGCAAAGGGCTCGGCTTAGACTACAGCAACAGGCTAGGTGGGGCTCAGGTGGGGCTCATTCATCGGAGGAAGGCTGAGTGCCAGGTGCAGCCACTTGGTGTGACAGCTCAGCTTGTTCTTAAGCACAGCAGAAGTGCTTCTCAGGGTGGCTGCAACCTTGTGCACATGTCCACCCGTTGCCTTGACTGGTTTCCTGCTCCCTGATGCTTCGGCGAAGCTCTGCTTGACTGATTCCCAGCTTGACCTTGGTAAAGATAAAGGACAACTCTTTTGGTTCTCCTTTGGACTTCATCAGCTAACAATTCCTGAGGTCTTATCCGGATTGGACTTTTGACTACTCTCTGGTACATGCTTTGAACTTGCTCGACTCGGTAACTGTGCTTGCCCTTGCACTAACCCTGCGTGTGCCCGGCTAGGGCAGCACAATGAACATCTGGAGGACCACAGGTTGACTACCCCTGCCCCAGAACATTCAGGAATCCAGCTGGGGAGGTCGCAGTCGTAGCCGGGCCTTCAGAGCATAGCGGTCTGACCATGGAATTACATTTGCCGCAATCAGTTCCACATCCATATCCAGCCCATACCGAAAATGAGGTTCAGGGACCTGCCTGATGGACCAACTGCAAGAGCCCGAGTGTCACCAAGGCTGACACCAGATCTGGCCCATTTCCACCGGACAGCAGTTCGGCATGGACCTTAAAGCCCCCAGGGTTAACAGTCTGGAGAACTCTAATGACCACGCTGCCCCCAGCAGGGCTGGCAGGGCATCTGGGCATGCGTTGGGCACACAGTATGCCACCCAGATGGCCATGCTCTCGGTTGTGCCCCACCCGTGGCCAACACAATCCTAATGCCTGACGTGGATGGTGCAGGGAGTGCTCCGAAGGAGAAATCTTCCCTGACCCCTCCTCCTCACCTGCAGTTCATGTCTGATGGAGGCTGACTGTTTCGCCTTCCCTGCCCCAGCTTCCCATCCCGCCTTTACAGAGGGCCCTGTCTGGCTCAAGATGCTACTTATGAAAAAAAATGACGCTGCACAATCACACTGCTAGGGCTTTAACAAAATGAAAAGAGCCCCCAGTGACTTCCGCTGCCCAGAATGTGAAAGCGAGCCCCTCCCAGCTCTCCAACAGAGAATTAATCAGCGGTTCATAAGTCCCGCAAGAGAACTGGGTATGCTCTGGAGGAATAGGGAATAAAGAACAAGACTAAAAATGCAGAGAGAAAAAAGCCAGGCTGAAGGACCGTGTGGAGTTGTAGCTGCATGGACCAGGGATCCCCTCCCTACTGGAGCATCAAGAGCACTCATGCTGTAGTTGATTCCAGTTGTGGTTGTCAGGTGCGAAGTGGTGTCCGACCCATCGCGACCCCATGGACAATGATCCTCCAGGCCTTCCTGTCCTCTACCATTCCCCGGAGTCCATTTAAGTTTGCACCTACTGCTTCAGTGACTCCATCCAGCCACCTCATTCTCTGTCGTCCCCTTCTTCTTTTGCCCTCGATCGCTCCCAGCATTAGGCTCTTCTCCAGGGAGTCCTTCCTTCTCATGAGGTGGCCAAAGTATTTGAGTTTCATCTTCAGGACTTGGCCTTCTAAGGAGCAGGCAGGGTTACCTTCTAAGGGTTCTCCATCTTTGGAGCTTTTTAACCAGAGGCTGGAGAGCCACCTGACGGAGAGGCTGATTCTGTGAAGGCTCAAGGGGGTGGCAGGTGACAGTGGGTGAGCGATTGAGATGTGTGTGTCCTGCCTAGTGCAGGGGGTTGGACTAGATGACCCAGGAGGTCCCTTCCAACTCTATGGTTCTATGGTCTTTGAAAGGTTCAGCTTCAGGCAACTCTGCTTGAGCCATCTCTGGCTAAGGCTTCTGGGGGTGAATCAGGGTGGCCATCAAATCAGGAGGGCGAGCTGGGTGTCGCCTGCATATTGATGGTAACTCGGCCTGAACCTTCACACGAGTTGGGCATGAGGAAGCATGAAGATGTTAAATAAGACGGGAGAGGGGACCCCTCCTTGGGGAACTCCACGAGTGAGCTCGCACTGGTTTGATTCCCTCCCTCTAATGGCCACCCTCTGTCCCGGACCCCAGGGAAACAAGATCAACCCTGATGCCTGCCCTCTCTGTCTCTTGGGAAGGGCCGTCTCTTCCCCACAGCATCCTGGCCCACCAGAGGAAACCCCTGCAAGAGGTGTCGAATGCTGACTTTAATGGCCAATCTCAGGCGACCTAGAGGCAACAAATGTAGTCTTGTTTCGCTCGAGAGGCCTTTCTGAATATTTGGTGGGGATGGGAAGCACCACCAAGTCTCAGCCAACTCACGGTGTCCCAAGAGGCCTTCCGGGGGGAACGTTGCCCTTGCCTGCCTCTGCATCATGGCCTTGGTCCTCCAGGGTGGGCTTCCATCCAAGTACTGGCCCAGCTTGGCCTCCCAGTCTGGCAGGATTGGGCTCGCCTGGGCCACCGAGGCCAGAGCAATGGAATGATGACACCTGGAAACTAGATCCGATGAACATCTGGCCTCCAAGTGTGAGGGAAGGACGGGGCTTATTCTGGGGGTTTGTTCTGGACAAGATTTTTTTTAAAGCTGTCAGCAGGTGGCAGGGAAGATTCCCGGGGAGAGCGAGGGAAGATTCCCGGGGAGAGAAAGAGAGGAGATTGTTTCTAGCCTAAACTTTTTGCCCTGTGGAATAGTCAACTGTAAACAGAGTTTTAATGGCAGTTCAACATAATGTTTAATTGAGTACTAGATTCCTCTCTACCATTTCTAGATGGCTCCTGAACTGGTCCCTTTTCCTGGGGTGGAACGGCTTCGGGTACCACTTTGCACTTTTTAGTGGAAGCTACAAAGAGGACTTAAGAGAAGCTGTGCTGGATCAGGCCAGTGGTCCATCCAGTCCAACACCCTGTGTCACACCCAGGGGCCCTCAGGAGGTCCACAAGCAGGGTCAGTACTCCAGAAGCCCTCCCGCTGTGTCCCCCGCCCAAACACCAAGAAGCCAGAGCATCCCTGACCAGTACCTTCCATCTATACCTCGTGGCTAATATCCACGGATTTACCTCTGCACCAAATGTTAATCTACTGATTTAACTTTATTTCTCACGAGTGCGATTTCATAATTTCATGATTGCAATACAAAACAAAGCAAAATTAGTAAACACCCACCCTGGCTGCAAAGAGGAAAACCGCCATTAACGCTTATGAAGGATCCATTCCTGAACCCATCGCCTCTGGAGAGAGACAGGGGAGATAAAGAAGCACATTTAAAGAGACAACTGCCCTGGGAAACCTTGACTCATATGGACAGCTGGTGCTGCAGCTGCATTTTAAGCACAGGGGGGAAAGTTCTAAGGAAGCCTTTGTTGCCAGTTTGGAGACTTCTTCCATCCAAGATGGGCACTCTCTACTGGTATGAAGGGAAGCCATAGTGGCACAGGGCCTCCGAGAGCCAGCCATCCGTCCCTGAAAACAAAAGGGCTTGATCCAGTGTGGCCCCTCACTGCCAAGTCACTGCCAGGATCCTAGCAAGAGGTGCCAAGGCACAGCAGGGTCTCCTGAGCAGAGCAAGCACATCTGGCAGGGCTCTCCTGCATCTCCCAGATGTTCAAGGCCACACGAGCAATCCCATGGGCACCTCAACACCTCTGTTCAAATTCTGCTGTGTCGGAGTCTACAATCTGTACCGGACAGCCGCTGTTCCACACCTGGCCACAAGGCGGGGCTGTTACTCTATAAGCGGCACATTGCTGCGTTTCCTGGCCGCAGTCTGCTCAAAGCGGGGGGGGGGGGGGAGGAGCAAGGTGGGGAGGGCCGCCGGGGGGGGGGGCAGGCTGCGTGACACAATCGCTGGACTTTGAAATCAGCGACAGAAGTGAAATGAGCCGTGTAAGCCCTTGACACAAAGTAGCCCACCTTTCAGAGCATGCAATTTCCTTTTGGAGATTTGAACTTTCAGAGACAGAATCCCCCCCCCCTACATTGAAGGGGGGGGGGAAACTTTTTTCTTCTTCATAGGTTTGCACTGGCTTCTGCAGTCAAGGAGAACTGCAAAGACCCATAAAGTTTGAATCCAGTGGCATCTTTAAGATGCATAAAACTTAGTTGGTCTTAACGGTGCCATTGGACTCCAAATTTGTTCTCCTGCTTCAGACCAATACAGCGGCCCACTAGAATCTTTCTGCAGAGGCCCGTCTATTTCATACTGCACAGCCATGTTCAGTTGTATATCAGTGTACAGTATGATGATGCACTCTGCATAAAGCTGACCTCACTGGCTGACCTGTGGTGGGGCATTTTGTACCATTGTGCGCAATAAAGGCTTCTAATAGCAGATGCCCACCAAATTGAAGCAAATATTTCTCCCCCTGATTTTCTCACAAATGTTGGTGTCAGAACCTCTCCAAATATGCAGAGGGGTGATGCCCCAGTATTTATTGGCTCTCAGACATCTGTATTTTGCAGTCCCTGACTTCAAACTGCAGTCTGCTACAGCTGATATGCAAGGTCATTTTGCATTTGCCGGTTGATCCTGTAGACGTTTTTAATTTTCAGATTCAAAATGTGATTGAGCTTGATCTTTGAACAGTCAAACCTGGAAACGGTCAGCTTTCAAAATATTTGCAAAAATCTTTCAGGTACGATGGCTATAGAAGACATATTGTGATAGATCAGCTTAATATTCATAGATCTGTACATGAAATATGTTCTTTTCTTTTATATATCCTATATTCTTTCTCTGAATAAATAAAATTTTAATGACAAAAAAATACATGCAAAAATTGCACCAGACTGCCGTGTACCGTCAATAGAAACAACAGCCACAGGGCCATGGCTGGTCACCCTCTAGATGCCAGGTGGTTTCAATGTACCCACATCGCACTGCCCATCGCTTCAGTTGCCGGCGCTTAGGAGAAGACGACCGTGGCCCCAATCTGGCCCTTCGAAGCCTTGCTTTTGGTGCTCCGGAGGGCAGTTGGAGAAGGCGCTCTCTGTGTCCCCGCACGTTAAGCAATCCTGTCGGAATTCTCCGCTTATGCCCGGGTCGACTCTGCCAGTGGGAGCCTCCATTTGCGGGCTCCCGCCGGCTGCCTCTGTCCTTGCATGAGCTAAGAATTCTAACATGATCTTTCTCTTGTACCTACAAGCAGGAAATTAGCGATCCAGCAGGGGCAGCGAATGAGGTCGTGCCTCACCACAGGGCCCTCTGACAGCATCCTGGATATTGAATATGCAAAATGCGTGCTAATGGGATTTTAATATCATGCTCCATTTCTTCCGCCTGGTTAGCAAGGAATCTGGGGATAGATTCTCTCCTCTCCCTTCCTGATTCCTTCTGACTGCATGGACGACTAAGCAGGCCCACTTTAATAGCGGGACACCAGAGCTGCTCTGTTTTGGGACTCCGGCATTGTCGGACTTGCCTAAAGGGCTTTAAGGTTTCATCCAGGGCTCGGGGAAAGCAACCGCCTTGCGGCCTTGCGAGCAGGAATGGGATTCCCTCAGCATGTCCCCAGGAGAAGGAAGAGCTGGCTTGGAACGGACGCTCCGCTGGCGTCCAGCCACCAACGTGAAGTGAGTTGCGAAGAGGGCGGGGAGGAGACATTTATCGCTTGGGTGTTCGTGGGGAGGACATTTCCTTCCTGGACCGAGATGCTGTTTCGTCAACTCCGACTAGTGATGCTGGCAGCCTCCGGGGGCAGAAGGAGGCTAATTTTAGCGTGGTCCAGTAAGAAACAGTCATGAGGGAAAGGAGCCTATTTGGTGGCCCTCAGGGAAGAAGATGAAGAGTTGGTTTTTATACCCCACTTTTCACTACCCAAAAGAGTCTCAAAGCGGCTTCCAATCCCCTTCCCCATCATAGGTGGGGCTGAGAGAGCCCTGATATGACTGCTGGATCTGTACTGTGACTAGCCCAAGGCCACCCAGCCGGCTGCATGTAGAGGAGCGGGGACTTGACCCCAGCTCGCTGCTCTTAACCACACCACCCTGCTGGCTCTGTACCCTGGGATGGTTCTAGGTGGAGAAGATCTCTCTCTCCTGACTGAGTGCCTGCCCTTCATCCTCCCTGGATCAGGCCCAGACGCAGCACGAGATGGCTCAGAAGCAGGAGAATGAGGCTCCAGTGTTGCTACAGCATAACCTTGGGACAGCCAGGGAGGCATCATCCCAAATTCTGTGGGGAGGCTGTTCCCAGTTCCTCAGCCAACCTGGTAACAAAATGTTCCTGGTGAGACACCAGTGACCTTGAACTGTGTGGGTGGGGTGGGGGGGGTGGGGGGGGGCTCTAGCAATAGGATCTGAGGGCTGCATTTTGGTAGAAGAAGAGGGTGATATTGCACCTACCAGCACAGTAAGGATCAGACCCCAGGAGGCAAGAGGGACCTCCCCTCAGGCTACTGATTTCGGCTTCGTTTCTTAGCCCGAGAAACATGTCCCTCAGATCCCTGCAGCTCCTCTGCTCTTTGCCTGCTTCTGCCACTCGAAGATCGTAGTTAAGTGGCAGTGGCTATGACGGCAGACCAAGATCAAAGTATTTCTTTATTTAGGTTTCATATCTCTACGCAACCCTTCCCCAAAGTCATTCCGATTACGGTATTCCCCCATCCCGGGGTATGAAGGGGAAAATTGCACCAGGAAAAAGTTAGCCAAATGAAAAGTAATTTGTTCACAATGTGGTGTGGGAGGAGAATCTTTTGGCTACCACGGAATGCCCAAAAGACCAATAAGTAAGTTCTGGGTCAAGTCCAGCTCGAATTCTCCCTTGAAGCTAAAATGACGAAGCTGAGGCCGTCACACATCGCGCCGAGACAGGCGTCCCTGGAAGAGGCAACACAGCTAGACCAAGTGCAAGGTCAGGGGAAACACGAGAGGACTCCAGCCAGGGCCCCGTGGCCCTCTGTTGCCTAGACGGGACCAGCAGGGCTGTTAGCAGGGGATGAGACGGTGGCCGCTGGCTGATTCACAGGCTCACCATAGGATGGACGACACTTAACATATGTGCAGCAGGTCTGCTGGCTGTGTTCACCACCTGCAGCAGAGTGGAAGGGCAATACGTAGTTGTGAGTTTCCTGCATTTGGCAGGGGGTTGGACTAGATGGCCCTGGAGGTCCCTTCCCACTCCGTGATTCTATGAAGCACGAGGGATGCTCACCAGGCAGAGAAATGACATTGGTGGATGTTCCCTTGGGTTAAAAGCTCCCCTGACAACAGGAAAAACCAGCACCACAGGCAAAAGGGGCCATGACCCCCGATGGGCTACTTTTCTAGTTGCAGGGAGTTTAATGGCAAAGGATCATTTTTGTGATATCTTTCCCGAACTGCTGCAGTTCCTTCTCTCACCTAATTCTGCCACAGGCTGAGACTTAGCCTACTTTAGCTGGGATGTCTGAGTCTCAGGCCTGGCTGAAAAATAATCACCACTCCACTCTCCCCCCTCCCCAAAAACCCCATAAGGTGAAAAAAGAACTACCGACTGAGAGAGGGAGAGGAAGAGCACACAGAGAGCTATTTTCCTATTTGTAAACCAGGACGGCTGCATCCCCCCATTCACACATATTTATTTATTTGCGGTGGATAAAACAGCAAGCTTGGCGTTTGCTGGAGATGAAAGGCTGATAAATAATAATTATGCTCGGACAGCCGTCTCCCTCCCCCCCCCCCAGCAGATGCAAACCCAACTATCCCCCCCCCCAATCTCAGGAACAGAATAGGACGCCAGAAGGACGCGCGGCAGAGTCAATGTATTCCGTTTTTCAGGGTTGCTTCAAAAAAAATGAAAAGAAAGGGAGAGGATTCGTTTGAAAGGAGTCACTGCCAGCCAGATAACATCAAGAAGGACCAGCGATGCCTCAGATATGAGGAAATATTTTAATAGACGGGCCTTCTGAGGAAGCCCAGTTTTGGACCGGCATACGCCACCCCAACCAGGGACTTGGTCCTTGGTTCCTTTCCGGGGAGGGTCCCACCTCCCCCCCCCCCCAATCTTTGCAGGCACCAAAGGAACTGAAAGAAAGTGCTTTGTCCTGCCAGCTGCAGAACCTCTGGGGTGGGGGGTGGGGGGTGGGGGGTGGGGGGGGGAGAAGAGGAGCCCAGATTCTCACTTGAACACCACAGGATGTTAATGATCTTCTATCGCTCATCTAGGGAGATGACCGAGTTGCAAATGCTAGCCAGTTTGCGCCGAATAGCTCCATCTTACTTTGTTTCTCCCTTGTGAGAAGCAACCCGTCTTTATTTTCACATTGGTTATTTTTCTTCCTTTCTTTCCCTCAAATTGTCCCCATTAAAATTTGCCCCATTTTTTTCCCCAGCCTCACATTGGCACCAATTGTCCAACTTGCATCTAACTTAACAAGTTGTTGCTGGGGGGGGGGGGGGGGAGACTTTGCAGGGGGGACGACACGTCTCATGATGCAACCTGCTAACTTTGGGAGAATTCAGAAGCCTGCTGGAAGCCCAGCATTCTGGGAAGGAGCGTTTTATCTCCTGTGGCCCCCAAAGAAGCACTTGTGAGAGAACAAAGGAACAACCACCCACTGGCTTGATGCGCGTGTTGTTAGTTATTTTTTGTATGGTGTCTGCCCCACATCTTGGCTTTGCCTCAGCACCACTACAAATGGTGGCATCAAAGGTTCTGGGAAAAGCTCCTGTAGAATGGACCAGGGTTTAAAGAGGGCACATTTGTGTACTTGTCTGTGTGTGAAGCACTAAGGATGCAAATATGGACGGGGAAAGTGCATTTTCTCCAAGCTCTGGGTTGCCAGAGCTATCCCCCAACCTGCAATTTGGTCATTCCCCCACACTGGCGTTACTGAAAGGAGACTTGGCAACCTGAAAGCCCAGGGACGGGTTGTAGATAGTCAGGTAGCTCTGGCTAGGCAGCGGTCCGGTGGGTCTATTCCAGCGCACCCCGGGTGTTGCGCATCTCTGGTGGGGAATTCTGATCATGCCCAAAGGGGTGCGCTGGAATGAACTGACTGAACAGCTGCCTAGCTAGTTTAAAATGTTTTATTATTGGGTGTAGATTATAGAATTTTATTGTAATTACCAGCAATTTATTTTTGTGTGTTTTCATGGTTATGTTGACCGCCCCAAGCCGCTTTGCGGGAGGGCAGTGTACAAATCCAGTTTAATATATAATAATAAAAATAAGAATGTCTGTCTAATCAGCTTCCTTCCCTGCCTCCACCAAGGAGGGCTGCTGTCAAATCCTCACCTCGGCTGGTCTGACTGGGAGACTCCGTTCTGGATCTGGGCTCTCCCGGGCACAGGCTGAGCTCCTTTACGGGCCTTCGGCTGCTCCCTTGTGCTGAAAATCTTCCCCGTAGAAACCAGCCCATTTTCAATGCAATTCTTGAGCGAATCGCACATAAACAGCATAAAAATACATTTTCATTTGTCCCTTTGTTTAGAATTTGAGGGCATTGGGAAATAAGATGAAATATAATAAATTAAGAACAATCAACATATATTAGCTCACAAAAATCTAGTGATTTTACATTAAAAACGCCATCAAGAAATCACTGAACGGCAGGGGGACAAGGTCTCCAACCGACAAGCGACCAAAGCAAAACAAAAAGCAAGAGGGGCACATCCGAGCCTTGCAGGCCGCAGTCTGGGCTGGCTCCAGCAGGAGGGATCCCCAGATAGGGGGGAGTGGGGCAAGGACACCCCTAAGCAATTCAAAAGGCAACCCAAAGAAGAGGGGCGGAAACCTTGCCCTGCACGCGACCTCCTTTCTTCCATCCCCAAGATCCTCCGTCGATGCCTTCCCGCAGAGGCCGGGCTGGGCATGGCTGCCTCATCGCCACCAGAAGGCCTAACTTCAGGCAGAAAAGTTCCTGCAGGGACGAGGGAGACAATCAAAAGCTCTGACATGTGTCATCTCACTTCCCGGCATTCGCAACTCTTGTTCTCTGGGACAAGGGAAATCATCCGTTGGAACGCAGGAGCTCCAGTCACGTGGCACAGCCCTCTCTTTTTTGTCTTGAGAAAGAGAAATTAATTATTTTGTTCTCTCATTACACCACTATAAAATCCATTTTGAACAGAAATCTGTTCTACTTTGGGGGACCAATTCTCCAACCAGTAGGGGAAAAGGAAAGTCTCCGACCTTTCGTTCCTTCCTCTCCCCCCACCCCTTTTTAATAGAGCCTACAAATTTAATTTGCCTGCTGCCATGTTCTTTCAGGAAATATAGAAAGAGAGAGGAAATTACAGTGGTTTGAATCCCTCTTTTGCTTTCAGTAGCTGCAGGAACAGTCCTTCCCTGTTCCTTCTCCAAAGAATTCAGGCGCCGGCCCATGATTCTCCGTTCCCTCCCGTTGTATTCCTGCAGCATCCCTGTAAGGTAACTTAGGCCGAAAGAGACATTGAAAGAGATCGCTTTGGTATGAGCGAGCCTCGGAAAGGCGTGTCTCTGAACCGGGGTCTTCTCCTCATCCGACACAACGCTGACACTTCTGATGTCACTCCGAATCAAGCTGCCGCACCTCTATCAGCTAACTGGGGTCCATCCTGAGTCCCTACAGACATTATCCATCCTGAGGCCATATATTAGCTCACAAAAATCTAGTGATTTTACTTAGAAAAGTCATGAAACAAACCATGGCCTACAACTTACTACTGTCCAAATAGTCAGGCCTTAATGGTAAATAATAATTTTGTTTGTCTTAAAGGTGCCCCTGGACTCTAAATTTGTTCACCTAACTGCTGTCAGCAATTCATCATTATTCTCTTAATACGGGCATATTTATTGTATGCCAAATGTTTCCCACGCAATTCAATCTCAAATAAAGACAAACAAAATCAAATGGCAGCTTTTTCTATTTGTCTCTGGAATCTCTTAACCATTTTCATTATGCTGTTATGTTAATTTACTCTCACACTTTGCCTGTCAGCAGCAACTGACAACTTCTATTTCATGACGTTGTGTCTAAAGAGGTGTGCATGCACACAAAAGCTGAATAAAAATTTGTTGGTCTTAAAGGTGCCCCTGGACTCCAAATTTGTTCTCTCTCTCTCTCCAAGAATTTGTTCAGCCTTTTAAAAGAGGCAGTTTTTCTCCTATACTCCAGTGGATTTTTGACAGCTACTTCCCAACCTTTCTCCCAGGATTATTCTCATAACAACCTGTGAGGTGAACATAAAGACATCACAAGAGCCCTGCTGGAACAGACGAGGGGTCTATCTAGATTAGGGGGGTTCCCACATTGGGCAGTATGCTCTCCCGGGGGCAGTGGAAGAGTCCAGGGTGGGGGTGAGAAATTGGGAGGCAGTGGGGGACAGGGAGGAACTTGTGGGCAGTAAGTGGCAGAAGTCTGACTCTTCCTGCTGCAGGGGCGTTTTCCTAGCGAGAGACGTTCCAAGGTGACTTGCCCTTGCCTGCCTCTGGGTAATGGAGACCCTGGACTTCCTCGAGGGTCTCCTGCCCAGCACGGACCGGGGCCAGCCCCGCTTAGCTTCCTGAAGGAAACGGCAACTTCACAAGGTGGCCTGGCTCCTGCTGAGCTCCTTCCCCTCCTCAGACTCTGTCCTTCCCAGGCTCCTCCCCAGAGCTCCAGGAACTTCTTAACCCAGGGTGGGTTGGCAACCCTCCCCCAAAAGTCTCTCTCCACCTTTGGGAGGCTGGGAAAGCCTTCTCCTGCTTGCTCCTGGCCATGGGATTTTCCATTGTTTGCTTCTCTCTCCCTCTTTCTTTCCCCATCTGTTTTTCTTTCCAATGAGGGCCCAAAGTGGCATTAGAAATGACGTATATTTTTTCCCCAGACTAAAATATGGCCACTGCACAACAACCCCCAAAGAAGTGTATGCAATACATTGTGTTTTGAAATTGCAGTACACTGAACACCAGGAGAGAGGTGTGGGCTCGTATGTGTGTGGGGGGGCACGAGGGAGGTGGCCTGGGAGCCAAGGGGGCAGCAGCCTGAAAAACTTTGGGAAACCCGATTCTGGACCCACATCCTGCCTCACACAATGGCCAACCAGTTCCTCTGGAGGGTCGACTCTGGAGGGCACAGAGTCTGAGGCCTCATAATCCCATCAGAAGATACCTCCTGGATCAGACCAGTGAGGGTCCATCCAGTTCAGCACAGTGGCAGTTCCTCTGGAGGGCCATCAGCGGGGCACAGGTGCTGAGGCCTTCCCCGGATGCTGCACCCTGGCTCTGAGATTCAGAGGATTAGTGCCTCTGAATGTGGAAGTTCCCCTCAGTCACCAGGGCTAAAAGGCAGCAAGTAGCCTTCACCCACCGGGCAAGCAAGGATTTGAACCTGTCTCTTCTGGGCAGATCTGTCCCCTCCCCCCCCTCCCCCCCCCCCCCCGGGTTGCTTGCTCTTCTTCGCCCGGCAGGACTTCCTCCCGTCTGCTCTCGCCTAGTCGAAGTGAGTTGTTTCGCCTGTGACTCAAAGCACTTTGGAATTGTCAGCTGAAGCTGGAGCTGAGAAGGGGCCTCGTTAGCATTTTTTGCTCCAGGTAAAAGAATGGATTTTCTCAGCTGATAAATTCATATATTTATAAGCTCTATATTTGCAGAGAAACATGAGAGAAGGAGAACTGCTGGAGAGGGAATCGTGTTTCTGTCTTGGAGATTAAAGGGGGACTTGTGTCCCCCTGGCACAGGAGTATTTATGCCGCCTGTTCTCTCCTACTCCAGGTTGTGGCTGGTGGCTCTTATACAAATGTCAGCCTGGAATGCAGCCGGCCGCCAAAGGAGCAAATGCCGGGTGGGGGATTATTAGGGAAGGGGCTGGAAGTAAAACAAGCAGGGCAACTGCCCTGCCGGCCTCCTGGGCGTGGAGCACTGTCCCCATCCTGCCCACCTGGAGCTGCAAAGGGGCAGCGAGGGGCAGAGGAATCCATCCAGGGGCCGCAGGAGCATCTCCCACAAAGAGAGACCGAGGCACTTTAGCCGAGGCAGAAATGTGGGGCTGATGCAGGAGGGGACACGATCAAGGCCGGCAAGATCACAGGCAGCACAAGGCCGGATTGTCGCTTTGCCCATTTCAGAGGCGGGTGTTCCCGGTCCCTTTTACATTTTGTCCATTCATTTTTTTTTACATAAGTACAACGCAAAAATAACAGCAAGATGCTGTGTACGTTTAGTGGCAACAATCCAGAGCAAGAGACACCCGAAACAGCCCCACGAGAAAGACGTCTGTGTTCGGCTCACCACAAGGGAGAGGCTGAGCAGACATTTTCAAGGGGGCTCATGAACCTCCGTCCTGCTTGGGAGACAAACGGATAAGCATGTTCCCCCCCATCTCATAACTATTGGCTGTAAAACAATGACCATTTGCCTTGGAAACACAGAAGCCTTACACCGTCTTCCCAACCCACCGTGCCTCCCTGTTCAGGGGGGAAATGCTGTTCAAACAAATCCCAAAGATGATCTGACTCCAGTGGAGAAAGAAATGTTACTTACAAAAAGAGAAACACGTCTTACCTGACATATTCATGGAGGGACATTTAACTTATTGGGAACAGATAAACTTGAGGAAGGTTCACTTGTTAGAGCTCCAGATCCAGGTAAGACAGACAGACAGGCAGACAGAATTCTTTTAACCATTTCCCTCCAGATCCTCTTGTGTGCATAGTTAACAATAGCCAACAACAACATCCACTAACTGATTAGCAGAGAGGACAAAAGGGTGTTTGTTGGCCCGCATGCCTACAATTCTCCCTTGAGCAATCATTGCTGCCATGTTTGCAGCAGGAGAAATAGCACCCATTTGGGGCGTGGGGGGGGGGGGGCTGTCTCGGCTTCCTTCAATATCCCTTCATGCCCACCATTTCCTGTGCCCCCAGGCCACTGGCCGGCTTTTGGGCAGGGTATTTGTTTTGTATTAATTGTATGATAATACTGCAGTTGCATATAAACTGCTTGTAAAGAATCACATTTGTACTGGGTGGAGAGAGCGAACGGCAGGTGAGAGGGGATACAGAAAAGAAAGGGCCCCAGTGTGAGCGTGGAGATCCCAAAAGCTGCACCTTCCCACCCATGTGGTGGGCAAGGCCGCTTGGATGGCGAATGATTTGCAGAAGGAAGTACGCAGGCAGGGGGAAGCCCAGGAAGTGGATAATTGCAGAACGCTACTCAGGCACGCGAGCAAAAGGAATCCTCCTCAGGCTTGAGAGGCATGGTGGAGCAAAATATCCACAAGGAAGCAGGATTCTTTATAAAACGCAGAATTAATGTTTGCAGTTTGCTGCTGGAAGAGGCGAATTTCTGGCAAAGAGAGCTGCTGAGGATTCTCTTGCAGCTCCACTGAGAGTGACAGCGTAGCCCCAACAAACAGGGGCCAGGAACACAGAACTGGAAATGGCAAAAGAGCCAAAGCATGAAAGTTATACTTTGATTCCTCTTTCATAGTGGGGGCCCATTTCCAGCCAGTTAGCTCCAGGCTGGAGGGGGGTTGTGTCCTTCCGCTATCTTAAGGTCCCTCTTTGTTACCCCTGCACCCGTGGACTCCCCGAGGACTGCTGGGACTCACCCGAGCCAAGGGCTGAAGAAGAGGAACCGGACCAGGTCATCTGATATTGCTGCTTGACCCAGTTGGAGTCCCCACTGCTTGGGACAGCAAGTGAGATGTGGTAGCCCAGCCCTCCCTACTTGAAAGCAAAGGAAGGCAAAGGACGCCTGAAAGAGGGGCTGGGAGCCTGGCTGCTACCTGCTTGTCCCGGTTTGCTTTTGTTTCTCCCCTGCTGCCTTCTGCCTCCCACCCGCCCCCTCCGCCCCGCTAAAGCGACACAATTTTAAAATACTATTTTTGAACGTAAATAGCCTCTAAGTAATGTAAAGCAACCAAAGGAGGCTCGAGAGAAAAGGGACAGGCTGAAATGCAGAAGGCTCAGGGAGACAGTCGAAGGAAGAAGGGGTGCTTCTTTGCCCCCCCCCCCACTGGAAATGGGGCACACGAGTCCCCAGTGCAGGGGTGAGCTTTGGGAGCAGAGCGGAGCCTGCCTCTGCTGCACCCGTCAGGTTTTTCTCCACGCTGACTTGGCTTTGTTTTAGAATAAATGCCTTTTGGGGTTGTTGCTTTTTTATTATGTCTCAGGCCAGATGTACAAACGGGGCCCCCAGTCTTCCTGGGTCAGGGCCTCAGCTAATAAGATTAGCGGGGGGGGGGGGAGGGTAAAGATAACCCATAGACCTGATGCAGCCACTCGAAATATATCTGGGAAGAAAGGGCAAGAGGGAGGGATGAGATGGGCAGAAGGAGGGCAGAAGGGGTAACATCATGGGAGTTTTCAGGAATGGAAGCTAAGGTGTGTGTGTGTGTGGGGGGGGCAAAACGGGGGGGGCTCAAGGGAAAGGGAGAGAAGATAGGCAACAGACAGAATAAACACCAGCAGGTTTCGTATGCATACATAAGAACACAGGAGCAACCTGCTGGGTCAGACCACTGGCTCATCTAGTCCAGCCTCCCGTCTCACACAGGGGCCAGCCAGTTCCTCTGCAGGGCCAGCACCAGGGCCCTGGAGCTGAGGCCTTTCCCCAACGTTGCCTCCCGGCTCTGGGATTGAGAGGGTGACCGCCTCCAAGCGCTCTTATTCCTCGGCCTGGGAGCCACCAGTAGCCCTCCCCTCCATGATGATGACGTTATCCGTTCAGTCGTGTCCGACCCTCGGCGATTCTATAGGAAAGTCTCTGCCATGCGCCCCTGTCTCCGACTGCTTCTTTCGGTTGGCTCATGCTCATCCCTGGGTCGGCTTTGATCGTGTTGAGCCGGCGGATCCTTTGGTGACCACGTTCCCTTTTGCCGCTGACCATGCCGAGCATTAATGATTTTTCTAGCGAGTTTGATCGCATGATGTGTCCAAAGTAAGTGAGCTTTAGCCGTAATATCCTGCCTTCTAATGACCTGGTTGGTTTGCTCCCCTCTAACTTTGGCTGTCCGTGGGATTCGCAGCTTTCGTCTCCAACACCATAATTCAAAGGCATCTCTTCTCCTCCCGTCTTCCGTCTTCAGGGTCCTCCATGAAGCTGCCTAAATTCTGTTTTTAAGCTATTGGTGCCTATGGCCCTCAGTACCTCCGCTGGCCATGAATCACACAAGGTAGTCACTCGTTGAGTAAAAAAGTATATCCTTTTGTCTGTCCTGAATCTGTTGTTGATCAGCTTCACTGGGTGGCCACAAGTTTCAGTGTTATGGGAGAGAAACAAAAAGCTTCTCTGCTCTGGGCGTAATTTTATAAACATCTCTCCTACCATCTTCCCCAGACTTTTTTTTTTGAGACTGAAAAGTCCCCAACTTTTCACATGTTCCATCCTAAAAAGGCCACAACGGGAAAAAGCACAAAGGAGGGCAGCTGAGACACGGGGGGGGGGGGGGGCACCTTTGCCATGGAGAAAGGAGAAAAGGACTCCTCCACAGGAGGCCCGTGGTAGAGGCAGGCTCATTTACAGCCCCAGCTGTGTTTATTTTCAGTCCCCTTCTAACCTGACACAGCGTGGAGAATGTATGTGTGTGTTTAATTTAGGAAATTTATAGGCCACCTGTCCAGAGGGCTGCTAGAGGCAGCTTACACTAAAAACAAAATGCCAATAAAAATAACAAAAACAGGGGCCTAAAAACAGCATAAGCCACTCCATCCATAAGACAGGACTACAGAGCAGACGTAGACCACGAAACAGCCCAAAAAGGTACAGCCTCTTAGTGCAAAAAATAACTGTTTTGACTTGCTGCCTGAAGGACGGCGTGGTGGGTGCCGGGAGAGCCTCCAGGGGGAGGGCATTCCAGCAGGGAGCGGCCTTTCCATGGACCCGGCACAAGGACAGTCGTCATCTTCTCAACCCTCCCAGGTCTTTCCTCCTCTGGTTTCAGCCGGCTCAGGCCCCGTCCGCATCCCTTGGCAACCAGGGTTCTTTCACAGGTATTCATCGGCCTCGAGCTTGGCTGCGCATCTTTCATTTCGGCTAAATCAGGGGTAGTCAAACTGTGGCCCTCCAGCGGCCCATGGACTACAATTCCCATGAGCCCCTGCCAGTAAACGCTGACAGGGGCTCATGGGAATTGTAGTCCATGGACATCTGGAGGGCTGCGGTTTGACCACCCCTGCTCTAAATCAAGCATACATTCTGCAGAACACTGAAGATTCATTTCTGACCCGCAATGTCCTATCTGGCTCTGGATCGCTTTCTAGGATTCTCTCCTTGCACAATAAGAGCTAGGAACTTAGCTGTATCCTAAAAAAAAACAATTCTTCTGCCTTGTTCTCTCTGCCCATAATGCTGCTCTATTCTCTGATGCATGCAAGTTGACCCCCTTTACAAAGTTCAGACAGGCTGCGACACGGGGGGGGGGGGGGGTTGCTTTGGAAATTGCTGGCTCAGGAAGATCTGCCTAGCAACCTCCCATCAAAGCTTCTACTTATGGAGACCACCACGTGTTGGCGAGTGACAGTGTGGGACTCAGGTGCATTTTTGTGGCACAGGTGCAGTTACAGGGAATTGGTGGCCAGAGGCCCAGGCCATGAGAACGACAGCAAGGCAAGACGAGGAACCCTCTTTCATGCCTATGAGATATACTAATATAGCTTATGAACATCCATCACACGAACACATAAGAACAAAGCCGAAAGAGTAGCCATAACAGCCAGCATGTTCCCTGTATGCTAGATGTGGGGCAAAGAGTGGTTTGTTTATGTACCTGCCGAAGAAGATCTGGGAAAACACCAGCGAAGGCCAATCCTTTAATTGACTGTTGATTCATACAGAACCTACAAAACCATGAGAATCATAGAATCCTAGAGTTGGAAGGGGCCATACAGGCCATCTAGTCCCACCCCATGCTCAACACAGGATCAGCCCTAAGCATCCTAAAGCATCCAAGAAAAGTGTGTATCCAACCTTTGCTTGAAGACTGCCAGTGAGGGGGAGCTCACCACCTCCTTAGGCAGCCTATTCCACTGCTGAACTACTCTGACTGTGAAAATTCCCCCCCCCACCGATATCTAGCCTATATCAGAGCATTCTCTGTTCTGGCCCCCACCTGGTGGAAGGAGCTCCCGGAGGAGATCAGGGCCCTGACGGAGCTTAAACAGTTCTGCAGGGCCTGCAAGGAGGAGCTCTTCCGCCAGGCATTTGGTTGAGACCAGATATATATAACTAAGAGCGACCAAAGGGCCCCTGCTCCCCGCTCCCCTAAGAACACCACCTATACACTCTGGACCTGTTTGTATGTTGCAACGTTGTATTGTTTATTGGTTATACAATTATATTTTTATATGTTAACAATTATTAGTTATTATTGCACGGTTATTCAAATGTTTTATAAACTGTTCCATGTATTGTTCTTATGTTATTATGTAAACCGCCCTGGGCCCCTGGGGAGGGCGGTATATAAATATAATAAATAAATAAAATATATCATTGTACTTGTAGTTTAAACCCATTACTGTGTGTCCTTTCCTCTGCAGCCAACGGAAACAGCATCCTGCCCTCCTTCAAAGGTGACAACCTTTCAAATACTTGAAGAGGGCTATCATGTCCCCTCTCAACCTCCTTTTCTCCAGGCTGAACATTCCCAAGTCCCTCAACCTATCTTCATAGGGCTTAGTCCCTTGGCCCCAGATCATCCTCGTTGCTCTCCTCTGTACCCTTTCAATTTTATCTACGTCCTTCTTGAAGTGAGGCCTCCAGAACTGCACACAGTACTCCAGGTGTGGTCTGACCTGTGCCGTATACAATGGGACTATGACATCTTGTGATTTTGATGTGATGCCCCTGTTGATACAGCCCAAAATGGCATTCGCCTTTTTTACCGCTGCGTCACACTGCCTGCTCATGTTTAGCTTACAGTCCACAAGTACCCCAAGGTCTCGTTCACACACAGGGCCATTCCGCACGAGTTTAATGTAGCAGAAGGCTTTCATATTGTAAACGCTACTAATTTGCAGTTCCGCATGACGTCGCACACAATCTGCAACACTCCTGCAACAGTTCCGCGAAAAGCGATTCGTTGTAGCGCTTCTAGGGAAATCGGGAAAAGTGGATTCACCCTCCGAAAAGCGCTACACTCTTGCGAACAATCTGCAACACTAAAGAAAAAGACCTGTGCGTTCTCATTGTTGTGGTTCCAACAAAATCCCTCCCCCTGGCTCTCTTCTCCGAACATCCGGCGAAGCGATCGCCATTTTCCCCCCCTTAGAGCGGGGAAAGCAAGGAACCAGCGAGGCTTCATTCACCCAGCGAGGGTTCTCCGGCTACAGTCCCTCCACAGAAGTGCTTTAAAGCTCCCCTAAGTCACCAAGCACAACACAGCCCCGTTTGCCAGTTCCCTTTATTTTCAGCCGAAAATCGCACCTATGCGGGGGGGGGGGATTTTTTTTTTCACTCGGGGGAGCATGATAACGATGACTCGCCAGCTCACATACCAGCTAGATGGGTCTCTACGTTAGGAAGAATCAAGGCATATTCGTTGCAACGTGTTTTTTTTTTAAACCAGTGAAAGGGAAAGGGGCTTTTCTGGAGCATGATAACAACTGCCCATTGGCTGTTTGTTTGATTGACGGCCAGGGGCGGGACCAAGCGCAGAAAAAATTGCTTCCTTTCTAGCGATTCCTGCGAGACCAGAAAGATGTGGGGAACGAATGAAAAGCTACTGGATTCCACTACAAATGCAGGTATGCGGAACGCTGAGATTGCACTTTTAAAAATAGCGTTTCCGCTTTCAGGTACCAATTGGCAACATTGGTCCTTGTGTACCTAGAAGCGTATCCCCCATCCAGTAGGCATGCTTTTCATTTTTCTGACCCAGATGCAGAACTCTACACTTATCTTTATTAAATTGCATCTTGTTCTCATTTGCCCATTTTTCCATTGGGTTCAGATCTCGTTGAATTCTGTCTCTATCTTCTGGAGTATTTGCCAGTCCTCCCAATTTGGTGTCATCTGCAAACCTGATGAGTAGTCCCTCCACCCCCTCATCTAGATCATTAATAAATATAAAGTACCGGGCCGAGCACCGAGCCCTGAGGTACCCCGCTACTCACCTCTCTCCAGTCTGATGAAACACCATTGACAACAACTCTTTGAGTGCGGTTCTCTAACCAATTCCCTATCCACCTGACTATCTGAAAATCCAGATTGCAGTCCTTCAACTTATCCATCAGAACATATTGGGGAACCTTGTCAAAAGCTTTACTAAAATCCAAGTAAATGACATCAACTGAATTTCCCCGATCCAGCAAACCTGCTACTTGGTCAAAAAAGGAAACCAGGTTGGTCTGGCAGGACCTGTTGGAGACAAATCCATGCTGACTTCCTTGGATCACCAAATTGTCCTCCAGATGTTTGCAGATCGCTCCCTTTAATATCTGCTCCATTATCTTCCCCACAACAGAGGTCAGACTCACTGGTCTGTAGTTTCCCGGGTCATCCTTCCTCCCTTTCTTGAAGATCGGAGAAGACCAGGATGGTAATAAAATGGGGGGTGGGGGGTGGCACAGGAACAATTACCCAATGCAGAATTACATATTTGTGGCCCATAACTTCAGTGGATTTGTGCATAGGTACAAATGCACCGAGATGAATCCAAACCACCAAAGATTAGAGATTATACCTGCTTTCATATGCGGGAGAAAGGCTGAAAAATCCCCCTTTTGTTTTTGCTTTTCGCTTGTGCAAATAAAATTCATGAGCCTTTATTTTCGTACCATTTTCTGTTTGCCTGTCTTGATTCCTCACCACCTCCAGCTCCACGTCTAGCCAGGGCTTCCTCAGCGAGGGCTCCCATTTGAAATTTAGGCACCAAGGTAGAATATTCCTGTTGCTCTGGCCCTGAACTTACATCTCATCCTCCCTTTGAGTTGTTTGTCATCTTGATTAAGTTTGCCCTGTTTGATTATCACCTCCCCCCCCCCCCCATGACTCTGCAAAGGTTTTAAGCTGGTTTTATTTAGCACTTGGTTTTTGGACTGTAGATCAAGACGGTTTTATTGCTGAGAGGGGGAGCTTGTTTCCTCAAACTGTATCTTAGCCTTGCATTTTTAATGTTCCCCTCTTCCTATTGTTAGCAGCCTCTCTCTGGCTCCTGAAGAAAGAGCGAATAAGCATTCTAAACAATCATGCAATTTTAAATCTTATTTGTGTCTTTGCTTGCAAACATGGCACAAAAGGGCCATACAAATGGCATCAACAAAAAAAGAATGAATGGGGCAGTCAAAGCCACGAGAGAGGGTGAAACCAAAAGGGCCACAATGGAAGGAAACAAAAAGGAACATGGACCGGGGGGGGGGGGGGCAGATTGGTGCATCCCTATCAAAAAGTAAAGAAGCTGGAAAAGGACAACAAAATCTGGAGAGCAAACAATGCCAGTGAAAGCACCCGATGAGTCTCTGTGCAGCCAATACCGAGGCCTTGGCAGGATGGCCATGAAGCTGCCTGTTGCCGAATTACACGCTTGCTCCACCTAGGTCAGCAGCACTGGGTGCTTAGCATGGGAGCAACCTTTCAGAGTCGCAGGTAGAGGCCTCTCACGTTACCTGCCACCTGATACTTTTGCCTGGAGATGCCAGGGACTGAATCTGGGTCTTTACGCATGCCAAGCGGGGACACCTGCACTGACCAAACGGCAGTTTTTCCTACGTGTTCCTTGCCTCCTCCCTCCGTGGATATCATTCCTTCCACTACTACCAGAGTGCTTAAAAAATATATATCAGTAACTGACTGATTCCTATAGCTCAATAACATTCAAACGATCTAGGGCAGCCTTTCTCAACTTTCCTGCCATTGAGAAACCCCTGAAACATTCTTCAGGCTTTGAGAAACCCCAGAAGTGGATCAATCGTGCAGAATAGGGTTGGGCAGCAGAGCTGTGGACACGCCCACCCGGGGCCCCTCCCCTTCCCACCTCTTCCAGCCCCATCATTGGCAGTTTTGGGAGGTTTGGGCAGGTCAGCATGGCCATATATGTTCATATCACCCATTAAGTGTTTAACACATTTTAACAATATATAAAAAATTAATTAACTCCCACCCATTCGGGAAACCCTTCCAGGACTGTCAGAAAATCCCATGATTTCACGTATTATGGTGGGGGATCTGTTATAGACTGCCTGGCCAGGTGGAGGGCTTGGATGAGATGCTCCTGGACCAGATCATTAAGTTCCCAGAGAGAGAGAGAGAGAGAGAGAGAGAGAGAGAGAGAGAGAGAGAGAGAGAGAGAGAGAGAGAGAGAGAGAGAGAGGACCAAGTGGTCATGGGAGATTTCAATTATCCATATATCTGTTGGAAGATGAGTTCTGCTGAAAATGAAAATGGATTGTTTCATGTATCGTTCCATGTAAACATAAATAAATAAAATTAAATAAATAAATAAATTAAATAAATAAATAAATAAATAAATAAATAAATAAATAAATAAATAAATAATTGACTTGTCTTATTCTTATTATAGACTATTATAGACAACTTCATTTCCCAGAAGTGGAAGGGGCAACCAGGGGCTCTGCTATTTTAGACTTGATTCTCACCAGTAGGGAAGAAGTGGTTGATGAGGTAAATGTTGTGGCCACACTTGCTAATGGGGGCCATGTGATTTTGGACTTTATGATCTTGAGGAAGAGAAAAGCTGTATGTAGTTATACATACCAGCTGGACTTCAGGATAGCATTTTTTAACAAACTTAAAGTTATGTTGGGTAGGATCCTGTGGTCAGTAAAACTTAAGGAAACGGAAGTCCAAGAAGGTTGGGAGTTTCTCAAAAGTGAAATACTGAAGGCAAAATAGCAGACAATTCCCTTGAGAAGGAAAACTGGGAGGAACCTAAAGAAACCAGGATGGCTCCATAAACAGCTTTCATAAGAATTGACGAATAAAAAAGGCTCATTTAGGAAATGGAAGGAGGGCCTTATAACCAAGGAGGAACATAAACAAATCATCAAGGCTTGTAGGGAGAGTGCTAGAAAAGCTAAAGCTCAGTATGAGCTCAGGCTAGCAAGAGATGCTAAAAATAACAAGAGAGGATTCTTTATTTATATGCAAAGTAAGAAAAAGAATAGGGACATGGTAGGACCATTGAAGGGACAAGAAAGTGACATTGTAACAGGTGATGAAGAGAGGGCTGAACTGCTCCATTCCTACTTCTCCGCAGTCTTCTCTTGCAAGGAAATTGTGCTCAATGTGGCAAAATAACTTCATGTGGGATGGGAATTATGATCCAGGATCACTGTGGGGTAGTCCATAAACACCTCGTTTTGTTAAATGAAACCAAATCTTTTGGGCCAGATGAATGGCATCCAAGATTACTAAAAGAACTCAATTTCTGACATCACTTGGAGATTTTTGGTGTGTGTGTGGGGAGTCACTTGGGCATGAAATTGGGGTCACTATGGGTGGGTAGGTAGTTGTGAGTTCCTGCATTGTGCAGGGGGTTGGACTAGATGACCCTGGAGATCCCTTCCAACACTATAATTCCATGACTCTGAAATCCTGCTTGAGGAAGCCTGATCTAGGGCAACCATGTCCTAATACCTTGCTTTCATTCTTAAAACTCCCTAAACCTTTTTGTTGCAAACTTCTCGTGAGAAATGTACGGTCTCTATTTAACACTCTACAGCAAAAATGGCAAAGCTATAGGATATTTTGGAGCCAATGTGGTGTACTGGGCTGATTCTGCACTTACTATGTTTTTTCATTTGTTGATCCTGCTGGATTCAGGTTGATTTGAAGCTGGATCTTCTTCTATCCCCTCCCCCCCCCCCCGAATTGAAAGTGTTCTGCACTTGATTGGGGAAGCTCAGAGTGGGGAGGGAAACCAAGTGCAGCAGGTGTCTCTTTCTTTTCTTGAATGGGGAGGGGGGGAAGAGGATGAGACAGCAGAGGGGGAAATAAATCCAAGAGGCAAATCTCTGCTGAGAGAAGTGTGGGCTTCTGAAGCGCATTCACTTGAAAACATGGAATAAAGCCTTACAACCGGGAACCTGAAAGTTTGATGCCTTGGCCAATCAGGGAAGACTGCTTGCTACATCAGCATTGGAGGCATGGAGCAGGAAGTTAATTCGCAAAAAGCAGAGGTCTACACACATACTGGTGGTGGTTTTTCAAATATCACGGCTTATATCTGTTCCTGGATATCGCAGGGGAAAGGTAGGGTCAGCCCAGGTCAATCATGCATGTTACAGAGGGAAAAGTGCCCCAAATCAAAATGGAAATCATATTCAATGGAGAGAGGAGGGATTTATTCAAGCTGGGAATGGGTAAAAAGGAAATTGCAGAATCGACCCTGGTTACAGAGCCTGACAAGGAATTGGAAGACCCAGGTTTGAATTCCTACTGTGCCCCGGAAGTGAGTTGGGTGACCTTGGGCACAGTCACCTACTCTGAGGCTAACCTACCTCACAGGGTTGTTTTATGGATAAAACAGAAGCAAGGAGAACAATTTAAGCTACTTTGGGTTTTTATTAAAGAGAAAAGCTAGGTATAATTGAAGTAAAGGGAGAAGAAATAAATGTGGGCCTGCGATACTCGTGTGTGGCAGGGAATTATCCCACCCTTTCTTGTCAGGCTTAAGGCTGCCCCAGACTCAGGGGCTGACCAATGGCTGGCAGCAGGCCTGCCAGACTTCTGAGTTTGCCTGCTGCCAACAGAATGTCCCATGCAGCTCTGGGGCTGTGCTGTGCCTTACTGCTCAGGGTAGTTCAGGGAATGAACAGTTGCTAGTGGTGAGCCGAACATGATTCCAGGGTACCTGAGCTGGCAGTATGCCTTGTGCAGCTCACTGGCCATGCAGTGGCTGCCACTCACCCCAGCTGGGCTCCCAGGCTGTGCTGCCATGACCAAGATCCGGTGGAGCTCCTGGGCTGTACTGCCACCACCACTGGGCCCAGTGCAGCCATAGACACCTGAGGAAAGTGCATTCTCTGCACATGCACAGAGAACTCTACTTTACTTTTCTGGGGATTTAAACTCCCATCTTGTTTGATTTTTTTCATTTTCAGATTTTTCTGCAAACTTTGCTAAAAAATCTGTTTAGCCTCTGTGTAGCCCCAATGCATGGATTTAGTTATCCACAAATGGGGGCCACATGAGGCTAATAGTATGTAGATTATTGCCATATTTTGCTAGCAAGGTATAATCCTAGAGTCACTTACCATTAACCCTCCCTCCCCCAAAAAACCCTTCTGTTGTTATGGGGCCCAAGATCATGAAAATGGTGTTAGTGGGGCCTGCAAGAATTATATTGTTTTTATGTTTTTGTTACCTGCCTGGCAGTTCCTCCTGCCTAGACTCTGAAGATGCTTTGACTACCATCCTTCAAGCCCTGTTGTACCAAGCCAGGTGTCAGAAAGATTATAGCCCAGCAGGAAAGAGCACTGGAGGAGACGCCAGGATGGGATAGAATGTCTGTGGCGAAAGAAGCCAGAAAGGTGTGGGAGTTTTAGAAACAAGAATGTTTTACAACAGTCAGAACAAAGGCAGCTGCAAGTTGGCCTACCGGATTTCATTCGGATGCAATCCTAGCATGTGTTGAGTGGCTTTGAACTTGGCTGAACTTGGGCCAGACACGCACTGTCAGCCTAACGTGCCACACTAGACAGCTGTGGAGATAAAATGGGGAAGGGAGAACCGTGTGAGCTGTTTCGAGCTCCTTAGAAAAAGGGCAGGATAAAAAAATGTACTTGATAAGACGGCATGTGGGGGGGGGGGGCCAGCACGGAGAAGGCCGTGTCTTCACTGGACTGCCCCTTCTCCTTGGCATCTTCCCTTGCAAATGGATTCTGACTCAGTTCAGTTTTAAAATTTAGAAACAGAAGGCAGAGTAAAGAGATAACCGCACTCCTGCAACATGCACACACTTATTTTATTTGGAATGAGAGTTTGCAAGCCAGTCGTAAGCAACCTCCTGAGCCAAAATTCTGGGGTGGAGGAGGGGGAGGGGGAGGCAAGATCTGAAGGCCTGGAGTTAGGCGAAAACAGGGGAGGAGGGAGGGGAGGGGGAGTCAAAAAGGAGCGCAAAAGACAATAGCTGAGCGAGCCCATGGGGACTTCCTGAGAGGGTCTTAGAAATTCAAAGTAGCGTCTTGGAGCCTCAAAGCTCTGCCATTCACGGCTCTGGGACAGAGATCACCAGTCCTGGGACCAAATAATACAGGATTGTTTCGGGAAGGTGGGAAAATCGCGGGTCTCAACGGTTCTCGCTCACCCCAGCGGTTCCGCTAGTCAAACAGGCGTTCCACTTGAATCAATTCAGGACACTGAGTTAGCATAATCCCCCACCAGCCTCGCTATGACAACTTGAAGGAGAATTTGGGGGGGGGGGGTTGCTGAGTGACAGCAGACGCCACACGGACAAGGCTGGAAGATGGAAAGACTTCTTGAAAAAATATATAAATTGTTTCTTTTTCTTGCTTCCTGGGGAACTTTTCCTCCTGCCGCGTTTTTAGAAAAACGGGCGTTACGGTTTTGTTGTGAAACTTGCAGCCCCCCCCCCCCCCCCCCCCGTCTTCACCGCACTTACAAGTCAGAGCCAATTTCAAAACAGTGGTTTGTTTTGTGGCCTCCCCCCCCCCACCCCACCCCGGTCCCTCTTATTCTCTCCCCCCACCCTTGGCTTTACCCGCTGTTTGACAGGCGCAAATGAGAACTGACACGTTACGCCTGCCGTAAGAAGCTCAGAGTGCGTTTCCGGGTGCGCCCTTGTGGGAAATGGCCTTGTACCTGCCAATCTTTTGGCGGCATTTAGTGAGAAGCATTCGTACGAGCCGGAACGACATGCACCTCTCGTGTAAGCAGTACAGTGGTGGACGCCTTGTTGACAGCACAAGGGTCAAAAGGTCTCTGCTCGACAACATGTTGAGGGTACCTTGGAGAAATGGGGGGTCACACCCCACTGTTTTGCCCTAGATGCACTGTGGAAAACTTTGTGCATCTTCCATCCCCTCCCCTCCCCAGAAGGCCTTGCTTTGTATTTCCCAATTCCCCAAGCAGTTAAAAAAGTATACCTCTCAGAAAGATGGACTGCCTTCTCCCCTACCCCTGTCTAAGATTTCAACCAGGTGTGTATTTTTCAAATGTCTACTGACACCTGAAGAGAAGGGTGGAAGCCCTCAGGTCTTTGGAATGCCAGCCTGTGCCTAAGCTGTGCCATCTGAAGCCACAAAGTGCACAGAAAACTAGCCAGTGTGGAGTAGGGGTCAGAGTGTCCTGCTAGGGCCTGGTTCAATCCGCTGCTCTTCCGTCCAGCTTGATGGATGACTTTGAGTCTCCTCTTGACCTACTTCACGGCATGGTTGTGAGGACAGTGTAGGGAAGGGAGCCCAATACTTCCCACCGTGAGCTCCTTGGAGGAAGGGCAGGATAGTAATGGAGACAAAACAGGCTTTGGGGACATGGATTCCAGCCTCGACTTCTCCTTAAGAAGATCATAACGGAAGCCATGTTGGATCAAGTCAACGGCCAACCAACTCCAACACCGTGACACACAGCGGCTAAAACCCAGGGGGCATCAGGAGGTCCATCTGATATGGCAGAAATAACATGCTAGGAAAATGCCCCCTGCACAAAGAAAATGATCACGTCAGGGATGTAGACACTTCTCTGCCATTCCGGTTTCTCCATGAAGGGCCTCCCCTCATGGGACCAAAGTGGCAGACCACCTCACTGAGAACTGGCATGCTTGAGCCTTCAGTTCAGAGGAAGTGCTAGGCATGACAAGGCCAAGGTAGCCAGAAACCGGCAAAGGGCCCAGGGGGTGAGGGGAAAGCCCTCTGCACACTTCTTAGGGGCATCTCTAAAGAGGAATCTTGTTCCGTTTCTAAAACAGAAATCAATTACACACTGATAGGGAAGGCCCCCAGTTCTTGCGGGTACAAAGTCGCTTTTTAGGTTAAGGTGGTCTCAAAGACCTCCTGATGTTGCCAAAAACTTGGAAAATGCTCCAGCCCTTTATAGATTTTTCAAGATATTCTGCTTACATTTCTTAATTCTTGGGGGGGGGGGGGAGATCCTGTTTGACTCACCATAAAACTGCTCCCCCCCAAATCTTTGTTTTTTAGGCACACCTTGCTTCCTGTGAGGAGTTGCAGTTTTTTTTAAAAAAAGCTCTTCCTAAGTATCGCACCCATACACAGCCTCTCCCCCAAATTGCTTGCTCTGTACCTGTTAAAAAATCTGCTTTAATTAAGAACCATCTGCAGGGGGAGTTGTTTCCCAGCTCTGGGGACATAAACGGGAACGCGGGATCACTCTTCTGCGGAGCAATTAAACAGAGGTTAAGGAATTATTGTGAACAATTTAAATTAATGACCTTAATAAACGTGAGTGTGTGTGTGGAGAGATCAAACATTGTTTTTAACAACTCAGACTTCTCACCCCCAACCCACAAAGCTTGTGTAGAACGGCCTGCAATTCTCTAAAATGTGCAACCCGTAAGCTTTGATTTTAAGTTTTAAGCGTTTCATCTCCACAAATTGAGGCTGCAGTCGTTTAAGGCAACAATCTGCACTATTTATAAACAGATTATGGATTAAAATTGGGGGGCTGTAATTCTTTTATAATTGTTTTACCCTTAGTGAGGAACCTCCACTTTCAGCAGCACTAATTTTAGAATCATAGAATCATAGAGTTGGAAGGGGCCATATAGGCCATCTAGTCCAACCCCCTGCTCAACGCAGGATCAGCCCAAAGCATCCTAAAGCATCCAAGAAAAATGTGTATCCAGCCTTTGCTTGAAGACTGCCAGTGAGGGGGAGCTCACCACCTCCTTAGGCAGCCTATTCCACTGCTGAACTACTCTGACTGTGAAAATTTTTTCCTGATATCTAGCCTATATCGTTGTACTTGAAGTTTAAACCCATTACTGCGTGTCCTCTCCTCTGCAGCCAGCAGAAACAGCATCCTGCCCTCCTCCAAGTGACAACCTTTCAAATACTTAAAGAGGGCTATCATGTCCCCTCTCAACCTCCTTTTCTCCAGGCTGAACATTCCCAAGTCCCTCAACCTATCTTCATAGGGCTTGGTCCCTTGGTCCCAGATCATCTTCGTCACTCTCCTCTGTACCCTTTCAATTTTATCTACGTCCTTCTTGAAGTGAGGCCTCCAGAACTGCACACGGTACTCCAGGTGTAGTCTGACCAGTGCCGTATACAATGGGACTATTTTCTGCACCCCAGAGCCAGGAGTCCACATCAGGGGAAGCCTTGGCCGCTGTGCCCTCAGTGGTAGGGGCTCATGGGAACTGTAGTCCATGGGCATCTGGAGAGCCACAGTCTGGCCACACCTGATTCAGAGGACCTGGTTGGCCACTGTGAGAGACAAGATGCCTTGGGCCCTCCAAGGTGTTCATGTGAGGACCCTGGCAGCCACATTTTTACCAGTTGTAGTCACCGGGTCAACGCCAACAGAGTTACAGAAGTCCAGTCTGGAGGTGACCATTGCTTAGATCACAGTGGCCAGGTCTAGCCTTGCCTGGTGTAGGTGGCAAAACACCAGCTGGGCGACTTTGGAGGCATCAAGCCACAGCCAGAGGCCTGGTTGAGTGGTAGATCTTCAATTGCACTCTGCCCAGGCTGCCCAAGTCTGCTTCCTGATCCAGCCCGTTCCTCCACCTTGGAGGGGTTGAGTTTCAGCCAGCTTTGCCTGAGCCATGCCGCCACTGCTTCCAAATATTTGGCAAATTAGTTGGGTGGAGGAAGTCGGGGCCCCTTTCCATCAAGAGATAGATAGACCTTAGTGTCATCAGTGGACTGATGACAACCCAGTCGAAAACTACATACCAGCTGACCTGGAGGGTGCATAAAGATATTAAACAATGTAGGGAGAGTATTGGTAACTGTGCAAGTGAACCTCCCCCACTGCCACCCTCTGTGTCCTATTCCAGAGAAAGAAGACCAACTATTGATGGGTTGCCCCCAAATTCCGGCCACCAACAAAAGAAATACATGGAGGTGAAGAAGTGCTACCTCGCCCTCCAATGTCCTGCCCTCACACCCACTGTCCTCTCCCTTCTCCTAGGGACAGGATTTTTTTTCTTTTTTAAGCAAACTGCCTGGAGCAACAAATAGGCATTCAATTGTGCAGGCAAAGCCAAACATTATTTTCCCCCAAAGCTGTCACACAAAGCATGCCTCTCTAAAGTCCCCCCCCAAAAAAAATCAGGAATGAGATTTTTTTTGTAAAAGTATCTAGACTTGTGATTCCATAAGGGGTGGAAATAAAAAAGTACTATGCATCTATGATCAGATGCATAGGCGTTTCAACAGAGAAGTATTGAATTTTAAAAAGTTAGCGGGCATCACAGGCCCTTTAAAACATTGAGAAAGGGGATTGGCTGCTTGCCTGGCTTGATTGACAGGCAGAAGAGAGTTGTGTGGAAAGTGCGTTGCTCTCTCCCGCCATTTCCAGTGTAAGAAGCGTGAAACGGCGGCAGACAGAAGTGGGATGGCGAGAAGGTGAGGAATGGCTGGAGGCGCAATAATATGTAGTACTTCGCCATTACGCTGGCGTAACAGTATTTTTTTGGATATGCGGAAATACCCTCGTGGCTGCCAGTGATATTACCCAGATCTTTTGCTGATGAGGAAACCTCCGAATCCACATTTCCGTCCTCTCTATTCTAAACAAATGTTTATTACTGTCTTCCTAGTTTCTGAGAAAACGTCTCGCAAAGCTTGATGATGTATCCTCTCTTATTGACGTGACTGATTAGCAGTTTAAGCCTAAGAGCATTTTCTTAGAAGTAAGTCCCATTGAATACCCTTCAGTGAGATGTGAAGTAGGCCCACTTAGAGCTGCACGGTAAAGCTCTCCTCATTTCTACCTTCCCCTCTCTCTTTTATCACGCGGTGCCTCCGCAGCTAACTGGCCATTCACCACGGCAGCTGCTGCTGGGCCTCTCTTCTGCCTTGTTTGTGAGGCTCCTGCCATTAGAGTGAATCCTATCTAAGAGCCTCCCTTTCCTTGTCAGGGGACTGCCTGTCACCTTTGGGGTTTTTGTTCCTTTCTTGCCCACTCCTGTTCTGGGTTCTGCTCACTTACTCCGGAAAGGCAGAGAAGAAACTAATTAAAAAAGCGCCGGCATCTTAACGTTTGGAGCGTGCATGCAGGTGAAAGGCAGGCGTCCCGCCGCAAGAAAAATCAATTTTACAGTTACAGGAGCAGAATGAATAGAGGGGCGCATTAAAAGGCAGGGAGAAAAGAGAGGAGAGATCATGCTGGCGAGATGAGCAGGGGGACTGAGGGGCAGCCTTGCTCTGCTGTGACCCACAGGCTGGTGCTTTTACGCCAAGGTTGCCAACTCCCAGGCGGGAGGCACAAAACGAATGGGCTGCACGCTATAGCTGGAAAATACGAAAAACCACGTGTGGCAAAATAGTGAACATTTTTTAATGCTCTACTTTCCCAGCAAAATTAACAGCAGAGGCAAAAAGAAAGATCAAACATAGAACTAGCAGGACTCAATAAGAGTCTCATTCCTGTTCCAGAATGTAAATTAGAGAATTGAATTCATTCTCAAAAGTACATTTTCACCGTTGGAGCGATTTGGAAGGAGGACGTTCCTCAATTGGATGTTTCTCAAGCTCTTGGATGCTGATAAGGCGGCAAGAGATTCTGACGAAGCACTAATGTGAAAACCGTTTTATCCTGGATACTGTTCGATTGTGGAAATTTAATTGTGGACATTTACTACTGAGAATGAATGCTTCAGTTCTGTAACATATTATGGGACAGCAATGATATTCTACTGTTGAATTCAACTCTACTGCTGAATTTTCTGGAAAAGGAGAGCAGTAAATATTTCTCATTATTTTGCCTCTCATGGTTTGTTCATATTTTTCAGCTGGCAAGTGGGGCTTGCGACTGTCCCAGAACTAAAACCGATTTGCAGACTGTAGAGATCAGTCCCTCTGGCTAAATGATACCTTGAGAGGGAGGACTGTACAGCATCACGTTCCTACACACCTCTGTCCTCTCCCAAACTCCCCTCCCCTCCAAGATCTCCAGGACTTTCCCCACCCAAAGCTGGCAACCCTCTTCTAGATAGAGCCCTACTCTCAAGACCAGAAAGAGATCCCAGTGAACGACCCTTGCATGGCCAACTGGATGAAGGGCTGGATCAGAGGCAGGGACTCCACTCCACCTCAGCCTCACAGGGAAGTTGTGAAGATAAAACAGAGGAATGGAGAGTGAGGGAATACCTCCTGCAGTGCCTCAGAATAAGTACAGGAGAACAGCTGCTACTCTGCCCAGCCTGCTGCCCATACCAAGTCTCTGAACAAACCCATCCTGTGGCTTTTGTGTCAGACATCTAGCCTCCCCAAAGAATTACTTTCTATATTCCATGTTTCTCTACCCTAAGAAGTTTCAAAGGGGCTTTCACCCACTTTCTTTTCCTCTCCCCACAACAGGCCGCTTGTGGCTGAGAGAGCTTCAAAGGCATTTCTGCACATCAGTAAAAATAGCATTATGCCAGCTGAATGCCGTAGCGCTAAATATTATCTGGGCTCCTGGCCATTCCTCGCCTTCTTGCCGTCTCGCTCCCACCTGCCGCCTTTTTGCGCTTCTCCCCCTCCACAAGTGCGGCTGGAAATGGCGGGAGAGAGCCACGCGGTTTATCCGCGACTCTCTTCTGCCTGTCTCTGGATTAGAGTCTGCCCCTCTTAACCACTACAGCTCCAGCTCCTGCGACATCCTGCTCCACTGGGGAACTGCTGAACCTGTCAGGAGGTTCTTCCTGATGCCTAGCTGAAAAGTTTCACAAAGTTTCACTCAGGGAGGGCTGCCTCCCCAGGTGCCCAGAAACCTCACCACCCTCACCCTCCCTTCTCCTACCACCGGCTCCCAGATGCCGTGATCTAGTCAGCCTGGAGTAAAAGTTAGGAGTGGTTAGGAGTGCGGACTTAGTCTGGCGAGCCTGGTTTGATTCCCCGCTCCCCCACATGCAGCCAGCTGGGTGACCTTGGGCTCGCCACGGCACTGATAAAACTGTTCTGACTAAGCAGGAATCTCAGGGCTCTCTCAGCCTCACCCACCTCACAGGGTGTCTGTTGTGGGGAGAGGAAAGGGAAGGCGACTGTAAGCTGCTTTGAGACTCCTTCGGGTAGAGAAAAGTGGCATATAAGAACCAACCTTTCTTCTTCCTCAGTAATCTCAGGGCTCTCTCAGCCTCCCCTCCCTCACAGGGTGTCTGTTGTGGGGAGAGGAAAAAGAAGGTGAATACAAGCCGCTTTGAGACTCCTTCGGGTAGAGAAAAGTGGCATATAAGAACTAACTCTTCTTCTTCTTCTTCTTCAGTAATCTCAGGGCTCTCTCAGCCTCCTCTCCCTCATAGGGTGTCTGTTGTGGGGAGAGGAAAAGGAAGGTGAATACAAGCCGCTTTGAGACTCCTTCGGGTAGAGAAAAGTGGCATATAAGAACTAACTCTTCTTCTTCTTCAGTAATCTCAGGGCTCTCTCAGCCTCCCCTCCCTCACAGGGTGTCTGTTGTGGGGAGAGGAAAAGGAAGGTGAATACAAGCCGCTTTGAGACTCCTTCGGGTAGAGAAAAGTGGCATATAAGAACTAACTCTTCTTCTTCTTCCTCAGTAATCTCAGGGCTCTTCTCAGCCTCCCCTCCCTCACAGGGTGTCTGTTGTGGGGAGAGGAAAAAGAAGGTGAATACAAGCCGCTTTGAGACTCCTTCGGGTAGAGAAAAGTGGCATATAAGAACCAACTCTTCTTCTTCTTCTTCAGTAATCTCAGGGCTCTCTCAGCCTCCCCTCCCTCACAGGGTGTCTGTTGTGGGGAGAGGAAAAGAAAGGTGAATACAAGCCGCTTTGAGACTCCTTCGGGTAGAGAAAAGTGGCATATAAGAACTAACTCTTCTTCTTTGTCTTCTAGTCAGGATGAGATTTGAGATATACACACTGATTTTGCTCTAGGTTCCACATCGCTGTGAGAATCCATTGATCGTCCACCGCACCCAGCTATAACTCTGTGCTGTTTTGCTGACAGTGGAATGTCTTGCCTGTCCACGGAGACTGGAAGGAAGCAACGGGGGCTTCTGGGATGCCCATAGCATGCCAGGCAGAGAGCCCCTTCCCTCGGCAATCCCCCGCCCCCCACCTCTTGATAGATGGAAGCCGGCCGGCCTCTTCAGTGCCAGCTGAACTTCCTAATGTACTCAGGCGCTTTATTGATTTCCTGAAGAGCTCCTCTTCCTAAGCGCCACAGTGCCAGGCAGAAGCTGTAAATCTGGGCGGGCAAGGCAGCCCGTTTCCCAGTGCTTGCTGCCGCCGCCTCACAAACCGC
Organism: Paroedura picta; assembly: GCF_049243985.1. Taxonomy (NCBI): domain Eukaryota; kingdom Metazoa; phylum Chordata; class Lepidosauria; order Squamata; family Gekkonidae; genus Paroedura; species Paroedura picta. The sequence goes on from NC_135372.1 coordinate 1,079,733, forward strand.
AGGAAACGTTTTTCAAAGCAAAAAAACCCCAACGAAACGAAACGAAATCAAACCAAACCACCAAGGCTCCCACGTGCTTTGGCATGCTCTCAAGGAGCCCTGTTCTGGATCACAAACATGCACAACCACAGGCAGTCCTGCAACATCACAGATCTCTGGACTATTTTACACAGCAGCAGAGATGGGCACCACTGAGCATGCACAGAGTGTCTTCCCATTTCGCCGGGGGACTAAAAGGGGGCACAATGTCTGTATGTTGCCCTTTCCTAGAGCGTCCATTATGATTGTATTCCGCCTTTGCTCTCAGGAGATCAGAGGAGCATGCATTTTATCCTTACAACAACCCTGCAAGGTACATGTAATGCAGACGGGTGGATTGCGTAACATCTAGGGTTTGGGCGGCCTGTAGCAACTCAAGGCACTGCGGATGCCCACCCAGCCCTAGAATGGCGGGTCCTCCACGGGGGCTCCAAGCCCTGAATTCTCCCACCCCTCCAGCCTCCGATCCCACGCTGCTGGCTCATCACCCAGAAATCTATTGGGTTCTGCTGATCCATAATCCCACATGTTCTTCCGCTCTGGGGTCAGGCCGATGTTAAGGGAGCCCGGTTCTCCTCGATGGAGAGGGTTAACTGCTTTGCTCCCCTATGAGCCTATCTCTGCCAGCAAGACGGCAGGTTTCATTCCATTTGGGGGGTGGGGGAGGGAGAAAACACTTATCAGGCAAGGAGCGGTAAATAAGCAAGGAGCAGACGGGACTCAAAATGCAAAATGGCATTTAGCTGAATTCCAGTGTATGTACCCCTGCGGGTGCACACCCCCCACCCTCTTTCCCTGACTCAGTGGTATGTTTTGGCTGTTTTTAGACTGAAGGGTCTTCCCTTCGAACAGTCGTGTATATATTCAAAGGCGAAATGAGGGGACAGACATGCATCCAGGTCTTCCACATCCAACCCTACCAGGACACGTACCTGCTTCTATGCATAGTTACGCAGTACTCAGGGATGCCCTGTGTCTGGCCCCCAGCAGCCCCAGTTTCCTCTGCCCCACACCCCTTCATCTCCAAAGGCCAAGAGCCTAGCCGCACATGCGGACTGCCAGCCCTACGGCCAATTCCACCACCCTCTCTTGCCCTCGCAATAAAGGGACCCAAAGCCCCCTGCCCTGTACTACCAAGAGAATCACCAACACCCGAATGAGGAAGAGCCGCCTGTCTCCATTTGGCCGATGCCGCCTTAAGAAAGGGGAAGAGACAAACCCACTGGGAGGCCTGTGGAGTGGGGCACAGATTCAGAGGGGCAGAAATGAGACTGCTGTCAAATACCAGAGCAAATCTGGAGAAACCATTTAAACAGGACATGCACGTGATTAATCCCGAAAGCTGCTTTTTTTTTTTTAAGTATTTGAATTTCTACTTCTAAATAAAGTCCCCCCTCAACAAAAGTAGTCTTACGGAGAGGAAGAAAATGGCTCCCTGTTTCTCCCCCTCCCTACATGCCTTTTGCAATGTCTTATCACTGGATGTGGTATCTCCCTTTTTAGTAAAGGTAATTTCCATCTCGTAAACCTCTCCTGACCCATCTCCCGGCTGTCCTACCGTGGGTTCCTCCCCACCCCTTCGACGCCTTTTTTTAAATATCCTTCCAGACAAGATTTTCTTCGCTTCTTCCAACGCAAGGAAAAAAGTTTGGTTCTCTAATCCCCCAATTGTCCCTCGCCGGTTTTACATCCATTTCTAAAGCCCTTCATAATAGATTTAATTTTTAAATAAATCTTGGGAAGGTTATTATCGGATATTTCAGCTTTTAATTAAAAACTATAAACTCGCCGGGGGGCCGTGCCTTCTGCAGAGGCAAGCTGGCACAGCCTGGCATCTCTTTCAAGTCAAACGGTGCCTGGGTTGGTTTTTTTACGCCGAATGAGGATTTAACCCGGAACGTGCAATTCTACCTCTTTTTTTTTATCCTGTGGTTTTCATGCATGAGGCTGGATTTGGCTTAAGAGATGCAGGCACGCAGCATTGCAGATTAGATAGGGGGGAAATTAGGGGCAAAAGATGAAATAAACAAGCCAAAATCAACAACAGGGAAAAGTCAGCTTTTCCTCCCTCTACAACGCACCCCCCCCCCCAATATACTGAAGATATTCAGGAATGCATCTCAGAGATGCCGGGGAATACATCCCTCCTGGAACTTCAGCCAGGAATGACCCTTTCCCCAAACATTTAAATCGCCCAGGCATTTTCAAACAAGGATTCTTTTTAACTTTCCTTCAATATCATGGCATTCTCTAATTTTAGCAGCACAGGAAGGCAGAAAGAAGGAAAAGTTTGGCCCCAGATCTGTTCTTGCTGCGAGTATGTTCCATCAACCTGTGCAGAATCTAGAATTTGGCGTGCACAAACAGGGAATGCAGTGCCCCACTCAGTTTTGTCAGGTTTTTTTTTAAATAGAAAAGGTTCTAGCCCTCAGGGTCCAAAGGAAATTCTTGAAAAAATGACTAATACTATTCAACAGGACCATCACAAGATTGAGGAAGAAATAATGTGGATTTCCAGAATCCAAGAGAGCGGAACTCTGGTATTCTGTCCCTTGGCCTGCCCACTTCTGCTAATGTACATAATTTTGACAGTCCACAATTTCAGTCCTGGTTTATGATGCTTGTTGGGAAAAGGCAGGATTGACCACTGAATCACACCAACAAAGACCTTCCTCCTACAAGCATCTGTGACAAGCGTCTGTGATCACCTACAGCTGCTGAATCACTGGTGCAGACCAAGGGACAAACTACCTGGTGCAAGGAGGGACAAACGGCCAGCTGAATCACTCAGAGAGACCATCGTTCATTCAGTGCCCGACCTCCCGACTGAGAGGACATCTGATAAAGTATTTAAAAGGCTGCCATATAGAGGATGGAGCAGAGTTTTTCTCTCTTGTCACAGAGGGACAGAACAGAATGAATGGGATGAAATTAATTCAAAAGAAATTCTGTCTAAACCTCCGGAAGAAGTTCCTGACAGAGTGGTTTCTCAGTGGAACAGGCTTCCTCGGGAGTTGGTGGGTTCTTCATCTTTGGACATTTTTAAACAGAGACTGGATAGCCATCTGACAGAGAGGCTGATTCTGTGAAGGTTCAAGGGGGGGGGGTGGCAGGTGACAGTGGATGAGCAAGAGGGTTGTGAGTGTCCTGCACAGTGCAGGGGGTTGGACTAGATGACCCATAAGCAAAAAATAAGACACGTTTTCTGTCTGACTACATAAGTGATCCCAGTGACAAATCTCATTTGAAATACCCCAACTTTTTAAGCTGTGATAATTGCTACTAGCTAGGAATATTCCTAACCCTCCAACCCCAAAAGAGAAAATTTTCATCCTTTTTTTTTAAGCACCAAAGAAGAGACCAAAAAAAGGGGGCATGTCCCCTATAAAGAGGGTGTCTTGTGACCTTGGCCCTAGATATATAAGTTATAAGAACTCAGTGCCTGCCTTGTTGGGTAGGAATGTATGGATGAAGTTAGAAAAGCCCAACCAAAACAAACAAACAAACAAACAAAACCCCCTTACTGTTGCAGGAGTCTCAGTAGAAAATTATTCTGTTCCCACAGTGGAAGGCAGCTGCACTGGTTCTAGGGGAAATACTCCGCCATTTCCAGTCTGCAGTTCTTAGGGGATTTGAAAGACTGACGCCTTGCCCAACACCTGCAACAAATCCACAGAATTTCACTGGAATGCCTCTCTTGGGTTGCAATCCTAGGCTTGCCACCTCTGGTTTGGGAAGTACCTGGAGATCGAGGGGATGGAGATCAGAGAGGGGAGAGGCCTCAGCACGCCACAGATGCCAGCCACAGAGTGCGCCCTCCGAAGCAGCCGTTCTCTCCGGGGGAACGGATCTCTGTAGTCGAATGATCAAATGGGAGACCAGGGGCCCTTCAGAGGCTACCTGGAGGTTGGAGACCCTGTTATCCCTTAGCAGATGATTAACACTGGCATAAAAATGTTTTCATGTGGTTAGCGGAATTGGTCTGAATCAGCAGAACAAAGTCTGAGTCCCTGGCACCTTTAAAATCAACGTTTTATTCTGGGTAAAAGCTTTCAGTGTGCACACATCTTGAAATGTCCAGGCATTTCCCAACCTGGATCTGACAACCCAATCCCCCTTTACCCACCGGTGGCCAGGGGGGACCTGGCAACCCTAGCTCCATTCCCCAAAATCTCTGGGGCGTCTGTAAACTGGACTTTGCAAACCTACTTGCAACAGATCTCCACCTGGAGTGGCTCTATACAGAATCCTAGAATCATAGAGATGGAAGGGCCCTCCAGGGTCATCTAGTCAACCCCCTGCAGAATGCAGGAAATTCACAACTACAATAAGTGAGGAGAGGGCTTGCCAGTCGACAAATACTAGAGGAGGACAGTGGCACTCCAGTGGAAAGCATCTGGGTGAAGATGAGGAAGGGAAAAACAAAGAGTATAGTCGTTGGCATCTGCTACAGACTGCCTGACCAGGGTGCTCCCTCTTTAAGCAGCTTGATAGAACATCCGGGCAACGGGTCCTTCTAATTATGGGGGACTTCCGTTTCCCTGGTGTGTGCTGGGAAACAAGCTCTGCTGAGCATCCAGAGTGGGGCAACTTTCTGGCCTGCCTGGCTGACAATTTCATTCATCAAACGGTGGGAGAGCCCATGAGAGGCTCGGCCATCCTCGACTTAACACTGACCAACAGGCAAGAGCTGGTGAATGGGGTGGAAGAGTTGGGGGGGGGGGAGAGACCATGTCCTCCTAGAATTTCTTAGAAGATGAGGGACAGAGTCCAAAGTGTGTGTTAGACTCTCCTAGAGAAAACTCTAATAAACGCAGCGACACGATGGGAGTCATGCCATGGGCCAGGATGCTGGAAGAGGAAGGAGCTGGAAGTGACGTTTGGGCTCCCTTTAAACAAGCCGTGACTGTTCCAGCAAGACAGATCCCAGAAGCCTATTCGGATGAACAGAGAACTTCCGGAGGAGCTAAGCAAGAAAAAGGGAACGTTCCAGAAAGGGAGGGAAGGACAGACCTCTAGCCAAGAGCATCTGCAGTTTATAGGTCAGCCATCAGAGAGGCCAAAGCTGGGAGAGAGCTGAGACTGGCCAGGGAAGCCCATTATAATGAGAAAAGATTCAGATATGTGAGGAGCAAATGTAAGGTAAACGAGGCCTCTGTTTTCCCTCAGGAGAATATGGACACATTTAATGGTGGTCGTAGGCAAGGGATCGTGTCTGGGTGGCAGGTGGACAGGGACAGAGAGGTTGTCGAGAGGCTGCACTGGATGAATTCAGCCCCCCTGGACTGGGTGCTGTGCATCCAAATGTGCTCAAAAGACTTTCTAGAGCACTTGCAGAACCTTTCTCCATCATCTTTAGGACCTCCTGGCGCATTAGAGAGATGCCAGAAGGCTGGAGGAGAGGGACTGTTGTCCAAGAAAGGGAGGAGAGATGGCCACACCCAAACAGTAGCTGTCAAACTTTGATCATCAGGAGACACTGCTGAAATATTTTTCAGGCTTCAAGGGACCATGAAGTGATGCCAGCTGGCCACACCCCCCTGCCATGCCCTCCGGACCTGTGAGGAGCGCCAGGCCGCAAAGGTGGAAATGGCCAGGGCCCCTCCCCTTCGCATCCTCTCCAGGCCCATCACTGGCCACTTTAGGAGGGGGTGGACCAGCCTACCCCAATAAGGGTAGAAACACGTTCTCTTTCACAGCCACCATTCTGAACCCCATCCCATGTCGTGGTACCGCTGTGGGGCCTTTGTGGGAAGGGGTGGAGGTTGGGATTGGAGGGAGGTGAGCAGTGGGTGCCTCAGGGGACCAGCCCTTTACAACATTTTGACCAGTGATCTGAATGAGGGTGGGGGGGGGACTCCTAATGAAACCTGCAGATGACACTAGACTGGGAGGACTGGCAATTACGTCAGAAGCTCTGAACGTGCTGGAAAAGAAGACATAGAATCATAGAGTCACAGAATCATAGAGTTGGAAGGGGCCATACAGGCCAAGATACCATTCAAGAGGGAGATGTGCAGTGATCTACCTCTGGGTCACAAAAATCAGGAGCATGCCTGCTGGATGGGAGAGACACTTCTGAGCAGCAGTTTGTGTGAACGGGATACTGGGGTACTTGTGGACTGAAAGTGAAATGTGATGCGGCAATAAAGAAGGTGAATGCAGGCTTAGGCTGTATCAACAGAGGCATCACAGTCCCTGTGCTGCATACCACATGGGTCAGACGCCTCGGTGCAGTTCTGGAGGCCTCACTTCAAAAAGGACATGGACAAAACTGAAAGAGTGCAGAAGAGAGCAACAAGAATGATCCAGGGCCTGGAGAGAGGCTGAAAGACTTGGGAATGTTCAGCCAGCAGGAGAGGAGGGTGCGGGGGGACACAATTGCTGTCTTTAAGTATCTGAAAGTTTGTCACTTGGAGGAGGGCAGGGAGCGCTTCCTGTTGGCAGCAGAAGAGAGGACCTGCAGTCATTGGTTGAAGCTACATGGAGACCAGTTAGGGCCGTTCCGCATTCGTCCAAAATAGCACAATGGTTACTAATTGAAATCGCTACAGTTTTGCCATTATGCACAACGTCATTGACAATCTGCAACACTCCTGAAACCGATCCGCAAAAAGCGCTTCCTTGTAGCGCTTTCAGGGAAATCCCAAAAAGTGGATTCACCCTCCGGAAAGCGCTACACTCCTGCAACCAATCTGCAACACTAGCGGGTAAGTTCTGTGTGTTACCATTGTTGCGGTTTCTGCAAAGTCCCTCCCCCTGGCTCTCTCCTCTGATCTTCCGGCGAAGCGATCGCCATTTTTTTTTCTCCGAGCGAGCAGAGATCAACACACTGTCAAGCCTTCGTTTACCCAGTGAGGCTTCCCCAGCTGCAGTCCCTCTGTTTAAAGTCACCAAGCACAAGCATCGCAGAGGCCCGTTTGCTGGTTTATTTTCACTTTATTTTTCACACTGTTTTTGGCCGAAAATCGCACCCGTGAGGGGGGGGGGATTTTTTTTTTCACTTGGGGGGGGAGCGTGGCAACGATGAAACGGCAGCTCAAACATCACCTGCTAGCTGGATGGGTCTCTCCGTTGCAACGAATCAACGCATATTCGTTGCAACGGGTGTGTTTAAAAAAAAACCTTTCTTAAAGGGAAAGGGGCTGTTTGGGAGCATGATAACGGTCGCCCATTGGCTGGTTGACGGCCAGGGGTGGGACGATCTTGGCAATAGCGCTTCCTGGCTAGCGATTTTTGCCGAGACTGGAAGCCTGTGGGAAACGATAGAAACGCAACTGGATTCCACTACAAAGGCAGGTATGCATAACGACGAATTCCACTATTTAAAATGGCGATTTTTCACTCAGCAAACAATTTGCTACATGGATCCCGGTGCGGAATGGCCCTTAGATACCAGGGAAGAAATGTTCACAGTCTGAGTAGTTCAGCAGTGGGATGGGCTGCCTAAGGAGGTGGGGGGCTCCCCCTCACTGGCCGTCTTTAAGCAGCGGCTGGACAGATCCTTCTCCTGGATGCTAGATGGCCTGGATGGCCCCTTCCCACTCTAGGATTCTAGGAGTCTAGTTCAGCAGGGGAAGGGGCTGCCTAAGGCGGTGGGGAGCTCCCCCTCACTGGTGGTCTTAAAGCAGCGGCTGGACAGTCCTTCTCCTGGATGCTGGAGGCTGATCTTGCACTGAGCAGGGGGTGGGACTGGATGGCCTGCATGGCCCCTTCCCACTCTAGGATTCTAGGAGTCTAGTTCAGCAGAGGAATGGGCTGCTTCAGGAAGTGGGGAGCTCCCCCTCACTGGGGGTCTTCAAGCAGCGGCTGGACAGATCCTTCTCCTGGATGCTGGAGGCTGATCCTGCACTGAGCAGGCGTTGGGACCAGATGGCCAGCATGGCCCCTTCCCACTCTAGGATACTCTATATTATACCCCACTGAGGCCTCACCCTTCCCAGGCTTCTCCCCAGATCTCCAGGAATAGCCCAGGTAGGAACTGGCACCCATACATCATTGCCCGTGCTGTCCCACTCCTGCTTCTCTTCTGGGACCTGGGCCTTCACCAGGCATAGCTTTGACCTTTCAGCTCTACTATCCTAGAGGCTGGAGCCCAGAGAAGGAGGGCTGGCTGGCTGGCTGGCTGGGTGAGTGAGCAGGCACCAGGGTAATTGAGGTGAAAGTTGGTGGCTCTGCCAGGCAAAGTCTGGAAATATCTGGAGACCTGAGGGTGGAACCTGGGAGAGTGGAATTGGGACAGCTGAGGGATCTCGAAAGGGGATCATGTCATGCAGGCCAGCCCCCCCCCCCCCCCCAGCCACCCTAATCCACTTTGGGAAGCTCCTGGAGGTTTGGGGGTGGAGCCTGGGGAGCGGAAGGGCTTAACATGCTACAGAGTTCCTCCTCCAAAGCATCCAGTCTGGAGATGAGGGGCAATTCTGGGGGATCCCCAGGTCCCACCTGGAGTCTGGCATCTCTGTTTCCTACAGCCATTTTGTCCAGGATAAGTGGAAGAAAGTGTTTTATGTAGTCTGAAGTGTAGTTCCAGGAGATCTCCAGCCCTCACCTGGAGGCTGGAAATCCAATTGGGTGGGATGTGGGTCGATTCTGCAATTTGCTTTTTATCCACTCCCAGATCGAGTCAATCCCTCCCCTCTGCACTGAATATGATTTCCATTTTGATTTTGGGCACTTTTTCCCTCTGCAACATGGATTGATCTGCAGTGAACCTACCTTTCCCCTGCGATATCCAGCAATGGATATAAGCCATGATATTGGAAAAACTGCCACCAGCATAAGTGCAGATCTCTGCCTTTTGTGAATTAACTTCCTTCTCTGTGCCTTGTAGCAAACCAGTCTTCCCAGATTGGCCAGGGCGTCAGTTCCATGACTTCCTGGTTCCAGGGTGCAAGGCTTGTCTTAAAGTGACCCGCGCTCCAGAAGCCCACACTTCTCTCAGCAGAGATTTGCCTCTTGGATTTATTTCCCCTCCTCTCCTGTCTCCAATCCTCCCCCCCCCCATTCAGGAAAAGAAAGAGCCTCCTGCTATGCTTGGTTCCCCTCCCCGCTCTGAGCTTCCCCAATCAAGTGCAGAAAATTTTCTGTTTCAGCTGGGGAGATGGGATAATGGAAGATGTGAGTTCAAATTGATCTGAGTTCAGCAAGATCAACAACGGAAACAACAAAGTGCATGCAGAACCAGCCCTGGGCACCCTCTGGGATTATAGCTCCTTGACTACAGTTCTCCTGGAGATGGCTGGATGGGGGACCCTATAGTGTTGTACCCCACTGAGGTCCCTGTCCTCTGCAACCTCCATCCTCAACCCCCAGGGCTGTTCCAACCTGGATGCTGTGACCTCACCTCCCCATCCCCTCCTGGTGGCCAGCAGGGACCCAGCAACCCTAACCTGGACTGTGCCATCAAGAGACCCCAAGGAGCAGTCAGAAGCTGCAGCTTCAATCCCAGGAGTGCCGGATCTGCAGCACTGGGCCAGTGCCTTGGAAGGTGAGTTGCAAATTTGGATGGGGGCTGAACCCTCTGTCCAAAAAGGGAGGCAGGGAAAGTGGTACCAAGGTGGCAGTAGGTCCAAGGAATCCTGAATTCAAATCCCCACTCACGGACAAACTGCTTGGCCAGTCAGCCACTTCCCAGAGTGCAGTGGGAGAACCCAGCAGGCCATCCTGGGCTCCCTGGAAGGGAGTCAAGAGAGCACAGGGCCAGCATTGGAGCAACAGGCCGGGCTCCTTCTCCTTCTCCCTGCTCGCCTCCCTGTTTGGAGCCCCGGCTTCCCTCGCTCTGGTTTCACAGCTCTCCGCAGAGGCAGGAATGGAAACGCTCCTGTGAAGCAGGCTGGAGGTGGGCGTCCTTCCGAAGGACGTGGAGGGGGGGGGGAAGAGAGGAAGATAAGAACCGTGCCTTTCTTCGGGTCTATTTGTACCTGCTGGTGCCGCTGGACTCCCACAGGGTTTCGGTGGCTTTTGAAGGGAAGCCGTGTCGCAGAGAGACAACGCTCCCCCCCCCCCCATATCGCCTCCAAGGTACACAACTGTTTGGTCTCTCCTGAGCCACCAAAACAGAAAATCTGCTTCGCTTTCAACTCCCCATCGGGTCTCAAGGGAGATTTCCCCCAGTCCGTTTTGCCAACTGTCCTTGCGGAAAGGTTTTCCCCCCTCCCCCTCCCCAGATTCTCAGCACTGTCCAGCCCAGGAAAGGACAACTCATCCTGCATTTGGGCAGCATGAAATGTGGCCACGTTGACACACTCTCCGAAGCATTAATTGCTTCTTGCTTTGTGCCCACCCACTGCTGGCAGAGCACCGTGGCCCAAGGAGAGTCTGCTGCTGGGCCCTCCCTCCCTCCCTCCTTCCCTCCCGCTGGTGCCAGCGGTGGGATCAGTTGCCTACGGAAGGTCTGAGCCTCCTCTGTGTGCTCCTCTTCCTCAGCTGGGGGGAGCCCTCCCACCCTGAGTCTGCTGTGTCCAGATCCGAGAGAGGAGGAAAGAAAAAAAATTAGTTAAAAGAAAAATTCCACCCTTACTTGGCCAGGTTAACCTGCTATCAGGAGCCAAGCAGGTGAGGCCCATCCAACTCACACCGCAGACATCACCACCCGGCTTCAGTAGAAAGCTTTAAGTGAAAAGTCTTTGTTTAGACGAGTCCGTGAAGTCCACATGTTGCATCTGCTCACAGACAGCAAGTTTTGACAGAGTCACCGTAGTAGGGGGTGGCAGGAGCTCCATACCTGGGCCGTGGGAAATTAGTAGCGATGCCAGAAGATCTCCAACTTGATGTTGACATCCCTATAACAGGTTGTCGGGGGGGGGGGCTGCTGCTCCGTGCCTCTCGCCACTGTTCCCTCATTTGCCCAAGTGACCACTGGCGGCTACTGGAATCCGATTCCAGCCAGAGAAAGAGGGCTAGCGGCCGACCACAGGCAGGGTCCAGGTAGGGGAAGGAGCAGCCATACCTGCATGGGAAGGCCATGTCCTCCGGGCTCCCCAAACTAGGAAACAGCCTTGTCCTTTCCTAAGGAGTGGGGCCTTCAGGGCAGCTTTTAAGGAGCTGTTTTGTAGACCTGGGTGTAAACTGCACGGAGCTTTTATTCCAACCCCAGGACGATTCAGTCCCTGCCCTCTACACAGAATGCGATTTCCGTTTGGATTTTGGGCGATTTTAATTTTCCTTCTGCAGCAAGAAGGATTGATCTGGAGTGACCCTACCTTTATTGTGCGATATCTTAGAGTGCTTTTAATGCTCAATATATTTTAAAATCCGGATTGGGAAACCAAGCTCCGTGGTAGAGAACCTCTGATAGGCCACACCTGGTCATGTGACAAGCTTGCCTTAAAGGAGAAGCCCCTAATTTCTCTCAAATTCTGTGGGTCCTGGATTTTACCTCCCTCCTCTGCCTTTTTTGATCTTCCCCCCTACCCCTCCAAGAAAAGAAAGAGGCTCCCTGCCTGGCTCCTCTTCCCCCCCCCCTTCAAGAAAAGAAAGAAAGAGCCTTGGCTCCCCCCCCCTCTGAACTACCCTAACCACGTGCAGAAGACTTTCCTGTTTCAATGGGGAGGGGGCGGAAGAGGAAGACCCGAGTTCAAAGCAATCTGAATTCAACAGGATTGGCAATGGAATAAAGAAAGTGAGTGCAGACTCTGCCCAGAACATTGGAGGCTTTTAGTTTACCGGTGTAGAGGACAAGCAGGCAGCAAGCAAGCAAAAGGAAGCAACATCCATGTTCACCAGCAGAACTTGCAAGGCCTGGATTTGGTCCCTGCCCTGACCAGTGAAGGGTCTAAGGCAGCTGAACTGGGAAATGTCACATGGAGAAAGCAAATCTAGTTGGCATCAAACCCAGAACGGAATGCAAGCAGCAGCAACTAGGTTTACAGTCTGAGGTGTTTTCCACATGGAGACAGGATTGTGCAATTCACCTGGTGCTGCAGCAGCTCTTTCCACATAGCAGTTCCTCTGCAGTGACCACGTTACCTGTCTGCCATCAGGGCTTTTTCAGTATTCTTTTAAAATCAGTCATTGAATATCAATGAAAAGAAACAGACACTTGCTTGTTTTTATTAAGATGGAAGCTGAGAGTTCAGAGAATCTCAAACACAGGAGGGTATATTTTGATTATGATCACAGAATCAAAGAATCAATGATTCTATGATCATAATTCTATGATCCTGTGTTTGAGGTTCTCTGAACTCTCAGCTTCCATCTTAATAAAAACAAGCAAGTGACTGGTTCTTTTCATTGCAGAGGTCCACCTTTCCCTTCATATCTCTGCAAAGAAAGGGACTGGAGCTTAAAAAATTAAGCTGGGAATTCAGCTTAACCTTATACACAGATTGGCAAATCATTCTAACAATCATAGAATCATAGAATCATAGAGTTGGAAGGGGCCATACAGGCTATCTAGTCCAACCCCCTGCTCAACGCAGGATCAGCCCAAGGCATCCTAAAGCATCCAAGAAAAGTGTGTATCCAACCTTTGCTTGAAGACTGCCAGTGAGGGGGAGCTCACCACCTCCTTAGGCAGCCTATTCCACTGCTGAACTACTCTGACTGTAAAAATTCTTTCCTGATATCTAGCCTATATCGTTGTACTTGAAGTTTAAACCCATTACTGCGTGTCCTCTCCTCTGCAGCCAGCAGAAACAGCATCCTGCCCTCCTCCAAGTGACAACCTTTCAAATACTTAAAGAGGGCTATCATGTCCCCTCTCAACCTCCTTTTCTTCAGGCTGAACATTCCCCAGTCCCTCAACCTATCTTCATAGGGCTTGGTCCCTTGGCCCCAGATCATCTTCGTCGCTCTCCTCTGTACCCTTTCAATTTTATCTATGTCCTTTACACGGGCTGCATGGATAAACCGGCCCTGAGTAACTTAAAGTCCAAAGGAGGATCCAAAAGCCGAGAAGCACCCTAGGCTCAGAGGCAAGGAGATTAGTGCAGAGCACAGGCTGGCTGAGAGATCCCTGACAAACAGACAAATGGCTTCTACACAGCCATTCCCTGCTTTGCTGCTCATCTACCTCACCCTAAGCACCTGCAGCCACCTCAGCCCTGCTCCTGCAAACACTCATCCACATCACTGTGCTGCCAACCTGGCACTGCACCTTCGGTCTTGCCGTTCCCTCCTTCCTTCCATGTTGTTCTCGAGGCTCCGGGGACCGGGGAGGTGAACTGGACGGCAGATGGATCTCGGTTGATGACTCCTGCCCTGTCTCTGTGACTGGCTGTGGCTCTCGGCCAGGTCTGCCTCATGGCAGTGGTCTGCCTCGCTTGACTCTGCTGGAGCTGGCTGGTCCACGGCACCTCACAGGGCTGTTGTGAGGGTTAAGCAGGGAAAGAGAATCTATTTCACACCCTGAGCTCCACAGAGAAAGTGGTAGGGAAGATAACAACGCACTAGAGAGGGGGGGTTTTAATGTGCAGATCTCCTTTGACAAGAGGCCAGAATTTCCCATACAGCAATGAACCCAGTTGTTACTTTGGTGATCTTATTTGTATGTTCCTGCCTTAAATTGATGCTTACTTTTAATAGTGGGTCAAACCCCCTTCAAAGACTTTAATAGACTCTTAAAGACTTTAATCGAACCATTCAGCCTTCGCACAGCTTTGGCAGGTGGAAGGGAGAGGGGGAGAGATGGAGGGAGGGGAAAAAATTCCATTTGTATCTCCCTCTTTAACTCTCTGAGCTGTCGGATTATGGCCCGTTTTTCCAAGCCAGAGAGTTCTAATAGGTCGAGCCTCCCTCCGTTCTCCGTCCGTGATTGCCTTTCTCTCTGGGTATCCCACATTATATCTGGACGAGCAACTCCAGCGTGATCCTTATGAATGTTGCACAGCATGATATGTAAAATACACAAGCCCTGAGAGAGTCTTAAAGGGAAAAAGTCCATCTGTTCTCCAAGGAGCAATGGGGGGGGGTGCAGTGGGGAAAGAAAAAAGCTATTTGCGGGGTCTTGCCGACGACTAAAGGATAATTGTACGAATCGAGGGCCTTCTGCTGGAATCTCCTGCCTCTTCCTCGGCCACAACAGGAAAGAAAAGATGCTCTTTTCCCCATTGTTTATGGTAGGTAACTATAATTAAGGCTGCAATGAGCATTAATGGAAAAGGCAGGGTAAGTTTTTTGCTTCTGTTCCTTTTGGGGCATTGTGAGCTATCAGGGGCAGCCATTCACAAAAGTCTGTGCCTGTCCCACTGAATAAACCCCTGTGAGTTAGAGGGGGGGGGCATTGACAGAAGACTGAGCCCAAGTCAGAATCACACAGCACTGGGAGGGACCCCAGAGGGCCGACCCACCCAAACCCTCAGCTTCTTGGGTTTTCAAGACACCCCCTCCGGACAGGTGCGCTTCCAATGTCCTCCTGAAAACTCCCAACGAAGGAAACTCCACCAGCCTCCGAGGCAGCACAATCCATCTACAAGCCGCCCTCGCTGCCAGAAAATGCTGCCCAATATTGACGTGGCGCCTCCTTTCCCGGAATCTGAACCCCTGGCTCCTCGTCCTCGTCTCTAAAGGAGTAGGAAGCAAGTTGGCCCCCTCTTCAACATGTCCACTTTTGACGTAGTGCAACACGGCTGTCCTCTCCTCTGCCCCCTGGCCCTCCTCTTCTCCAAGCGACACAGACCCACCTCTCTCGGCCCCCCCTCGGCCCCCCTCCCAGTCGCCCTCTGCTGAACACCTTCCAAGTCTTGTGTTGCCATCTTCAGGGTGGGACATGGGTGGTGATTGGAAGGTGGAGCTTGGGGAGGGGAGGGGCCCAAGTGGGGTATAAGGCCATGGAGTCCACCTTCCAAATCTGTGGGTTCAGGCAGGTCAGTCGCCAGCAGAAGGCAGCACCCACCACGTGTGGGCCCAGGAGGATAGGGGGACCGTCCCTTCATTCCCACCCCCCATAGAGCAGGGATTCCCAACCCTTGGGGTCCACAGGAGCTCCAGAGGGGATCCCTGGCCATTCTTCTTCTGCCTTAAGGGACTCGGCCACAAGCTAGGGAACTGGCCCCTTTCATTGCCACCCCTCCCCCCTCTTGGGGTTTCTATGCCTAAGAGGGGGGCAGGGCCTGCCTGCTTCCTGTTTCTCCCCCCCACACACACACACTGGTTTCATTTGGCAGTCTTGCTAATATCATTTTCCCTGCCTTGAGTTATGGCCTCACAATGACTCTGAGAGAGAGCAGGTGAAGAGAGAGGGATTGTCCCAAGGTCACCCAGCAAGAGTGGGGAATTGAACCGGGATCTTCCAGCTACCAGTCCTGCACTCCAGCCAATACCCCACACTTGCTCAAGCTGCCATAGCATTTCCGAAACAGCTGAGGTCTACTTTTCTCCCTGAGTTAAAACTGAACCGGCTCTTCTTTCTCACCTTTGAAAATGTTCCCTTTCAGAGGGACCCTCTCCTGCCTAATTTCTCTGCTTGTCGTCCTGAGCCAGCTGTGCTTACTGACTGGAGGAGGACATATTTGGGGCAGCAGCTCATGCAGGGACACAACGGGCCGCCTCCTCTGAGGCTGACAATATTGATGCACCCCTGGACTGGGATTGACTGAATACTTCCTTCTCGCTAAATGGGCCAAATGATCTGTTTCTTAGGAAGGCTGCCAGAACAGCAACTCATGCAGAGACTCAATAGGGATCTTCTAATTATTTAATCAGCAAGGATTTGATCTGTTGCACAAAACATGTTCAGAAAATCACACCTTGCTCAGCATTATCACTGACTCTGGAGCTGAACGGCCCATTCATTGCACAGAGTTAAAGGACTGGAGTGAGCTGGCATCCCTCTGGCTCCGGCTGCAGTATGAGGCAGACGTCCAATTCACGGCATCTGATTAAACACAAATCTGATCAGTTTGGGGAGTCTGGCTGGCAAACGCTAGGGAAGCATGCAAATACCATTCCACTCCTTTCGCCCTGGCAGGATTGAGGTACAAAGCAGTTTTCCCCTGGGTTCCATTCATATTGTTTCTGCCTGGTGGGCTGGGGAATTGGGAGGAGGGGAGGGCTTGTGCTGGCACAAGAAGCATTTGGCAACATGTTTAGAACAATTAAGAATGCTCAATAAAAATGCCAACGTTTCCCCAAGTGTCTTTGAGGCCACCGCGTGCAATTCTGCAATCAAATTGCAACTGCAAATCACAGCATTTAATACAATTATTTTTGCAGCTTTTTAATGTGCTCCAGGCTGGAGACTGAGAATCGCGGGGTTATGAGCAGCAGGGACTTTTCCCAAACGGCCCCTCAGTGTTTCGGAATGTGCCACCCAGAGGGGTCCAAAAGGTCAACACCACCCCTTTGGCTTCTCCTCCTTTTAGTGTGTAACCCAGGACCTGGGGGCTGCTCTTGCCCAGAGCTTTGCTAGGTACATCTTTTAGTGTTTATCATTCAGGGAAACATTTCATTTCACTCTTGTGGGTGTTTTCTCTTCCGTGTTAAACTGCATTGCTTCTTCTTTTTCACCAAGGAGAGCATGCCTCCGCTTAATAGGACATCTGGGACTTGCAGTTGTTTTTCCTTCGAAGTACTGGCTTTAAAATTAATTTTTTTTAATTGCTTTCTGCCTAAAAAAGGCACCTCCAATGTATCAAAACAATTTTTTACCAATTCATCTACAATGGAGACAACCAGAACATTGTTGTACTCACTTCATCCCCAAATCCCCCTCCCCCCCCCAAAAAAAATGAAAGTCAAGGATCGCTGCTAGCATTGTGGTTACAGAGGGTGTTGGCCTGTGACCCCCGAGTCCCAGGCTAGAGTCCCCACCCTGCCACGGAAGGTGACCTGGGGATGATGTTAAAATGAAGGAGTGAAATGTGGCTATTCAATAATAGTTTTTACTAATAATCTCACATTTGGAGTTCCGTTCACATTCAGATCAGGGGCACGATGTAAAAGGATCAGTTTCGTTTAGAACATGTTTAAAATAGAAAAAGGATGGAAATAATTTTAAAAGAGAGATATTGAGAAGCACACAAAGAAATGAAGGGGGGGGGGGCTCTGCCTTTTACCAAAGAAAAAAAGAAAAAACGGGACCTTCTGGAAGCAAAAAAAGATCCCAAAGCCCTTCTTTAAAAAAAAAAAATTGAAATACCACAAAATATTTCAGAGGCACCGTCCAACACAACCAAGACTAGTATCCTACGTATGAACTAGTTTCGCCGGTCTTCCTTGGGTTCATATTAATTGCATGCAACCAAGATAAATCCAGACCGAGCTTGGAGTCTCTTGGGTAACCTCTTTATTGAGCCACATGGCTTTTTTCTTGTCTGCGTGAGCTTTATTGGTGGACAGAGTTTAAATATGCAAAGGGGTACAGCACCAGCTGCTTAAAAATAAATAGCTTTATTCAGAATAAGAACCACTTTATAAAGAGAGAAGGGAGAGAGAGTTTAACAGTCTAACTCACTAAGACTGATTATTCACGGCGGCATAATCCCCCGACACACACGGTCTGCATAGGAGCTGTGTGCACTCACGCACAAGGCTGGGCAGAAAGGGCCCACTGTGCTGCATGGGTGGGGGAAGGACAGGTGGAGTTTCACTGCACAAAGGTGGGATAGTGTGGAGGTGAAAGAAGTGCCCTGTTGGGCTCCCCGGTGCTGCAGAGCACCATGCAGCCGGATGGGGAATTTTGTGTCCCTACCGGAGCCTCTTGTGGCGCAGAGTGGTAAGGCAGCTGTCTGAAAGCTTTGCCCATGAGGCTGGGAGTTCGATCCCAGCAGCCGGCTCAAGGTTGACTCAGCCTTCCATCCTTCCGAGGTCGGTAAAATGAGTACCCAGCTTGCTGCTGGGGGGTAAACGGTCATGACTGGGGAAGGCACTGGCAAACCACCCTGTATTGAGTCTGCCAAGAAAACGCTAGAGGGCATCACCCCAAGGGTCAGACATGACTCGGTGCTTGCACAGGGGATACCTTTACCTGCCTTACTGGGACACCGTAGGTGGGGCATAACCATCAGCGACCTGATTGGCCCGGCCTTTCTCCCCCGCGCATGATTGGCCTAAGTCTTGTGCTTCTGGCAGCCGTGAGGGAGGAAGGTGCAGGAAGTCTCCATAGGAGCCAGTCAGGGCACGGGACGAGATTATTTTTAAAAAGATCAGGACATTCCTAAGCTTGCATACTCCAACACTATTGTGATTTTTAATTAAAATCCGGTTGTCCAACCCTGGACAGACACTTTAAACATTATCTTAGGGATGGGAAAAACCCCATAGACCTGGAAGGAAGCTCCTACATCCAGTGTCCCAAATGGGAAGGATTCTTCACCAGCGGAGTCCTATAGACCGATGTCACTTCTCAACTGAGATTCTGAAATCTTTACACCATCCTTTGCATCTAGCCTTGGGGCCATCATATCATAACTTACTACATAACGGAAGAGGGTATTGCTGCTGGAGTCTGTAGAGAATGTTTTAAACCAGTGGAAACGGTTGGAGCTAGGGCAACCAGGCCGCCACGGGAGGCAGAGGCTCCCTCGCCCCCAGTCCCACCCCTCATTACGGGTCAGCTGGCCGGTGGGAAGACACACGGGCAGTAGAGGAGACCCAGGCCACTGTGGCCCACGATGTGGCCACGTTGCTGCCAGCATGCACCGGAAGTGATGCCATCGCATTCCCAGCAGTGCTCTGCTATGTGGGCAGAACTCTGAGAGTAATAATGGCTTCTACCAGTAGCTGGGATCTCTCTTCTGCCGCTCGGACTCCGTCCCTCTTGCCGGTTGCCAGGAGGTCCCCTACATTACAACACCAGCTGACCCAGACAGCCCAGTCAAGTCCGAGATCACCAGATCTTGGAAGTTAAGTAGGGATACTGGCTTCAGTTAGCACTTAAATGGGGGACCTTCAAGGAGCCCCAGGGTGGTTGTTGTGCAGAGGCAGGCAATGGCAACCCCTCTGCATAAGTCTCTTGCCTTGAACACCCCATGAGGGGTCACCACGGGCTGGGTACTCCTCAAGGTGAGAGAATTACTCTCAGTCTTATCCTTGGATGCAGAAAAGGCTTTTGACAGCTCGGAGGGAAACTGTCTCTTTAAATTATTTAGAGAGTATTTTGCCAGTGAGTGTTAGAGCAGAAGGCTAGAGGACCTGATTGCTTTGTGTACAAGCTGAGTTATAAATTAGAGAGGGGTAATTTCTGAGGAAGATATACTATGGGGCTTTCCGCACTCCTCCAAAATTGCACAATGGTTACTAATTGAAAATGCTACAGTTTTGCCATTATGCACAACGTCGTTGACAATCTGCAACACTCCTGAAACCGATCTGCAAAAAGCGCTTCGTTGTAGCGCTTTCAGGAAAATCCCAAAAAGTGGATTCACCCTCCGGAAAGCGCTACACTCCTGCAACCAATCTGCAACACTAGCGGGAAAGTTCTGTGCATTACCATTGTTGTGGTTTCTACAAAGTCCCTCCCCCTGGCTCTCTCCTCTGATCTTCCGGCGAAGCGATCGCCATTTTTTTTTCTCCGAGCGAGCGGAGATCAACGCATCGGCGAGCCTCCGTTTAGCCAGTGAGGCTTCCCCATCTGCAGTCCCTCTGTTTTAAGTCACCAAGCACAAGCAACACAGAAGCCCGTTTGCTGATTTGTTTTCCCTTTATTTTTCACACTGTTTTCGGCCGAAAATCGTGCCCGTGAGGGGGGGGGGTTTCACTCGGGGGGAGCATGGCAACGATGAAACGGCAGCTCAAACACCACCTGCTAGCTGGATGGGCCTCTCCGTTGCAACGAATCAACGCATATTCGTTGCAACGGGTGTGTGTGTGTGTTTTTTTTAAACTTTCTTAAAGGGAAAGGGGCTGTTTGGGAGCATGCTAACGGCCGCCCATTGGCTGCTTGACGGCCAGGGGCGGGACGAGCTCGGCAATAGCGCTTCCTTTCTAGCGATTTTTGCCGAGACCGGAAGCCTATGGGAAACGATAGAAACGCAACTGGATTCCACTACAAAGGCAGGTATGCATAACGACGAATTCCACTATTTTAAATGGCGATTTTTCGTTCAGCAAACAATTTGCTACATGGATCCCAGTGTGGAAAGCCCCTATGAATAACTTCTGAGGACGATCAGCTATGAAACGGGCTTTCATCTAGATCAGGGGTAGTCAAACTGCAGCCCTCCAGATGTCCATGGACTACAATTCCCATGAACCCCTGCAAGCAAATGGAGGACCGCAGTTTGACTACCCCTGATCTAGATGCTCACCAACTGATGACCACTCATTACCGAAGTTGTTCTATAATAGCCCAAGGATGGCACTTTTTAAAATGTTGTGATACAGATTTATATTATTAGTTGCGATATTTTTCTGTGTATTGATTATAAGCTATAGTAGTCCTAAATCACAGTGTTTGCTTGTGATTTTTTGCACTGTGATCCTGGTTTGTTTTTCTCTCCTAACATTTTTAGGCATATGAAATGTGGACCAAGATTCCTCCATGTAGTTGAAGGCTTCTATAAAAGCCTTGTATGTTCAGGTTAAAACTAAGGGCCATTCCGCACAACTTCAATGTAGCAGAAGGCTTGCAAATTGTAAACGCTACTAATTTGCAGTCCCGCAAAACGTCGAACACAATCTGCCACACTCCTGAAACAGTCCTGCAAAAAGCGATTCGTTGTAGCGCTTAAAGGGAAATCGGGAAAAGTGGATTCACCCTCCGAAAAGCGCTACACTCTTGCAAACAATCTGCAACACTAGCGAAAAAGACCTGTGCGTTCCCATTGTTGCGGTTCCAAAAAAGTCCCTCCCCCTGGCTCTCTCCTCCGAATTTCCAGCAAAGAGATCGCCTTTTTTTTTTCTCGGAGCGAGCAGAAAGCAACGAACCAGCGAGCCTTCATTCACCCAGTGAGGCTTCTCCGGCTACAGTCCCTCCACAGAAGTGCTTTAAAGCTCCCCTAAGTCCCCAAGCACAACACAGCCCCGTTTGCAAGTTCCCTTTATTTTCGGCCGCAAATCACACCCGTGTGTGTGGGGGGGAGGATTTTTCTTTTCACTTAGGGGGAGCGTGGTAACGATGAATCACCAGCTCACACGCCAGCTGCCAGCTAGATGGGTCTCTACGTTAGGAAGAATCAAGGCATATTCGTTGCAACGTGGTTTTTTTTTAAACCTGTTCTTAAAGGAAAAGGGGCTTTCCTGGGGCATGATAACAACTGCCCATTGGTTGTTCGTTTGATTGATGGCCAGGGGCGGGAACAAGCACAGAAAAAATCGCTTCCTGTCTAGCGATTTTTGCGAGACCGGAAACCTGTGGGAAACGAATGAAACGCTACTGAATTCCACTACAAAGGCAGGTATGCATAACACCGAGATTGCACTTTTAAAAATAGCGTTTCCGCTTTGCGGGACCAATTGGCAACGTTGGTCCTTGTGCGGAAAGGCCCTAATAATTTCAAAACACAAATTTTTCAGAAGTATAGGGTGGGGTGCACATTAAAACGTTTCCTGGAGCAATTTCATAATATGGAGGGTTCATGGACAGGAAATATCACAAAATTAGCTTAAATGCAGTGGTCCGGCATGATCTCTTAGTCTCACTAACCTTGTGACATTTCTGAAAGGAACCCAAGATTTAACAAAAGAGCACAAAGCAATCAAGTATAACAAACTCAAGGCCCTTAAAAACTAATTTTAGTGTACAAGATAAAGAATCTTTCCCAATTTTTATACAAATTAATAACCCTCAAAATGGAATTTGTAGATTTATACGTCTGCAAATGTGAATGCTTTAATAAAGATCAATTACAATCCTTTTTTAATTTCAATTAAAAAAAAAAAGGTTTGTCATGAACGGAGGGAAATAAACCTCTTACCAGAATCAGATCAGTGAAAATGCAAATCCTACCAGGAATGCCTTTTCCTTTCCCAGTCTCTACTAGAACTATTAAAGAATGGAAACGAATCATAGATAACGTTGGGGGGGGGGGGGCAAAGTTCAGTAGTTCAACACTTCTTTGCCCATTAGACAAGGGAACAATTGGAGCTTCAGAAATATTTCTCTACCGTGAGGTTTCCCAATTGAGAACCACTCTGATGCATATGGAAGATAATCTCTACAATTGATGGATGACTACAGAAAAACAATATATAAAACAGGATTCACTAGACAAAGTAACCTGGAAGCAAAATGGGCAACGTCCAAAAGGAATAACCATCAACCCATTTTTACAGTTAACTTTATTGATGAGAGAAAAACAGTGGAAACTTCTGGCCTCCGGTTTATCACCTGTTCAAATTTCTTGGAGCCAAGATGACTCTCTCCCTAGATGTCTTAAAGGCTCATCCAGAATGAATGAATGAATGAATGAATGAATGAATGAATGAATGAATGAATGAATGAATGAATGAATGAATGAATGAATGAATGAATGGGGGTATTTACCTGGAATTAACAATGGCATAATGTTAACAACACAACTCTTGCAATTCAAGATGAGAAACAAATTCCTTTGAAACAAAATCTGCAAGGACAGGATTTCAGTAGTTCGAAAAAATGGCATAACGGTGATCTAACACGATTTGAGGACATGTTCCAAAACAGGTCCTCATCTCTGCAGAAGGGTACCTCAATAATAATATATAAAATATTAGGGACGGGTACCTGGGCCAAATAGCCAGGATACATATCCGAATGGGAAAGAGGCTTTGGCCCCTCAGTAGATGCTAAGATGCAGTTCTCCACTGGGTCTTCTCGTAACCTCGTCTTCTCTTGATTTAAGAACTCTCATCTGTACTAAACTGCATCACATTACTCGTTAATATGCATACTTTTGCTGGGAAAAGTGTGGCAAACCAGGTTCCTATTTTTATACCTGGTAGAAATGTGTCAAGATTTGTATCCTAATCAGGCATCATCAGTAATTCTGTTGAGAGTTTGGTTAGACGATAACATATCCCCCAAATCAGAAGGGAACAAACAGGAGCCAAATTCCTAGGGGCAAGAAGCTGGAAGAAGGGAAAGCTGCATAACTTCCACAGGCTGGTAAATAAGATGTGGGAAACTGTGATGATGGACAGGACCTCAACATAGCCGAACAGTATGGAAAACCTCAACTAAACCGCATATCACAGAATTTTCAGGAGGGAAAGCAGATCCTCTTTATTTCATACGCAGAATCAGTGAAACAATATAGTATGACCATTTAAATGTAAGGCAATGGTCGTATTGTATGTTTTATTAATAGTTTTAATGATAGTTATTAGTGATAAGCTTTATTGTATGTCTGTTTTAATAATTATAATGTATGATGACAGAACATTCTGCTGGAAAATATGTCATCTGATGTTTTGTCTTTAAAATAATGCAAAATATCCATGTCTTTGTATTAACAGCCCTCATTCCTTTGTTTCAAGAGCCTCTGTTCTAAAAATATGTTACAATCCCTAATTCAAAACCAAAATGTCTTTTTTTTTAAATGGAGGAGCAGAGAGAACTATATATGCCCCTCTCAGGACGAAGGAAGAAGCAAAAATATACTAAAGAGAATAAAAATGCAGAAAGAAGGACAAAAGGTATAAATAAATAAATAAGTAAACCCCAGAAGAACAGAAGGAAATATGCTATTTCTTGCCCAGGAACTCTGTAGTTCCTCCAGTTTTCTCCCCCAGAAAGGGGTGCATCAGGAAGCAATTCTGCCCTTGGCAGATGCCTTTGACTAACTTGTTTCCTGTTAGGCCAAGGGTCCTTGAACTTTCTCATCTGGTGCCACCACAGGGCCCACCAACAACGGCCATGCCAAGCAAAGGCCTCATCCTGCTCCTTGCTGGGTTTTGGTGGTCCATTTCAACAATCCCACCCACCAGGTACCACAGCCCCCAATACGGCCAGTGCTCAGAATGGCAAATGTCGACACTGTTCTTTGTACATGTAGCTAACTCTTTCCTTTTTCTTTTTAAATATTGCTCACCAAAGACAAAAGCTAAGGGTGGGGGGGGAGGGGGGAGAAGAGACGGAATAGAGGCATCCCTCATTAAAATGATTTATCACGGTGAGGTTTCTACAAAATACATAAGGTCAGTAATGCTAACAGCATCAAGGAAAGAGAAAACACCGATCATATATTATTTTGAAGACAGCTTGCTAGGCTGCAGGGATGCCACTGACCAACACAAATGTGCTTATGGCTTACAGGCCCCTCCAGGGAGGGATAAATCAAAAAGCAGGAAGGGTGGGGGAGATCGGGAGGGAGGAGGGAGCCAGAAATTAAGCAGCCATTTCTGCCCGTCATCCCAGCCAAGCATCTCCTCCTCTCCTCTAGGCATGTGAATCCAGGGTGGAATGACGACCAATTCTTATCAATTGTCAATAGCCTAACAGAATCAGCCCATGTGAGGCATAAGGACAGAATGACAATCTCAAGAACCCCGGGCAAATGGAGGCAGGCCAATGGAAGCAACACGTCTATTTCCAACGAATTCTGCAACAAGGGAACCCCGTTTCTGCAACAGGAAAAGGTGAATTCCGAGACCTGCCGTCGCTACCGTGATTATTCTGTCTGACTTCGCTAATCACCAGGAAGGCAAAGGCAGCATGGAGCAAGGCCCCTCTTTGGGAAGCGTGCTTCGCCGCCCTTCCAGCAGCTCTTTCACGGCTATGCGCAAGCACACCTCTGCCACAGGAACGGCTTGGAGCATGCCTATTTATTTTTAAATGTAATCAGAGCTTCATTAAACTCCACGACTCTAAGCTGAGTGGCAAACACACACTCACCGCTTGCTCCTAACAACGTGCGTCTCCTTAGCCAGGAGCCATTCAGGAACAGCCAGGGAAGTAATGCATATGCACAAGTGTTTGTGTGTGTGTGTGTGGGGGGGGGGGACCAAGCAATACAAAGCTTTTAAAATGCAGTCAAGGCAAGCCCCCCCCCCCAGCCCCATGAACCACTAGCCAATGAGGTTGGCAATGTGACACTATTAAGGGATTAGCAAGTTCTTTGGGGCGCTCAACTGGAGATAAGTGGCATATTTTGTATTATCTTTTCCTGCCGTACTGCAAAGGATGACAAAGGGGGGGGGGGGGGACACACCACATCAAGGTATCATGGCCTTCAGAACATTATTAAGGGTAATTTGTCTGGGGGGCGAAGAAGGGGGGCGAAAGTGAGAGAGAAAAGAATTGGAGAAAGACAGAGAGTATGAAGGATTAAAACTAAGAAGAGAGATTAGGTGGGCAAGATGAGCTCTATTCAAAGTCAGGCAGTTGGGGGGGGGGGAGGAGGGGAAATTATATACAAACAGAGCGTTGGCCGGGCCAGCCTGAGAACACCCCACAAGGAGGGCACCGCAGGTAGAAAGCGGTCCTGTATGCAGATGATCCCCAAGCCCCGTCACACGGCATGCGGCAGGCCGGTCCGCTCGCCTCCCTGTTTGGCTCAATTTATACTTAGCAGCAGGCGGTGGAGGGGGGTCAATTTGGCCTTGCACAGATGAAGGAAAAAACGGGGGCGGGGGGGGGGGGAGAATGGAGCACAAGTTCCAGCACTAGAGATTCTGGGTCAGACACCAATGGGAAGATGGCGGCAGGTGGAAACAGGCTAAAATTCCCAAGCGCCTTAGAAACTTTGAGGACTGTTGTATTATTCGGTTGCAGAAAGGAGCTTTTCTGCTTACCGATTCATGACGCACACCCTCGAGAGAAAGCCTGCTCAAGCCCCTGCCTCCCTCGGTTACAAAGTTCACTGGGTGACCTTGAGAATGCTCCTCACGTTATGCCGCCTACCTCACTGGGCTGGCGCAAGGCTACAGGAAGATGATCCCATTCTACGTGGCTCTGACTTCCTGGAGGAAAGACCGGGATTCGAGGGGCAACGTGAATGGAATGCAGAAGTTCAATGCGGAACGAACCCACAAAGTCCACAAGGAGTCAGGATCGATAAGTCGGTTTTAATCTTCAATAATGAGGCGTCCAGGCTGGTGCCCCAAGCAACACGGCACAGCAGAAATGCTGAGCACAATCCATTTTCTTTTTTCACAACCGAATAGTCATTTTTTATTGTTCGGGGGTCTTGGGCCATCTTTGGAAGTCCTTTACTGGGTATGGGAGGGGGGAAAGATGTACCCCCTACAAGGATTTGAAAAAGGGTTCCTATAAATCCGGCCCAAAATCTTTGCCAGATTTTGTGAACAAACTGTTTCAGTTAGATAATTACAGTTTTGGACAGGGTACCCCTTGACTGGGACAAAACCACAGCTGTCTGACTTCCCCCTGGAGATCTAGTAAAAATATTCAGGCTGGCAAATTCAGAAACAAGAGATAAAGACGGTGCTTAAACAAGGAATGGTGTTCAAAACAAACAAACAAATACAACAAACCCCGAACCAGGAACATCTGCAATGAAAAATGGGTGAGTCAAAAAGACTGCCAATGAGAAATTTTGCAAATTCCGCCTGGCCTCCTGGGGCATCGTGTGGCCACAGGGATTGGGGCTGGGCTGACCCTTCTCTGGCCCCAACCAGCCAAAGTATCCTGTGGTCCAGTCTCTGTCTCCAGAAGTGCAGCCTGGGAATTAGAGAGTGGCCCCAACGGAGCCGACACCTCCTAGCGATTCCTTCTCAAAGGTTGTAAGCCCCGGCCGTTTTTGCTACCTTCAGCGTAGCCTCCCTTTATCCCTTTTTGTCTTCTCAACATTAGTCCGTTACACCATTGTCCTGGCGTGGCTCCAGATAGTCCTCCTCCCCCCAAGGAGCTGATTGGAGGAAGTCTTGGAGATTTGGGGGGCTGAGTCTGAGGAGGGCTGGGTTGGGAGAGGGAAAGGTGCTCAGGAGTGCCATAGACTTCAAAGGGGCCATGTCATCCAGATCTCTGTCCTCTGGAGATCAATTGCAATTCTGGGGCTGATTCCGCACAAGGCCCAATGTTGCCAATTGGTCACACAAAGCGGAAACGCTATTTTTAAAAGTGCAATCCTGGCGTTACGCATACCTGCTTTTTTAGTGGAATCCAGTAGCGTTTCATTCGTTTCCCACAGGTTTCTGGTCTCGCAAAAATCGCTAGACAGGAAGGGATTTTTTCTGTGCTTTGTCCCGCTCCTGGCCATCAGTCAAACGAACAGCCAATGGACGGTTGTTATCATGCTCTGGGAAAGCCCCTTTCCCTTTAAGAAAAGTAAAAAAAAAACCCCACACACGTTGCAACGAATATGCGCTAATTCATTGCAACTAGCTGGCAGCTAGCGTGTGAGCTGGCAATTCATTGTTGCCATGCTCCCCCGAGTTAAAAGAAAAATCCCCCCACACACACACACACACGAGCGCGATTTTCAGCCGAAAATAAAGGGAACTTGCAAACGGGGCTGTGTTGTGCTTGGTGACTTAGGGGAACTTTAAAGCACTTCTGCGGAGGGACTGTAGCTGGAGAAGCCTCGCTGGGTGAATGAAGGCTCGCCGGTTCGTTGCTTTCTGCTCGCTCCGAGAAAAAAAAAATGGCGATCGCTTCGCCAGAAGTTCAGAGGAGAGAGCCAGGGGGAGGGACTTTGCAGAAACCGCAACAATGGGAACGCACAGGTCTTTTTCGCTAGTGTTGCAAATTGTTTGCAAGAGTGTAGCACTTTTCGGAGGGTGAATCCACTTTTCTGGATTTCCCTTTAAGCTCTACAGCGAATCACTTTTTGCAGGACTGTTTCAGGAGTGTGGCAGATTGTGTGCGACATTTTGCGGAACTGCAAATTAGTAGCGTTTACAATTTTCAAGGCTTTTGCAACATTGAAGTCGTGTGGAATGGACCTGGGAGGTCACTACCTGGGGCTTGGCAACATGCCTCAGAGCCTGAGCTTGGACCCTACGAGGGTCCATTAAAAGCACAAGCTGCAGCCCCCTGCTATGACAATTGGCCTTCAGGAAAACAAGATCAGTTCCCCAGGAGAAAACGGCTGCTTTGGAGGGCAGACTCCCTACCATTGTCCCCACCCACCCCAAGGTCCCCACCTCCCCAGGCTCCACCTCCAAGATCTACGGCCCAGGCTGGCACTCATCCGGTTGTGGGGCTAATGCTCGCTTTCAGATGGCGTTGGTGTTGGCCCAGGGCCATCCAGACTCAGGCGGATGTCGGGCCAGGACCGTATGGCAGGGAAGAGTTAGGCTGTCCAGCTCAACTCCTCCCCATCCTCGCCCAACCTATGGCATCCCAGAAGGGACAAAAGATGTCCCAGGTGGCTCTGTGGTGCAGCACCATGGCCCCAGCTGGGGCATGTTTCCATTTTTAAGAAGATGTGATTGTGTTGCAAAAAATCAATGCCCGTGGGATTGAAGGGTAATCCAGTGACACCCCAAACGGGAATCAGCCAGCAGGTATATGGGGTGGCCAACTCCTACTTGGATGATCCCTGAAAATTTAGGGGTGGGGCCTGAAGAGGGTGGAGTTCACATTCCAAAGCAGCCATTTTGGCTCCAATAATTACTCAAAAAGAAAAGAGAAGTCTAGCTTTTTCCGCCCCCACGGTACCTACGTGGCACGAGGCAGGAGCAGCAAGGCATTCTGGGACAGGTCCTTCAGGCTGGGTTTGGCAAGATGCCCATTTGAAAGGCTACCCTGAGGCCTACTGGTCCAGCTACCAGGGCTGGATTTCAGGCCTGGGGGGATGGAGGGTGGGTGGGGTGGCATGGGGTGGGGGAAGGGGGCATGCTCCCAGCATATTGCAAGAGTTTGGGGGGAATAGGAGGGAGGGACAAGAGAATTGGGACATCTCACTCCTTCTTATTGGAGCACAGTGAGGGGTTGAGGACAGGGTACAGAGAGATGATGCAGGGGCGGGGTTTGAGGCTGGGGTAGATGCGCTTCAGCACCGCCTGGCGGAACAGGATGTAGACCCAAGTAGATAAGCAGCAACTTCTCCATCTCTGGAAGGATCTGACTGGCACCCAGGAAGTTCTGAGTTGATCAGTATAATCTGGAGATCAGCAGGAATGCCAGAACATCTTCAGGTATCACTTGGACCGTGGCCACCCTAGCAAGGAGGAGGAGCCACAGAAGCAGCAGGTGGTTTTTACAGATGAGGTCACATGAGATAGATTAAAAAAAAGAAAAAACAACTCCAGGAGAGACTGAGTAGCTCAAACAGACCAGCTGAGCCCAGGCTCAGATAATGGTTGGCCATGGAATATGTGGATGGGAGACCCCCAAGGAAGCCCAGGGCCACTACCCACCCCTAACGCCTCTCGCCTGGAACATCCCATGGAGGGATGCAACTCACAGCCCCTTCTGCTTCTTCAGGGAGGCTTCACTGCTGCCCACCGGGCAAGCGGGAGATGGGCGACCCCAGCAGTGAGGCTTATCAGGGCTCACCCAACGGGCCCCCACCAAGGCCTGCTCAGGGGCACTGTGTAGGGACAGTGCAGGGCAGTAGTTACAGAGACAAATCAGGATGGGTTAGACAACTTTTTTGGACAAGTGCCCCAAAGGCACGCCGCCTTCCTGCGAACAAAATGGCCAGTGATACAAGAGTTGCATTCAGCCAGATGTGCTTGGAATGGGCTATGTCAGGGGTAGTCAAACTGCGGCCCTCCAGGTGTCCATGGACTACAATTCCCATGAGCCCCTGGCAGGGGCTCATGGGAATTGTAATCCATGGACATCTGGAGGGCCGCAGTTTGACCACCCCTGGGCTATGTGCAGGCGGCAGGACCAGGATCAACACACAGCTATGCAGGTTTGGGAGGTGGTGAGATACACAAGGTGTGCCTCCTGCATTCTCCCACCCAGTGCAGCCAAGTGATGCTGCCAGTGCCTTGGTTGTGTGGGTGAATATCTGGCCCTGCTACAAAAGACCTGGCGTGCTGCCTGTTCAGTCTAGGTGCAAGGGTGTCGCCCATCCTGGGACGAGCCAGGTTCAAATCCCCACCCTGCCATTGGACATGCTCAGAGGATAAAATGGGAGAACCCTGTAGTGCCTTGAACCCCTTGGAGGAAGGATGGGATAAAAACATACTTGTGGGGCGGGAAGCGGCGATCGTGCCCACCCCGAGATGTGCCGAACCATGCCAAGCACTGACGCTGCCCGTCCGCTCGCGAACACACATTTAATGACAGGGGGAAGGATTAACACCCCGGTCCCTCCAGCTTTTGAAAATATAACAAGCTCAGCTTACATGGCATTATTCTATCCAACGATCAATCAGGAAATGGGAATTTTGCAGCTGCTCGAAATACCTCCTCCCTGGCCTCCCCCTCCCCCTCCCCAGTATTGATTGGCGAAGATGACTTTTAGGATTCAGGTAATGGAAATATGCATCTGGAGATGAAATCAAATGGAACAGCTAATACCAAGATCACTGATACGAGGAGGTGCAGGAGGAGAAATCCTATCTTACAGTTGGCCAGAATCCCATTTCAGCAGCCGTTGCGTCTCTAATTCTCTGCCTCCCGATCTCAGGGCTGGCCTCCATCCCCCCCCCGCCCCCCCCCTGCCCTGCCTCCCAGTCGCCTCCTTCCAAAACCTCAATGTCAATTTCCGTTTATTAACTCGGGAACTCGGGAACTCCGGTCCAGCCGGGCTTCTCTGCACGGACGGCTCCTGCGAGCCTCCGAAGCCGCAGGGGGGAAGAGGCAGCACAACACCTCCGCTGACGGCCGGTGCTTTCTGAAGGGGTGCAGCCGGTTGGGGAGCTTCCTCTTTAATCCAGAGTCCATTGGGGGCTCCGCTGTTGAATGGAAAAAGACGAGACAATTTCATTTATCAAATGGGAGATGAACCCACAAGAGGTTCAGCCATACTGGACTTAATACTGACCAACAGGCAAGAGTTGGTGGATGAGGTGAAGGAGGTGGGGACCCTAGGGGGAAGTGACCATGTCCTCATAGAATTCCTTTTGAGATGGGGAGCCAAGGAAGCTTGTAGCCAGACGAAGATGTTGGATTTTCGTAGGGCAAACTTTAATAAACTCAGAGACATGATGAGTGTCATACCATGGACGAGAATGCTGGAAGGGAAGGGAGAATGTGAAGGGTGGGTGCTACTCAAACAGGAGCTATTGCATGCTCAATCAATGACTATCCCAGAAAGACGAAAACACTGCAGGAGCTCTAAGAAGCCTATTTGGATGAACAGAGAACTTCAAGAGGAACTAAGAAAGAAAAGGAAAATGTTCAGGAAATGGAGGGAAGGACAGAGCTCTAAAGAAGAGTACCTACAGGTTACTAGGCACTGTAGATCGATCATCAGAAAGGCTGAGAGTGAGCTAAGATTGGCCAGGGAAGCCCATTGTAACAAGAAAAGATTTTTCAGTTATGTGAGGAGCAAACGTAAAGTAAAGGAGGCAATAGGCCCACTGTTGGGTGCAGATGGACAAAATCTAATGGAAGATGCAGAGAAAGCAGAAAGGCTTAGTGCCTATTTTACATTTGTTTTTTTCCCACAGGTCAAAGTGTTTAGGCACATCTAGATATGGCCATAGCCAAAGGACAGTGTCTGGGTGGCAGGTTAACATGGTTAGAGAGGTTGTCGAGAGGCATTTAGCTGCACTGGATGAGTTCAAATCCCCTGGTCCGGATGAAATGCACCCGAGAGTACTCAAAGAACTTTCCAGAGAACTTGCAAAGCCCTTGTCCATCATCTTCGGAACCTCTTTAAGGACTGGAGATGTCCCGGAGGACTGGAAGAGAGCAAACGTTATTCCAATCTTCAAAAATGGGAGGAAGGATGACCCGGGAAACTACAGACTAGCAAGTCTGACTTCTGTTGTGGGGAAGATAATGGAGCAGATATTAAATGGAGCGATCTGCAAACATCTGGAGGTGATCCAAGGAAGTCAGCATGGATTTGTCTCCAACAGGTCCTGCCAGACCAACCTGGTTTCCTTTTTTGACCAAGTAACAGGTTTGCTGGATCAGGGAAATTCGGTTGATGTCATTTACTTGGATTTTAGTAAAGCTTTTGACAAGGTTCCCCATAATGTTCTGATGGATAAATTGAAGGACTGCAAACTGGATTTTCAGATAGTCAGGTGCAGGGGTAGTCAAACTGCGGCCCTCCAGATGTCCATGGACTACAATTCCCAGGAGCCCTTGCCAGCATCGAATGCTGGCAAGGGCTCCTGGGAATTGTAGTCCATAGACATCTGGAGGGCCGCAGTTTGACTACCCCTGGTCAGGTGGATAGGGAATTGGTTAGAGAACCGCACTCAAAGAGTTGTTATCAATGGTGTTTTATCAGACTGGAGAGAGGTGAGTAGCAGGGTACCTCAGGGCTTGGTGCTTGGCCCGGTACTTTTTAACATATTTATTAATGATCTAGATGAGGGGGTGGAGGGACTACTCATCAAGTTTGCAGATGACACCAAATTGGGAGGACTGGCAAATACTCCGGAAGATACAGAATGGAAAAATGGAAAAATGGGCAAATTTAATAAAGATGTGTAAAGTTCTGCATCTGGGTCAGAAAAATGAAAAGCATGCCTACTGGATGGGGGATACGCTTCTAGGTAACACTGTGTGTGAACGAGACCTTGGGGTACTTGTGGATTGTAAACTAAACATGAGCAGGCAGTGTGATGCAGCGGTAAAAAAGGCAAATGCCAATTTGGGCTGTATCAACAGAGGCATCACATCAAAATCACAAGATGTCATAGTCCCATTGTATACGGCACTGGTCAGACTCACACCTGGAGTACTGTGTGCAGTTCTGGAGGCCTCACTTCAAGAAGGATGTAGATAAAATTGAAAGGGTACAGAGGAGAGCGACGAAGATGATCTGGGGCCAAGGGACCAAGCCCTATGAAGATAGGTTGAGGGACTTGGGAATGTTCAGCCTGGAGAAAAGGAGGTTGAGAGGGAACATGATAGCCCTCTTTAAGTATTTGAAAGGTTGTCACTTGGAGGAGGGCAGGATGCTGTTTCTGTTGGCTGCAGAGGAGAGGACACGCAGTAATGGGTTTAAACTTCAAGTACAACGATATAGGCTAGATATCAGGAAAAAAATTTTCACAGTCAGAGTAGTTCAGTAGTGGAATAGGCTGCCTAAGGAGGTGGTGAGCTCCCCCTCACTGGCAGTCTTCAAGCAAAGGTTGGATACACACTTTTCTTGGATGCTTTAGGATGCTTAGGGCTAATCCTGTGTTGAGCAGGGGGTTGGACTAGATGGCCTGTATGGCCCCTTCCAACTCTATGATTCTATGATTCTAAGATTTAGAAGGGGGCTCCTTTGGCTGATGACATCACCAGTGGTGCTGCACTCCCTTGGAAAAAGGCACCCATACAGAGGTGCTGACCAGCCACAAATGTAATGGGTTCATTTATTAGCAGGCAGGAGATTCTTTAAACCTGGCAAATGGTCATACTACTTAGCTCCTTTCAAGGAAGTCTGCATGCATTTATCCCGCATTTTCCCTGGGCCCATCTGGCCCGCTGCCCAATTCCTTCCTGACCCCATGGCGGCAACTGGCAGGACCCCGGGCCGATAAGGAAGGGCCACAGGAATCAGTATTGCTGCCAGGTGCCCATCTGGCCTCTGCTGAAAAACTTCTAAATGAGAGCCCCCCCCCCCCCCCCATGGATGCCTACTCCAGTGGAAGTTTCTTCTGACCTCTTGGGGAGGGCAATAGCTCAGGGGGAGAACAGCTGCTTGGCATGCAGAAGGTCCCAGGTTCAGTCTCCGCTGCCTCCAGTTAAAAGGACCATGACATTGGTGACATGAAGGACCTCTGCCTGAGACCCTGGAGGGCAGCTGCCGGTCAGCGTGATGGACCAGGGCTCTGATTCAGCTTCATGTGCGCTTTATTTTATTTATTTTTAATTTATTGTTAAAGGTTACAAAACATAAAAATCCCCTAAAACCTCATAAAATCCCCATAACTCACAGAACCCCTAAACCCTCAATAATTTAAGATTAGCAGCATGGGCACCCCCCTAACCCTGGAGCAGACCACCCCAGGGGTGGGGTGTACTAGATGTAGATGCATAGCCTGAGGAGGCGCCTTGTTGTTCTTTAGCTCTGGCCTCAGCCAAAGACCTAGTGGAAGATACACATCATTGAGCCAAGAATGCAAAATCCTGGGAGATTCCAGGCTTGGATAATTGCCCATCCTATTCTCCCGAGAAATCTATGGCCTCCTGCTTCCAACCATTTTATGTTTTGTTTTTCCATACTACCAAATGGATGTGTCTTTTCAGTTTAGTAGCTGCTGGTTTTACGGCTGCAGCAGCGTCTGCTCCTCTTGTTCTTAAGCACTTTGTTTATTTTCACACACCGCAACAAGGATGAACGTCTGGAGCAGAGGAGCATCAGTGGCTCTTAGCCACAAGGCCCAGATTGTGGAGAAACGCGTGAAATATTTTTCAGGCTTCGAGGAACCCAAGAAGGGGTGCCGTGCCCCTTCAGAGAAGTGGGCGCAGGAGGAAGCTGCGGGAGCCAGCCCATCAATCGATCAAACACTGCGGAGCAACAGATTGTCCTGTGGAGCAACAGGGGAAGGGGCTCCAGGGATCTCAGTGGCCATTTGAACTTCTGGGAAAGGCCACATAACCCCTGGGGAGCTCACATGTAACTCCAGAGTTCCCCAAAGTGCTGGTGGGAAATCCTTACCCTAGACAGAGCACTCTGTCTTGGGCCGTGACGTTCTGTCTGCTTGGTGCTTGGTGCTTGGTGCTTGGTGCTTGGGGGGGGGGGATGGCACAGAGGGCTTCTGGAGTTCTGGCCCTGCTGCTGGACCACCTGCGGATTTTGGCCACGGTGTGACACGGAGTGTTGGTGGACTGGTGTCCTGATGCTCTTCATTATCTTAATGTAGCAACAAACAAATGCTTTTTATTTTACTGATTTAAATTAAGTGAGAACCAAATTTGGGCTGGATTCTCAAGATGAGAGGTTGTGTCCCCCACAATTAAGCAACCTTTAAAATTGATCTGCTTTCTAGCCCAGCAACAGGGATGCCAGCCTCCCAGTGGGATCTGGTGATCCCCCAGAATTACAGCTCATACAAAGACCCACTGGAGAAAACAGATGCTTCAGAGGGCATTGTACCCCACGGAGGTCCCTGTCTTTCTTCCCCAAACTCTACCCCCAAATTTCCAGGAGCTTCCACCTTGAATCTTGCAACCCTGTCCCTGGCCAGTGGGGACGTGGCCACTCTGTCCCGTAAGTAGCCCGTTACATTCTTCTAAGGGTGCAAAAGTATTCCTTCAAGTCTTGCTTTCCCCAACAGTGGCCACATGGACGGCAACCACCTTTAAACATGGTGGGTTTATTTACTGTCCTCAGCCAGGAAGACGTTTGCTGTCCACTCCTGTTTCTACTCCTTTGTTTCCTTAGAGGGCATTTAAATCAGTCCTCTCCACCATATCTTGTGGCAGGGAGTTCCACAGAAGATGTACAAGCTATTGTGCCTTTGCACGGAAACTACTGGCATAATTTCGGGTAGAACGTTTTCAGAAGTGAGGAGGGGGCAATGCTGCATCCTTTCCCCTCAACCTAGTTGTTGGTGAGGGGTGTGTGTGTGTGTGTGTGTGTGCATTTGGTGTGTTTTATTTTAAATAATCCTATTTCTGAGCTGAGGGATTACGATTGATCCTTTGCTCGCAGTGCTGTGGTAATACTGCGTTGCGCAGCCAGTGGCCGTTCCCTGCTGAACCACTTAAGGTCGTTTAAACCCATTTGCGCCTGGGAGTGAAGGGAATTGACAACAAGGCAGGGAAGAGGAACAGAGGAAAAGTTGCTGCCAGCCTCTGTGCCGCGGGGGGGGGGAGTCCTCATCCCACTCTGAGGGACCCACAAGAAGGGCAGGGAACATCAGTCCCCCCACGCATACCCACAAGAAGGACAGAGAATGTGGATTCCCCACCCCTCTTGTGGGTCCCTCCATAAGAGAAGTCAGAAATTCAAGATTTTTGCCATAAATATCTATGGCACCGGGTAGACCAGGATGTCCATCAGCACCTACTTTTAGGGGCAGGGCCAGGTGGAGCCTCTTCCCAGTAAGGTTTCTACTTAGCCATAAAAAGGCTTAATTGACTAGGCAGATTTTTTTTGAATTGTTGTTTCAGCAGCAGCTGCCACCAGAGTACAAGAATCTTCACTGCAAGACTGTAAGTATACTCTGTGGCAGCCATTGGGTGACTTGGCTCCATCTTCCGAGGCACCCTGTTTTATGGATGTGCCCACCACATTGTGTCAACATTCCAAGATTGAGGGCCCATGGGGTCAAGTAATGTAAGGAAAAAGAGCAAGTTCTCTTCCCCTAAGGAGAGCCAATCTGAAAGCAAAAGGGTCAGTAAGGGCAAAAGGATGGAGTCATTTAAGAATGCAGGAGAATTTGAGACTGGAGATTCTGCACAGTGAAGGTAATAAAGGAAAACTATCATTCTTCCAACATAGAATTAAATCCAACAATAAATGTGTCTATCTAAGTGCCCTCGGGGTTTTTTGATATAGCGGTGTTCCCAAAGAATTTTCCCCACCTAATGCAGCAGACAGCCCAAATCCGCAGAGATGTTATATTCAAAATCTGGTCCATACACACTGGCAGGTTCTTGAACCATGTTCCAGGCCTGTAGGAATATTCACATGTTGGAAAAGAAGTGGGGAAGATCCTGCTAATTAGCAAGGAGTGATACTGGCTCAATAGGCCCACAGCCGTGGGATGCTCACGGTCATTGAAATATCGAGCCTGGGTCCACTTGCTGTCCTTCTAATCTCTAGCTCATCCCCAGAGAGGAGCTGACACTGCTGCTGTGTAATGCCAGGTTGATCAACAAGTCCTCCACCCTGTGTGATTTTTTCTCAGGGCAGGCGACAGACCTGGTGTGTATGACTGAGACCTGGGTGAGAGAGGGCAAAACAGTGGCCCTTAAAGATCTTGCCCCACCCAGATTTGCAGTCCTCCACCAGTCCCAGCTCCAGGGTGGTTGGCTGCCTTACTCCTACAGGGCTTTCCCGGCCCCGTTGATTGCTGGGATGGAATGTGTTGGAATTGGGTGGGGAACAGTGGAGAACTTGGCTATCTGGGTGGTTTACCATCTGCCCAACACCTCCCCCTCCCCAAGCTAGCCTATTGAATATTGGTTCTGAAGACTTCAGTGCCCACGCTGATTCGCTGTCCCCCGGGTCTGGACCAGACCTGGTGTCAACCATGGCGACACTAGGGTTCTCACAATTTGTTACTGGACCCACCCATCAGGCCAGCCATACACTCAATCTGATCTTCGTTGCTGGGGTAGATGTGGATCTGGTGGCGGTTAATCCCATCCCATGGTCAGATCACTATGCTTTGAAGGCCTGGCTCAGGATAACCCCCCCCCCATGTGGGCGGTGGGTGTATTTTAGCCCACTTGCTGAGACTTATGGATCAGGATGGTTTCCTGAATGCTCCACAGGACCTGCTGCCTCCCAGTGACTCGTTGGGAACACTAGTGTGGAGAAAGACACACAATGAAGTGGCAAGAGTCTCTTATGAAGGTGTATGAGATGGCGGTTAAGGTGGCTAAATGAGAGTTTTATGCTGCCTCTGTCACATCCACTAGGCTTTGTCCATCCCAGTTATTTAGGGCAGTTTGATCTTTGACCGTCCTCGAAGAGGGGCGCAAAATTGTTAGTCAATTGGCACTTGACTGTGAGGCATTAGCAAGCTTTTTGGTGGATAAAGCCCCCTTGTTCATCCCAGAGGGTTACATTTGATGGCTTCAGGCAGCTCTCAGAATCCAAAGTGGACAAGTTGCTGGGGTCAGCGAGGG
Organism: Paroedura picta; assembly: GCF_049243985.1. Classification (NCBI taxonomy): domain Eukaryota; kingdom Metazoa; phylum Chordata; class Lepidosauria; order Squamata; family Gekkonidae; genus Paroedura; species Paroedura picta. Next base: position 1,117,408 of record NC_135372.1, read on the forward strand.
TGATCACCTGCCCCCTTGATCCCTGTCCATCTTGGTTGCTCAAAATGAGGGACCAGCGGATAGGAGGCCCCCTGGAAGATATTGTCAATCTCTCCCTGGCTATCAGGGAGTTCCCGGAGGTGCTAAAGGAGGCGGTGGTCTATCCCTTACTGAAAAAACCATCTCTGGACCCACGGGACCTGGCCAGCTATCGCCCACTATCACATTTTGCATTCCTGGGCAAGGTGGTTGAACAGGCCACGGTGGACCAGTTCCTGGCATACTTGGATGAAACTTCGGGGCTCAACCCATACCAGTCTGGCTTCTGTCCTGGCCATGGGGTGGAGACAGGGCTGGTGGCCTTGGTGGATGATCTCTGGCGTCAGTTGAATCGAGGTGGATCAGCCATACTAGTATTACTTGACCTGTTACATCCCTTTCGGCTCCCACGTGGGTTGCCACAGGGGGCGGTACTTAATTTTTAAAATATTTATTTATTTTAAAATTTGTATACTGCCGCTCCCTGATAGGTCTCGTGGCAGTTCACATTATGCCCCACATTATTCAACATCTTTATGTACCCTCTGGCCAAAGTGGTACGGAGCTATGGATGACACCCAGCCCTAACTCCTCATGGATGGCCACCCAGACTCCCCCCAGATGCCAGATGTTTGGAAGTTGGATGGCTAGAGCAGAGTCTCCTGAAACTCAACACCTCTGAGATGGAGGTCCTGTGGTTGGGCCAGAAATCTGGGTGTGATTCTGGATGCCTTCCTTTCAAGGGAGGCCCAGGTTACATGTGTAGCTTACATGGCGTTCTTCCATCTTTGCCAGGTGAGGTTACTTGCACCCTACTGGCCCTCGGACTGCCTGGCTACAGTGATCCATGCAACGGTCACCTCCAGATTAGAATTTTGTAACTCGCTCTATGTGGTCCTACCCTTGTCTTTGACACGAAAATTACAGCTGGTGCAAAATGCAGCTGCTAAGGTCTTCACTGGTTCATCTTGGAGGTCCATATCCAGCCTGTGCTGAGGCAACTAAATTGGTTGCCAGTTGTGGTCCGGATCAGATTCAAGGTTTTGATGCTAACTTGTAAGGCCATACGTGGTTTAGGCCCTATCTATCCGAGGGACCGCTTGTCTCCTTATGCCCCCACCACAGGGCTCTCTGCTCTGTGGGTGCTAATCTACTTGTGGTCCCTAGCCCAGAGAAGCATGCTTGGCCTCGACCTGGGCCTTTTCATCCCTAGCCCCAACCTGGTGGAATGAGCTCCTGGAAGAGCTGAGGGCCCTGACAGGGTTTTCTCAGTTCCGCAGGGCCTAAAAAACGGAGCTCTTCCGCCAGGCGTATGGCTGAGGCTGGGACCAGGAACAACTGAGGCTCCTTCTCCAGCCAATGCTGTGCGATCCTGCGAACTCCTTCCCTGACTGACTGCGGATAGGGGAGGAAAGGGATTATGCCGCGTCTTGTGTTTTATATTATTAGGGGGGATGGGTTTTATTGGGGGATGTATTCTGTTTTATGTGACCTGCCACGAGTCCATGGAAAGTGGTCGGATATGAATTGAAATGATCAATCAATCAATGATTGTCTCATGCCCCCTCCCTCCCGGCAGCCATATTGTGATGACCCCCTGACAGCCATTTTGTGCTGTGCCCCTGCTTCTCTTTCTCAAGGAGTGTGGCAGGCTTAATAACATTTGATTAGGCCGCAGGCCTGTTCCAGCAAGGCTCTTTTTAACATTTGCTCTTAAACTATGTACCATTCCTAGCAACCAGCTTTACAGCAGAGCTGGTAAAAAACGATTGGGGGAAGTGGGAAGCCAGGGACGTTCTCCAAGCTATTCCCCCCCGAACTAGCTCAGGGGCACTCCCAGGCAATCTCCCCAGGCACTGAAAGACAACCCTTTCCATCCAGCTACAATTATGAATTAGTACAAGAGCTGTCTCTGTTAGGGCCTAATGGAGGAGGGGGAGGAAGGAGGCTTGCAAATGTCAGGCACAGGTCTGGAAATGCTGATTTGCACGGAGACCCTGCCACAGTCTCCGGTCTTCTAAGGACGAACGAGGAGAAAAGAGAGAAAGGGGAAACGTTCTCTCGTGATTGCATGGATTCATATATTAGGCCGTGTAACGTCTCTGCATTGTAGGATATCTGGACTCAAGTTTCTCAGTGAAATCTCTGAAGAAGTGTGCATGCACATGAAACCTTATGCATGAAAGCTTAAACTCAACATCGGCGGGGTGAACTGGAGTTCCCGCTGGCTGCAGGGTTGATGGCCCCACAGGCAGTCGGCCTGGTGCGCGGTGGGCGAGGTGGGAGGTGTGCTGGCCACTGGCCACTGCTTTGTTTGGCAGCTGAGGCATGGCAGGAGTGCCCTCCTTGGCAGCCAGGCAGGGTCTGGGCGTGAGGCTGTGAGAGTGCCTCACGACCGGCTTCTGGAGCCAGGGGCTCCAGTGGTCAGCCCAATCCGGTTGCACCCAACTTTGCCCATGTGGGTGGAAGTGCAGTCCGCACACCAGATGTGTGCTGGACAGCACGCCACACACGGGGGCCTTTCACAAATATTAAGGAGAACAATGGTAAGGATAAACAAACACACAAATAAACCTTGTTCTCTAGAAATAGTCCCCATGCAGGCTTGGTCTGACCACATGGTCGACTACCACATGGTCAGCTCTTCCTGCCACGAAATGCCGGGGGCTGGCTGAGGCTCTCTAATACTACTCTAATAGAGATGCCACCCCCCAGGTGGGTGCTGAGGACCTCCTGAAATTACAGCTGACCTCTGGACGACAGAGATCACTTTGGCAGGTGGACTCCTTGGCACAATACCTTGCTGAGGTCCCTGGTTGCCCTAGGCTTTACCGTAAAACTCCAGAAAAAACGGAGAGTAAAGAGTTAATGGAAACCTGATTAGGAGTGGAGGACAACTCCACTCCCTGAATTTGTTCTTCTTCCTTAGCTTTCAGGAACTTAGGCTAATTGGAGTTGGGTGGCCAAAGACAAATTCCCAAATCCCAGCCTCATGAGGAACCTTACCCCTTGTCACACTGACTGGAGGGTTTTAATTGATGTCGAGTAAACAGGAACGCAAAGCGTTCCCCCTGTCCTCCTTGCATCTTTCAGTTGAGGACAGGGGATGTTTCCGCCCCTCCTGAGGCAGCTGTGCTGTGGCTAGTGACTGTCTTGGGTCAGTGTTTGGAATTTTGCCAGAGATGAGCACGTTGTGTCCGACCCCTAGGCGGAATCTGCACGGAGCTTTTATTCCAATCCCAGCCCCTGCCATCTACACTGAATGTGATTTCCATTTTAATTTTAGCCAGTTTAAATTTTCCCTCTGCAACAAGCAGGATTGATCCAGAGTGACACTACCTTTTCCTTACAATATCCTGGAATACATATAACCCTTGATATTTGCAAATTTGGCATGAGTAAAGGTGCAGTTCTCTGCTTGTCCTGAACTTGCTGCTTCGAGCCTCCAACGCTGTAGAAAAGCCCTGATTGGCCAGGGCTCAGTTCAAAGGCTTCCTCATTCCCAGGTTGCAAGGCTTCCTTAAAGGGGAAGCCTAACCTCTCTCAGCAGAGGCTCCAGAAACCCACACTTCTCTCAGCAGAGATTTACCTCTTGGATTTATTCCCCCTCTTCTGCTGTCTACAATCCCCCCCCCCCCCCCCGTTCAAGAAAAGAAAGAGGCTCCTGCTGCACTTGGCTCCCCCCTTTCTGAGCTTCCCTAATCACCTGCAGAACACTTTTCTGTCTCAAGGGGGGGAAGAGGAAGACCCGAGTTCAAATTGATCCGAATTTAGCAGGATCCACAACTGAATAAACAAAGTAAGTACCGAATCAGCCCTAGTTCATGGTAACGAAGAAACTAGGGGAAAGGATGTGCACACAAAGATCACCCATTCTTAAGGCACAGAAAGAAAGTGAAGTGTGGAGGGAGGGGGAGAGAGACGGAGAGAAGGTGCACAGGTTTGATAGGGGGGAAAGTGGATTTTCCAGAAAAGAAAAGAAGAGAATCCTAGCCACTGTCACACAAAAAGAACCGCCTCCATTTTAAAAGCTTGCATTAAAACTGGCAACACCAATGTATCTGTAATTGGTTAATCGAGAACTCCGAATGCTCTTTCAAGGATACAAAGAGTTTTTGCCAGATCAATAGCTGCTGTTATGTTCTGCAAAGTGCCTCTCTTTTTTTCTTTTTCTTTTAAAAACATACCATTAAAACCCCAAAAACACCAGACCTCTTACTAGCTGATGTGAGGAATGCTGAGGAAAGGCCCAGAGAGTCACCGATGTTCAATTTCTCTCACTGCAAAGCTGTCTGCTTTGATTCTTGAGATCAGCGATAAAAATTATAGCCTATGGACATCCCGCCTCACCCAAAGGAATGTGGTAGAAACAGCAAAGATGAGCATCAAAAGTGCTTTTCTTCCACCACTACCCCCGTGCTCAGGCATGCACACCTGTGGCTCAACAATTGCATCTTCCATCCATGTGCACGTGATGGCAACAATCACTTTCAGGACATGCAGCCCAGTTCCCTTCAGCAGCAGAAGAGGGGTGGCGCAGGCATACCAGACCTTCCTGTCCAAGAGCAGAGAAGTTCCCATGCACAGCAATGTTCCCAAACGATCGGACAACAACAGGCAGTGGGGTATGCTGTGGGGTTGCGACTGCCTTCTTCTAGCCCTAAAGGATAGACAGGCTTAGCTGACAGAGCCCATGAGCATCTTTTGAACTCGTGTCCAGAGCCCTGGTGCTAGGACCCCAGGACTGCCCCCCAGGCACAAGGGAGAGTCTGCCCAGCCGTGCTTGTGTCCCTGAAATAGCACAATCGTGAGTTGCCATCTCTTTCCGGAAGAATCTTGGCTAACAAAGAGCAATCTAATTAACTGCCCAGGGGCCTGATCACTGATCTTTGCCTCACCCTGGAACACCCTCAAGCAAAGGAATCTTCAGACTCTGGCAGTTGGCAGATCCTCACAGGGCTATCCCATCATCTGGCATAATTATTTTCTTAATTTCTTCCCAGATTAAGTTTTCTATTCTAGGGCCCATTCCGCACCAGGATCAATGTGGCAAATTGATGACTGAAAGAAAAAAACACTATTTTAAATAGTGGAATTCGGCATAACGCATACCTGCCTTTGTAGTGGAATCCAGTAGCGTTTCAATCGTTTCCCACAGGTTTCCGGTCTCGGCAAAAATCGCTAGAAAGGAAGCGATTTTTTCCGTGCTTTGTCCCGCCCCTGGCCGTCAATCAAATGAGCAGCCTCGTGTGGAATGGCCCTAGCTGTTTCCCCATCCATGTTCACCAAGCCCATTTTAGCAAAGTGGCTTCACCACACCAGATTACTATTCAAGTATGAATGGAATTGCTTCAGCTGCCAAAGAAAACCCTTTTTTTAATTACTTCACTCTGGAGGTTTCCTTTTAACTCATTCAAGGTTTCTTTGTCACAGATCTGCTGACATCTTTAGCAAGTCTCCGTTTCTTTATTTCACACTGGTGGTTAATTCAAACACTCTGTTTTAGGGGCTAACCACCCAAACCTAGCTTTAGGACATCTAAACACCACACCAAACACAGTCTTGAGTGTGCTGTTCTTGGATCCACAACAGGGCACCAAGTTTGCATGCTGGTTCATCTGGACACTTCTCTCTTCACGGACTTCTCCACATCGAGGAAGGTGACTATTGAGTTTTTTCTGACCCAAAATATCTAACCTCTTTTGCAACATCTCAACTGTTTTCTTACTTTTTGTATGCTTGTTTAGTTTAAAAAGCATGAATGTGTGTTAGGGGCTTTCATTTTTTGGGTTAATATTAAAGTTTGCCTCTGCCTGGGATTTCTGGCTTGGGACCCCCCCCCCCCAAGAAAAAATACATAGGTGGAAGAATAACACTGGTTGCCCCCACACACTGCCTATTCAGCAAGTCTCATAGAATCACTAATTCCACTACCATATAATCAGGAGACAAGTCTATTTTAGGTCACACTGGAAACGCCAATGGTTCAAATGCTGCTGCCAGGAAGTATGTCTTTGCCCTGCCTCTGTGGAAGAGATCAGCTCCATTAAAGAGGGAGTTGCCTTCCAGTTCTGAAATGTATGTTTCATGTGTCCCTCTAGGTCTTGGCCTGGTGATGGAGGGATTTCCTGTGGTACAGAGGCATTTGTGGCCAAGGATCCTGTGAGACATTCCCAGGATGATAAGTGCATATTAACAAACATGTATCGAGTAACCATGACTACACGCATAGACAGCATCAAGAAGGTATGATAACTGAGAGCACGTGGACAACTGAGAGCAGACAACTGAGAGAGAGCTAATGGGGAGTGTTGCTGCTGACCAGGTGAGGCTATTGTGCTGCCTGGGTGAGGTGATTGCTGGGAGGATTAAAAAGGGCTGCTCCTCGCCAGAGGCGTGAGCCTTTGGCGTAGTCCAAAGGGCGAGAGACAAAGGCCTCTTGGCCTGCAGCTCTTAGCCTGGGGTTCTTGGCCAAGCAATTAGAATCAGTAGATTATATTTCCCTAGTATTTGCACTGCCTAGAAGTTACAATGGACCTCCAGGACACTCATCCCATCATCTGCAGTGAGTGTGACATGATTGCTTTCCTCCCAGAAGACAAGATGGACTACAGCTGCCCCAAGTGTAAGCTGGTAAGACTTTTGGAGGAAAAGATTAGGGGATTAGAAAACAGAATTATTACTCTGACCCAAAGTAAGATAGGGCAGGAGTACATAGACCAGAGCTGTGCAACTCGGAATAAAGAGGATACAACCAGTCCTGAAGAGGATAAGGGGATTGACTTCATTACGGAGCCTCTGCAGACAGTTCGGGAAAAGACTCAATGGCGTAGAGCGAGACAGTTCTCGGGGCCTTTGGAGCTCCAGAATAGATTTCAGGCCCTTGCAAAGGAGGTGCAAGGGTCAACGAGGGAAGAGGTCCCAAAACAAAGTCTTAAGACAAAGGGAAGAGGCCACGGGGACAGAAGGAAATGGAGTTGAGAAGAAGAAAAAAAGAGTACTGGTCATTGGAGACTCCCTGCTAAGAGGAATGGATCGCCATATGGCTGGGCCCGACCACCTAACCCGAGAGGTGTGTTGCTTGCCAGGGGCGAAAATTAAAGATGTTTCAGAACGGCTGCCCAAACTCCTCAAATCTACGGATCGCTACCCATTTGTGATGGTCCATGTGGGAACGAATGACATGTCCCTGAATACCATCGCTCCTATTAAAAAAGACTATCAAGATCTGGGGAGGAAGCTCAAGCAAATGGGGGCACAAGTGGTATTCTCTTCAATCTTGCCTGTCAAGGGAAGAGGAATGCGTCGGGAGAGGAAGGTAATGGAGGTGAATCAGTGGCTGCGTAGTTGGTGCCGGCAGGAGAGATTTGGTTTCTGGGACCATGGGATAGGCTTTCTTGAGGAAGGCCTACTAGCACCTGATGGACTGCATTTATCGAAACTGGGGAAGAATGTGTTTGGCAGGAACCTGGGGAGATTCATCAGGAGAGCTTTAAACCGAAGCCACTAGGGGAAGGAGACGATCAACATAGGGAGTGTAAGGAAGGAGACCAATCAGGGGCAGCCCAACCGGCAAGGCCAGCTCATAGGGAACCAAAAGTAAAAGGATTCAGATGCCTTTATACTAACGCTCGAAGCATGGGCAATAAGAAGGAAGAGTTAGGTGGATAGGGAATTGGTTAGAGAACTGCACTCAAAGAGTTGTTGTCAATGGTGTTTCATCAGACTGGAGGGAGGTGAGTAGCGGGATACCTCAGGGCTCAGTGCTCGGCCTGGTACTTTTTAACATATTTATTAATGATCTAGATGACGGGGTGGAAGTTTGCAGATGACACCAAATTGGGAGGACTGGCAAATACTCCGGAAGATAGAGACAGAGTTCAATGAGATCTGAACACAATGGAAAAATGGGCAAATGAGATGCAATTTAATAAAGATAAGTGTAAAGTTCTGCATCTGGGTCAGAAAAATGAAAAGCATGCCTACTGGATGGGGGATACGCTTCTAGGTAACACTGTGTGTGAACGAGACCTTGGGGTACTTGTGGATTGTAAACTAAACATGAGCAGGCAGTGTGATGCAGCGGTAAAAAAGGCAAATGCCATTTTTGGCTGTATCAACAGGGGCATCACACCAAAATCACAAGATATCATAGTCCCATTGTATACGGCACTGGTCAGACCACACCTGGAGTACTGTGTGCAGTTCTGGAGGCCTCACTTCAAGAAGGACGTAGATAAAATTGAAAGGGTACAGAGGAGAGCGACGAAGATGATCTGGGGCCAAGGGACCAAGCCCTATGAAGATAGGTTGAGGGACTTGGGAATGTTCAGCCTGGAGAAAAGGAGGTTGAGAGGGGACATGATAGCCCTCTTTAAGTATTTGAAAGGTTGTCACTTGGAGGAGGGCAGGATGCTGTTCCCGTTGGCTGCAGAGGAGAGGACACGCAGTAATGGGTTTAAACTTCAAGTACAACGATATAGGCTAGATATCAGGAAAAAATCTTTCACAGTCAGAGTAGTTCAGCAGTGGAATAGGCTGCCTAAGGAGGTGGTGAGTGCCCCCTCACTGGCAGTCTTCAAGCAAAGGTTGGATACACACTTTTCTTGGATGCTTTAGGATGCTTAGGGCTGATCCTGAGTTGAGCAGGGGGTTGGACTAGATGGCCTGCATAGCCCCTTCCAACTCTATGATTCTGATTCTATGATAAACATCTGGAGCAGAGGTCATCAGTGGCTATTAGCCACAAGGTATAGGTGGAACACATTGTCAGAGTAGTGATGCTCTGAATTCTTGGTGACAGTGGGAGGGCTTCTGGAGGTCTGGCCATGCTCCTGAGAGCACTTGGGTTTCGGCCACAACGTGACACAACGTTTTGGATTGGGTGGGCTATCAGCCTGATCCAACGTGGCTTCTCTTAAGTTATTTTGTCCCCCAACTGTGGAAGTTCCCTTACAATCAGGTGGGTGGGTGTCTCCATTACTCAGTCCAGCATCCGGCGATTCTTCTGACCCAGTTGTGGGCTCTTAAGATCTGGGCTGTAACAGGAAAGTTGGCTCTCTCTCCTAAATCTTTGTGTGTGTGGTGGTGGTAGGGGAAGTGTCACACAGTTAACTAGTCATAGCAGCTTGAGGACTGGTAAAAGAAAGGGCTTTCCCACACTGTGTGTGCTTGTGGAACTCATTGTCCCAAACTTATCTGACCTTTGTGTCTGCTATCTTTTGTGGTGTGAGGCCAAACTTTTCCTCAAGATTCTCAAGATTCTGCCTTTCCCCCAGGCTTCTTGATTAAGGCAGCTAAGTTGAAACTCCACATCCAGAGACACTGTACCTGTAAGAACCAAATTCTGTGCTCAAGAAGCAACTGAGGTAGACTGTGGCTTTCATATCCTGATGTTGGGTTTCTGCCTGGCCTCTGTTGTTGAAAAAGAGGGATGCCGGGGAACTTGGTCTGATACAGCAGAGCTCTTCTGGCCCAAGGAGGTGGGGAGCTCCCCCTCACTGGCCGTCTTGAAGCAATGGCTGGACAGATCCTTCTCCTGGATGCTTGAGGCTGATCCTGCACTGAGCAGGGGGTGGGACTAGATGGCCTCTGTGGACCCTTCCCACTCTAGGGTTCTAGGAGTCCAGTTCAGCAGTGGAAGGGGCTGCCTAAGGAGGTGGGGAGCTCCCCCTCACTGGCAGTCTTCAAGCAGCGGCTGGACAGATCCTTCTCCTGGATGCTGGATGCTGATCCTGCACTGAGCAGGGGGTGGGACTAGATGGCCTGCATGGCCCCTTCCCACTCTAGGATTCTAGGAGTCCAGTTCAGCAGTGGAAGGGGCTGCCTAAGGAGGTGGGGAGCTCCCCCTCACTCGCCGTCTTCAAGCAGCGGCTGGACAGATCCTTCTCCTGGATGCTGGATGCTGATCCTGCACTGAGCAGGGGGTGGGACTAGATGGCCTGCATGGTCCCTTCCCACTCTAGGATTCTAGGAGTCTAGTTCAGCAGTGGAAGGGGCTGCCTAAGGAGGTGGGGAGCTCCCCCTCACTGGCCGTCTTCAAGCAGCGGCTGGACAGATCCTTCTCCTGGATGCCTGAGGCTGATCCTGCACTGAGCAGGGGGTGGGACTAGATGGCCTCCATGGCCCCTTCCCACTCTAGGATTCTAGGAGTCCAGTTCAGCAGTGGAAGGGGCTGCCTAAGGAGGTGGGGAGCTCCCCCTCACTGGCCGTCTTCAAGCAGCGGCTGGACAGATCCTTCTCCTGGATGCTGGAGGCTGATCCTGCACTAAGCAGGGGGTGGGACTAGATGGCCTCTGTGGACCCTTCCCACTCTAGGATTCTTGCCTCTGCTTGCCATGCAGAAGGTCCCAGGTTCAGTCCCTGACATTTCCAGTTAAACCATCTGGCAGTAGGTGATGTGAGACCCTGGAGAGCTCCTGCCAGTCTGTTTAGCCTTTGATGGACCCTGGGTCTGATTCATTCTAAGGCAGCCTCCTCTGTCCATGCCACACAGAGGTGTTGAGCATGCAGCCACCTCTTCTTGTGCCCAAGGGAAACAGGGTAGCCATCGACTTGGTACAGAAAGCTCTTGACACAATGGCACAGCCCGAGTCCACCAAATGCTCAATTTACCATTGCTTTTGGATCTATAAAACTCCGGGAAATAGCTCTCCCTGGCTGTTTCTGCCACTCTTCCTATTGACCTCCACCCCAGCTCTTATTATCCTTCACGTTCTCCTCGGGGAGGGGGGGGTTGCAGGTCTCTGGTGTCACTGAATAGCACTCAAGCTGTACCAGCCCCCCGACAGTGGGTTGGCAGTTGTGGCCCCACCCCATGTTAACCTGCCACCCAGACACTGTCCTTTGGCTACGGCCATCTCTAGACGTGCCTGAACACTTTGACCTGTGGGAAAAAACAGATGTAAAATAGGCACTAAGCCTTTCTGCTTTCTCTGCATCTTCCGTTAGAGTTTGTCCATCCGCACCCAACAGTGGGCCTATTGCCTCCTTTACTTTACGTTTGCTCCTCACATAACTGAAAAATCTTTTCTTGTTACAATGGGCTTCCCTGGCCAATCTTAGCTCACTCTCAGCTTTGGCCTTTCTTCATGCAGCATGGCAGGCTATGTCTAGCTAGAAGGTGATGGTGGCATCACACGGATTTTATCCTCCTGGGCTTCCCCACAAGCTGCAGGGAAATGAGAACGTTGGCGGACTGTCGCCTGCTCCCGCCAAGCAATTTGGATCTAATGACTTCTCCAGTCCTGACTCCTGATGCTTTGATTTGCTGCCAGTCCAGAGTTAGGAGGCAGGTGATGTGTTTGCTATCAGAAGGATCCTTGCCCGAACACCCCAGGTCTTGCTGTTCTGCACTGCGAAAGGCTCTGATGGAGAAGCTGCTATACCCTTTAGCCTCCACTGCGATCAGATGGTTGCGTGCAGGAGGAGTTAGAAGAAGGATGCTCAAGCAGGGAACAGGGGAAATTGAGGGGGGGGGGAGACGCTATGGGCCTGATCCAGGGGACGAAGGCACTGCTCAGGGCCCCTGGAAGTACGGGGTCCATACCATGTGCTACATGAATAAATTGGCCCTGGTAGGATGGGAGGCTGGACTAGATGGACCACTGGTCTGATCCAGCAAAGCTCTTCTGAAGTTCTTACAAAAAGCTGTGGGGCCATGAAGGATGCTCTCACTGTGAAAGTTTTATCATCAACTATGTGGTGAACTGGCTGAAACAGGAATCCAGGAGATATGGCTTCAGACCCTCTCCTTTGCCATGAAGTGCGCAGGATAACCTGGTTCCAGAAATACTTTCTCAGTCTCACCTACCTTACAGGGTTGTTGTGATAACTAAATGGGACAGAAGAACCACCTAAACACCTTGGAGGAAAGACAGGCATGGTAGCTATACGGCCCAGAACAGAGGGATTCCCCCGGGTGTTGTGGTTAAGAGCAGTGGTTTCTAATCCAGGTTTGATTCCCTGCTCCCCCACATGCAGCCAGCTGAGTGACCTTGGGCCAGTCACAGCACTGATAAAGCTGTTCTGACCAAGCAGTGGTCTCTCTCACCCTCACCTCCCTCACAGGGTGTCTGTTGTGGGGAGAGGAAAGGGAAGGCGACTGGAAGCCGCTTTGAGACTCCTTCTGGTAGAGAAAAGCGGCATCTAAGAACCAACTCTTCTTCTTCTTCTTCTTCTTCTTCTTCTTCTTCTTCTTCTTCTTCTTCTTCTTCTTCTTCTTCTTCTTCTTCTTCTTCTTCTTCTTCAGTAATTTCAGGGCACTCTCTGCCTCGCCCACCTCACAGGGTGTCTGTGGTGGGGAGAGGAAGGGAAGGCAAATGTAAGCCTTTCCTTCTTTAAAATATTTATTAGCTGCCTTTCTAACACAGGAATTCTCTAGCTGGCTTACAGTGCAAGCAATAATAAATACACTAAAATGAGTATAAATCAGAAGAAGAAGAAGAAGAAGAGTTGGTTCTTATATGCCGCTTTTCCCTACCCGAAGGAGGCTCAAAGCGGCTTACAGTCGCCTTCCCATTCCTCCCCCCACAACAGACACCCTGTGGGGTGGGTGAGGCTGAGAGAGCCCTGATATCACTGCCCGGTCAGAACAGTTTTATCAGTGCCGTGGCGAGCCCAAGGTCACCCAGCTGGTTGCATGTGGGGGAGCGCAGAATCGAACCTGGCATGCCAGATTACAAGTCCGCACTCCTAACCACTACACCAAACTGGCTCTCTAGTAAAATCACTAATTAAAGCAGTAATTTAAAACTGCCAGCAGGCAGAAGAACTAATCAGATGCCATCGGGAATAAAAGTGTCTTCAGCTGCCCCTAAAGATTAAGAGGGAAAGGGCCAGACACAGCAACCTGGGAAGACAGTTCCCTATAACCGAGGGGCCGTCACCAAGAAGGGCCTCTCTTGTGGAGCCCCCACGCGAGCTTCCTCGGTTGATGGGACTCTCCTTGTGATCTCAGTTCCCACGCAGGGAAGCATGGGAGATGCCCCCTTCCCAAGGCATTTAGGGCTTTACCTTCAGCATCCATTCCAGAAGCGTGGTGTCGTGCCTCTTTGGTCCACTTTCTGCTTTTCCACAATGACCCAAGGCTTGTCTGTCACAGTCTCCCCCAGTCCCCAGGCTCTGTTGGGGGACATTTCCTGCGAAGACGCCGTTCTCACTGGAGAACAAAGATGTGTGGTGAGTGAACAGCATCCCTGAGACAAAAGGGCAGCGTTTGCTGGAAGTCCCTCTCTGCTTTGAGGACAAATTATCATTTGGGTCCGACATGGTGCTTGCAGGCTAGCGCCTCCACAAACATGATAATGAAGCGTCCTCATCAGAGACGGAGAGCAGCACCCCCCATGCGCGCTCACTTCCTTGGCCTTGGCTTGTGCTGTGAACATATGCTAATGTGTGGCCTTTTGCTCCCCCCCCCCCAAATCCTCTCCCTTTTATTTTGCAACTTCCCAGCTAGCAAAGGACTATTTCTGCCCCTCTCCATGCTGCTACACGGCTGATTGAATATCAAACATCTATTTATCTGACTACAGAGGGAAAGAGGCATTGATGCTGCGTGCAGTTTGGGGAGGGGGCTGGCCGATCGAGAACATTCTCTCCCCCTCCCTGCCAACCCACTGATCTCATCAGGACACAACTGGGGAGAAACAACGGGCTCTTAAATAAGGGCTGGCTTCCTTTGTCTGGGGAACCTTCTCTAAGTGCTTAAAAGCTTCCCAGTTGGGTCGTTAGAGAGATGAGCCGAGAAAGAAAGAAAGAAAAAGAACGGGCGGGCGTCTTTTGCACCAAAAACCCACAATCTTTCTCTCTCTCCCTTCCACTCTACATTTTTATCCTACCCTTCCTCCAAGGAATTTAGAGTGCCATATATGTTTTTCTATCCTTCTTTTGACTTCACAACAGCCTTGTGAGGTAGGTTAGGTTGAAGGGAGGAGTGACTTGCCTACAGTGGCCACAGTGGGAAATTCCTGGAGATTTGGGGATGAAACATGGAGAGGAAGAAGAAGAGTTGGTTCTTAGATGCCGCTTTGCTCTACCCAAAGGAGTCTCCAAGCGGCTTACATTCACCTTCCTTTTCCTCTCCCCACAACAGACACCCTGTGAGGGAGGGGAGGCTGAGGGAGCAACGATATTATTGAGGAAGAAGAAGAAGAAGAGTTGGTTCTTATATGCCGCTTTTCTCTACCCGAAAGAGTCTTAAAGTGGCTTACAGTCGCCTTCCCTTTCCTCTCCCCACAACAGACACCCTGTGAGGTGGGTGAGGCCGAGAGAGCCCTGAGATCCCTGCTTGGTCAGAACAGTTTTATCAGTGCTGTGGGGAGCCCAAAGTCTCCCACCTTTCTTGCATGTGGGGGAGCGCAAACTCGGCTCGCCAGATGAGAAGTTGGTGCTCCTAACCACGACACCAAGCTGGCTTTATGGGGAGGGGAAGCACCTTCCTGATTTTGAGTGCCACACTGTCCACCCTCCACAGCAGCCCTTTCCTCCATGGGAGCTGATGCCTGTAGGGTTGAGATCAGTTGTGACCCCAAGAGATCTCCAGACACCACCTGGAGTTGGCAGCCCTACGCTGGCCCTAAACTGCCCAGTGAGTATCGCAGCTGAGGGCCTGACTACGCAGCATATCAGTGTGGTCGCCAAACACCCTTTAGGAAGTGGGCGGGACCACATGGGGCTGCCCATGGAGGCTTCTAGATTACCACGGAAGCTGGGATTGGATGTGCAGATTTGTGACACAGAAGAAAAAAAAGGAATCACAAGGCAAGATAATGTAATAGTCCTCTCTGTATTATTAGTAAAAGTCCAAATAATGATAAAGAGTCAACCAAAACGGGATCCTAGGTCAATAACCCGCTTTCTGTGTATCTTCATCAGTGGTTGCTCTTCCAATGTAGTTATGTTATAGTAATATGTATCACATTGGCAAATGCTCATCACAGTCTGGGGATTGCAGAAAGTGCCCCAGATTTGTGACACAGCACAAAGATCCTCGCTGTTTGACAAAAGGCGAGCTGTGGCAGTTGTTTTGTGGTTGGCTCCGCCTCCTTCAGCAGCCATTTTGTTGTTGTGCCAGAAGTACCCACAGGCACTATAAGGGTCGGGACCTCTGCAAGATATTGTTCCTGGCTCTGCCTCAGGAACTGAGAAGTAGATCTGGGTTCCCAGGAAAGACGGATTCCCAGGCTCACCACTGGCTAACAGGGAAATGGCCGTGGGAAGCAAGAGGCCCGGGATGCTTGTGGCACTGGTTCATTCTTGCCCCACCGCCCTTCCTCCTCTCTCTGCCTGTGGACTGGAAGCTAAATATGAGAGGGCAAGCTGATGTGGCCGAAAAGATGTCTTGGGCTGGAGCAACACAGGGACCGTATAGAAACTGCAAAATGTCATAGTCTCGCTGTATACTGCGCTGGTCAGCTCTGGAGGCTTTGGAGGCCTCGCTTCAAAAAGGACGTGGACAAAATCGGGAGGGTGCAGATGAGAGCGACAAGGAGGATCCGGGGCCTCCTGGGGGCCAAGCCTTAGGAGGAAAGGCGGAGGGAACTGGGGATGCTCAGCCTGGAGAAGAGGAGGGTGTGAGAGGGGGCAGGAGGGCTCCCTTGAAGTATTTGACAGGCCGTCATTTGGAGGAAGGCAGGGAGCAGTTCCTGTTGGCAGTAGAGGACAGGACCCGCAGTACTAAGTTTAGGAAGGTACTGGCTAGAGATCAGGAAAAACATTTTCAGAGTCAGAGTAGTTTTCTTGGATGCTTTAGGATGCTTAGGGCTGATCCTGCGTTGAGCAGGGGGTTGGACTAGATGGCCTCTATGGCCCCTTCCCACTCTAGGATTCTGTGATTCTCTAGTTCAGCAGGAAGATCGGCCGCCACGGGAGGCGTTTTTCACTAGCAGCTGCACAGCTACTTAGAGTGGATGCTTTGGGCTGATCCTGCCTCAAGCAGAAGGTGGGACCAGGGCTGTCCGACCCATTTCAACTCTCTGATTCTATTATTTTCACTGACTTGTTTTTTCTCTTGAAAGTTTTTCTGGACTTGAAAAACAATCAGGCATCCGACTGGAGTAAAATGTATTTCAGTGGCACTTGATCATTTCTTGGGTGTTAGGAGAAAGTCAAAGCTGGAGATTAACTCCTGGCCCCAGCCTGGTGGGAAGAGCTCCTGGGAGAGCTGGGGGTCCTGACGGAGCTCTTTGAGTGCCACAGTGCCTGCAAAGCCGAGCTCTTTGGCTGAGGCCGGGCTTTTAGCCATGGGTTATGAGAACGGGTGTCCCCCCCCTCCTTGGTTTTCCTAGACTTGGTCCAGATGTTGGGCATTTGTTCCCTGGTTGTTCTATCACCAATTTTGGTTGGGCCCATACTGGTGACAGGGTCTTGGAAGGGTTGGGTAAAGTTATATTTTATATTGTTAACACCATGCTAATTGTTGATTGTTATTTTGTTTTGAGGATTATGGGGGTTGTATTTTATGATGTTTTTAGGATTGTGCTGTATTTTATGAGATGTATTGTGAGCCGCAGCAAGCCACTTTGCTGAGAGCGGCGGTATAAACATTGAATTATAAATAAATAAAAGATAAATAAAACTCCAATGCAGTTCTTAGGGTTGAAATTTGGGGGAGGAGTCTGGGGGAGGAAGGGAGGGAGGCCAGGACTTGGGGAGGGGATATCCTGTCTTAGGACCCACCCTGATAAGAGGACATTTCCTGCAAGCTGAACGAGCCTCACTTTTAGGATGGCCACCCCAACATTGATTAACAGAGGGAACCATTCCTGTCCACAATGACCGGACATCCCACATCAGTCACATTTCAACCCCCCCCTTTTTACGGATGCAGCAACAGAGCTGCTTTCTCTCCCCCCCCCCCCACGCACATATATTTTGTTATTTTCTACTCTATTGATTTTCAGTTGTAGGCAGAGAAAACAAGACAGCCCAGGATATAATCTTAACAGGCGGTCAGCGGAAAAATAATCACAGCAATTAGCAACAGGCTCAGACAGGGCAGTTATCCCATGCTTCTTGCGTCAGGAGGAGTCAATTACCTCCTGCCTACACCGCCGTGGCCGCCTCCCGCCCTCCCTTGTGGACCAGGAACAATTAGATTATCTCCTTACCAAGG
This sequence comes from Paroedura picta, assembly GCF_049243985.1. Taxonomy (NCBI): domain Eukaryota; kingdom Metazoa; phylum Chordata; class Lepidosauria; order Squamata; family Gekkonidae; genus Paroedura; species Paroedura picta. The sequence goes on from NC_135372.1 coordinate 1,134,539, forward strand.
AAGGCCACTCTCCGGCCGCCGCTTAGAGCTCAGATCGATATGCGAATTGCAGCCTACAAGTCAGCTTGCCAGCCTCCCAGCGGGGCCTGGAGATCACCCCAAATTACCACTGATCTCAGGGTTACCAAGCACCTCCTATGTAAAAAACAGAGTGTTTAGCCAAATTGCCAGAGAGTCCTGCAGCATCAGCGACTAGGGTTGCCAGGCCTCTGCTGAGGGATGGGGGACCCCTGCTCCGGGACCCATCCCCCAGGTGCCAATCAGCTGGCCACTGAGGGGTGTACAGGCAGGAAGGCTAGGGCTAGGCCTGCATTGCGGGCGAGATGGCGATGTCACGACATGCACCAGAAGTGACATCATCACGCTGCCATGGATGCAGGGGCACTCTGGTACTGGGGGAGGGAACTCTATGGTAAAAATGACTCTGACCAAGTTTTTGACCAAATGCCAGAATGTCCCCACGCTGTTGGCTATGTGATGACATCACTTCCAGGGGGCACTGGAAGTGACATCACTGCCTTGCCAGAGAAGCAGGTTGAGGCCTGATTTCCTTCCCCCACCCCTCTGCCAGGAGCCAGGGGTACCTGGTAACCCTATCAGTGGCACACTGATGTTACTTCGGGCGCATGCCAGATGTGACCCCACTGCACCTCCCTGCCCCAATTCCCTCCTGGCAACTGGCAGGGAAAGGAGGGACTTACTAGTGCTGGGGAGAAGCTCTGGCTGATGATGCAGCAGCCAGGTTGGACGTCCCCCCACTGGTAATCTGCCCCCTGGGGACCAGCAGCCATACAAGATTTTATGAGGGGAGGTGGAGAGAGTTGGGTAAGTTCAGCTTGGAGAAGAGGAGGGAAAGGGATAATATCATAGCTGTGTTTAATTGTGTAAAACAGCGGTCCCCAACCCCCGGTCTGGAGACCGGTCCCGGTCCCCAGATCAGTCAGTACCAGTCTGTGGCTCCTCCTCGTCCTCCTCCCCGGCTGCTGCCTCGGGGGCTGCCCTGCCACTCTGCCACCGGCTCACCTTTGGTGCTCTCCAGCGGCCGCCATGGCTGGGGCTCCCCCTAGGTGTGGCACTGCGCAGCTGCTACTAGCAGCGCCCCCCAGTGGGCGGCGGGAAGTCAGGGGCGCCAGCAGGGAAGCAAGTGGAGCAGGGGCTCAGGTGGCCGCGACATCCCTCGGCAAAAGTCTACCCCCCCCCCGGGCCTCAGTAAAATTGTCAAGCGTTGACCGGTCCCCGGTGATAAAAAGGTTGGGGACCACTGGTGTAAATGGTGGACATGTTTAAGAGGGGGCCAGCTTGTGTACCGCAGCTTTAGAGACAGGGAGTCAGGGGTTCAAATGGCGGGAAAGGAGGCTCCCCTTCAATATGAGGAAGATTTTCTGATGGGCTGTTTGTAGATGTATTGTGCTGCTCCAGGGGGAGGGGGTCTCCTTTGGTGGAAGTTTTTGGGAGGAGGCTGGATGAGCCCCTGTCAGGAGGAGGTGATTTTTCAGTCCCCCAGAAGTTAGGGGGATGGACTGGATGGCCTTCTGGGTCACTGGAGAATATGGCTGATTTGGGGGCATGGAGGACGCTTCCCTCCCAGCCCAGCCTTCCAGACCCAGTCGACAACCTAATTTTGCGGTCGGTTCTGCTTCTAGGCCTCCACAGCCCTTCCTGCCAACATCTGCCCGTTCCTCCTACCCTTAGTCTTTTGGTACTGTCCATAGAGTTTGCATGGCAAAGATGCTCGAGTGGTTTGCCATTTCCTTCTCCAGTGGAGAAATCCCTTGAACTGCAAGGCGAACAAACCGGCCAGTCCTAGAGGAGATCAGCCCTGCCTGCTCCTTAGAAGGCCAGATCCTGAAGATGAAACTCAAATACTTTGGCCACCTCATGAGAAGGAAGGACTCCCTGGAGAAGAGCCTAATGCTGGGAGCGATCGAGGGCAAAAGAAGAAGGGGACCACAGAGAATGAGGTGGCTGGATGGAGTCACTGAAGCAGTAGGTGCAAACATAAATGGACTCCGGGGAATGGTAGAGGACAGGAAGGCCTGGAGGATCATTGTCCATGGGGTCGCGATGGGTCGGACACGACTTCGCAGCTAACAACAACACCTACCCTTAGCACACACGCATGCACACGTGCGCGCGCACACACACACACACACACACACACACCCCTGGGCAAGTTGACCGTGGCATCCAGACACAACTGTTAAGTTATCTGTACTGTTCCATGCTAGAGGACAGGAAGGCCTGGGGGATCATTGTCCATGGGGTCGCAATGGGTCAGACACAACTTCACCCCCAACAACAACTGTTCCCTGTTCGCTAAATTCTATTAAAACCACCTTGAGCCTCATATTAATTAAATTATTAAATGAATGAACAAACGAACGAACCAGAACCAGAACCAGGCAACATTTGTTTTTAAATTTCAGCTTTGTCCATCTCTCTACCTAGTTTGTATCCTCTCCTTCTTCAAAGGCACTCAGGCAGGCATCCCCTGTTCCTGTTGTCCACAATCCAGTGTGGTAGATTAGGTAAAAAAACATGATAGGCTCAAGGACACTTCACTCACCCACTCACTGCCCCTCCCAGCATGGCTAGCTGGGGTAGTTCATAGTAAGTCAATAAAAACAATTAATATTATTATTATTATTATTATTATTATTATTATTATTATTATTATTATTATTATTATTATTATTATTTCGATTTATTTCCCACCACTCCCAAATGGCTCGTGGTGGGTTACAGTGTCTTAAAACCCCATTAAACTCCCATTAAAAGACTTAAAAATATCACAGCATGGCAGCACAATAATAAAATCCCCTTCCTACCCCCCCCTTCCTAAAAAAAGGGGTGAGTGGAGGAGAAGGAGGTCAACGGTGCTCAAGAAGAAGCCCGGGGGAGAGCAGTCGATGTACCCCAGCAGCCCCAGCCTCAACCATAGACCTGGCGGAAGAGCTCCGTCTTGCAGGCCCTGCTGAACGTTGAAAGGTCCCGCAGGGCCCACAGCTCTCCCGGGAGCTCATTCCACCAGGTGGGGGCCAGGACAGAAAAGGCCCTGGCCCTGGTCGAGGCCAGGCGTGCTTCCCTAGGGCCAGGAACGACCAGAAGATTCTCACTCGCAGAGCACAGAGCACTGCGGGGGGCATAGGGCGAAAGGCGGTCCCTCAGGTATGTGGGTCCCAACTCGCGTAAAGCCTTAAAGGTTAGAACCAGAACCTTGAACCGGATCCGGGCAGCAATTGGTAACCAGTGCAGCTGCCTCAGCACAGGCTGGATGTGGGCCCTCCAAGGTGTGCCGGTGAGGACCCTCGCAGCTGCATTTTGCACTAGCTGAAGTTTCCGGATCAGGGACAAGGGAAGGCCCACGTAGAGCGAGTTACAGAAATCTATTCTGGAGGTGACCGTTGCATGGATCACAGTAGCCAGGTGTTCGGGGGACAGGTAGGGCGCTAGTAGCCGAGCTTGTCAAAGATGGAAAAACGCCTGGCCGGCTACTTTCCTGACCTGCGCCTCCATAGTCAGGGAGGCATCAATGGTCACTGTCAGGATTGTAGAATCTCTGTCATAAATTAGCCTGAGTTCCTCCATGTCAGTTATATTGCTTTATTGGACCTGGCGCCTGCTTGCTCCAGGCCTTGTAGTTTTTCTAGCTATAAAAATGAATAGTGATGTTATGCTAACCTTATCTTGTTGTGGGCTCACGGGGTTGTTGTCACCTCCTCAAGGTTGTGTGAACGAAATCCTGTTTATGTTACACATATGTCTTTTCTCTTCCGCCCCCTCCCTTGGGAACTGTCAAGTTTTGGGCGGGAGAAATGTATTGATAAGCTGGGGCAAATCTGGCCTCTGGTCAGATTTGACTTCTCAGTCTCTTGCGTATAGTACTAATCAATAAAACTCTTTATTATTAAGAAGTTTGTTGTGAGTTTCCTGTACGTTTGACAGTCACACCCAAGTTTCTGGCCTGGGACGCGATGGTAAGATGCGCCCCTGCCAGGGTGGGTAAACGTGCTTCCTGTTCCCACCCCCTTCCCCCCAGCCACAGGACCTCCGTCTTGGAGAGGTTGAGTTTCAGGCTACTCTGCTCAAACCATTCTGTCACCGCTTCCAAACATCTGGCAAATGGTTCCAGGGGAGAGTCCAGGTGGCCGTCAATGAGGAGATAGAGCTGGGTGTCATCAGCGTACTGATGGCAACCCAACCCAAAACTCCGTACCAGCTGGGCCAGAAGGCACATAAAGATGTTGAATAGTGTGGGGCAGTGGTCCCCAACCTTTCCGAGGCTGGGGACCGGCAGGGCATCGGGCCGCGCCCCCGCGGACCGCACCCGTGCGGGCCACGCCCACGGATCGGGCCGCACCCGCGGGCCGCTCCCACGCCGCGCCCGCGGGCCGCGCCCACGGATCGGGCCGCACCCGAGCCGCGCCCGCGAGCCGCGCCCGGGCCGCGCCCACGGATCGGGCCGCGCCCGCGGATCGGGCCGAGCGGGCGTGGCCCGCACAGGCGCGGCCCGGCCCTGATTCCCTCTCCCCGTCTCCCGCAGTAAGAAGCTTCCCGGGCCGCAAGCTTGCGGCCTGGGAAGTTTTTTACTGCGGGGGCGGGGCGGGGAGAGGGAGCCGCGGCCCGGTGCCATGGCCTTTGCGGCCCGGCACCGGGCCGCGGCCCGCAGGTTGGGGACCACTGGTGTGGGGGACCCCACAAGGGAGTTCATAAGGGCGTGAGAGCTCATCCCCCACTGCAACCCTCTGGGTCCAGTTCTGGAGGAAGGAGCATATCCAGCGCAAGGCTGTACCCCGTATCCCCGTACCAGCGAGGCGGTGGACCAATATCTCATGGTCCATGATGTCAAAAGCAGCCGACAGATTCAGAAGGACCAGCACGGCTGACCCGCCTCTATCCAGCTGGCGACGGAGATCATCCAGCAGGGCGACCAACCGTGGCCAGGGCGGAAGCCAGACTGATATGGATCGAGTGCCAAAGTTTCATCCAAGAAAGCTAGGAGCTGGTCCGCCGCGACACCGGGCGGTAGTTGGCAGGGTCTTGCGGGTCGGTTTTTTCAGGAGAGGGCGAACCTCCGCTTCCTTCAGCCGCTCGGGGAATTCCCCGGAACTCAGGGAAAGGTTGATAATATTCCTGAGTTGGCCTCCTATCCCCTCTCCGCTCCCCTTGAGAAGCCAAGAGGGGCAGGGATCAAGGGGGCAGGTGGTCGCCCTGACCGACCCCAGCAACTTGTCCACTTGTCTTAATCCATAAGACATGAGAAGTAACATCTTTAAACATCCCGCAGTGCCGCGGGCGCCGCAGACTAAATAAAATAGTAAGACCTGGTGGGGAGGAGTTAGGGCGGGACCCGTCCGGGATAAAAACTTTTGGAGGGGTCCAATCAGGAGCCACTCGAGGGCCAAGTGGCCAATTGGGAGGCGCGCGTAGGGCCACCCAGATGCTTCGCTGCCGGGAAAGGAGCAGGGCTGCCGCATCAAGGGCTGCTGCTCCTTTCCCGCCGCCGGAGTATCTCCCTTCCCTCCCGACAGCCTGCCTGCCAAAGGAGCTGCGCTGCCACCTCCCGCCTCGACCGGACGAACGACCTTGCCAATGACGCCCAGGGGACCTGCACGGGCCTCCCCCTACAGCCGTCCTCCACACACCGCCATTCCCACTCGACCCGCCACAACCGACCACACCCGCCTGCCGCGAGCCGTCAGCACGCCCCATCGCCAACCACAAGACCACGCCCCAGACTCTACACCAGACCCACTCCCACCCTCAACCACCCGCACCCCCAGTCTGGACCCCCCCCCCCACCCATCCACATGCCTCGCCGACACGTGGGACCCACCTCCCTTCGGACCGCCCGCCCGCCCCCTTGACCGCACTCACCCGCGTGGCCCGCACGGCCGAAGCCTCTTAGTCAGACTGAAACACGCAGGCGCGGAGCCCCGTGCATGCGTCCTTCCTGCCCACCAAGCCTGGCCCCCTACCCCGCCCCGCTGACATGCCAGCCATGCGGCGAATACGGCGCATGCCTCCTGCCGTCCCTCTCGCCCCGTCGCCACCAACACCCCCTCTCGCCGCAAGACGCTTCAAGCCGCGCCGAGGGAACAGGACCCCGCCGGAGCCAGCGAGCCCCGTCCCTGCTTCCACTGTGCGGTAGGCGCTGCCACGAGCCCCCGGAACCTACCCACGGCCCCAAGCCCACCCTCCTCTCCACCCGCACCCATCCCACCCCCTACAGCCGCCCCAACACCCACAGTCACACATCTAGCACCCGCTGTATTTGAAGGACAGCGGGCTTAATTTCTAGTTCCATAATATAACATTAAAGGTAAAGGTAAAGGTATCCCCTGTGCAAGCACCGAGTCATGTCTGACCCTTGGGGTGACGCCCTCTAGCGTTTTCATGGCAGACTCAATACGGGATGGTTTTCCAGTGATTTCCCTAGTCGTTACCATTTACCCCCCAGCAAGCTGGGTACTCATTTTACTGACCTCGGAAGGATGGAAGGCTGAGTCAATCTTGAGCCGGCTGCTGGGATCGAACTCCCAGCCTCATGGGCAAAGCTTTCAGACGGCTGCCTTACCACTCTGCGCCACAAGAGGCTCTTAATATAACATTAAAACCTATCAATACAAAGCAAAACAACCAATTAATAATAAGAGCAACTGATGGCATGCTGTATTCTTGGAGGTTCATTCCAGAGGGTGGGTTGCACTGGGGGGGGGCATATCCTTGTGGAGGGGAGCCCAATTATGTTCTAGACTAGTAAATAAGCCCGCTGCAGGCTTAATGCAGCGGGCGCTCGCGGGGCTGGGGTGTCTTGCGGGTGGCTGTAGCCGTCGGCGGTGAGGCAATCAGTGGCAGGGCCGGGGGGGTCGGCGGAAGCGTGGCCGGAGGGTTTGAGGCTGGGCGGGCCATAGGCACGCGGGGCAGAGGCCGGCGGCGCAGCGGCGGGTGGCGTCACGTCGCAGTGGCGGGCGCGGTGGCCGGCTGCAGGCATGTCGGAGGCAGCGGCAGCGGTAGCTGGCCGTAGCAGGGTGTGTCATGAGGGAGCGGCCGGCCAGGTGAAGTGGCGGTGAGGAAACGGCAGTGGCCGGCCGGCTGGCCGGCCAGAAGCAAGGTGGAAGGGGGGTGGATCGGGAGGTGCTTTGCGCCTCCCGATTAGGCAGTCCGGCGGCAAGGGACCAATTGGTCCCTTGCTGCCGGACTGACACTTGGAGGGCCCAATCAGCAGGCGCTTTGCACTTTGCGCCTGCCGATTGGGCCCTCCAATTGTCAGTCCGGGGGAAGGGGCCTATGGGCTCCCTTCCTCATCACAGACAGGGCCCGCCTTGGGGGCCCTTACCGAATTATTTAATCCGCTCCGCTAGGAGCGGGTTAAAGATAGTATTAGTGCAGGAATTCATCGGCCTCAACCAAATGCCTGGGGGAAGAGCTCCATTTTGCAAGCCCTCAAGTGCTAAAGGTTTGGACGTGCAGTTAATACAGGTGAGGGAACTTCAGGATTTGGCTCCCTGGGACTCACCTCACCGTACTGAAGAACCTGAGGGGGCTCTCGCTGCACCAGACGGCAGCCCCTGTGGGAGTGGCAAGCTGCCAGCAAGGAAAGTCAGTTGGAAATACCCATGCAGGCCTTCTAGCCCAACCCCCCTGCTCAGTGCAGGACCAGCCTCCAGCCTCCAGAATAAGAATCATAGCATCATAGACTCAGAAGGGGCCATGAGGGCCATCTAGCCCAACCCCCCTGCTCAGTGCAGGATCAGCCTCTAGCATCCAGAATAAGAATCATAGCATCATAGACTCAGAAGGGGCCATGGGGGCCATCTAGCCCAACCCCCCTGCTCAGTGCAGGACCAGCCTCCAGCCTCCAGAATAAGAATCATAGCATCATAGACTCAGAAGGGGCCATGAGGGCCATCTAGCCCAACCCCCCTGCTCAGTGCAGGACCAGCCTCCAGCCTCCAGAATAAGAATCATAGCCTCAGAAGGGCCCATGAGGGCCATCTAGCCCAACCCCCCTGCTCAGTGCAGGACCAGCCTCCAGCCTCCAGAATAAGAATCATAGCATCATAGACTCAGAAGGGCCCATAAGGGCCATCCAGTCCCACCCCCTGCTCAGTGCAGGACCAGCTTCCAGCATCCAGGAGAAGGATCAGTCCAGCCGCTGCTTGAAGACGGCCAGTGAGGGGGAGCTCCCCACCTCCTTAGGCAGCCCCTTTCACTGCTGAACTAGACTCCTAGAATCCTAGAGTGGGAAGGGGCCATGCAGGCCATCTAGTCCCACCCCCTGCTCAGTGCAGGATCAGCCTCAAGCATCCAGGAGAAGGATCTGTCCAGCCACTGCTTGGAGACGGCCAGTGAGGGGGAGCTCCCCACCTCCTGAGGCTGCCCATTCCCCTGCTGAACTAGACTCCTAGAATCCTAGAGTGGGAAGGGGCCATGCAGGCCATCCAGTCCCACCCCCTGCTCAGTGCAGGATCAGCCTCCAGCATCCAGGAGAAGGATCTGTCCAGCCGCTGCTTGGAGACGGCCAGTGAGGGGGAGCTCCCGACCTCCTTAGGCAGTCCCTTCCCCTGCTGAACTAGACTCCTAGAATCCTAGAGTGGGAAGGGGCCATGCAGGCCATCTAGTCCCACCCTCTGCTCAGTGCAGGATCAGCCTCCAGCATCCAGGAGAAGGATCTGTCCAGCCACTGCTTGGAGACGGCCAGTGAGGGGGAGCTCCCCACCTCCTTAGGCAGCCCATTCCACTGCTGAACTACGGACTCCTGTCACTTTCGAAGTGAGGCCTCCAGAGCTGCACACAGCCCTCCGGGTGAGGTCTGACCAATGGGGTTTATAGTGGGACTGGGACATCTTGTGATTTCGATGTGATGCTTCTGTTGGTACAGCCCAATGTCTGCACATGTCGTCTTTACCACCACATCACACTGTCTGCTCATGTTGAACTTACATTGCCCAAGCACTCCATGATCTCATTCATACCCACTGCTTCCCAGCAGTATCTCTCCCATCCAGGACACATGCTAAATTTTTGTGACGCAGACGCAGAACTCTGCACTTCTTATTGAATTGCATCTTGTTTTCATCTGCTCACTTTCCCAGCATGTTTAGATTTCGTTGAATTCTATCTCTGTCTTCGGCATCTCCAAACCTCCTGAAGCTTGCTGGTATCCAGATAGCCCGTTCCTCCCTAGGGCCAGCCTCCTAAAACTGACCAGCTCAGCTAGGGTAGGCAACCAACAGCATCCGTCTGACCCCACCTGGAGTCCTCTCTGCAGTGCTGGAGGCCTCACGTCCAAAAGGACGTGGACAAAATGGAGAGGGGGCAGAGGAGAGTGACAAGGGTGGAGCGAGAGGGCTGTGAGTGTCCTGCCTAGAGCAGGGGGTTGGACTAGATGACCCAGGAGGTCCCTTCCAACTCTATGGTTCTCAGGATAATCCAGGACCTGGGGACCAAGCCCTAGGCAGAAAGGCTGAAGAGGCGATTGAGAGGGGACAGGATTGCTGTCCTTCAGTATCTGAAAGGTGGTCACTTGGAGGAGGGGGGCAGGAGCGGCTCCTGTGGGCAGCAGAGGAGAGGGCCCGCAGTCACGGGCTGAGACCACATGGAGAATGGTACTAGCCAGAGACCCGGAAGGTGCCACCTCAAAGGATGTTCATTGGAAGTAGGGGGGGGTGTTTTGGCTGCCCAGGTGGCCGTTTATGCCCGATGCAGCCAGCACCAGGGAGCACCACGACGCTGGCTGCTTCGGACATGAACAACGCTTTGGCGGCCTAATGGGAAGCTTTTAGGAGGAGACTGGATGCGCACCTGTCAGGAGGGGGTGATTTTTAAGTCCCCCATGAAGGTGGGGACCTTGATGGTCTCTGCCAGCCTTGTGGGACTGTGGTTCACCCCACCTAGTTACTTGGTCCTCCACGGGTCACGGACAAGAGCGGGGAGGGGGAAGGGATACTTCTCACCCGGAGCTTCCCGGAGTTCTCCAGCCTCCACCGAGCTTCCGTCCACCAAATAGCTGTCCGAGTCAGGTTTGCTTTGGACGGCATCAAGCAGCAGAGTTCATTGGCTGCTTCTCCTCCCGCCGGCCTGCTTCTCACCTTTCTTATCCTCCGTGAAGTTTCGCCGGAAAAAACAGAAACGGCCCAGGCTGGAGATGCCTCCCCCTGTGACAGACGAGGCTCTTGGAGATTTTCCCACTCTGCTTTATTAAAGACAGGTGGGATTGTGCCTCCAGACTGGGGTCCTGCCTCCACAGGAAGGCAACCCAACCGGCTGCTGGGGGGAGGGGTGGGGGGAGAAACAGCTTCCCCCAATCCTTCTGCATAGAGCGGGGGGGGGGGGGGGGAACACAACTCGAAGAGTTTTTCTTTGGGTTTATGTAAAGATTACAGGCATGAAAAGTACAGGGCTATGGAAATTGTGCTTGGGAACTGGAGAGGACCAGGTTGTAGCAGCCAGGGTTACCCACCTCGAGACGGGACCTGGAATGCTCTTGGAAGGACAACTCCTTTCCAGGGAGTTTAGCTCCTTTCTCTGGTGGGAATGGCTGCTTTGGTATATATACTCTCTGGTGTACTCTCTCACAGGATCTTCCAGGGAAACAGAAACCCAAGAGCAGTGGTGGCGAGCCTGGGGCCCCATACCAGAGGCGGCACTCAGAGCCCTTTCTGTGGGCACGTGGGTTGTCGCCCCAGTCTGCTGAGACAGCCTGCATGAGGTCTGTCTTCCTGGCACCCGGAGGATGGGGAGGACTCTTCCCATGAGTTCCCTGGCCCAGGAAGCAATCGGCTGGCTTGGATCGCTCAGCTGTGCTGCCGTCTGCAAGGGATGGCGGGAATGGGAAGGCTGCACCTACCGGAGCCCACGAAGAGCAAAGGTGGACCAGACCCTGTCAGAGATGCCACAGACCATCTGCCCGGTCCAAGCCCCCACCTCCTCAGGCAGCCCCTTCCCCTGCTGAACTAGACTCCTAGAATCCTAGAGGGGGAAGGGGCCATGCAGGCCATCTAGTCCCACCCCCTGCTCAGTGCAGGATCAGCCTCCAGCATCCAGGAGAAGGATCTGTCCAGCCGCTGCTTGAAGACGGCCAGTGAGGGGGAGCTCCCCAACTCCTTAGGCAGCCCCTTCCCCTGCTGAACTAGACTCCTAGAATCCTAGAGGGGGAAGGGGCCATGCAGGCCATCTAGTCCCACGCCCTGCTCAGTGCAGGATCAGCCTCAGGCATCCAGGAGAAGGATCTGTCCAGCCGCTGCTTGAAGAAGGCCAGTGAGGGGGAGCTCCCCACCTCCTCAGGCAGCCCCTTCCCCTGCTGAACTAGACTCCTAGAATCCCAGAGTGGGAAGGGGCCATGCAGGCCATCTAGTCCCACCCCCTGCTCAGTGCAGGATCAGCCTCAGGCATCCAGGAGAAGGATCTGTCCAGCCGCTGCTTGAAGAAGGCCAGTGAGGGGGAGCTCCCCACCTCCTCAGGCAGCCCCTTCCCCTGCTGAACTAGACTCCTAGAATCCTAGAGGGGGAAGGGGCCATGCAGGCCATCTAGTCCCACCCCCTGCTCAGTGCAGGATCAGCCTCAGGCATCCAGGAGAAGGATCTGTCCAGCCGCTGCTTGAAGAAGGCCAGTGAGGGGGAGCTCCCCACCTCCTCAGGCAGCCCCTTCCCCTGCTGAACTAGACTCCTAGAATCCCAGAGTGGGAAGGGGCCATGCAGGCCATCTAGTCCCACCCCCTGCTCAGTGCAGGATCAGCCTCAAGCATCCAGGAGAAGGATCTGTCCAGCCGCTGCTTGAAGAAGGCCAGTGAGGGGGAGCTCCCCACCTCCTGAGGCTGCCCATCCCACTGCTGAACTAGACTCCTAGAATCCCAGAGTGGGAAGGGGCCATGCAGGCCATCTAGTCCCACCCCCTGCTCAGTGCAGGATCAGCCTCAAGCATCCAGGAGAAGGACCTGTCCAGCCGCTGCTTGAAGACGGCCAGTGAGGGGGAGCTCCCCACCTCCTGAGGCAGCCCCTTCCACTGCTGAACTAGACTCCTAGAATCCCAGAGTGGGAAGGGGCCATGCAGGCCATCTAGTCCCACCCCCTGCTCAGTGCAGGATCAGCCTCAAGCATCCAGGAGAAGGATCTGTCCAGCCGCTGCTTGAAGAAGGCCAGTGAGGGGGAGCTCCCCACCTCCTGAGGCTGCCCATCCCACTGCTGAACTAGACTCCTAGAATCCCAGAGTGGGAAGGGGCCATGCAGGCCATCTAGTCCCACCCCCTGCTCAGTGCAGGATCAGCCTCAAGCATCCAGGAGAAGGACCTGTCCAGCCGCTGCTTGAAGACGGCCAGTGAGGGGGAGCTCCCCACCTCCTCAGGCAGCCCATTCCCCTGCTGAACTACTCAGACTGTGAAAAGGTTTTCTCTGCTATTTAGCCGGCACCGTACTCTACTCGTACTTTCAACCCATGATGGCAGGTCCTGTCCTCTGCTGCTTACAGGAACCTTCCCCTGCCCTCCTCTTAAGTGACAACCTTTCAAATACTTCAAGAGAGCCCTCCTGCCCCCTCTCCACCTCCTCTCCTCCAGGCTGAACATTCCCCGTTCCCTCCGCCTTCCCTCCTAAGGCTTGGTCCTCAGGAGGCCCCGGATCCTCCTTGTCGCTCTCCTCTGCCCGCTCTCCATTTTGTCCACGTCCTTTTTGAAGTGAGGCCCCCAGAGCTGCACACAGCCCATCCCTTCTCCCCTCTTTTCACAGGAACCTGGCCAAATAATTCTTCGCCGAGGGAAGCTGCTCATGTTCCTTCCAATCCGGATCATCCCTCCGGTGAGACAATAGCTCCTTTCACGTTCGAACGCCGGCCATATCCGAGGCCTGCTTTGTGCCGCTCCGTCATCTCCTGACTCTTGAGATGGGCTAAACTCTCCCTCCGCTGTTCAGAAAGGATTTAATCTTGGCTTTCTTTGGCAGCTAATCCCCAAATTTTAATCATCATCATCACCATAAAGGGGAGGATGGGGGAAAGATTTACGTGCGAAGGAGTCAAGAGTTGGGGAGAGGGCACCAATTTGCCAGGTGTCAGCTTCATAGGAGCTTCTTAGTCCATACTAATGGCACAGTTAAGGAGGGAGGATCCGGGCAGAAGTAATTTCAAGTCCTTGGTGTTTCTACGCTCTTGTTTTCTAATTCTTTCCACATCACAATGACATGTGTTGGTGTGTTTGTGTGTGTGTGAGTGTGGAGGCCCTGGGATATCTCAGAGCTGGACGAACGGGCACTTGACTTGGGTGTGTCTCACGCAGGAGACCCAGCATGGCCTGGCTTGCCATGGGGCCCCTAGAACACTGTGCAGGGCCCATGATAGACCTGTCCTCCAACAGCTGCACTGGCTGTCGGTTGAATTTCGGATCAAGTTCAAGTTATCCGTTTTGACCCTTAAGGGCCTGAGCACGTGAGGGGCCGCCTCTCCCGAAATGCCCCCAGAAGAACGCTGAGCTCCTCAGATGCTATTATGGTCTCTGGCCCCAAAGAACTGCCCCCACCCTTGACTCCCAAAGCTCCACAGCGCCTGTAAAATGGCCCTATGCCACCAGGTTGGGCGCTTTGGCTACTGAAGCTGCCATTCCAGCCCGAAGCAGCCAGCGCTGCGGGGCGGGTGGTGGGTGGAGGGGCGCCGGTGTCCGTGTACCGAATGGCGCAGCAGCACCGGCACCACCCCTCCCCCCGCAGATTAAGCAATCCTTCTAGTTATTTTTCAGTATTACATTGCATAATATTTTGTTTTCATTCAACAATAGTTCTTCAAAAAGTGTGTTCCTTGTTCAGAGGCTTGGTGAGGGCAGTGGGCCAGGCAGAGTGACCCTTTTGCTGCTTTCTGTTCCCTTCCTACAGCCGCTTGACATGGCACAGCAGAGGATGCTGCCGAAGGGGAAATGGAAAGAACATAGTCAGCAGTCCTGGTGTTTTGTGTGTGTGTTTTTGTGTTTGTTTTTGTTTTTGAACAAGCATTTCTGTCACAGGAACAGCCAATTGGAGCCTTTGGGGATAACCTGGTGGTGGCAGCATCCTTCCAGAGGCCACCAGAGGCCTTCTGGGATGGGCTGTAGGGATCTGTTAGGTGTGCTCAGTGTCACAACAATGAATTATGTGTCACGGGACTACAGAACTTAGGCAGGCCAGAAATGGCTTTTTCAATAAAAGGTCCCTGTGTGAAAATGCCAGGGTCCCATATGTTTATTGCAAGCAGATTGTCCACACCAAGTGAGGGTTGCCAGCCTGCCAGTCTGGAGAGCTCCCAGAACTGCACCAGTTCTCTTGGCTACAGAGATTAGTTCCCCTGGGTCAAACGTCCGCTTCAGAGGAGGACCCCCGTATTTACGGGACCGCCTTTCCCGCTCTACGTCCCAAAGAGCACGAAGACCCAGTGAGCAACAGCCGCTCAGGAATAGAAGTGGAACTGGCCTCATGCAGACCTGGTGAGAGGCTGGCTCTGAGGGCAGCAGGGCCCAGGTCCTTGAACCAGTCCGGAGGGCTTGCAAGACGGAGCCGTTCCACCAGGCCTGTAGTAGATGCCAGGAAGTTAACACCAAGACAACACTGGCCTCTGGACCAACAGAAATTGGGCTCCCTCCATATGGTTAAGAAGGCAGCCCACAAATATAATCCAACATAATTTAATTGACATTATTTAATTTAGACGTTTAGATACTGTTTATCAGTGTAAAGCTAATTATATGATTCCTACTGTTACTCACCCTGAGCCAACCAGGAGCGGTGGGCAATAAAGGTAAGTTGTTGTTGTTGTGCCCCAAAGGTCCTTTCCCCCTCCAAACTCCACCCTACCTGGGTTCCACCTCCAAAATCTCCAGAACTGGAGACGGCAGCCTGACTGAGAGGCTTTTCCTTGACCACAAGCTCCATCGTTGGAGTCACCAAAACCTCCCCAACTTCTGGCCAGTTCAAATTTCATCCCTGCTGGTTCCACTCCCTGACTGAATATTGGAGACATCTCTTGGAGACATCTCCCCCGTCGCATTTCTCCTGCAGCCCTTGGAGAGTGGACAGAGGCGTGGTCTCCACCTGAGCACCAGATTGCTTTTGTTTTGGCCTAATTATTGCTTCAACAATGTTGCTTGCCCGTCCTGAGCTGTACTGCAAAGGTAGGCTAGAAAAATAAAGCTGGGAACCACAGAATACAAACATGAACCATCAATGAAATAACTACATATTTAATTTGTCAGGGAAATGTTGATGTAAAGGAAGAGAAAGTTGCAGGCCCCCTTTGCATCAGGGAGAAACCAGGACTGGGGGATCAAAACTAGACCGACGAAAAATCCCAACCCCGCCATGGGCCCATGAAAAATCCATGCGAGCAACCAGGGACCACTCTGCATGCCTTAAATGATGCACTTTCAATGTACTTTAGGCTTTCCTGTTCCGCACAGGAAAACCCAGCTGCCAAAGCACACTGAAAGTGCAGGATCCCAAGTGTGCAGAATGGGTCCAGGTGGCCGTGGGGCACCCCTTCTCCCAGGCCTTCCCTCACCTCCCTCTGCCCACAGATGGGGCCACTTTTGGACTTTGCACAATGCATTGAATAACTTCATTTGGGGTGGGGGTGGGGAAGTGGGTGCTGCTCTCCTGACTCCCCCCATTCCTGCCTGGAGGACAATCCTGAACTCCGCCCAGTCCATACTGGAGACGCTCCGGCTGTTTTCCTTACTCCACTGCAAAAACCAGGAAAAGGCAGCTCCTGAGGCAGCCCCTCTTGGTCCTCTTTCAAAGGGACGCGGATAGATCCGTCCCTCATGCCCATAGTCTGAGGGGAGAGCAACTGTCCTCCATCCATCCGCCATCCTCTCTCCACTTGGCTTGCAGGTGGCCCTCATTAAGGCTGGGGGGGGGTGGCTGGGTGGAGGGGGGCCCATAACTTCTTGTGGCCCAGCTTCAGAGCCCCGGATCAGCTGCATGATGCCACGTTAATGAACAGCTCATTGTTTCTGTTTCTGCTAATTAGGCTGGAATGTGAACATTCAAAGGCAGCAAATTAACCTGTGCACCCACAACACTTGGGGGAAAAAACTTGGGGAAAAAGATAATTGAAAAGACAGCTGCTTTTGTTGCTTTTTCTTCTTCTTTTTAAAGGGGTAAATAACAATTCCGTGGAGAGAGGGAGAGGACTAATCAAATGCCGCTCTCTTGCAGTCTTTAAATCCTCCCAATTCTAACCATCTCCCAACTACTTGGTTTTAGGAATTTGGACAGAGGTTTTTCCTTCCTCGTTTGGAAGCTGTGACCGAATGAAAGGATCAGCAGTCATTCAGCAAGACTGTTAGAATCCCTTAAACATCATTTCAACAGGATAATAATAACATAGACGGGGGAAACGGGAGACCTTCCAAAGACTCGAGAGGCATTTCCCTCAGTTTGTCAAAACGCCGGCTACGTCCCTCTGACTTCCTTGGGTAGTTCTCTGGGGCAAACCCTTTTCCCGTCACAATCTTTTTTTGAGAAACGGTACTCTGGGATGGAACAAAATCTGAGATCAGTAGCCAATGTAAGACCAACAAAATCTTCCAGGGCAGTAGAAAAATAGGCTTGTCATTAAGGAATAATCAACTTCACTCGAGAATTTTGTTCTGCTATTACAGATGTCCACAGCTGCCCACCTGAATCTTTACTTAAGAATGGTTGTGAAGTTTGGAACTGCCAAATTCCTCCACAGAATTTTCTGAGGTGGATCAAAATTGCTCCTCTAAAGGACTGAGCCCCCCTGGGCCATAATTCCAAAGGTGCCCATGAACTCAAGGGGACTGGGGCCTTTGCCCTAACCGCTGCATCCCACTGCCTTTCTGCACAAGCACACAGAATCGGAGAATGGTGGTCTTCAGTTGGCCTAACGTGTGAAATACGAGGCAGTGAAGAATGGGATGGGCAGAAGATCAGGGAGAAAATGAAAGGATAGAATGGGCAGGATGGACTGATACTTTATCTCAGTCTAAAAAACGAGGAAAAGGTATTAGCCACTTGAAAATTTTGTTTTGATAATCTAGATGAGATTAAAACAAAGTTTTTAAAAGAAAAAAAGGAGTCTCAAAGCAGCTTCCAATCACCTTCCCTTTCCTCTCCCCACAACAGACACCCTGTGAGGGAGGGGAGGCTAAGAGAGCCCTGAGATTACTGAAGAAGAAGAAGAGTTGGTTTTCATAAGCCACTTTTCTCTACCCGAAGGAGTCTCAAAGCGGCTTACAGTCGCCTTCCCTTTCCTCTCCCCACAACAGACACCCTGTGAGGGAGGGGAGGCTGAGAGAGCCCTGAGATTACTGAAGAAGAAGAGCTGGTTCTTATGTGCCATTTTTTTCTACCTGAAGGAGCCTCAAAGCAGCTTCCCTTTCCTCTCCGCACGACAGACACCCTGTGAGATAGGTGGGGCTGAGAGAGCTCTAAGAGAACTGCTCTGTGAGAACAGCTTCCAACAAGCCTGTGACTGTGATTCCCAACTGGCTGGGAATCAAACCTGGCTTGCCAGATTAGAAGCTGCCACTCTTAACCACTAACGACCCCAAGCTGGCCCTCCTGAAGTCTATCAGTGGGTCCAGGTCTTTCCCATCCACCCGCCAGTAGTGGGGGGGGGAGTGGAGTTGCCGATCTTCGCCATGCAGGTAATGTTGGGAATGTTATTATTGTCTTTTAATGGGGTTTTTAATGGGGATTTTAGGATGCTGTAACCCGCCATGAGCCGCAAGGGAGTGGCGGGAAATAAATATAAATATAAATATAAATATAAATATAAATATAAATATAAATATAAATATAAATATAAATATAAATATAAATATAAATATAAATATAAATATAAATATAAATATAAATATAAATATAAATATAAATATAAATATAAATATAAATATAAATATAAATATAATAATGAGGAGGAGGAGGAGGAGGAGGAGGAGGAGGAGGAGGAGGAGGAGGAGGAGGAGGAGGTCCGGCCATCAGCTGTCTGTCTCTGTGACACTCTCCTGTCCAAGTTTCTGTGGACCAAACCTGCCCTGCAAATGCTGATCATGGTAGACTCAGCGCTAATTTCCGGATTCCCCCCAAATTATACTCCGGGTGAAAAAATTAGGGTCCGCTCTCTTCTGAGCCCCCTCTCCCCCATTCTGGCTGCTCTAGGGGTCCCCGGGGTCCTGAGGCTGGGGGCACATTTTGAATTCCCATTCAGGGGGGTGGGCGCAGCTGTCCAGTTGCCATCACAGGAGGCAGCTGGGCTAAGTGCAGGGGGTGTGTGTGTGTGAGGGGTCATTAAAAATAAACCAGAAAGAGGGGTGATAAATCCCAGACTGATGGCAGCTCCTGCTATTTCCAAGTCTTCCGTGGCAGATCAGAAGCCCTCCTGGGCAAGAACCCCGACTGGCCTCACCCGCTTCCCAAAAACACTGGGACTGGTCCGTGTCAGGCTTGAGAGCAGATGGGGGGGGCAGTCTGCAGACAGAGGCAGAAGGTGGGACCTTGAAGGTCGGCGAACTAATTAGGCACATACCTGGATAGAGCTTTCAGTCCTGCGGTCAGGTCAAGAAACCCTTTTCCCATTACTTGAGGAAAGCAGGCAAATGTCAACAAGATGCAGTTCAACATGGAGGAGGGCAGAGTTCTACATCTGGGTCACAAAAATGAGGAGCCTGCAAACTGTCTGGGAGAGACACCTCCGGGTTGCAGTGGGTGTGAGTGAGATTGTGGGGTATTTCTGGCCTGTAGACTAAACACAAGCAGAAAGTGGGTTGTGGCAGTAAAGGTCAATGCAGTCTTGGGCTCTATCAACAGAGGCCTAGTCCCACTGTCTATGGCATTGGTCAGAGCCTGCCTGGAGTCCGGCGTGTGGCTCTGGAGGCCCCACTTCAAAAAGGACATGGACAAAATGGAGAGGGGGCAAAGGACAGCAATGAGGACCAAGCCCCGTGAGGAAAGGCTGAAGAACTTGGGAAGGTTCAGCCTGGAGAAGAGGCAGTTGAGAGGGGACAGGAGGGCTCCCTTGAAGCATCTGAAAGGTGGACACTTGGAGGAGGGCAGGGAAAGGTTCCTGTGGGCAGCAGAGGAGAGGACCCACAGTCATGGCTTTAAACTATGTGGAGAACAGCTAGATGTCAGGAGTAGTTCAGCAGTGGAATGGGCTGCCTACGGCAGACCCCTCACTGGTGGTCTTCAATCAGTGGCTGGACAAATCCTTCTCCTGAATGCTTGAGGCTGATCCTGCACTGAGCAGGGGGTGGGACTAGATGGCCTTCATGGCCCCTTCCCACTCTAGGATTCTAGGAGTCTAGTTCAGCAGTGGAAGGGGCTGCCTGAGGAGGTGGGGAGCTCCCCCTCACTGGCCGTCTTCAAGCAGTGGCTGGACAAATCCTTCTCCTGAATGCTTGAGGCTGATCCTGCACTGAGCAGGGGGTGGGACTGGATGGCCTGCATGGCCCCTTCCCACTCTGGGATTCTAGGAGTCTAGTTCAGCAGTGGAAGGGGCTGCCTGAGGAGGTGGGGAGCTCCCCCTCACTGGCCGTCTTCAAGCAGCGGCTGGACAGATCCTTCTCCTGGATGCTGGAGGCTGATCCTGCACTGAGCAGGGGGTGGGACTAGATGCCCTCCATGGCCCCTTCCTACTCTGGGATTCTAGGAGTCTAGTTCAGCAGTGGAAGGGGCTGCCTAAGGAGGTGGGGAGCTCCCCCTCCCTGGCCATCTTCAAGCAGCGGCTGGACAGATCCTTCTACTGGCTGTTTGAAGTTGACCCTGCATTGAGCAGGGGGTGGGACTAGATGCCCTGTAGGATGCCCTTCCCATTCTATGATCCAACAACTGGGATCCAAGCAAAGTTGGAGGAATTCCATTCTCCGCAGGACCACCTTGAATAGGAGCCAAGCCGAAGACATTCACTTGAGACGTCCATTGTTTTTGAATTTTTATTATCAAAAAATACAGAATCCAAATAAGGGTTTAGGGAAAGGTGAGGGCTGGATCACAGCACAATGTTCAGGATGAAAAGTTGTTTGTCTAAGAGACCAAGCTAAGCAGACTTGAGACGGACAAGTGATTTTTTTTAATACAAAAAAAAATCCCCATTAAGAAATGGTTTATTCCCTTCGCCACCCTCTCCCTCTGCAAGGTGAGAACCTCATGTGTGTATGTGGGGGAGGGGTGGAACACCACCCTCCAGAATTCAAAATCAATCCCCCAGTTTTTTAAAAAAACTGCTGTCTTTTGAATGGTCAAAGAAATTGTAACTCCATTCTTACGTTGCTTCCTCATTTCCATAAGTCTCCAGGATTGTCGCTATATACAATTTACATATGTTCATTAATACAATATATATATTTATATATATATATATATATTTATTTATTTATTTATATGTATGTATATAAAATTAAGGATGTGTGGCCAAATTGTGAGATACCTCTTGCTGCTTGTTGCCTGGCATCACCAATGGAAAGCATACCTAGCATTTTGGGTGGCCAGGACATTTCCAAATCCCCAGTTGCTTAAGAATTGTGAAGAATATTTCCTAGACTGATGGAGGAATCCAAAATGGCCTTGACAGCCGGCCACTGAGCAGATTTTTATCACGGCAACTGACCAAGGGCCCCCAAGCCTGCCCTGTACTTTGAGGTGAGGCACGGGACCCAAAATGCCCCAAATTTGTGGCAGCTCAAGGACAGAGTTTTCTGAATTAAAAATGGAAGTACATGTCATGCGTTTCTGAAATTGTTCCCTACTTTTAGTACGCAAACCCTCAGTGCACTTTGCAAATTTTCCTGCTCTCTCTCCTGTTGTTACCTGCAGAGCCCCATAAAACGTTGTTCCTGGGGACAGGGGGGAGTGGTCCCAGATGAACAACAGGGAGAAGGGGGGAGACCTAGCAGGGGAAAGAATTGCTTGCAGACTCCTGTGTGACACTTATTTGGCAGTACCTTTTCCCTGAGCAAAGGCAAGCAGTAGCTCATTCAGAGATACAACAGACAACCTCTTCTGGGGATCCTTTTGCCATATTTCTGCTTCAGGAGTTACCTGATCCAACTGCACCCAAAGCTGAGAACAGAAAGGGCCATTCCGCACTAGTTCAAAATTGCACAATTGTTGCAAATTGAAATCGCTACTAATTTGCAGTTATGCACAACATCGTTGACAATCTGCCACACTCCTGAAACCGATCCGCAAAAAGTGCTTCGTTGTAGCGCTTTCAGGGAAATCCCAAAAAGTGGATTCACCCTCCGGAAAGCGCTACACTCTTGAACCCAATCTGCAACATTAGCGGGAAAGTTCTGTGCGTTACCATGGTTGTGGTTCCTGCAAAGTCCCTCCCCCTGGCTCTCTCCTCTGATCTTCCGGCAAAGCGATCGCCATTTTTTTTTCTCCGAGTGAGCAGAGATCAACGCACCGGTGAGCCTTCGTTTACCCAGTGAGGCTCCCCCGGCTGCAGTCCCTCCCCAGAGCTGTTTTAAGTCACCAAGCACCAAGCCCGTGAGGGGAGGGGGTTATTTTTTCATAACGCGGGGGGAGCGTGGCAACAGTGAAACGGCAGCTCAAACACCACCTGCTAGCTAGATGGGTCTCTCTGTTGCAACAAATCAACACAGATTCGTTGCAACGTGTTTTTTTTTATTTAACCTGCCTAAAAGGGAAAGGGGCTTTTCGGGAGCATGATAACGGCCGCCCATTGGCTGCTCGTTTGATTGACGGCCAGGGGCGGGACAAAGCTCGGCAATATTGCTTCCTGGCTAGTGATTTTTGCCTAGACCGGAAACCTGTGGGAAACGATAGAAACGCTACTGAATTCCACTAAAAAGGCAGGTATGCGTAATGACGAATTCCACTATTTAAAATGGCGTTTTTTCGTTCTGCAACCAATTTGCAACCTAGATCCTGGTGCGGAATGGCCCAAAGATTTATCCACCACTGGCAAAGGCTTTTGGGAAAGAAGGCAAAGCCAGAGATGAGAATCACACAGAGATTCCGTGGACAGCCCCCTCTGAGGGTTTACTTTGGGCTTAACGGAGCCGTTCGTGATTCAACTGGTGTCTCGAAATACATTAATGTGCACAGGAGAAACTTCTGTCATAGAAGCAACATGGTAAGGGAATGGACTGACACTCAATCCTGTTTGTATGGTGAGCCAGGAAAATTAGCATCGTGCTAATCTCAGTTCCCCCCCCTCAAGGATCGCTGCCTTGCCGTGGCAAGGGGGCTTGCGTAGTTCAGTGAAGCCATGAGCTATGCCGTGCAGGGCCACCCAAGACGGACAGGTCATAGCTGAGAGCTCTGACAAAAGGTGATCCACTGGAGAAGGAAATGGCAAACCACTCCAGTATCTGTGCCATGAAAACCCAAGGGACAAGTTCAAAAGGCAAAACGATATGACGCCGGAAGATGAGCCCCTCAGGTCGGAAGGTGTCTAATATGCTACTGGGGATGAGCAGACGGCTAGTACGAGTAGTGCCAGAATGAATGAAGCGGCTGGGCCAAAGCCGAAAGGACGCTCATTTGTGGAAGTAACTGGTGGCGAAAAGACAGTCCGATGCTGTAAAGATTTTTATTCCATAGGAACCTGGAACGCCAGATCCATGAATCAAGGCAAGCTGGACGTGGTCAAACAAGAGATGACAAGACTGAACATCGACATTTTAGGAATCAGTGAACTAAAATGGACAGGAATGGGTGAATTTAATTCAGATGACCATCAGGTATACTACTGTGGACAAGAATCTTGCAGAAGAAATGGAGTAGCCTTCATAATCACTAAGAGAGTAGGAAAAACAGTCTTGGGATACAATCCCCAAAATTACACAATGATCTCAGTTCGAATCCAAAGCAAGCCATTCAATATCACAGTAATCCAGGTCTATGCTCCAACCACTGCTTCTGAAGCGGATGAAGTCGACCAGTTCTATGAAGCCCTACAACACCTTCTAGAAGCAACGCCAAAAAATGATGTGCTTATCATCATGGGGGATTGGAATGCTAAAATAGGAAGCCAAAAGATAACCGGAATAACAGGCAAATTTGGCCTTGGAATACAAAATGAAGCAGGGCACAGGTTGGTAGAATTTTGTCAAGAGAATACAATAGTCATAGCAAACACTCTTTTCCAACAACCCAAGAGACGACTCTACACATGGACATCACCAGACGGTCAACACAGAAATCAGATTGACTATGTGCTCTGTAGCCAAAGATGGAGGAGTTCCATACAGTCAATAAAAACAAGACCAGGAGCTGATTGTGGTTTAGATCATCAGCTTCTTGTTGCAAAATTTAGGCTTAAATTGAAGAAAGTAAGGAAAAGCACTAGGCCACTCAGGTATGAACTAAATCATATCCCCGACGAATATACAGTAGAGGTGACAAATAGATTTAAGGAATTAGATCTGATAGACAGAGTGCCTGAAGAACTATGGACTGAGGTTCGCGACATTGTACAAAAGGTAGCAACTAAAACCATCCCAAAGAAAAAGAAATGCAAGAAATCAAAACGGCTGTCTGAGGAAGCTTTACAAATAGCTAAGGAGAGAAGGGAAGTGAAAGGCAAGGGAGAAAGAGAAAGATACACCCAATTGAATGCAGAATTCCAGAGAAAAGCTAGAAGAGATAAGAATGCCTTCTTAAATGAACAGTGCAAACAAATAGAAGAAAACAATAGAATGGGGAGGACTAGAGATCTTTTCAAGAAAATTGGAGATATGAAGAGAACGTTTCATGCAAAGATGGGTATGATAAAGGACCAAAATGGTAGGGACCTCACAGAAGCAGAAGAGATTTTTAAAAGTGGCAAAATTATACAGAGGAACTATATAAGAGCGAGCTTAACATCCCTAATAACCACGATGGGGTAGTTACTGACCTGGAGCCAGACATCCTGGAATGTGAAGTCAAATGGGCCTTAGGAAGTCTGAGCAACAATAAAGCTAGTGGTGGTGACAGCATTCCAATTGAACTATTCAAAATCTTAAAAGACGATGCAGTAAAAGTGCTACACTCAATATGCCAGCAAATTTGAAAAACTCAACAATGGCCACAGGATTGGAAAAGGTCAGTTTACATTCCAATCCCAAAGAAGAGCAATGCCAAAGAATGTTCAAACTACCACACCATTGCACTCATTTCTCATGCTAGCAAAGTTATGCTCAAAATCCTACAAGCTAGGCACCAGCAATATGTGGACCGAGAACTTCCAGAAGTACAGGCAGGATTTCGAAGAGGCAGAGGAACTGGAGATCAAATTGCCAACATACGCTGGATCATGGAGCAAGCTAGGGAGTTCCAGAAGAACATCTACTTCTGCTTCATTGACTATGCTAAAGCCTTTGATTGTGTGGAGCACAACAAATTGTGGCAAGTTCATAAAGAGATGGGAATACCAGAGCATCTTATTTGTCTCTTGAGAAACCTATATGCAGGTCAAGAAGCAACAGTGCGAACCGGGCATGGAATCACTGATTGGTTCAAAATTGAGAAAGAAGTTCGGCAAGGCTGTATACTGTCGCCTTGCCTATTTAACTTGTATGCGGAGCACATCATGAGAAAGGCGGGATTAGAGGAGTCGCAAATTGGGATCAAGATTGCAGGGAAAAATATCAACAACCTCAGATATGCTTATGATACCACTCTAATGGCAGAAAGCGAAGAGGAACTAAAGAGCCTGTTGATGTGGGTGAAGGAGGAGAGTGCAAAAATTGGCTTGAAACTCAACATCAAGAAAACGAAGATCCTGGCATCCAGCCCTCTCAATTCCTGGCAAATAGATGGGGAAATGGAGATAGTGACAGATTTTGTTTTCCTGGGCTCCAAGATTACTGCAGATGGGGACAGCAGTAAAGAAATTAAAAGATGCTTGCTCCTGGGAAGGAAAGCTATGGCAAATCTAAACAGCATCCTAAAAAGCAGAGACATCACCCTGTCAACAAAAGTGCGTTTAGTCAAGGCTATGGTCTTCCCAGTTGCAATGTATGGCTGCGAAAGTTGGACCATAAGGAAGGCCGAGCGTCAAAGAATTGAGGCTTTTGAACTCTGGTGCTGGAGAAGACTCTTGCGAGTCCCTTGGACTGCAAGGCGAACAAACTGGTCAGTCCTAGAGGAGATCAGCCCTGACTGCTCCTTAGAAGGCCAGATCCTGAAGATGAAACTCAAATACTTTGGCCACCTCATGAGAAGGAAGGACTCCCTGGAGAAGAGCCTAATGCTGGGAGCGATCGAGGGCAAAAGAAGAAGGGGAAGACAGAGAATGAGGTGGCTGGATGGAGTCACTGAAGCAGTAGGTGCAATCCTAAATGGACTCCGGGGAATGGTAGAGGACAGGAAGGCCTGGAGGATCATTGTCCGTGGGGTCGCGATGGGCCGGACACGACTTCGCACCTAGCCACAACAATCTCAGTTCCCATCCCCCTCTGATTTTCTTTTAGACCAAGTTTCTAGCCCTCAGGGCTGAACCCGCAGAATTTATGCCTGAATCCCCGGCTATGTCGGACAGTGGGCAGGAAGCAGGGGCTCCAGCCACAGGGTGGGTGAGGGTGGGGAGCTGGAGTGTCCCATGTCGTTCTCCCTGGGCCTACCCATGCCAGGCCTGTTTCTAAAATCTATGCTGGGACTGAAGAATTCGGCAGACTTCTGCCGGCAGCCTCCGTAACCTTAGTTAAGCCGTGCTCCTGCCCCCAGGGTGAGCATTTCTGCAGGAAGGCAAAACCGCGACATGCTAAAATGGTTGTAGCCCCCAACTGCACGCCTGCCAGTCTGGTTCAAACAAGACAACAGGTGCGGGTAAAGCCAACCCGGTCAGTTCTGGTACCCCACCAGTGTGGCATTGAAATAAGGCCTCACTGAGGCCTGTATCTAGAATTGTACGACGACACATAATTAAGCAAGTTCAATTTTCCTCCACAGACTGCTGCAGGGGGAGATGTTTAGTTTTTTTAAGCAAGGGGTTGGATCCTGCAATCCTAGAGTGCAAAGGTTGGGGGGAATCTTCCCCACCCACCCCTCCTCCCTAGAGGTTATTCCCAGAGCCATGGGACTTGTGCCCGCTGGGGGGATGAAGTGGGGAGAAGGGAAAGGGTGACATTTGCTACATAGTGGAATTACTCCTGATTTTCCTGGGTGTTGACCCTGTGGAATTGGATTGCACAGGGTTCTTCGGCCCCTCTCCCCAGCACATTTTTACAACTGTGGAGTCAGCTTGGTTTTCTTCAGCATGTAGCTTAAATAATGAGGATTTTAAAGGGAGATGCTGTCATCAGTGGTGTTTTTATCAATGTCCTCAAAGCACCCCCCCTTATTCTTTTAAAAGGCTCTAAAATGCCTATTTAACGCTGCAACGAAGCTTTTCTCAGCTGTTGAGAAACCCCCAAAACTTTCTTCAGGCTTTGAGAAACCCCAGAAGTTGCATGATTGGGCACAATAGGGTTGGGAAGCAGAGCTGTGGACACGCCCACCCAGGGCCCCTCCCCTTCTGACCCCCTCCAGGCCCATCACTGGCCATTTTGGGAGGGTGTTTTTTTAAATATATATATATATATATATATATATATATATATGGTCATATCACCCATATATGGTCATATCACCCAATAAATTTTTAACACATTTTAAAAACCTATACAAAACTAATGAACTCCCACCCATGTGGAAATCCTTCCAGGGCTGTCAAGACCCCCCCCCCCCCGCGGTTTCACAACCCCCTGCTGCAGTATTATAACGATAACCTCCTGCAGATTCTCTGAGTCCCCAGTTTTCATTTTTTTAAGTCTCCTTTATAACTCCCTCATGATAGCATGAAGAAAAAAGTATATTTCCCTAAAAGAATGGGACAGAGACTTCCTTCTAAACAACAAAAGCTGGGAATTCAGAAAATCTTTGTAAACTATCACTGAAACACCCCAGCGTTATATCTATACTAGGGGCCAAGCCCATTGCATTCAGGCATACAACGGGTGCTAGATTAGGGGGGTGGAGTGGAAGAACTCTGCAGATGGCGTCTCCCTCCCCGCAGGACCTGGAAAGGCTGCAGGCAGCTGTTAGGGAACTCACCGGCAGGGGCAGCTGTCATGCGGCAGGGATCTGCAGCCTCCGAGCCTCAGAGGGAAGTGGGAGGAGGGGGTGGTGGTCAGGGGTGGGGGATGGAAGGCGATTGGCTGGCTGCCGGTTGGAGGAGGAGGCACTCAGGGGCGGGACAGCCGCCCTGAGTGGGTGTTAAGTGCTGAGTGGCAGTTAAGCCATGGGACCAGCTCCTCCTCCAAGCCCTTGCCAGAAATATATTATGTGGAACAGATTTTAGGACCTTAAAAAAAAACACTTTCTGGGGGGTGGAAAGGAAGTGGTATAACGGTGACAGTCACCCAGTCATTGAAAAGCTGGCTGGGGGTGTATGGGCATTTTGGGGAGGGGGGCACAAAGAAAACGGATAGAAACATTCCCCACAAGGAAAAGACCACCTCAAAATCAGCTTCCAGAACAACATTGGCATAAAGGTGGTTTCCAAGGAGTTGGGGCAGGGCACAACAGGAAGGGAAACCGAGCCAAGATGAAAGCTAAAGGCACAAAAAGGTGTACAGAAATCAGAGAATGAACCAAAGCCCTAAAAGGGCCTGAACTGACATCAAAGAGCAGGCGGGAAGGCCCCGATCCAAGGTCCACTGGCACAAGGGGCAAGGAGACTGTAGCGGGTTTGCTCCCGGTGACCGCAACCTGACCTGTGGGGCGATTGACATCGGCAAGTCCCTCAGCTCTGGGGATAAACTCTTCCAGGGTCAGAACTGTCTCTGGGGGAAGGGCTGATCCCAGGCAGCCCAGTGCTTTCTTCCTCATGCAGCCTCCAAGCTGTGGGTTCGAGACAGGAGGACTCTGCTGAACAAGAGAGTGCTTCCAAACCTGCCTGTACCAAGTGAGCATGACAGTAGGGGCATTTGGAAAGGAAAATCGGGAGGGTTCTCCTTGAGGCTGAAATTTCCCTGTCAGGCTTGGAGCCCAATTGGGGAAAACTAATTAGAAATATTTCCAGGGCAAGAACTGTTGTGCTTTTAGAAGCCAAGCCCACGTCATCTCTTGGCACGTCTGGGGGCGGCTGGGACTCAGGACCCATCGTGCCAATCAGAGACGCTCGGCCAGTCTGCCCCATCCAGGAACGGAAGGTCTCCGGGGCCTCGCAAGGCCGTGCGCACGACCCTTTTGCACTTCGAATGGCGCATGGATGAGTCGTACTCCACTCCAGAGGCTATCAGCCAGGTACCCCCCCCCCCCCCGCACCCCTAGCCTGGAGCCTCTTGGGAAGACTCCCTCCCATTCTCTCTGCAATTCTGCAGACTTGTCTTTGCAGGGAAAATATTGGGTGGGGAAGTTACCTCTGTAGCCTTTAGCTTCCCCCCCCCCCAAAAAAGTATCCCTCCTCTGCATCTGGATTGTTCCTTTTTAAGAATTGGTTAAGAGACCCCTCCTATATCTCACAATCCGGCTGGATAAAGAAAGAAATGTGGTGGTAGAAATAAATCCTCTGCTTCAATGTACTTTTTTGGCATGTTTGTGACAGTCTGTTGCCTGGTCTAGATGCAAAGGTTAGAAAGGCTGGGGGGGGAAAGAGGAGGCGGTTTTTAAAAAAGGGTTTTTTGTAATCCTCTAGATGAGATTATTGCAGTTTCTTTTCTTTTTTTTTTTAAGTAAAGTAGGTTTCAAGTTTAAAACAGCAACAATCCAGGGGGGGAAATGACGGAGGGGGGGGATTAAAACTTAAAATAATACAACCCGTTCATCAAATTCATTCATTCGTTCTCATCAATGCATTCAAATAATAATTATTATAATTATAATAATGTCAGAATCACAGTATTAATTCTGCCTGCTGACAATATCTACAGGAATAGAAGAAGCAGTCCAGTGGAGTCCTTGGCTCACAGACATTAGAACCAGTGACTGAGACAGAAGAGTTTTTGTGTGTCCCCTGCAAAAGCTGGGGGGGAAAAACCCACATCCATAGAAAGATGGTGCAGTCCCGAGGGCAGAAGAATTCGCACTGGTCTCCCTTGATAGGAAACCCACTTTTGATGCGCTGGGAATTTGAGGATATGGATGAGACTTGATGTTTGGTTGTTAGTGGCAGCCCTTTCCCTTCTCCCTTGCAGCTGCAACAAGCCCGTTACCCCCATCTTCACACAAGCAGAAGCCCCAACCCCACAGGCATGATTCTAGTCCACCCGGGCCATTTGGATCGACTGTACCCCCACGATCCAGGGGCCCATCAGCCAACACCCAGAGGTTGGCCCCCTGGCCTGGCCAATGCCCACCGCCAGGGAGCCGGAAGTGTCAGGAGGGGGGGGGGCACGTTCTCCATTTCCCCCGAGACAACGGCCCCATGCACACGTTACAAGCATACAATCTGTGAACAGGTGAATGATCCCCATATTACATTCGATGCTCGGACAGCTCAGGATGTGGTTTAAACCCCAGACGTTTATGCAGGTCCCCAGTTTCGTTTGTAAAGCAGACACATGTTGGCTCTTGCTTACCCACCGACAGATGTATGCACTCTCATACAGGTGTGTTCACTGTAACTTGTGAATGGAGCTCACGCTGCCGTCGTTCTCTGCTTCGCTTTGTGAGAGTAGTAAAGCTGGCCAAGAGCTAGAATTGCACGCAAATCCCACATGCAGAAAAACCTCAGGATCCTTTTTTTTTTTTTTGCCTCTTAAAAACGTTTAAAGGATACTGTTAAAAACCAGTTTTGCAGTTTAAGGCAAAGAGGAGCAGTAGATCTTTACCATATTGCTTCAGCAAAGACTCGAGACCCCGACCCCCCCCCCCCCAAGAGACCTGACCAAATTTGAATTGCTTTTGCTTCAGTGTCAGGGCAAGTTGCTCAACTCATTTCAGCTCTAGAACTGTCCTTCTCAGGAGGCACCCACAGGTAGGTGGTGTGTCCCCTCATCCCCAAATGTTATCTCTTTGGAGTTAAAACAGATGAAGCCTCCCTTTCAGTGACTGAAAATGTGCACAAATTAGCCCTAGGTCTACTAAAGCAGGGAGACCTGGTGCACGTTTCCACTGGGCAGACTGCAGCGGGTGGACTGGAAGGGGTGGGAAAGCTAGACACAGCGAAGCGCATGGATCAGAGGGACTGGCTCTGTCGATCACACAACAGTCTAAATCTGGGTCCCTACGATCCACAATGGTCTGGCCAATCCCGAGGCTTTTTGCTGCCTGCCAATTACAGGGGCTGACATTGCATCAAAGTTCCCTCTACTATATCCCCCTAGGGAGCGGAGCAGTTCACGTCCTGAGCAGAACACAACAGCTGTCACCTTGAAATGGGCCCTGGGCAGTGCAAGATCCCACGTGGCTTCCGGGGTTAGTGAGCGGCCCCTCCCTTGCACACCTTAGAGCAGGGCCCGTGGACCCCTTTCCCCTCCTAGGGCACCTCCTGAGAGTGAGTTCCCCCATGGAGCTGGCACACCGACTCCCTCCTTGAACCGTCTCTGGTCTCTCCATCCCTTTAACCATCCTCGAGCCTGACATGGGTTGTGATGTTACTTCCGGGGATCCTCGAAACCTGAAAAATTATTTCAGGGGCTCCTCCATGATCAAAAGTTTGAAAAGGGCTGGATTAGAGGGAACCCCGTGTTGCATAGCTCAATTCTGCACCCTAAGCCAGTGGTCCCCAACCCCCGGTCCGGGGACCGGGACCGGTCCGTGGATCAGTTGGTACCGGTCCGCGGCTCCTTCTTGTCTTCCTCCTCGGCTGCTGCCTCGGGGGCTGCCCTGCCACTCTGCCACCGGCTCACCTTTGGTGCCCTCTGGCGGCCGCCATGGCTGGGGCTCCCCCTAGGTGTGGCACTGCGCAGCTGCTGCTGGCAGCGCCCCCCAGCGGGTGGCGGGAAGTCAGGGGCGCTGGCAGGAAAGCAAGTGGAGCAGGGGCTCAGCCGGTGGTGGCGACATCCCTCGACATAAGACTACCCCCCACGGGCCTCAGTAAAATTGTCAAGTGTTGACCGGTCCCCGGGGATAAAAAGGTTGGGGGCCACTGCCCTAAGCGATGACTAAAATGCGTCAAAGAGGATTCTGCCCCCCCCACAACATCTCTAGGCATCATGGTTGCTCCCCCTCCCCCAGCATGGTATGCCTTTTTGCTAAACTCTTCCTCTATCTCAAATCTCAGTCCTTGGATAGATAAATTCTAACCAGGATTGGAAAGATTTCAAGTTTTAAAAGGTTTGGTGACTTGAGTGGGGGGATGGGCTCCCAGGGCTTGGCCTGCGCCGACTTTGCCCCTCCCCAGACCAACTGAGCTCCTCGGGACAATCTCTGCCACACCCTCCTGCCCTTGGCTGGCCTGCTGACCTCCTCAGTGCACTGAGCCCCCCCTCCCCCCCCAGCTGCCCTTGAGCAGCTCCTGTAATGCAAACATGGGAGGGAATGATGAAACGGCCGGTGGGGTTTAAGGTAAGGGACACCCTTCTTGCTGGCCGCACCCGCGGGGTGACAAAAGCCAAGAAACTCAGAAGAGATGGCAGGCAGGCCTGAGGGAGGCTGGCCCTTCTAGGGGCTCATGAATTCATGTGATTTGTTTCCACATGATGTTTAAATAGAGTCTGGTTTGTGTGAGGAAAGCCCAGGAGAAAATTTTGGCAACGGCAGTTGAGTGAGATGTTACTAGAAGCCACCGTGTAACTTCAGGGATTTCATCAGTGGGTGAGAAATTCAGGCCAAGCAGTGGCTTAATTTAACTTATGGGTAGAAAAAGGGGGAGAAGAGAACACCTGATCCCAAAACCTGTCCTTCTGACACACAATCCACATTGTCCAATATTTCTGGCCAATGCAGCACATCCAGCTCCATCACAAAAGACCCTGTCACATCGTTACATATCTTGTGCTTGCTGGCTGATACCTCTTTCTAACCAGCTGGATGGGTGGGACATGGGTAAGCAACATTCTCCGCTATCAGGTATTTCCATGCTGGGGAAAGCCCCACCTGCTGAATTTCTATCTGCAAAACGTCTACTGTAGGGAAAGGAGGACATCCAATTTGTTGGTCATTATGTCCAATAATATCAGTTATATTCCGGTGCTTTCTCCCTCCTCCCCCAACCCCTCGCAAAAACCAGTTTAAAGGCATCCCATCCCTCCTGCTGAACTCTAAACCTGTAAAAACCATTATGCTGTTCAGATACTTCTCTTCCCTCCCCTAAATCAAAGAGGGTCAAAAGTTTCTCAGAAGCAAAATTTGGGCCTGTTTTCAGGTGGCTTCAGTAGGAAAGTAGAGCTGATGGGAGAACCTGAAATATGCATGAGGGCATCTCAGGGTGTCTAGAATGCAGAGTCCAGCACCCAGAGGTTTGCAAGGAAACCCAGAAGGGAAACGGGCTGACTGAGAGCATTCTGGTCCAAAGAGCATTCTGGTCCTTCCTGAAACAACAGGCACATCCTGTTCCTTCACCTGCGTTGGCCTCCGGGCTCCACTTTACATTCTGCGCATCAAGAAATGTGGTCAACTTGCCCGTGGCCTCCTCTTCCACCAGGCAGTTCAAAGGACCCGTCCTTAGGAATGTGGTGGGAATCGGAGGCATGAAGGAGGAGGAGGAGGAGGAGGAAAACCCGGGTCTGTCTCCTCCCCGCTTCCTCCCTGCCAGGTCCTCTCTGAGTCTGAAGCAGTTCAGAACGTGGGCAAAGAAAAAGTCAAGCTGGAAAAAAGAGAGACTATATTTGGTCTAGAAATTCTTAAAAAACGAAAAGCTCCATCAGGGTAGGAAAAATCAATCCAAACACCGTTGAACGCCGGACAAGTTAAAATGTCTGCAGAGCGTCCCGGAAGCAGAGAACCAGCACGGCTTCCGGACTGCGCTTTTAAAAGGGTCTTTCTCCCCGCACACCGATGGACGAGGGGTCTGGTTGCGCCTGTGACCGTGTGACTTTTGTTTCCCGATCGAGGCAGGAGCTGGGACAGGGGCTCCATCTTCTCCGTCCCTCTGTGCACCTTCCACCCCAAAGCCTGTTTCCAGCTGAGGCTGCAGTTCAAAGGACATCATGACGACCCCCCCACCCCCACCCCCGAAGCTGAACTGGTGAGGAAACCTCCTTCACGCATCTTTCGCTTCCTCCCCCCCTCTCTTTTCCCCCCACGGGTCGCAGAAGCGCAGTCTGGTTCCTCTCTCGTCCTCACGCTGAGGCTAGGAGGCTAGAATAGTCCAAAACACGGGCACCACCACGAAGAAGGCATCCGGCACATGGAAGCTGCAACAGGAATTATTGCTGGTGAATATGGGCTCTGGCGATTCATAGAGGGAGTCGTCTGGGGTGGGAAGAAAGAGAAAAGGAGAAAGTCACAACACTGGACAAACCGTCTTCAGTTGCTCCTCTGCTCTGCCATCTCCTCTCCAATCACCTTCTTCTCAGCTTGGCTCTCAGAGCCCCCCACGAATGTCCCAAATGTTCACACAACCAGAGGCACCCATAAGCCAGAGAGGCATCTGACCCCTAAGCAGCCCCACAAGCAAGGCACGGGGGCAACAGCCCTCCCCTTTTGCTTGTCCTAAGTGCCAGGGTAGACTGTATTTGATCGGGGAGGTTCTATCAAACACTTACTATTTCCTAAATGCAATTTAAACCCTCCTTAAACTTGGAATTCGCAAAATTTCCATCCTGTGCTTAGACTCACAAAAGCTTGTCTCCCAAACCCCCTGTTTGTCTCTAACTTGCCGCCGGACAAAACTAGTTCTCAAAAATAGTAAACCATTATTTTTGAATAACAATAGTTTATTTTAAAAGCCAAAAAAGCAGTTAAGCAGGGGGATTTCAAAACACTTAATAGCTGAATTTGCAGTCTCAAATCTGGCTGTATTTTTGGTCTTCTGTGAAAAATAGCTTCCTCTCCAGCCTAAAGCAGTTGAGAAAATTGAAAGGACAAAACCCAGGACTGGGACTTTGGTGTCCATCACAAGCAGGGATTCGGCAGGGCCTTCCTCGCATCCCTCCTTGAGTGACCCCTGTTCACTGACCTGGGGAAGGAGCCCCCTGCCAAGGTGGCCAGAAGCCACTCACGGCTGTCTCTCTCCTCCTGCCCCCTCGGCCACGGAGCGTCATTGCAAAATATGTGGGTGGTTTTGGGCAAGATGGCACAGAGCCAGCGCTGCCAACCCCCCCTGAACACCGGGACCCCTCCAGGGGCCTCGGATTGCTTCCCCCGCTGGCCCGGCCTGCAGTCACAACAACACTTGGTGGGGCCAAAGGGCAATTGCTTTGGAGCAATCCAATAATCCAGCCTCCAAAAGACCCCTAATCAGGCGGGCAGGCAAAGTGCCTTCAAGGGAATCCATTAAATTACAGGCAAAGCTGTTTTAACACCTTACCTCTCAGCAATGCCTCTCTTAAGTTTATTACTGGATTAAGGGAGATTTTTTTGCAAAATCACAGTCTGAAAACAGCAAACAGCAACAACAGAGATCAGGGTTGCCAACAACCTGGAGGAAAAATGTCTGGCCCTTTATAAGGGGCTCACTTTGTGGAAATGGCCAAAGTGAAGCTTCCCATGGTGTAGAGGACCCTGCTAAATAACTTCCCATTCAGCTTCTATTAAAGGGCAGGACCCGTTTCCCCTCCAGGTGGTTGTGAACCTTAACGGAGGCCTTCTCCTTGTTCCAGCCTTGCTCCCTTGAGGAACTACGAATTGGAGACTTCAAAAACCGGAGCTATGCAGCACTATGGCATCACTTCCTGTTTCAGGCCCGGAAGTGACCTCATGACATTACACAACGCTTTTGGGCTTCTCCTAGAGGCTTGTGCAATGCTGTGACACCACTTCTGGGCCTGAAACCAACAGTATCAGAACAGTGCTGTGCCAAGCCAATCCCCCCTCCCCCTAATTTACTCCTGCTGCTCCACAATGGCAGTAGGAGCACAGACCTCGAAGGGCCCCCTGGGAGTCCTTCCTTATCCTGACCGCCGGTGGGGTCTGGCTGGAGAGGCAAGGTATAAATGCACACTAAGCACCCAGCCCCTCTAGGTGGTCATGCCCACAACGTCCCTTGGCACCCCATCTGCCCTCTCCCATGGCAGCTCCCCAAAGGACTGGACAGCAAGGGTCTCGGTACATGGATGAAAGTGAAGGCAGGCCCTTGGAGGGAGCAGGGCATTCAGGCTGTCCCCGAGGGATTTCAGCAGCCCCAGCCCTGCTCTCCCAAGCCCACCGTGCCACCCACAAAGCCCTCTCCCGGAGTCTGACTCTTGGTTGAGGTTGGCAGATTCTGAATCCGAGAGCAGCCTCCAACGCAAAGGAGCTTTTTGTCCAGCCCTGGAGCGGTTCAACAACTGGCCCGTCAGCCTGTAGCATCATCAACACGGGTTGGGGAGGGTGGAAGGAGCTGAAAAGTGGCGGCCGACTCACGGCAACCTCACAGGGTTTCCAGCGCGAGACTCTTCAAGCAGCGGCTGGACAGATCCTACTGCTGGATGCTTGATCCTGCCTTGCGCAGGGGGTGGGACTAGCTGGCCCGCACGGCCCCTAAATGGGCAGGCCTGCTTTCTCATGGAGGGCAGCCCAATTCGGCTCTAAAAGGCCTTTACGGATCTCCAAGTAGAAAATAACCTTCCTTTCATAGGCTGCTAGAGAGAGAAGGTCACTTGGAGGTATTTGTCCGGTACCTTTCAAGAAACTTTGACCTTTCATTTCCCTGCAGCTAAAATGCCACGTGTGGGCTCTCGGCCAAAGTGAACGGCGCCCAGGTTGCTCTTCAATGTGTTGCTACTTTTGCATCAGAAAGAGAGGAAAAAACTCAAGATTAGTGCTCAGTACAAAACCCCTTAGGCTTCTTGCTAGCGGCTTTTGTTTGCAGTGTGGGGAACGAAGAACAAAAAATGCCCCCAACCAACCTCTGCAGAGGGGCTACTTTTTAGCTTCAAACAGCCCAGCTGTTAGGGGAGCAAGGAAACACAAATTAATAATATTCTCTACCTTGTAATATGTAATTAGTATTTAGCAAAGCTTTTTCCAGGAGCAGGCAAGTGGCTAGAAAGGTTAACGTGAAGAAGTGTGTGTGTGTTTGTGTTTGTGTGTGTGTGTGTGTGGGGGGGTGGACCTTTCTTCTTTGCCCTGCCTTTTGTGGGTGTGCATGCACAAAGCAGATTCAAGCCCAACCGAAAAGCAAGCTGTAATGCTTAGCAAACAGGCATATAACATTTTTACTGCAAAAGCTCTGTGGCTCAGTTCAGACATGTAAATCCCATGTGGATTTTAACTGCGGTTAGATGGTGAAACCAGGATTCAACTCCTGGCTGACAGTTCAAATCTGCTTTATGCTGGAGTGAATTTTGTTAGTCTTTAAGGGGTGCTGAACTCTTGCTTTCTTCCAGTCCTGGTTGAGTCTCATCTAGAAAGTTGGATTTGATTCCTTGCCCGTAGCTGGGTGAACCTAGCTGGGTGATCTTGGGCTAATCAAAGCCCTGTTAGAGCTGTTATTGCACAGAAGTTCTATCAGAGCTCTCTCAGCCCCACCTACCTCACAGGGTGTCTGTTGTGGAGAGGGGAAGGGAAGGCAATTGTAAGCTGCTTTGAGACTTCTTCTGGTAGAGAAAAATGATAATTTACCTTGCCAGACTATTTCTACTGGTTAGAAATTTATAAGTTTAGACAAGCTTTTCGATTGGGTAGGTATGATGCCTTACACTCAACTGAGGTGTGAGGGAGATCTAGCAGAATTCCTAAAGAGGAACGCATCCAGATCAAGTAGATTCCTTAGCTCTTATTGTTTTAGTATATCTCCCAAAACAGTACCACATGAAGTGGTACTCCAGGAAGAAAAGTGGGCTGCAAATATTCTAAATAAGCTGATGCTAAAGCTGCCAGGAAGTCTCCAAGGGCAGTGCCAGTCAGAGAGCATTGCAGCAGTCAAGCCTGGATGGTAGAAAAAATATATCAGCCCCCTCCAGAAGGGGTAAGAATGAATACACTAGATGTTCTTGACAAGAAGTCCTACCTGCGACAAAGCAGGCTGGCATCCGAAATCACCCCAGGTTCTTGAGCTACTCGGGCAGGTCTCAGCCCTGGGTCACTCAGTCCCTCCCTAGCTGCCTTCTTCGACGGAGCCCTGGCAGCATACCTGTCTTCCTCATTAAGCTTTGTAGTCATCTGGGCGCCTGGACCCAGGTGCCTGAGATCCTAGTCACCCCCACACCGACTCCCTAACCTTTGTTCCATTTATATTCCACCATTCCACGCATGCCGGGGGAGATGGTAACACGGCATTCCAGAAGAGAATCTAGATCAGGGGTGGGCAAACTGGGGCCTTCCAGATGTCCATGGACTACAATTCCCATGAGCCCCTGCCAGCAAATGCCTCCCCCCCCCCCTCGGCCTCAACCAAAGAGCTCCGTCTTACACGCCCTGTGGAACTCTGCCGGCTGCAGGGCCCTGGATATGCCGCGGGACGACTGTCTCCTGCACATGCACCAGGTGATGAGGGAAAGGAAGGCCACGGTGCATGCAGGCTCATGGTACTTACTTGTGGGTCGAACGTAAACCTTCAGCTTCAAGCAGGGCTTGTCAACCAGGTTAGGAGGGGTGGCCGCTGCAAGACACACAGGGAATGAGAAGTGAGAGAAGGAAAATGGTGCCAGAGTGGAACATGCCCCTTGAATACTCGATTCTGGACCCGCAGGACAATTCTGAACGTCACGGGACAAACAAAGACGCAGAATAATCTTGAGGACATGGGCTCCCTCCCCCAGGATAGAATTCACACAGGTGCCTGCCCCCACTTTCTCTCTTGAGAAAAAACAATATTGCCCATCAAAGCACCTCCAAGACAGCAGACACAGAGGCACCAAAAGTTATGTAATTATTCCTTGTCAATTATGGCTTTATTTTCAGTGTGGAATAATGTCAGCACTTGTGGCCAACAAGAAGACAGTTCCTAGCCCGTGTGCCGAGGCTTAGTGAAGGCAGCATGCCAGGGAGAGGGGCTTTGTGGCACCTTCTCACCCCCACATGAACACTCAGGAAACTGCCTTCTAATAAAGCAGGTCCTTGGTCCATTAAGGTCAGTGCGGTTTATACTGGCTGGCAGTGTTCCTCCATGGTCTCGGGGGGGGGGGGGGTCTTTCACAGCACCGAACTCCTGATCCCTTTTAACTGGAGATGCTGGGGATTGAACCGGGGGCATTCTGCGGGCCAAGCAATGGAGCTACAGCCCCTCCTTAAATTCAGTTTGACATAACATAGCAGGTTCGAGCCAGGAGACGATCAAGGCAGCCTGTGACACATGGCATTTTGCACAGGAGGAGCTGGGTCACTCGCTTTGGGTCGCACCCGGTCTCTGCATACATGCCCCGATGTTCACTTCCTGGGGGAAGGACAGGACAAGACTTCCCTGCCTCCCGCAGCCTGGAAAGGCTCTTGGCACACGCACGGATGTAACGCCCTGGAAAAGCACTCCGGTTTCTCCTGCCAAGTGGTCAGTGACCCTGCAGGCTCCAAGTGATGTTTGACCTGGACATGTTAAGAGGCCCTGTTAAGAGGCTTACCCCCCCCAACCCCTTAAGCTTGACTGATATCTCCTGTTTTTAAATCACATCTTTGATCAACACTTCCCTCTACCCCCCCACCCCAGAAATGTCAAAAGTTGTCTGACCCCCAGTCGGGATGCTTTTCCTGACCAAATATCCTCAGACATGTTTGGATTTCCCCCAATAAAACCCTGCCAAGCCAAATGACACGCTTTGGACAGCCTCCTTCGTCCGAGGGGGGTCGGGCAGGAAAGATTTGTCTGAGGGGGGAAAGTTTGCAATTAAAAGCAGGGGGGAGGGGAGGGCCGGGCGGGGGGGGGGGCTCTGAGGCATGAAATTGTCTGAATTAGGATGCACAGATCGGCTGAGAAAAGGGGGCCTATAAAGCACGGGGTGGGGGCGGGGGTGGGGGAGAGGGGGGTTGGAGGGGAGATTTGACAAGGCGGATTTTTAGCCTGCTCTGAAATAGATCAGACCTGACAGCCCAATTCCGTGCCGGGCAGGGAATATCCTGTTTTAAGAAAAGGCCGACGCTTCCTTGCCTTGCAAGGGTCATCCCCATTGACCGCTCAAGCCACGTCCCCAGCGCCGGTTGGGCTGATGTTTCTCCCGGGGGCCACAGATCCAAGCCCAGACGCCCCTCTGCCCGTGCCTCACTCCCAAACGGTGTCTTGGAAAAGAAATTGGCCACGCCTTGAGAAGGGGAGGACCTAAAAGGACAGACCCTGGGCTTTCCTGCCACGGCGTTTCCCAGAGGCTGGTAGAACCAGATGTTCCAGCACTTTTTATCCAGGGGTACATGTTCTGTGGTGTCCACATCCTTCTGCTAGTCCTCACTCCTCCTGACTCACCCCTACAGCATTCCAGGAGGAACGCCCTTTCCAATGCTGTTTTATGGTATCTGTTGATTGACATAGATATGTTTTTTTTGGGGGGGAGGGGGGATACCAGACAGATATTTCTAGGCGGCATTAGCCCCTCCGCCAAACCACATGTAGCTCTCTGGTTTCTGTTTGGCAGGAGTGCTTTAGGATGCTTAGGGCTAATCCTGCGTTGAGCAGGGGGTTGGACTAGATGGCCTGTATGGCCCCTTCCCACTCTAGGATTCTATGATTTCTATGATTTCTATGAGTGGGGGGAGGGGGGGAACCTCTGTAATTTCTCGTGGCAGCCAGCGAAGAGTCGCGGCTCTGTTTTGCCTGCCTCCTCCTGGACCTCTGTTCATAAAACTCTTCTTGACAATTTTCCCACCCTAGGATGAGACTCAAAGTCCATCCAAGTGGGCACCCAAGTGGGGTCTGTTCACTCAGAGCAGGAGATGAAAGCAAAAGTTGCAACTCCTCCCTAACAATAGGTATTCCAAGGTACACTGCTTCCCTATGTGGAGGTTCTACCTCTCCAAACATGATTTAGCCAACCTTTAGCTGCCCCACAATTTTGGAACAATCTCCCCAAGGAGGAGCACCCACTCCCTCACTTTCAATCTTTTGGTGCAAATGCAGGCAGTTTGATTTAGGGCCACCGCTGGTTAACTTGACTGTGATTTTAAATTATCAGCTTCATGTTTTCTGTGTGTTTTCTTTTATTCATTTGGTCTATGCTGTAAGATGCCTTGAGGTCTGTAAGGAAGAAAGGCGACCAGGAAATGTTTTCAATAAACAAATAAAAATCAGTAGCAAGCCCATGTAATTTCTTTGCTCACCTGTGGCAATGAAATCAGTGGGTTGAACTACTGAACCTGTTGAGTAGAAACTCCTTCAGAGCTGATCTAGATAAAGAAGTGAGCAGTGACTCGAGAAAGCTCCTCCTCCCCTGGACTCTGGGGGCCATTCCGCACTCGTTCAAAATTGCACAATGGTTGCAAATTGAAATCGCTATTAATTTGCTGTTATGCACAACGTCGTTGACAATCTGCAACACTCCTGAAACCGAACCGCAAAAAGCGCTTTGTTGTAGCGCTTTCAGGGAAATCCCAAAAAGTGGATTCACCCTCCGGAAAGCACTACACTCTTGCAACCAATCTGCAACACTAGCAGGAAAGTTCTGTGTGTTACCATTGTTGCGGTTTCTGCAAAGTCCCTCCCCCTGGCTCTCTCCTCTGATCTTCCGACGAAGTAATCACCATTTTTTTTTCTCAGCGCGAGCGGAGACCAACACACCAGCGAGCCTTCGTTTACCCAGCGAGGCTTCCCCGGCTGCAGGCCCTCCCCAGAGCTGTTTTAAGTCACCAAGCACCACACAGCCCCATTTGCTGGTTTATTTTCTCTTTATTTCTCACTTTACTTTCAGCCGAAAATCACACCTGTGCAGGGGGGGTGCATTTTTTTTCACTAGGGGGGAGCGTGGCAACGATGAAACGGCAGCTAAAACACCACCTGCTAGCTAGATGGGTCTCTCCGTTGCAATGAATCAATGCAGATTCGTTGCAACGTGTTTTTTTTTTAAACCTTCCTTAAAGGGAAAGGGGCTTTTCGGGAGCATGATAACGGCCGCCCATAGGCTGTTCATTTGATTGACGGCCAGGGGCGGGACAAAGCTCGGCAATATCGCTTCCTGGCCAGCGATTTTTGCCGAGACCGGAAACCTGTGGGAAACAATAGAAACGCAACTGGATTCCACTACAAAGGCAGGTATGCATAATGACGAATTCCACTATTTAAAATGGGGTTTTTTCATTCTGAAACCAATATGCTACATAGATCCTGGTGCGGAATGGCCCTGGCTTTTCCTGTTCCTTTGGAGCAGAGATCTTCGGATTTTGTGTGTGTGTGTGTAAACAGGCAAGTGGCAATGTTAGCAAACAGAAGTACTCATGCAGCACAAAAACAACAATAAAGTATTAAAAGGATTGTAGTCGATGCCTGAGTCCATAAATATCAGCCCCTGCATAGTGCAGAATTGGGTTACAGACAAAAGACACTGCATCGGCAAAAACACAACAATGTGTTCAGCCAATTATGAGAAGACAGAAACGCTCATCAACACAGCAAAGCTCACGCTGGAGGTAACATTCAGGCAAAAACGCACAGAGGATGGACAGCGGACTGAAATCTGTTTCAAAGCTGAGTTTGATAAAAACTCCCCAAGTTGTCTGGAGTCTCTTGGCATGCTTACTCCCGGATGATGGGTCACAGCAGCAATAATTCCGAGGAACAAACTTCAGCAGTTCTGCGTATGCACAATTATACCAATAACAGCGAGACAGAATTTGAGGCACCGTTTACTACTCACTAAATCAAGTCTGATTCGGCAGAATCCGCCGTCACTGAGGGTGCTGAATATAATCCTTTTGCTACTCTGTTTATGGTTGTTTCTGCATCACACGGCTTCCGTTTTCTACTGCTGCAGAGGTCAGTCCGTGTCTTTTCCCACTTTACAAACAGCAGCAATGAGACGAAGTTTGGCTCAGCCCCACAGCCTCTCTTCACCTTTTTGCTGTGTCACTTTTGTCTCCCGCCTTTTTGCACTTCTCCCCCTCCACAAGCGCTGCTGGAATGGCGGAAGAGAGCAACGCGTCTTACACACGACTCTCTTCCACCTGTCAGTCAATCTGTCAGGATTGTAGAATCTCTGTCATAAATTAGCCTGAGTTCCTCCATGTCAGTTATACTGCTTAATTGAACCTGGCGCCTGCTAGCCCCGGCCTTGTAGTTTGTAGCAATAAAATAGAATAGTGATGTTATTCTAACCTTATCTTGTTATGGGCACACAGGGTTGTTGTCAATTCTCTCAAGGATGGGAGTTTGGAATCCTGTTGTTGTTTCACATATGTCTTTCCTCACTAACCCCCCTCCTTGGGAACTGTCAAGTTTTGGGCGGGAGAAATGTATTGATAAGCTGAGGCAAATCTGGCTTCGAGTCAGATTTGACTTTCAGTCCAATGCGTATAGTGCTAATCAATAAAACTATTTTCTTTTTGAATAAGTTTTGTTGTGAGTTTCCTGTGCGTCTGACATCAAGTCAAATCTCACAACTCCTTTCACCTGCAAAATGCAGGGCGAGGGACATACTTTTTCTGAGCAGGGAGAGGGCCTGGATTGGGACCTCTCCCAGGGCGACGGCGCGAGTGCCGGCCCGCACAGCTCGGGCATGATGCGGGCAATCTCGGGGACAACCCCGGGGCCCGAGGAATTTTTGGAACGACACGACACCCAGCGCAGGCGATTGTCTAAATACGACCGCCCTACTGGGGATGAGAGGTGGCCGGAGCACCTGGGACTGCCTAGCTACGCGCTGGAGCCTGTGGGTGAGACACAGGACTTGCAGTACAAGCTGGACAGGGTGACTAACTGGCTGCAGGATCTTTCGGGTCGGTTGGATCCGGAGGAGAAGCGCCGAACGCAACGCCTGCTGAAGGAAGTGCTCGGTGGTGGTGCGCACGATACCAGCCTGCGACGAGTGAGTGGTGGGCTTGCACTGCGGGAGCACGGCATGGCGGACACGCAAGCGGCAGCGGATGCTGAGGCGTTGG
Organism: Paroedura picta; assembly: GCF_049243985.1. Classification (NCBI taxonomy): domain Eukaryota; kingdom Metazoa; phylum Chordata; class Lepidosauria; order Squamata; family Gekkonidae; genus Paroedura; species Paroedura picta. The sequence continues at coordinate 1,177,492 of NC_135372.1, forward strand.
CCAGGGCCAGGGCGCAGCTGGAAATCGAGGCGGAGGCAGAGGCTCGAGCGAGAGCGCAACGAGAACAAGAAGGCGAGGGCGAGGAGCGAGAGGACGAAGGCGGCGCGGGCGGCGATGGAGCCGGAGGAGACGGCGCGGACGGAGGCGAGGACGCAGCGGCGGCGGCAGCAGCGGCGGCGGCGGCGGACGTTGCGGGAGCCGAGGCGGCGGCGGCAGCAGCGGCGCGCGAAGCGGCGCGAGCGGCAGCGCGAGCAGCGGAGGCGGCCCGGGCAGCGGAACGAGCAAGAGTGGCGGCGGGGAGGGGACGAGGCATCGGCCGCGGTGCAAGACCCCCAGTACCGGCCCCGGCACCGGCGGATTGGGGCCCGGGGCGCCTACCAGCCCACCTCCGGGGTGTGGAGATGCGGAGCACCTATAAATTCAAGGCTAAGTTTTCCGGAGACCCCTCCGATTTTCCTACGTTTCTGGTGCACCTCCAGGCCTACATGATGGAAATGGGGTTCACTTTCCAGGACGACGCTGAGAAAGTGCGTTTCGTGGGCCAAGCCCTAGAAGGCAAAGCAGCCAAGTGGTTTGTGGACTTGTACCGCTATCACCCCCAAGCCATTCGTGACTACAACCATTTCATGAGAGCCCTGCGCCAGATGTACGTGGAACCGTTCGAGCGAGAGACCGCGGAGAAGAAACTCAGGGCTCACCGGCAAGGGAAGTTGTCAGTGGTCGAGTATGCCAGGGAGTTTAAAGAGCTGGCTTCCTCGGTGCCGGACTGGACGGAGCCCCAACGCGTGCTGTCGTTTGTGGGGGGCCTCAATCCTACTCTGGCAGACAAATGCCTCCTCCTGGAAGACCCGCTTACAGTCGAAGGGTGGGTCCAATTGGCTGGGGAGATGGAAAATCGATTGGAGCGAGCTTCGATGGTACAAGTCCTGGCAGGCAAAACCGTGGCGAAAACTTCCACCCCGGCGAAAACCAAGCCCCGAGCCAAGTTGGAGCCGTCTGAGCGCACCCGGCGCATGGAAAAAGGGCTGTGCTTGGGTTGTGGCCAAGCGGGGCACTTTCTCGCAAATTGCCCCACAAAAGCAACAGCGACCCCGAGGGCCGTGAGCAGCGCCCCACCGAAAGCCCAGCCCGCCAAGAAAACCACTCCCAAGAAAAGTGCCAAGTCTCTCCTGGTGCCAGTGGCTGCCGTGCCAGCAGTGGACGACTCGGAGGAGGGAAGCGGGCTGGAGGACGAGGATCAAGCCGAGGAGCAGTCGGGAAACGAGGACGGTCTGCTGTAAAGGCGCCCCGCCAGCAGGCCGCCAACAGGGGCAAACGCGTGGTGAGTGATTCCCCCTTACTACTCCTTCCTGCCAAGCTCTCCAACCCCAAGTCGGGGAAAACAGTGGGAGTCCGGTGTATCGTGGACTCAGGGTGCACCCAATCCCTAGTGAGCCCGGCACTGGCCGAGACTTTGGGGGTGGGAAAGGTGCCGCTGAGGGAACCCTTGCCCATCACCCAATTGGATGGGAAATGTGCTCCCGGAGGGGAGGCCACGGCGAAAACGCGCCCAATGGACTTGGACATAAAAAAACATTGGGAGCAAATCCAGCCTTTGGTAGCCCCTCATTCTGCCTTCCCTTGTGTGTTAGGGTTGGATTGGCTGAAGGAACATGACCCCCTAGTGAAGTGGAAAGAAGGGACTGTGGACTTTACCTCTCCCGCCTGCGAGCAGCACGCTCGACCGCGGGATTCCCCACTGACGGGGGTTGTGGCCGCTTTGGGATCGGGGGGGGCAGCGCTCCCTCCTGAGTATCGAGACTTTGCTGATGTGTTCGCGGAGGTAGAGTGCAACCAACTGCCCCCCCACCGTAAAACTGACTGTGCCATTGAATTAAAGAAAGGGGAACCACTCCCCAAAGCCAAACTTTATTCCATGAGCCCCCGGGAAATGGCGGAGCTTAGGGAATTTTTGGATAAGAACTTGGCGAGGGGTTTTATTAGACCGGCCACATCTTCATTGGCGGCCCCGGTCCTTTTTGTAAAAAAGAAGGACGGTTCGCTACGTTTGTGTACTGACTACCGTGGGTTGAACGCGGTCTCCACCTGCAATGCCTACCCGCTCCCCCTGATAAAAGACTTGTTGGGCCACTTGGGGAAGGCACGAATTTTTACGAAATTGGATTTGAGGGAAGCCTATTACCGAGTTCGGATCAAGAAGGGGCACGAATATCTAACGGCTTTTAACACCCCCCTGGGGCAATTTGAGTACACCGTAATGCCGTTCGGCCTCGCCGGCGCTCCGGGCGTGTTCATGAATATGATTAATGAAATTATGCATGATTTATTGTACCAAGGGGTGTTGGTTTACATTGATGATATTCTTGTGTATTCTGAGAATGTTGAGAGTCATGCTGATCTGGTACGCGAAGTGCTCAACCGCTTGCGGAAGCACCAATTGTTTGCTAAACTGTCTAAATGTGAGTTCCACCGCGATGCGGTGGAGTTTCTGGGGTTCCGTGTCTCCCAAGCGGGGATTGAGATGGACCCTGGCAAGGTGCGTGACTTGCTGGCTTGGGAACCTCCCCGCACCAGGAGGCAACTGCAAAGCTTCTTAGGGTTCGCTAATTTTTACAGGACTTTCATCCCCAATTTTGCCAAAGTGGCGTTGCCCCTCACTGACTTGTTGAGAACCAAACAAGGGGGAAAAACGGCGAGCCGCCCGGGGACGCCCCTTCTGTGGACTCCCCCCTGTCAAAACGCATTCGACAAACTAAAGTTGTTGTTTACGTCCGAACCAGTACTGGCCCATGCTGACCCTTCTAAGCAATTTACCGTACAAGTAGACTCCTCGGACGTAGCAATGGGGGCCGTGATCCTCCAAGAGGGGGAGGACGGAAAATTACACCCGCTGGCCTATCTGTCAAAGAAATTCTCGGGGGCAGAGCGAAATTGGGCAATTTGGGAAAAAGAGGCGGCTGCAGTAAAATTGGCCCTTTCCACCTGGAGGCATTGGCTAGAAGGATCCGCGATCCCATTTGTAGTCTGGACGGATCATAAAAACCTTCAGGCACTCAAGCAGCCCCGATCGCTTTCCGCCAAGCAAATGAGATGGGCAGAGTTTTTCGCCCGTTTCAACTTCTCCCTAAAGCATCTGCCGGGTAAAATGAACTTTTTGGCAGATGCATTATCACGCCTGCCCCAGTACAACAGCAAACGAGACCCATTGGTGGACACCGTTTTCACCCCCGCCCAACTAGGGATGGCCGCCGTGACGCGCAGCCACGTAAAGACTGATACGCCCATCCCAGGGGGCTGGGTCCAGAAGGAGATGTCACAAGATCCGGAGTTTGGCTCCCTCCGCCCTGATCTGACTGAGAAGGGGGGGCTCTTTTTTAAGGGCGAGAGACTCTTTGTTCCTGTTGCGGCCAGGGGAAAAGTTTTGAAACTTTGCCACGACGCAAAAACTGCTGGACACTTTGGTTTTGTGAAAACTCTGCACCTAGTCAGGAGACAGTATTGGTGGCCGTCCCTGCGCAAAGATGTGGAGAAATATGTGCAGGGATGCCCTATTTGTATTGCCTCAAAACCGGTTGGAGGCAAGAAAAAGGGGCTATTGCAACCACAGCCCACCCCCTCTCGTCCATGGACAGATGTCACTATGGACTTTATTACGGACCTCCCTCCCAGCCATGGGAACACCGTTATATGGGTGGTAGTGGATGCTTTTTCAAAACAGGCTCACTTCATTCCCTGCACGGGAGTGCCTTCAGCACCAAAATTGGCTTCTCTTTTCATTGAACACGTGGTACGTCTGCACGGGATCCCGACACGTGTCCTGACGGATCGGGGCCCCCAGTTCGTTTCTAAGTTTTGGAGGGAACTCCTGAGACTTTTGGGGGTGGAGCAAGCCCTCACTTCGGGCTATCACCCTGAATCAAATGGCCAGACCGAAAGGGTAAACCAAATCCTGGAACAGTACTTACGTTGTTTCATCAATCACCAGCAGGACAATTGGGTCTCTTTATTACCGATGGCTGAATTTGCCTACAACAATGGGGTTCACGCCTCAACTGGGGTATCACCTTTCAAAGTAGTGTATGGGACTGATTTAGCAACAGCCCCCACCTGGGAGCTCAGCTCCACTGAGGCTCCTGACATAAATAAATGGGCATCCACCATCAGTACAGGTTGGCCAGAAATTGTAGCTAGCCTCAAGGAGGCAAAACAAGCCTATAAAGCTCAAGCGGATAAGAAAAGGGTACCTGCACCTGATTGGAAAGTGGGAGACCTGGCCTATTTGTCTACTAAGAACCTGAGGTGCCAGCAGAAATCAAAGAAACTTGGCCCTAAATACGTGGGGCCATTTAAAGTGATAAAACTGATTAATACTGTGACTGTTGAGCTAGCTTTACCAAAGACTTATAGGAATGTGCATCCGGTTTTTCATTCCAGCCTGCTGCGGAGAGCTCCGGTCCCAGACGAGTGGCACCCTCCTCCAGACCAGCCTGTGCCGATTTACATCGACAAAGACACCCACTATGAAGTCAACCAAATTTTAGACTCTCGTTTGCACAAGGGTCGCCTTCAATATCTGGTCGATTGGAAAGATTTCCCCTCGGGGGACATAGAGTGGGTGGAGGCAGGGAATGTGAAGGCACCCCGCCTTCTCCGGGCTTTCCATCGAGCATTTCCTGATTGTCCTCGCCCGGTAGATGCCGGCTAGATGGGGGAGTGAAGTTAGTTTTAATGCGGAGGGATGTCAGGATTGTAGAATCTCTGTCATAAATTAGCCTGAGTTCCTCCATGTCAGTTATACTGCTTAATTGAACCTGGCGCCTGCTAGCCCCGGCCTTGTAGTTTGTAGCAATAAAATAGAATAGTGATGTTATTCTAACCTTATCTTGTTATGGGCACACAGGGTTGTTGTCAATTCTCTCAAGGATGGGAGTTTGGAATCCTGTTGTTGTTTCACATATGTCTTTCCTCACTAACCCCCCTCCTTGGGAACTGTCAAGTTTTGGGCGGGAGAAATGTATTGATAAGCTGAGGCAAATCTGGCTTCGAGTCAGATTTGACTTTCAGTCCAATGCGTATAGTGCTAATCAATAAAACTATTTTCTTTTTGAATAAGTTTTGTTGTGAGTTTCCTGTGCGTCTGACACAATCCAGGCAGCCAATCCCTTTTCCCCGTGTTTTAAAGGACCCACAATGGCTGCTCATTCTTTTTTTAAACTTCATAGTTCTCCGTTTAAACACCTATGTGCATATAACTTTAAAAAATTATCCTTGTTCCGGATTTTTTTGGGAGGGGGGGGACTTTAGAGAGTCATGTTTAGTGTTACAACTGTGGGGGGGGGATTATTTCTGGCATCGCCTGCACGCTTGTCCGCCTATTCAATGCTCCAGGTTGTTAGACCTTTTAAAAAAAGACATTCCCGTCCCTGGGAACAAGGGAGAGGGAGGCGGGTGCGAGGGTGGGGGGAGGCAGGTGCCTTTAGCATGTTTGAGCCTCCACACCTTCCCTCCGCTGGTTGCCTGCTGGCTGCTCTCTTGTTGCTTGCGCTAAATAGGTTGGGGAATCCACTTTATGTGATTCCCCAATTAGCACTTTAAAATGGAGGATGTAGCCGGCCGGTTCCTGCCCAGCCGCTGGATGTTGGCGATGTCCTATGGAGGGGCCGGAATATAACAACTACATAAGGTCAGCATTTCACTACATTTAACGGGTGCGGAAATGCCTGTAGAGTAACCAGAACGGGGTCCTAGGTATTCATACCCGTTTTCCCAATATTTCTTCAGTGATTACTCCTCTACGTATGTTCTCAGTTTGAAGAAGGCTTAATACAAATCAAATTCTAATGTATCACAGTAGGCATCGGCTCCAACGTGTTTCCTAACAGGAAATACCACCCCATACCGTTAGAGCAGATGCCTGTGTGATACCTTATAATTTGATTTGTATTAAGCCTTCTTCAAACTGAGGTATGTTTTGAAACAAGTTTCATTGAATTGGGGAAGCTTATGAATAACTTGTTTGTATGGGCAAAATTGTTAATGTGAATATAGACCTGCATTTCAGAATATATATAATCACTGAAGAAATATTGGGGAAACAGGTCTGAATACCTGGGACCCCGTTCTGGTTTCTCTACACACTGGAATAAACGTTTGAGAGACGTATTGAGCACATAAGAATTGATTTGTCAGCCGCCCGATTTCCCTTGCTTTTTCATGCATTGCCCCTCTCAACTTTTTTTCTGTTGAGAAACTCCTGAGACATTCTCCAGGCTTTGAGAAACCCCAGAAGTGCTGCAATGGGGCAGAATAGGGTTGGGAAGCAGAGCTGTGGACACGCCCACCCGGGGCCCCTTCCCTTCCCACCCCCTCCAGGCCCTGCATTGGCCATTTTGGGAGGAGGGGGACCAGGTCAACATCACCCCCCCCCATAAATGTTTAATTAATTTTTAAAAATAGATAAGAAATTCACTTCCCCTCCCCATTCAGGAACCCCTTCCAGGGTCATCACGAAACCCCCGGGGGGTGCCACGACCCCTGCTTGAGAAAGCCGGGTCTCCAGCATTTACTTGATGTTGTTGCTCTGGGGGGTGTTGTTATTTGGGAAGTGTCCCGTCTCTTGCAGGAGAGCCAGCTTCCTCGGCGTGGGACCTCCTCTTGGCCCCACAAATCCGAGGCGACCGAAGGCAGCTGTTCCCAGCGGCTTTCCAATAATCCTTGCTGAGACATTGATGGCGAACAATGGGGGAGCTTTATTCTCCCCTCTGCCCCAGTCCCCCTCCCTCTCCCAGCCCTTCAGGTTCTCCCCCTCCCCGCTAAAGCAAGAGTGGACATTGTCTTCGGACAGGCGGGCAAAGAGGCTGCTTCTCAACAGGACTGACGGCCGACGGGCACATCCCGCCCCAAGTGCTCTGCATGCTGGAAGAACGGTTTTCATGAATGAGATCGGATGATATCCATCGGGTGTGTGTGTGTGTGTGTGTGTGTGTATTGGTGGTGTATGTGTGTGGCATTTCTCATCAGGTCCCTTGGGCGCTGCAACAAGGGGAAGGGAAGCAGGTCACGGAATACTTTTTGCAGATTATAAATCTCGGTATGAAGTTGTTGCCCACCTAGCAAAGGGGGGGGGGAGCAGACTAGCCCCACGAAAGAACTTTCTTCCCCCTTCCCCACATATGCTCTTCTCTCCTCGGCCAGCTCTTCTTTCTTGCACTGCTCGCCCAAACCAAAGCTTAGCCTTTCTGTCCCCATCGTGGCTTCCCTCTAGCTGCCTTTGCCTGAACAATCTACTTCCTCTGCTCCAGCTAAGCATCCCGTGTTCTTGGGCCTTTTGCCAGCCTTTGGCTTCACCCGCCAGCTCTTATTTCAACGGCATGAGGACTCCTCCGCCCAGGAACCTCACAAGGCTGGCTGGAACCTGGAGGGCTCTGAGTTTTGGTCCACCTTATTGAAGGACTGAGCCAGCGCCCGGAGCATTCAGAAGAATCATGCTCACCCCAAAAACAGAAGGCAGGAAACCCTGCAGGACTCCACTCTGCTTGTGGAAGGGTCTTCTAGGGGTAGACCGGAGACAGAAGGGCCATGGAGTGAGGTGATTTTCGTGGGCCTGAAAAGCGTCGTACAAGGAGAGAAGATTTGCTCCTGACTGTTTTGCATGCAGTGTGTGTGTGTGTGTGTGTGTGTGTGTGTGTGTGTGTGTGTGTGTGTGAGTTTGGATGTGTTCTTTGTTATTTTTGTATTCCTTTGTCTCAGACAATCGGTTCTCTTTTGCTGGAGCGAGGCTTGTCCATGTTGGGTGTTTTTTTTAAATATTTGTGCACGCTTCTACCGCCTGCAAGACGAAACTTTTCTGTGCTGCCCAGCCAATCCTGATTTGGCTCCCAGGGATTGTACCCCTAACCCAAAAGATGCTTCTGGTCAAATTTCAGAGGGGAGAAGTGAGGCAAAAGGCACCCGTCATTCCCTGCTATTTGTGCTGTTTGCCCTTATTCTGACAACCCCGTCTAAGGACGCTTCCTCAGTTCATCCCTTCATCCATTTAGAACCCAACATGCTTCTTTTACGTTCCATGCCTGGAAACCCGACCCCATTAAGACGAATGAGTTGTGGAAGTCCTACGGATGCCTGCCTCTGGGTGGGCCCTGGAAACCCCTGAAATTATGGTTACCTCCAGCCTACAGAAATGAGTTCCCCTGGAGAAACAGATGCGTTGAAGAGAAGACTCTGAAGCATTGAACCTCACTGGACCTCTGTCCTCCCCAGGGCCCAGCCCCAAATCTCTACGAGTTTCTACCCAACCTTCATATCCCCCCACTAGTGGTCAGGGGGACCTGGCAACCCTAGGCCCTTCAGTGATAGTGCCTCTGAGCATCTGCAGAGTCCCTCCATCAGAACACAGCTATTTTGAAACAAGGTGCCAAGTGGCACACTCTTGAGCACTGCCTCTGAGGATATACAGAGCGCCTTTCTATTGTGCAGAGAGTGTTACTTCATTGGTCCAGAGATGGGTCTGAATGTGCTGAAGAATCTGGTATTATCCATTCCCTTTGCTGCCTTGAGCCATAGGCTACAGGGAGGGTTGCCAACCAACAGGTAGGGCGTGGAGCTCTCCCAAAGTTACAATTCAACTCCAGACAAGAGAGATCAGTTCTCCGGAGGAAAGGGCAGATTCGGAGGGTGGACTCTGTGGCTTCACACCCCTCTGCTCCCTAAACCCTGCCTGTCCTAGGCCCTGCCTGCAAAACTCCAGGGATATCCCAGCCTGCAGGGAGAAGGAACTGGAGCAGGGAGGCTTGAGGGCAGCATGAGGGCTGGAGAACTGAGAAGCCCATGATCGAGTCTTCAATTTACTTAAAAGCAGCTGCAGGGCCAGGGAGCAGGATCTGGGTCCAGCTCTGGCCTTGGGGAAGGTCTCCACATGGAGACAGGCAATTCCCCCACCCTGGTCACAGCAAGCAATAATCCAAACCTCTTAGAAACTTAAAGGAAATTACAGATGGTAAGAGACCTGGTCGCAGGTCAGTCACGGGGGTTGCCCAACAGTAAAAAGGTTGAGGAAGGCTGCTATATACCCTTGTCCGAAGGGCCGTTCACTCCCTCGGTCTGGCCAGGGAGGACGTTATGCATGTGCAATATCACACAGACTGTGTCTCATGTTTAATGTTGTTTTTGTTCTTCTTAACGTTCACTTAATAATAAATATCTGTATTTTGATTTTTATACATATTTGCTGCTTAACCTTTGGCGTTCCTGGAATGGTTGCCAGTCTTTTCAGCAGGCCCCCTCAGTTCCCTCTGCTTGGAAGGGGGAAGCAGAATGGAGGGTTTGAGTCCTCATTCATTTCAGTGCGGGGTTCTTCAGGCAGGCTGGTCACTGTTCCGCCATGTTATAATTGCTGGCCTCAGCCATGGGCCAGGTGGGCCAGGGGCTCTGTCCTGCAGGCCTCTGGACTGTTGAGGGTCCTCGAGGGTCCTGCTGTCCCTAGGAAGAGGGTTTGGCCAGGCCAGGGTCAGACCACAAAGACCCTGCTCAAGGCCCATCGTACTTCTTTCGTGCCAGGGATCCTGTTTTATTATTATCAAATGTATTGCCTGCCACTCGTGGCGGGTTACAAATGTCCAGTAAAACCCCAATAAAACCCCATTAAAACGGACAGCAAAAATTATAATAAAAACAGAACAACATGGCAGTAAAACCTCCCCAGCCTTCTCCCCCCCCCCTAAAACTCTAGGGGGAAATAAAGAGGGTTACGATGGCCATGGACTGCTGAGTACACCAGGGGGGTCCCACAGATCTTTCTTGCTACCCCCAGCCTCAACCATAGACCTGGTGGAAGAGCTCCGTTTTGCAGGCCCCGCAGAATGCTGAAAGCTCCCACAGGGCCCACAGCTCACCTGGGAGCTATTCCACCAGGGAGGGGCCAGGACCAAAAAGGCCCTGGCCCTGGTCAAGGCTAGTTGAGCTTCCCTGGGGCTGGGAATAACCCATAAATTGTCACCCGCAGAGTGTAAGGTGGTCCCAGACCTTCGCAATTGCTGGTCTTTTGATCTTAGTGATCTTGGGGGGGAATAGCACAAGAGGCGGCCCCATAGATACAGGGGTCCCAGACCGTTCAGGGCTTTAAATGTTAAGATCAGAATCTTGCATCTGATTCAGTCTCCAATCCGGAGCCCGTGCAGCGGGGAGAGCCCTGGCGTAATTTGTGGTCTTCACGGCTGCCTTCTAGACCACTTGGAGCTTCCTGAGCAGTTTCAAGGGCAGCCCTGCATAGAGCAAGTTACAGTAGTCTAATCTGCAGGTGACCATAGTAGGGATCAATGTGGGTAGGCTGGGCACCGAGAGAGAACGTCGTGACCTGAGCCTCCCTAGATAGGGGGCCATCCAGCTTCACACCCAGACTTTTGAAGGTGGCGGTCAAGGGCCAGGAGTTCTACTGCATCTCCTTTGGCATGCTGGTCCAGCCAGAGGACCTCCCTCTTTGCTGGATTTAACTTCAGCTTACTCCTTTTGAGCCAAGGACTCTGGGGGTGTAGATGGGTGGCCACCCATCAGCAGAAATAGTTGGGCATCACCAGCCCAGCCTGAAACTGCAGACTAGTTGGGCAAGGGGGCACATGTAGATATTAAACAACATCAAGGAGAGAATAGCTCCCTGCAGGGCTCCACGCACAAGGGCTTACTCTCTTCCCTAGTGCCATCCCTGGAAGAAAGGTCGCAGCCAAGTTATGCCAAGAATCCTCGTGTCAGCTAGGCACTGGGCCAATACCCATGATCGACAGTGGTAAAGTCTAGCAAAAGCAGACCCGCCAACCCATCTAGATCCAACTGCCTCCTGAGATCATCTGTGAGGGCGGCCAGAGCCCTCTCTACCCCATGGCCAGGGTGGAAACCAGAATGGAATGGATCATGAATGGAATGCATCTCCTGAAGGAGACTTTGGAGTTGGCCCTCAACTGCCCGCTGAACCAAGGGCAAATTTAAGTCTGGTTGGGTTGGATTTGTCCAGCTCCAGATTGTTCAGAAGTGGCCTAACCACCTTTACTCTCTGCCAGCTGATGGGCCCTAGCAAACTGTTAGGTTTAAATGGCTGGCAGCCAATTCAGTGGTCCACTTTGCTTCCCCTCTCTTGAACGGGGGCAAGTGAGATGGACAGCTGATCAGTAGAGCTCAATATGCTCAAATAAGAGCCATAAAAATAGCCTTTTATTTGGGTCACCTATATCGGTAGTCGAAACATATCAGAGAATCTGCATTCAGCTTAGAAAATACAAAAAAAAAATTACGTTTTTCTTTTTCTTTTTCCAGGTTGGGTGATTTGAGTGCACATGTCAACTCTGGACATGAAACAACAACAGCAGTTATTAGAAGGGTTTTGTTTTTTGTTTTGCAAAAGAACTCCAGATTACTGGTGCTGTAGACATGCTGCAGAAATTGTTTTTTCCCATTTATCTGTCTCGGCATCTCCTGGGTTGCACTTCTGCTGCACCGTGCTGCCATTGCATTATGCAGGTCTTCCACTTCCATGCCACAAGACTGGCAGTTGACAACCGCACTGAACAAACATCTCCACAAAGACCAGGACAACACTTCTGTCTGAGGCGATGAGAAATTGAAAGGTGGATGCCATTTTCAGCGGCATGCCTGCGCTAGAAGAAATTCACCACCCTCCCCTTCCCGTTTCAGGGGACCTGATTCTGACCAGAGGAAACCTTGCACCTGGACCGTCTGCTGTCCCCGTCCTAGTCTGGTTCTTCTGGCCCCTTTTGCAAACATTGATCTCAGAATCCCTCCCATCCCAGAAGCCGCCGCTTAACCTTGACCTAGAACTGTGGACTGCAAACAGGGCCTTCCTACTCAATGCCTCGAAGGTTAATGGAATTCCAATTTGCAAGCTATAGAAGGTGGTAATGCCTGTTCTTTTATGTCTGCTAAACAGGGGTTGCCTCAAAGAGGCATAATTTCTAATGTTCCACATGACATGAATTCTAACTGGCTTAGCCGTGATGAGTTTCACTATTTACTCCTGTGTAATCTCTCCCTAACGACATTAAAAAATAAAAAGAGAGAGAGAGGAAAGTAGCTATTTTACAAGTGACATTTTACGCAGGCAGAGGGGGAGAGAGAGGAAAATGGTAATTTAATATAGATAAAAAGAACAAATTAAGAGGGTTGAAAACAGACGCTTTAGAGGCAAGGCAGGGGGGGGGGGATATTAAGGAAGATAAATCTGTCGGTAGTTCCTGGACCAAGAGAGAACGTGGAGTGCTTTGGGGTCGTGGTTTTTAATTAATATTTTTATTATTGCAAAATTTCTTTACTGAATGCCCCCCACAATTAAAAAAAATAAAATTGAAGATTCAAGAGATGCTTTGACCGCGTTTGGAGACGGGGACTATGATGTTCCATTTCACTCATGTTGACCTTGAAATTAACCCACGGGGGGGGGGGGAGGGAGGGGGGGCTTGATTCTTAGGCCATGGCTGGGAACGCAGTTTAGGAGTGTCGGACTTATTGTATTGGCCACAAGCCTTTACAAACATCACAAACACAGATGCATGCAAAACACAACAATGTTACAATAGTGGAGGAAATATAATTAATAACAATAGCGATACATACAAGAGAATACAGATATCACTCCAGGGTGACTCCAGCGCTGCTGCTCTAATCCTTGCGGCTGCGACAGGCAAGTGGGTCTTGATCTGACAATGCGCAGATCACTTGCTCAAGATCTGCGGCCCCAGAAGCCATCGGGGTAACCGACCAAGAAATCTGTTTCTAGGTTCCACACGAAAATAACATTTCGATATTTCAGAGTGAAGCACGGGAGCTGGGCTCCGGCAGCCGACGGGGCTTGCTGGGCCTATTGTGAGGGGGAGGCGTTTATAAAACGGTGGGGTTAATATGGGTCCCATTTGCAGGGGGGGGGGAGTTAAGTCGTTTGAGACAAGGTTCAAGTGGGTCGCCGTGTTGGTCTGACGGAACACAACAAAATCCCGCAGCACCCTTAAGACCAAGCAAGACTTATTCAAGGCGTGGGTTTTCCAGGGCAAGCACTCCGATTTCGTTTGAGGCAGAGCAACGCAATGACCATTTGCAACTGGAGCATGCTCCCGTGGGAATCCTGGAGAATCCAGGCGTAAATGAGTGTTATGATTGCTGCAGCACTGCAAGAGCGTGTACGGCAGCATGCAGGTACGACCCCCCCCCCCCCCCGTCTGTGTCTTTTGTTTTGTTTTCTGGCCTGCCGCTCACCGTGTCTCAATGAAAAGTTTAATCTCCTTCAAGTCTGCACATTCCTTACGAGTTCAGTGGGGTCATCTAAAGCATTAAGAAGGAGAAGGGGAGGCGGAGGTTGTCCTCCCTGATGAAAGAAAAGTTGTTCCTGAGATGCCAGTGGATCCTGCCCATCAAATTCACCTTCCTTTCGGAGTATTCGGCTGCTATTGAAGCCATGGCCACTAGCGACCTCAAGCCTTCAGCAGGAGTCAGTCTACCTTAGCATGCCAGTTTCTTTGGGCAAAGAGCTGTTCCTGTGGCCTTCCTACCTGACCTATGGGCTTCTCAGAAGGATCAGTTTGGCCCCGGTTGGAAGAACGCAAGGAGGGCTTGTGGGCTTAGCCAGCCAGACAATGCAGTTGGCCCCTTGTTGCTCCAGGAATTGGAGGTACAGAGATGGGTCTGGAGAAGACCTGTGCACCCCAGGTTTCACCTTAACATTCAGAATTTTTATCTATTTAAACATTTATACCCTGTCTTTCTCAGTGTAAATTAATTAATTTTAGTTAATTGTTTGCTTGATTAATTTGTATCCAGCCCAAAATCTCGGGCTGGTTAACAAGGTAAGAGTTCACAATTGTAAAAGTAGAATAAAAATATAAAATAGGGTAAGATGCCCATACAAGATGCCCTTCAAGAATTCCAGCGGGGAGCTGTGTTGGTCTGAAGAAGCAGAACAAATTTAGAGTCCAGTCAGGCACCTTTAAGAACAACCAATTTTAATTTAAGGTATGAGCTTTTGTGTGCATGCACAATTCCTCAGGTACAATATGCAATATCTGAGTAAGTATGTGGGCCCACGAAAGCTCATACCTTGAATAAAAAGTGTTGGTCTTAACGGTGCACCTGGACTCTAAATTTGTTCAGCTCCTCCATAAAGTCAAGAACCAACCCCCGTCATTGGTCTCAGCGTGTGGGAATTGGGCAACCTGGAGGGAAGATGACAAATTCTTACCCCAGCAACTGGGGAGGCAATAAACTGAAACCAATACATACAGATAAATGGACCCACCTGCAATTGGCTTTGAAGGTCAAAAAAGTTGTCTGGGCTAATTTTCTCCTTATACTATGCGTATGCTATACGATGAACAAAGACATTCTCAAGGCCCAATGACAGGGCAGGCCCTGGTTTCTCTTCAGTGCCCCTGCTGGGAATACTTCCTTCCAAGTTCTTTATTGGCCTGTCTTCCCCTGCTTGCACCGCCTCTCTCAGCGCATTGGCTGACCCGCTCTGATGTCACAGCAGGCCCACATCAGCAGGAGATGTCATGGTTTCCACTACCGCTGTCTGAGCCATTCTTATGTGAGTAAAGTGGATAGTGGGTGGGGTTCCATTAGACCAGAGGTCTTTAAGCTTTGTAAGTCTGGGGAACCTTTGGGGACATTCCGCACCCCGTTAAGGTAGCGTTATACTTACCGTATAAAGACACCAAATTTTTGGCATTTCACATGACGTCGCTAACCTCCCGCATCTGGCCAGCAAACTTAAGGCTGCATCCGCCATTTTAAAGCACTAGTTGGGGAATCGCATAAAGTGGATTCCCCAACCTAAAATGCGCAAGCTACAGGAGCACAACCAGCAGGCTAAAGAAATGGATGGGGGTGAAAAAGCGCTATCTCCACCTCCAATGTCCCGCCCTCGCACCCGCCTACCTCTCCCTTCTCCTAGGGACAGGATTTTTTAAAAAGTGAACTGCCTGGAGCAACGAGTAGGCATTCAATGGTGCAGACAAAGGCAAAAAAAAAATTCCCCCAAATTTATAGCACAAAGCATGTCTCTCTAAGCTCTCCCCCCAATCAGAAATGAGATTTATTTTTAAAAGAAGCAAGCATCGTGATTCCATAGGCACTGGCAATAAAGAAGCACTTTGCATCTATGCATAGGCATTTCAACAGAGAACTATTGATTTAAAAAAAAATTAGCGGGCATCGTGGGCCCTTTAATACATTGTGAAAGGGGATTGGCTGCCTGGCTTGATTGACATGTGAAAGAGAGTCACGTATAAAACACATTGTTCTCTTCCGCCATTTCAAGCAGGGATATGGAGTATAAGAAGCACAAGAAGGCGGCAGATGAAAACAAGAAAGCCAGAAGGTGAGGAATGTCCGGATGCGCGATAATATTTAGCGCTATGCCATTAGCTATAACCCGCCACGAGCCATTTGGGAGTGGCGGGAAATAAATCGAAATAATAATAATAATAATAATAATAATAATAATAATAATAATAATAATAATAACAACAACAACAACGTTAGCATAATGCTATTAGTTTCGATGTGTGGAAATGCTCTTGTTATTCCCCACCAGGAGGTGGAGCCAGCCACAAAATGGCAGCTGTGGTTTACTTTCAGGCACACAATGAAGATCTTTGTTCTATGCTGGCAGCGGCTGCCAAAGTCACATTTAAAAAAACTGGCACAGTCAAGCAAATCTCCAACCAGAGGCCTTGCAGGCAAAAGCCCCACCTGGCTCCACCCACTTCCAAAAACAGTTGTATGGGCCAGGAAAGGCATCCACGGCCGTCCTTGAGACGATGAGCACTGCCAGGCCTTTGGCTGACAAAAGGTGCCAAAATTCTGTTGCTGGCTCGCTTGGCTGACCCCACTCCTTTCCTTTCCTTTCCTTTCCTTTCCTTTCCTTTCCTTTCCAACTCAGTCCCTAGCCCATGCATTTGAGGCATCTGTAAAAATGGAATATTGAGACAAGATTTTAGATGTTTCACCATCTTAACTATTGATGAACAATGGATGTTTTAATGGGATGATTTTGTGAACCGCTCAGAGCCCACCAGTCAGGAAGGGCAGCATACAAGCCTAATAATTAAATATTGGGGACTCCAGTCTAGGAACAGAATTGCGAAGTCCCTGAGAGTCCTCTGTGGAATTATCATGTCCAGATCACGTGTCCAAATACATCATAAGACAGAAGCAGAAGGCTGGAAAACTGGGCTAAGATGAATTTCAACAGTGAGAAATGTAAAGTTCTTAATTTAGGTAGGAAGGATGGGTGAGACTTGTATTGGCAGTACTGCGTAGAAAAGGATCTGGGGGTCTTAGTAGACCAGACACTGAACATGAGTCAGCAATGTGACTCAGTAGCTAAAAAGGCAAATGGGATTTGGGGCTGTATTAAAAGAATTATCATGTCCAGATCACGTGAGGTGATGTTACCACTTTACTCCACTCTGGGAAGACCTCACTTGGACTACTGTGTTCAGAGAGTTGGACTAGATGACCCTGGAGATCCCTTCCAACTCTACAATTCTATGATTCTAACTGACACCTTTCCCTGGTCTCCAAGAATTATGCTGGAAAAGTATACGAAACAGCAAAACGAGACTTGGTCCCCAACAAAGACAGCCCCCCCCCTCCTTTTTTCTTTCTTTCTTATTCTTTTAAAAGAAAATCAAGATAAATGAAGACTCTTAAATCAGGGGGCTTCTTAATGGGTGGTCCGGGAAGCTAATTTAAAGCGTTTGATTATTTTTGCTCGCTGGTAGCGCAGTAGGCCAGAGGGCCCGGCGGGAGGCCCAAGTTCAAATCATTTACAAGCCAAAACATGGTCTGGGAACAGAATCATCTTTAACGCTCCTTGCCCTCCCTCTCCTCTGCAAGGGAAAATGATGGGTCACCCAGGGGTTTCTTCCTCTCTTTCTCTCTCTGCCGAACACGGGCTTATTTTTATTATCTTCTCCGAATGTGGCCCCAGCTGGGTTCTCAAACAGCCCACATTCCCGAGTCACCAATGGAGGTTAAATAGAGTCATTCCTGCTAATTAAACCGGTCCCTGCGATCGCTTGGCTTTGGACTGACAGGGTAATCAGAAGAGTTAATCGGCAGTCTCACTGCAGACGGCAACGAAAGGAAGACACCAAGAGAACTGGGGCCGGCTGGGTAGACCCTGGAGGCCACCACCCTGAGGCCACTGGTCTGAGCACAAAGGGTTCCTCCCCAACTCAGCCTGACAGGGCTGATGAACGGATAAAACTGAGGGAGGGAGGGAGGGAGGGAGGGAGGGAGGGAACCCGCCTTTTTACAAAGCCCCACCCCCCCACCCCGATTCCTTCTATTTAGCATCCGGTCGGCCAGTACGGCTCAACCATCCGCCGCGACAGCTGGGGCAACAGGAATCGCCGAAGTTGTGTTTGAATTGAATTTTATAATTTTACCTTGTGATATTGTGACTTGTGGATTGGTTTTATGGTTTCAAAGTGTGTAAATCGCCCCAGATGGTTTTCGAGAGGGGCGGTAAACAAAACAACCAACCAAGCACGATATTTAGCATTTGTGAAAGCTCCATGTAATGTTTCCTTTGGGGACTCCAAGTTAGTATTTTCAACTTGGGGTTTGGAAATTCCTGGAGATCTGAGGGTGAAGCTTGGGCAGGGGGTGGTGGTGGGGGGGGGGGCTTGGGGAGGAGAGGAGTTTGCAGTTCCCCATTTTCTGGAATTCTGGGACATGCCCAGGCCTGACTGGAGGGTGGCAACCCAGTGGCGACCTGTAAGGTAGCCAAGACCCACTTTGGATGCTATCAGAGGTTAAGGTTTAGTCAGCAGAAGACCATGTTAACCTCTGTACAAGTTATCCTGTTTTGCTGGAGGAATGCGTGCTTTCATTACCCGCATTTTTGAGAGGGATACCAAAGGGAACACAACCCTGAATATAAGTTGATTCCCCCCAAAATGCTAATACATAGGCTTTTTTAAAATAAATGACTGTGCATAACTTTAACTTGTATGCAAATTTAAAACAGTTCTTTTTCTTGACAGCACATGAGGGGAAATGCCAAGGTAAAAGTTAAATAAACATCAAATTGTACCCCCCCCACACACACACAAACACACTATCTTACCAAGTGCTTCATGTCCTCTCTTACTGGGCTGCCAACAGGACCTCAGCACCCCATGCCTGCCATGTCCCAAACGCTACCCATCGTGTCTCAAATCTGCCCACCATCGTTAGACACTGACTGAGAACCTCCCAAGGGGAAGTATTGGTTACTACTCACAGATGTAGTAATACTCGTGTCCCGGCCTGAATTCAAATCCCAGTGAGAAAGGGGTGAAGAGCTGGAACTTTTCGGAGAATTTCAGAGGCCCGTTGGCTGAATCGGGCCTGTTACATTCCCAGCGTTTGAAGCCATTTTGCCGGTGGTCGCAGGTGGCGTGGCCCTCATAGTTGACCATGTAGAGGATGTACCGTTCCATGCGGTCCATGGGGAACGGGATCTCATAGTGCGGGCAATAGATGTCCAGGTAGTCATTGATGCTCACCTCAACCGTGTAGTCCCCTTGATGGAATCTGCGGGGGGGGGGAGGGGGGATGAGAGCAAAATTGAGGTGCATGGACAGCAAAATCTACTTGCCTTTTCTAGGATTAGGGACAGGGCTGAGACAAACATCCCCAAACATTTGAGACTTGTTAAAACAAACCAATTTGCTACTTGGATTTTGAAGACAAAATTTCATGTCTGTATTTTGTGGAAAACATGACATTTTTCTTTAAAAAAATAAAACAAATACTTTACCCCCCCCCCCCTGTACTTTGCCATTCCTTGGCAGGATGCATACAAACCAAATATTTAAGATCATACAAGGTCCCCAAAAGGCTATAATACATGGTGATTGTGGCAATTTCTTTGCGCATTCAGGCAGAATATCTGGGGAATTATTATAATTCAAATTTGAGAAACGATAGGAATGCTTTAAGAAGGAACGGGGGGGGGGGGCAGCTGTTTCTGTGCTAGTATGAGGATTCACGCCAGGCCATGGCTGTGGCACATGTATGAACATGCAGAGAATATTCCTGCTGATCTTTCACACCACTAGGAAACCACAGACCACTCCTTGCATTATAATTGTGAGCTCCCAGAAGATCATGAGAGCTCTGGACTGGGGAATACCTGAAAATTTTGGGGTGCAGCCTTGGGAGGGCAGAGACCTCAGCTAGGTATAATGCCAAGGAGCCCATCCTCAAGGGGAACGGATCTCTACTCTGGCAGTCAGTTGAAATTCCAGAACTCCAGGCACCTCCTGGAGGACGGCAAGCCTGGATCTGAGACATCTAATTTTCATGGATGCTTTAGGCTGCTCCTGCATTGAGCAGGAGGTTGGGACAGATGGCCTGGATGGCCCCTTCCCACTCTCAATCTGAATCTGATCTGAACATATAAATAAAACAGTAAGGATGTGGTGGGAGGAGTTGGGACTCATCACCTAACGGCCAATCAAGTAGGTTGTCCCGGCTGTCCCATCCCTGATTGGCTGTTCATCCAATGGATGGGCAATCAGGAAGGCTGTCCTGCCCCTGGCCGCAGCGCTCTCCTTCTTCCATCTGGAAGAAGCCTGTGTAAGGCAGCAGGAGCTGGGAGGGAGGGCAGAGGGGATGGGACTGTGGGTCCAGTGCAGGGGAAGGAGGGAGGGAGCCCCTGCCAGAGCTTGCCCCCGCCCTGAGCAGCCCTGGCTGTGGCCTCGCCAGGCCTCGGCTGGCCTGCCTGGGGCGGGGTGGGGGAGATAGTGCCCGTTGCGTTTTGATTCTATAGTTGTTGAAACTTGTTCCTGACTCCTTGCTGTCCTGCCCCAAAAGACCCAGTTTCTGGCTCTCCCTTTGAATGCCTCTCCTCCACTTTCCCTCTCGCTGCCAGGGTCGGCACCCCGGTGTCCGAGCTCTCAGACCCCCTGCCCTTTCCCGGGTCCCCGGCCCAGCCCTCCCACCAGAGGCAAACCCTAGACGCTGAGGCTCCTGGCAGCCCCACGAAGCGCTCTAGAAGATCTCACCAGGCCTAAACTGCCGGCAGCCAAAACGCACGGCAGCCTTCCCTCGACCGGCACGTGACCGGCATAATCTTCCCTCTTCCCATTAACTTTATAAGATTAAATTGAGCACCTCTTAAAATTAATAAACTGGCAACAGTAGGTGTGATTAGTTGTTAGGGGAGAGTCGTTCTTCAGCGACATATCATCTGGCCCCTCGGGTATTATATTCAGAGGCACACTCCAATCCTATAGCAATTTTTTACATTTGGGGGACAGATTATCCAAGAGATTAGGGGATTAGCAAAACTAGGAAGAGGGCACGGCGGTATTGGGGCTGTGCTCGGTGTGTACCAAAGTCCTTAAGACGCCAGAACCAATTGCTGTCTGAGCGCTACGGGTCTTGCGTCTGGCTGGCGGGCTGGAGAAGACCTCGGACAGCTCTCTGGCGGAGTCTTTCGTCCTCATCCAGCCAGCCCAAACTGTTCAGTTGACCCTCCAGAGAACTGGAGTCGTTCCCGTCCCCCAAGGTATTGTCCCCCACATGGAAGCGACCACTGGACACCCCCAAATCCCTCACTGCAAAGGCCCCACAGCACTGCCCTCTGCCCTCCTGGCTTGTCTTTCCCTCCCTCACCATTCTGGGAAGAAATGGACAGAGGACCCTGCTACTGAGCTTGCAGAAACGACGTGAGGGGGGATACGACAGAGGTTTACAAAAGTGTGCCTGGGATAGAGAAGGCAGAGAACAAAATGCTTGTCTGCCTTGTGGGCACTTGTGGGCACCTCCTGGCATGGATGAGCTTAGAACAGAAAAAGGGAAGTCCTTTATTCAGAGTGATTAACTTGTGGGATTCCCTGCTGCAGGAAATGGCGGAGAGACAGCTTCAAGAGGGGAAGAGGCAAACATCTGCCGCAGAGGTCCATGCATGGCTGGTCTAGAGGGAGCACTTTGTCTAGGGTCGGTGATGCCCGGTCTCCTTTGTGCTTGGGGGGCAACAGTAGGAGGGCTGCTGGAGTCCTGCTCCCACTGGTGGACCCCTGGTGGACCCTGAAGTCTGGGATCTGGCCACTGTGTGACACAAGGTGTGGGTCTGGATGGGCCACTGGCCTGATTCAACATGACTTCTCTCATGTTCTTAGTGGGACAGAAGACTCGCCCCTCTAGCTCTGCCAGGGGTCTCCAAACTTATGAAACCTGTTGGCACTTAGGAAATTAACACGACGAACGGGCCTTACAAAATGGCTGCCAAGGAAGCGGGGCCAGTCACAAAATGGCTGCCACGGGGGCAGGGCAAATCATGAAACGTTGGCCGTTTCCAAGGCAACTAACCTCCTTTGACGGAGGCAGTTGTTACCGAATCAAGGTTACCAAATTCCAGGCAGGGTCTGGAGTTCATACATGAAAGCACTGAGATTTGTGGTCTTGATGTCATAAACTACACATCTTGTTTCTTATTGATAACATAAAACTCCTTCTTTGCTTCCCAGAGGGCTCCAAGTAGGTTTTCATCCCTGTGGTTTGATTTTCTTGCTGCCATTTTTATGCAACGGTGTTGTGGGAGTCTGTGACATTATAAGGCGATTCCTGACAAGCAAGATTTGTGGCAGGGTAGGAGCTTTCTGGAGCCAGTGCCACAAATTCTTTAAAGAGCTCCTGGACACTGGTCCAGACAGGCCAACAGGACCACCCCTCTTGATCTAGCTAAAGAAATGAGGAGGGACTCCGGAAAGCTCCTCCCCTGCCACGAAGGAGGTTGATTTGGAAGGTGCTCCTGGAAGCTGGCTCTTTTTTGTTGCTCCAGTCAGACAAATGCGGCCAGCTGTCTTGATCTAGCTGAAGAAGTGAGCAGTGACTCCAGAAAGCCACAGATCTAGTTAACTTTTATGGAGCCACTGGGCTCCTGCTCTTTTCTACTGCTACAGACGGACAAACAAGGGCACCCATCTTGTGAAAAACAGATTCCCATTAAATCTTTAGTAGACTTGGAATTTGCAATCTAGTAATTTATGTGTACGTGAAATTGTCTTTGTCAATCCTTAGGTCTCCAGTCTCCCTGAGCATTCATTGAATGCATTTCCTGTGATCATGACGTTAGGTGCAGGGAGCGGGGGGGGGGGGGGGGGGATGGTCAAAGGTCCGTGCGAGGCCACGCCCGGTTAAGAATTCAGTGGCTGGGAAATCGTGAGTCTTGGGTTCTGCTGGAGTTTTTCCTGTTCCTCCCCAGCGTCCCCCCCCCCGATGCATATGCGCAGCCAGGAGGGAAAGACATTGTGGGCCTCCAAGAGAGGAAATGTATTCAGCATACATACATACATGCATAAGACCAGCTAACAGATCTATATCTCCCCATGCACAGTTTCCCTGCCCGGCGGAAGACGCAGCCACATCTCCATTTAAATGGAGCTGGCTGTAGACAGCGTCCCACTGTGCAGAGAAGTGGCAATTGAGCGCAGTGGGGCAGGCGGGGGGGGGGCGGGGGGGGGCTTCTCCCAGATCCTTGGCCCACCAACAAGAGTTGGGCACACTGCTGTGTTTGTAATGCAACCACCACGGGGGAAAGAGCGCGCTCGCACGGCGCAGTGGAGGCAGGACGGCCGCTGACTGGACGGCCCCTCAGAGGACTGGGGGAGGGGAGAGGGTGGCGGTCCTGATCCCCAGCAGCAAAGAGGCACGTAGGGAAACCCGTCCAGGTGCACTGCCTGAGCCGAGGAGGTCAACAACCCTGGCCCAAAGCAACTCTGGGATGGAGTAAAAGAAGTGCCAGAGGGATTCTGAGAAAGTAAAAGGGGAGGAGAGTCACCAATTTTGATAGCAACGGCCATTTCCGGTGTGTGTGGGTGGCTGGATTGTTCCCTCTCTGTATTTCAATAGTGTTTCGGATCAGTAATCCCATTAATCTTCACACCGACCCTGTGAAGTAGTCGAGTAACATTCTGTAAGTGCAGATGAAGGGCTGCTACGTTCTCTCAGTCATCTTCACAGCATCCTTGCGAAGTGGACCAGTAGAACGATTGCTCACCTATAGCAGGTTGCCTGCAGCCGGCTAGTGAAGCTGCAGCTCAGCAAAGATTTGAAACGGGGAATTTCTAGCACAGATGAGCCAATACGATAAGGCGGTTCGTAGGGGCCTGTCCTAATAAGATGACCCATTCCGTAAAGACGCGCAGGTACCTGTCCCCGTGCCATCGGTTTGCTAACGAGAGAAAGGACCTCTGTGTTGACACACCACTTCAGCGATAGACGCGAGAGCAGCACGTTGCGTCTCCCTGTCCGTGGTGTGGGAACGGTGCCCTGCACATGGGCTGACCCCCCACATCCTGGGGTTCAATCAAAACAAATCCAGCCCTGGGCTAGGCAGTCCAACGGAGAGGAGAGTAAACCTCTTCCGTGGTTTTTGCATCCGCCCCCCCCCCCTCCGTCTCCGTCTCCCCTACCCAAAGCTTCTAATGAGATCATTACTCAGGGCTGGCTGACAGCGCTCCAGAGTTACATTTCTCTCCAAGGGGGGACGGAGGCCTTGCTCTGCCTCCCCTAGACACTCCGGGCATCTCGGTGCCATTAGGATCCCACTCATCAGGCCCTCTTGAAAGGTCCCGGAGTAACAGGAAGCAGGGTTGGAGAATGCTGCCACCCGCCCCCCCCCCCCCACTGCAGCCTGCACCCTACAGACTGTGGGCCCAGAGGCGGGGGAGAGGGCCTTTCTTCTCAGACGGGACCACAGAAGATTCCCTCTGATTCACTGGAAGGTTTATACTGAGAAGTATAAGTTTATTGCTGAGAAGGCATGCGTCAGCCGCCTGCAAAGATCATTCTGGGACAGGCATGCCAACTTCCAGGTGGGACCTGGGGATCCCCCAGATTTGCCGCTCATCTCCAACGCTCCATTCCCCTGGAGAGGGTAGAGGCTTCGGAAGGTGGACTCAGTGGCCTCGGGCCCCACCACGGTCCTGTCCTCTCCAATATCCAGGTGTTTCCCCACCTAGATCAGACAACTGGACCCCTCCACTCCCCACCGGTGACCAAGGGGGCCCCTAGCAGCCCTACCCTGTGGCGGAGCTGATTCTCTGTCCCCCACTTCCTTAGCGCTCCTGCCCCCGAGGCCTAGCATGCATCAAGATGCTGTGGCCACTCTTTACCTGAAAAGCTCCTGGCCACTGACTGCAGGTTTATTTAGTGTGTGTGTGTGTGTGTGTGTTTTAAAGCAACTATGAGGCATTTTTGTTCCTGGACTGCTGTGTAACCTCTGAGCTGCCTCTCCACATTAGAAATTAAGTGGCTGGGCTGATTTGGAGGGAGCCGTTCCTGGAGCCTCTCTCTGAAGAAACCAAATTGAACCAGGCAGCTTCAGAGACCGACCACCTTCTGCTGCAGAGAGAGCCTCGGTCTTCCCCGGCCTTCCGCGGAGTAACCCAGCATCCCTCACTTCTCCCTCTTACTCCTCTGGCT
Source organism: Paroedura picta (assembly GCF_049243985.1). NCBI lineage: Eukaryota > Metazoa > Chordata > Lepidosauria > Squamata > Gekkonidae > Paroedura > Paroedura picta. Next base: position 1,201,972 of record NC_135372.1, read on the forward strand.
CAACACTCCACTTCCCATGCGGATTCTGCAGCCCCAAATCCTGCGGCCTGTATAAAGTATTCAAATTATACAGCGGCACGGAGGCCACCCATGGACCCTGCAGGGAGACTGTCCCTGGACAAAGCCCTCCTCTCTGGCAGTTTTCAACACAGTTTTTTTTGGGGGGGGAGGATGCAGCTGTGGTCCACATTGAATGGCGCTGGTGAAATGCCCTGCCAACTCACAGGCGGCTTCAGAGGACCCCGCAGGGCTTCCAAGGCAGGAGATGTCCAGAGGTGGTTGGCCTTGGCCCGCCTCTTTGCAGCCATCCTGGATGGGCCAACCCCGCTCAGCCTCCGAGAAGTGATGTCACATCCTGGTACGATGCCAAATCCCAACCCCCCCTCCAGGGGACCCACCGCAACTTGTAAGCCGTTTGGGGTTCCCACTGGGGAGGGGAGTATTGCACACCCAAAGCAAACAAATCCAGCCATTTGGGGTCCAAAGTCCACAGAATGCCACAGACTTGTGGTTCTGTTTCTCCTTTCCATCTAGTTTTGGGGCAGCACCTGAGATCCCAAGTCAGTGCTTGCTCTCAGGGCCTAAACATGCCCAGGATGTTGGGGCTTCTTTTTTTTGGGGGGGGGGGGAATCAATAGAGAAGGGGCCAGCTATGGCCTTTGTACTCAAGCCTTTCCCATAAACATCTTGAAGGACACGCTGGGAAACAAGGATGACAGACTACATGGCCTAAATCAGCAAGACTCTTGGGGGAAAAACCCTAAAAAGCATCTAAAACTTATTAAGCAAACATGGGTTATTTTCTTTAATTAAACTAATTTATTTAATTACATGAATTTGCTTTCCTTCTTCTGTTTTGCATAAATTTATTCTGCAACGTTTACTCTTCGGTGCAATCGCTCCTGCCCTCTGCTACTCACTAAGGAGAAGTTAATGAGGACACTGGAGTCCCTTGGCCCTCCAGAAACCCCGTTCTTTTGGAGATCTCATCAGCCACGATGGCCTTCAAGGATAGCCTTGCCACAGTGAGAGCTAGCCGCCTGCTTTTCAAAAGAAAATTAAATACTGGAAAAGTGCTATTCTCAGAAAGTGGAATTCTGCATGGATTTGACAGACATTCTATGCGGCTCCAGCCCTGCTTCACATCTCTCAGGGCTCTTGGACAAGAGGCTAGGCTGAGGCCAGGACTTCCTTGGTCATCTCCCCCACAAGCACTAACGGGGCCAGCCAGAGTTGGGAAATACCCGGACCTTTTCTGCACCTGGGCCAGCGTCCTGGGCTGCTGCCAGGTGTTTACGCCTGCCCCGCCACTTCCTCCTCCTGCACGGGGGAGCATTGTGCCTGTGGCACCTCACCTGCCTGGGATCTGTGCTCCCACAGGGGGACTGGGGCAGTGGGGTTCTACGATGCTGCGGGGTGGTGGGCAACTTGTTTTTGCTTGTTTGTTTAAGAATGTGGCATTGCATTGGCACGCAAAACAAACAAACAAATGCCCTAGGCAGCTCCACTGTGCAGCAAGGCAGATCCGTCTGGGCCCTTCTGGGTACCCTCCAGGGGTTCCGTGCTTCCTTCCCCCGGGGCAACTGAGGGCCTGTGGAGAGTCAGGCCCAGGACGGCGCCAATGTCGGGCAGACCTGGGAATGTGCCCTGCCACCGGATAAGCAGTGAGGCGAGGCAAATTCCTGGTGCAGAACAGGTGCTGGAGATGTGGGGAATGGACGCTGCTGAGGCCAGGGTTTGGAGGGGGGGGGGGACACCTCGGCTGGGTATATCACCACAGCCCTCACTTGCCAGAGCTGCCTTGTTCTCCAGGCAAACTGATCGAGTAGTCTGCAAATTCTGGATGAAATATGTGAAATTTAGGACAGACTCCACTGGCAAACCAAGCCACAGAAATGTAGTCCAGGACAAAGGGGCTGATGGGCCAGGGTCTGCACACAGGAGGAGGTCTGGAAAAGGAGGTGCGGGGAATGCAGCCAGTGGGCAGGGAATTGGGGCGGCAGAACCACGATGGCAGAGCCACGCCGGAGGGAACCCGTGAGCCACTGCCTGGCTGAGGCTCCAGGCTTGACCGGCTGTCACTCTTTGGGATTAGCCGCACACTGACCAGTCGTGACAGAAAGCCCCAAGTGAACGCCCTCCCCAGTGACGAGCGACCCTTTCCAAAGCTTCCCCACCTGGGCAAACAAAAGGGGGTTTTCAGTGAAACCCGCTGAATTTTTTGTTGGTTTGTTGGATTGCACAATTTCGTTTTAGGGGGGAACTTTTTGTTTCCTGGGTGTAGCAAATGCCGTCTGCCGGAGCAGATCGAGAAGGCTTTCTTTCTTGAGAAATGAATCCCCCCAGAACACAAACGGTCCTTTCTTTGAGAAGCACAGTGTGAGCTCCCAAGGAGTCTGCAAGTGGCTGTACACCTCATTACTTGCCTCATAAGCACTTGGATCACACAGGGAAATAAACTAATTAATGCAAAGGGCTTTTTGGGGGTCTTTGTGTGCCTGTGCGTGTGTGTGTGTGTATTGTGAGGGCGCGCGTTTCTCTTGGCCTCCATTTCCCATCATCTGTTGCAACCCTGCCCCCGGCAAGGTAACTTTTGAAAACGTAAAATGAATCCCCCCCCCCAGAAAGAGCAACCATTTACTCCCAGAAACAAATATCTTTGTTAACATAAATGCAAATTTGCTCATAATTATAACAACAAAAAATATCCTTCTCTCTCTCCCCAAAGAGAATTAATTGATTCGTAGTGCATTTTTTATACAGGGGGAGATAGTCATTCACTCAAGCAGAGGATTAAAAAAAATTAAAAGATCCGGCGTCTCGGAGGGAACAATATTACTGATAATAATTACACGTTTGAAAACCAAGGGACAGGCCCCCCAACCCCAAAATCAAAGCTGACCCAGCCCACCTGGGGCTCTCTCTCCCCCCCCCCTTCAGTTCCTTCTCTTTCCCCCCCGGACTTAAGCGTTTTGATCAAGCAAAAGCTGACTGGATGGTTCAGAGGAGGCCCACGTGCCACGAATGTTGGGTGCCTTTCAGGGGAGAACACACCGGTCACTTCACTGATTAATTTTTCAAAAAGCCGTACAAGTCTAAGATGTGATTCATCTGGGGAGCTGTGTGGGTCTGATGCAACGGAGCGAGGCACTTTGAAGGCCAACCAAGATCCATGCTGCAGGGAAGCATTCGTGGGCGGGCACCGTGCTCCCTTCTTCAGATACCGAAGGTGGCTGGTCAGTCAAAGCTGCACCCCTCCAGTCTCTTAGAGAGAAAACTCCTTGTAGGTTCGTACACATTCCGGCTGAAAACTCTTGGAGATTTCGGGATGGAGTTCTGGGGAGGCAAGTCTGGGAAAGGGAGGGCCCTTAGCCGGATATGATACCATAGAGTAGGAGTGGCCAAACGGGGGCTCTCCAAATGTCCACGGACTGCAGTTCCCATGAGCCCCTGCCAGTGCTTGCAATGACCCCGCAAGTCAGAGAAATGTAACCGTCACGCATGCTGGGGCCATGAAAGTGTTTCTGACACCATTTCCTGGCATTCAATATAAGACTGATCTGGTGACTGTATGGTGCTTCTTTTCCGCTCCCCCGTCTCCTTGAAGGACCAGCCACCCTCACCCCACAAGAGGGGGACGTGCAACATAAACAACATACAATGAACACTCCAGTTGTCCCCCCAACCCCACGGGTGGGGCTTCGGGTCTGCTTGTCCTGTTGCCTCCAGATACATTTTATAGGATGCCGAATCCTTGCAGAGTCCATAAAGCCACAGGGTTGGCAAGAGGAAGTCCCACAGAGGCCATTTTCAAAATAAATAAATTGTCAAAGTTGTATAATCAGTTAATTGGATGGCACGCTTCATAGGGCAAAGTTCTGTGTGAATTTGAAATTTTGGCTTTTGCAAGAGCCAAAGGGAACATCAAAATCCATAATCATCCATTTGAAAAATCCCAATGAAGTTAAGTTTAAAACCACAAGGAAACAGTAATGGATCAACACACAAGGTTTATAACCTGTTATTTATAATCTGATAAATGCTACGGGATTTGGGCAGCTCGGCTGCCTTGTAACATAACGAGACGATAATTTTTTATATGAAAAGGAAGTCTTTAGTGATGGGGGAGAGGGCGGCCGAGGGCAGGTCACGCGGCTGAAGCCACGCCAGGGAGGGCATGGAACGGAGGCCGGACACCGCGCAGAGGAAGTAAAGTTTCCAGAGAGATTCGCTGACAGAACTGCGTAACTGTGCAAGTGCAAACTAATAATAATAATAATAATAAAAACACACAAGGGGAGGTCATGATGGTTGATGGGATGCTCCCACCTTTCTCACCAAATGCAGAAGTCACAGGACAGGTTCCAAGCTGGACAGGACAAGGAAGAATCAGGGAGCAAAGCACTAAGGTTGAACGACTCGGGCAGACTCACAGACTCACCTGAAAAGGGGCCGTAGACACTGAAGCATGAATTGGCTTCACTCTTAGGCCTCCATTGAGTCTTTGTCCACTATTCACCCGGGGGGGGGGGAACCAGGCTGCATCCTTCTCTCCCTCTGCCTTCGGTCCCCACCCCAACCAGCCCCAGGGCCTTCTTCAGACAAGTCCGCTGCTCCAGTCGGTCAGCCGCACCTGCCCCACTAGGGTGACCCAGCAGGCGCTTCTCTGCAGCGTGAGCCTGGACTTCCACGGCAGCCTCGCCTCCAAAACCCACCCGGGCAATTCTGCTTCGCATCTGAGGTCTGGGGAGAATTGGTCTGCTGTTGCCGGCCTCTGCTTGGCCACCTTGCTGTTCTTCCATCCAGGTGGAGACTGCGTGGGGCTTGGGGATGCAGAGGCCACTGGCACAAAGCCTGAATGGGGCAGACAGGAGGCAACGCCACTGGTATTCCCCCTGGCATTCCTTGCTCTTGCCCAGGGCCCGCCAGCCGCAAGACGAGGAGCTGCAGCAGCCGCATGGCGCTCAGCACGCTGTGGCTATCCGGGCGGATCTTTAAGCGTAGCGAGGCCAAAACATGTGTGAGCTCATGGAGCGCCTCTCTTGGTGCTGTAGGAAAGAGCAGTGGTGTCTAATCTGGTGAGCCAGGTTTGACCTCCCACATTCCTTCAAATGCAGCCAGCTGGGTGACACTGGATTAGTCGAAGTCCTGTTAGAGCTGTTCTCACAGAACAGTTCTCTCAGGGCTCTCTCAGCTCCACCTTCCTCGCAGGTGTCTGTTGTGGGGAGAGGAAGGGAAGGCGACTGTAAGCCACACTGAGACTTCTTCAGGCAGTGAAAAGCAGGGTATAAAAACCAACTCTTCTTCTTTTTCACTATAACTGAGGGCCACTTTGGTTTTGTGGTGCCTTCCAGGCAAATACTGTTTTTTATTTAGCAGGCCAGGCTTTACCAAAGTCACCTCAGCCCCGGTGTCTCTCCAGTCAGTTGCTGGCTCACCGTTTGCAGCCACAGGCCTTAACTCTTCCTCCTTTAGATCTTCCTTGGGGTCCGTCAGGCTGTGCTGCTCCAGCTCAGAGTCTCTCCCGGGGGTTTCAAAGGTGGCTCTTACCCTTTTTTGTTGTTGTTAGGTGCGAAGTCGTGTCCGACCCATCGCGACCCCATGGACAATGATCCTCCAGGCCTTCCTGTCCTCCACCATTCCCCGGAGTCCATTTAAGTTTGCACCTACTGCTTCAGTGACTCCATCCAGCCACCTCATTCTCTGTCGTCCCCTTCTTCTTTTGCCCTCCATCGCTCCTAGCATTAGGCTCTTCTCCAGGGAGTCCTTCCTTCTCATGAGGTGGCCAAAGTATTTGAGTTTCTTCTTCAGGATCTGGCCTTCTAAAGAGCAGTCAGGGCTGATCTCCTCTAGGACTGACCGGTTTGTTCGCCTTGCAGTCCAAGGGACTCGCAAGAGTCTTCTCCAGCACCAGAGTTCAAAAGCCTCAATTCTTTGACGCTCGGCCTTCCTTATGGTCCAACTTTCGCAGCCATACATTGCAACTGGGAAGACCATAGCCTTGACTAAACGCACTTTTGTTGGCAGGGTGATGTCTCTGCTTTTTAGGATGCTGTCTAGATTGGCCATAGCTTTCCTCCCCAGGAGCAAACATCTTTTAATTTCTTTGCTGCTGTCTCCATCTGCAGTAATCTTGGAGCCCAGGAAAATAACATCTGTCACTATCTCCATTTCTTCCCCATCTATTTGCTAGGAAATGAGAGGGCTGGATGCCATGATCTTTGTTTTCTTGATGTTGAGTTTCAAGCCAACTTTTGCACTCTCCTCCTTCACCCACGTCAACAGGCTCTTTAGTTCCTCTTCACTTTCTGCCATTAGAGTGGTATCATCTGCATATCTGAGGTTGTTGATATTTCTCCCTGCAATCTTGATCCCAATTTGTGACTCCTCTAATCCCGCCTTTCTCATGATGTGTTCCACATACAAGTTAAATAGGCAAGGCGACAGTATACAGCCTTGCCGAACTTCTTCCTCAATTCTGAACCAATCAGTGATTCCATGTTTAGTTCTCACTGTTACTTCTTGACCTGCATATAAGTTTCTCAAGAGACAAATAAGATGCTCTGGTATTCCCATCTCTTTAAGAACTTGCCACAATTTGTTGTGCTCCACACAATCAAAGGCTTTAGCATAGTCAATGAAGCAGAAGTAGATGTTCTTCTGGAACTCCCTAGCTTTCTCCATGATCCAGCATATGTTGGCAATTTGATCTCTAGTTCCTCTGCCTCTTCAAAATCCTGCCTGTACTTCTGGAAGTTCTCGGTCCACATATTGCTGGAGCCTAGCTTGTAGGATTTTGAGCATAACTTTGCTAGCATGAGAAATGAGTGCAATGGTGCGGTAGTTTGAACATTCTTTGGCATTGCCCTTCTTTGGGATTGGAATGTAAACTGATCTTTTCCAATCCTGTGGCCATTGTTGAGTTTTCCAAATTTGCTGGCATATTGAGTGTAGCACTTTTACTGCATCGTCTTTTAAGATTTTGAATAGTTCAACTGGAATGCTGTCACCACCACTAGCTTTATTGTTGCTCAGACTTTCTAAGGCCCATTTGACTTCACATTCCAGGATGTCTGGCTCCAGGTCAGTAACTACCCCACTGTGGTCATCAGGGATGTTAAGCTCGCTCTTGTATAGTTCTTCTGTATAATTTTGCCACCTTTGCTTAATCTCTTCTGCTTCTGTGAGGTCCCTACCATTTTGGTCCCTTATCATACCCATCTTTGCATGAAACGTTCTCTTCATATCTCCAGTTTTCTTGAAAAGATCTCTGGTCCTCCCCATTCTATTTTCTTCTATTTGTTTGCACTGTTCATTTAAGAAGGCATTCTTATCTCGTCTAGCTTTTCTCTGGAATTCTGCATTCAGTTGGGTGTATCTTTCTCTTACTCCCTTGCCTTTCACTTTCCTTCTCTCCTTAGTTATTTGTAAACTTCTTCAGACAGCCATTTTGATTTTTTGCATTTCTTCTTCTTTGGGATGGTTTTAGTTGCTACCTTTTGTACAATGTCGCGAACCTCCGTCCATAGTTCTTCAGGCACTCTGTCTATCAGATCTAATTCCTTAAATCTATTTGTCACCTCTACTGTATATTCGTCGGGGATATGATTTAGTTCATACCTGAGTGGCCTAGTGCTTTTCCTTACTTTCTTCAATTTAAGCCTAAATTTTGCAGAGCACAGTCAATCTGATTTCTGTGTTGACCGTCTGGTGATGTCCATGTGTAGAGTTGTCTCTTGGGTTGTTGGAAAAGAGTGTTTGCTATGACTATTGTATTCTCTTGACAAAATTCTACCAGCCTGTGCCCTGCTTCATTTTGTACTCCAAGGCCAAACTTGCCTGTTATCCCGGTTATCTTTTGGCTTCCTACTTTAGCATTCCAGTCCCCCATGATGATAAGCACATCATTTTTTGGTGTTGCTTCTAGAAGGTGTTGTAGGGCTTCATAGAACTGGTCAACTTCATCCTCTTCAGCAGCAGTGGTTGGGGCATAGACCTTGATTACTGTGATGTTGAATGTTTTGCCTTGGATTCGAACTGAGATCATTGTGTCATTTTGGGGATTGTATCCCAAGACTAAGAGCCTCTTGTGGCGCAGAGTGGTAAGGCAGCTGTCTGTAAGCTTTGCCCATGAGGCTGGGAGTTCAATCCCAGCAGCCGGCTCAAGGTTGACTCAGCCTTCCATCCTTCCGAGGTCGGTAAAATGAGTACCCAGCTTGCTTGCTGGGGGGTAAATGGTAATGACTGGGGAAGGCACTGGCAAACCACCCCGTATTGAGTCTGCCATGAAAACGCTGGAGGGCGTCACCCCAAGGGTCAGACATGACTCGGTGCTTGCACAGGGGATACCTTTACCTATCCCAAGACTGCTTTTCCTACTCTCTTATTGATTATGAAGGCTACTCCATTTCTTCTGCAAGATTCTTGTCCACAGTAGTATACCTGATGGTCATCTGAATTAAATTCACCCATTCCTGTCCATTTTAGTTCACTGATTCCTAAAATGTTGATGTTCAGTCTTGTCATTTCTTGTTTAACCACGTCCAGCTTGCCTTGATTCGTGGATCTGACATTCCAGGTTCCTATGGAATAAAAATCTTTACAGCATCGGACTGTCTTTTCGCCACCAGTTACTTCCACAACTGAGCGTCCTTTCGGCTTTAGCCAAGCCGCTTAATTCATTCTGGCGCTACTCGTACTAGCCGTCTGCTCATCCCCAGTAGCATATTGGACACCTTCCGACCTGAGGGGCTCATCTTCCGGCGTCATATCGGTTTGCCTTTTGGAACTGTCCTTTGGGTTTTCATGGCAAGGATACTGGAGTGGTTTGCCATTTCCTTCTCCAGTGGATCACCTTTTGTCAGAGCTCTCAGTTATGACCTGTCCATCTTGGGTAGCCCTGCACAGCAGAGCTCATAGCTTCACTGAGCTACGCAAGTCCCCTTGCCACGGCAAGGCAGCGATCCTTGAAGGGGGTCACCCTTTTTACTCTTCCAAAATTTTGGGATGCCGTTTGGGTTTTTCCCTTTCCTACTTTTGAACCATAAGCCTTTGCATGTCCCTCTCGCTGACAGCTACAGCAAACTATTCCTGCCTATTTCATATGGGAATGTTCTGCCTCGCAGGGTTGGTGTCAATTTTCTCTGAGGTGCCTCAAACTGAGGTGAGGAACTGGGAGAGTTGCTTGTAGAACTGTTCCAGACCTACCTGTTGCTTCTGTTCTTACTTTACGTTCACACTTTACTCCAAAAAGCAAAAAAATCCCGAGCCTCCCTTTCCTTTCCTCAGTTATTCTGCTGGATAACGCGGGTGTTCTCCCTGTCCCTTTTGATTTGCTACGGCCCAGCTGCAAACATGGAAGTTGTCAGCCAATGGGAGAAAAATAATTCCCTCTCTCCCCTTGATCTTCTCGTCTCCAAATCCTACCTCTCTAGAGCAGGGAGCTCCACAGGTGGCTTCGGTTGGAACATGGAAGACCTGCAGGGTGCATGATGCAAGAGCGTATGAGGAGCAGCCTGTAGGGGGTGTTGGAGGAGATCTGGATTTAGCATAGTTAGAATAGGAGCTTCCTGGTAGGTTTCAAATTATCGCCTCTAGTGTCCTGGCTGGTTCAATAGGAGACTTCCTGCTCCTTTGAACACAATCCCTCCCTGCTCACCTCCACAACAGAATGCATGCAAAGCAACAGTTAGGCAGTTAGTTAGATCTCTCTCTCCTCTTTCTATACAAAGTTCATTTCTCTTCTTAATAAAAATGCTTTTATTCTTTTAAGCCGCTCGCTGCCCTACCCCTCTTTGCGTATTTAAACTCTGCCAATAGTGTCCAAAATATAACAATAAAAATATATCCGTACTGAAAATACAGAAGGGTTTTGATGTGCTTAAACATCAGTTGGTTTCAAAGGCCTTTCAGAAAAGACAGTCTTTCAAAGGGCATGGGGAGCCCAGTGAGGAAGGGTATAAAATATCCCTAATACAAGGGATGGTGTTTCACAACTGGGGCGGGGGTGGGGGTGGGGGAGCTCTTCCGCCAGGCTTATGGTTAAGGCCACGGCGGCACCCGGGTGTTTCCATCGGAGGAACTCCCCCTCCGTGTTGATTAGATCTGGCACTCACTTCTACCACACTATAAGAGGACTGGCCCTTGGGCTGAACTGGGGTGGGGGGAGTGAGGGTGGTCCTCTAGATGTGCATGGACTACAATTCCCATGAGCCCCTGCCAGCATTTGCTGGCAGGGGCTCATGGGAATTGTAGTCCACGAACATCTGGAGGACCACAGGTTGACTACCCCTGGTCTATAGGACTGATTCGCCATCTGTCTAATTGTGATTTGACAATTGTTTTTATGTCTCCTCTCTGAATGTGCAGGGCTGAGTGGCTGAGCTCAAGACAGAGTTGAACAAACAGCTCCCTCCAGCTCTTGCCACGAAACCTGAGCGGGGTGAGCAGCCAGTCCCCGGCTGAGCCTTATCCGCCCCACAGGACATCTGGGTCTGGACCCAAGAGACCCTCAGAGGAGAACAAGGATGTCGTCAGATGCCAGGCGGAATGGGGACCTCCCAGTCCTTCTGTCCCTGCCGGAAGGTGAAAGGGGCGTTGCTAAGAAGGAGCTCAGGGTGCAAATCTATTAAGGACTAACTCTGAAGCTACCTCAAAGGGCTTTTGTGAGGATAGAAACGAGGAAAGGAAAGCGAAAGGAGCTACCCTGAGCTTCCTGGAGAAGAGATGCAATAAAAACGTACTAGACGAGTGAATCAGGAATGTGGGGGGGGGCATTGCCTTTGAGGCTGGAGGTAGGGATGCCAGCCTCCAGGTGGGGCCTGGGGATCCCCTGGAATTCCAGCCCATCTCCAGACTACAGAGCTCAGTTCTCCTGGAGGAAAGGGCTGCTTGGGAGGGGGACGGAGGGATGCCAGCCTCCAGGTGGGGCCTGGGGATCCCCTGGAATTCCAGCCCATCTCCAGACTACAGAGCTCAGTTCCCCTGGAGGAAAGGGCTGCTTGGGGGGGGGGACGGAGGGATGCCAGCCTCCAGGTGGGGCCTGGGGATCCCCTGGAATTCCAGCCCATCTCCAGACTACAGAGCTCAGTTCTCCTGGAGGAAAGGGCTGCTTGGGAGGGGGACGGAGGGATGCCAGCCTCCAGGTGGGGCCTGGGGATCCCCTGGAATTCCAGCCCATCTCCAGACTACAGGGCTCAGTTCCCCTGGAGGAAAGGGCTGCTTGGGGGGGGGGGACGGAGGGATGCCAGCCTCCAGGTGGGGCCTGGGGATCCCCTGGAATTCCAGCCCATCTACAGACTACAGAGCTCAGTTCCCCTGGAGGAAAGGGCTGCTTGGGAGGGGGACGGAGGGATGCCAGCCTCCAGGTGGGGCCTGGGGATCCCCTGGAATTCCAGCCCATCTCAAGACTACAGAGCTCAGTTCCCCTGGAGGAAAGGGATGCTTGGGAGGGGGACGGAGGGATGCGAGCCTCCAGTTGGGGCCTGGGGATCCCCTGGAATTCCAGCCCATCTCCAGACTACAGGGCTCAGTTCCCCTGGAGGAAAGGGCTGCTTGGGAGGGGGACGGAGGGATGCCAGCCTCCAGGTGGGGCCTGGGGATCCCCTGGAATTCCAGCCCATCTCCAGACTACAGAGCTCAGTTCTCCTGGAGGAAAGGGCTGCTTGGGAGGGGGACGGAGGGATGCCAGCCTCCAGGTGGGGCCTGGGGATCCCCTGGAATTCCAGCCCATCTCCAGACTACAGGGCTCAGTTCCCCTGGAGGAAAGGGCTGCTTGGGGGGGGGGGACGGAGGGATGCCAGCCTCCAGGTGGGGCCTGGGGATCCCCTGGAATTCCAGCCCATCTCCAGACTACAGGGCTCAGTTCCCCTGGAGGAAAGGGCTGCTTGGGGGGGGGGACGGAGGGATGCCAGCCTCCAGGTGGGGCCTGGGGATCCCCTGGAATTCCAGCCCATCTACAGACTACAGAGCTCAGTTCCCCTGGAGGAAAGGGCTGCTTGGGAGGGGGACGGAGGGATGCCAGCCTCCAGGTGGGGCCTGGGGATCCCCTGGAATTCCAGCCCATCTCAAGACTACAGAGCTCAGTTCCCCTGGAGGAAAGGGATGCTTGGGAGGGGGACGGAGGGATGCCAGCCTCCAGGTGGGGCCTGGGGATCCCCTGGAATTCCAGCTCATCTCCAGACTACAGAGCTCAGTTCTCCTGGAGGAAAGGGCTGCTTGGGAGGGGGACGGAGGGATGCCAGCCTCCAGGTGGGGCCCGGGGATCCCCTGGAATTCCAGCTCATCTCCAGACTACAGAGCTCAGTTCCCCTGGAGGAAAGGGCTGCTTGGGAGGGGGACGGAGGGATGCCAGCCTCCAGGTGGGGCCTGGGGATCCCCTGGAATTCCAGCCCATCTCCAGACTACAGAGCTCAGTTCCCCTGGAGGAAAGGGCTGCTTGGGAGGGGGACGGAGGGATGACAGCCTCCAGGTGGGGCCTGGGGATCCCCTGGAATTCCAGCCCATCTCCAGACTACAGAGCTCAGTTCTCCTGGAGGAAAGGGCTGCTTGGGAGGGGGGCGGAGGGATGCCAGCCTCCAGGTGGGGCCTGGGGATCCCCTGGAATTCCAGCCCATCTCCAGACTACAGGGCTCAGTTCCCCTGGAGGAAAGGGCTGCTTGGGAGGGGGACGGAGGGATGCCAGCCTCCAGGTGGGGCCTGGGGATCCCCTGGACTTCCAGCCCATCTCCAGACTACAGGGCTCAGTTCCCCTGGAGGAAAGGGCTTCTTGGGAGGGGGACGGAGGGATGCCAGCCTCCAGGTGGGGCCTGGGGATCCCCTGGACTTCCAGCCCATCTCCAGACTACAGAGCTCAGTTCCCCTGGAGGAAAGGGCTGCTTGGGAGGGGGACGGAGGGATGCCACCCTCCAGGTGGGGCCTGGGGATCCCCTGGAATTCCACCTCATCTCCAGACTACAGAGCTCAGTTCCCCTGGAGGAAAGGGCTGCTTGGGAGGGGGACGGAGGGATGCCACCCTCCAGGTGGGGCCTGGGGATCCCCTGGAATTCCACCTCATCTCCAGACTACAGAGCTCAGTTCCCCTGAAGGAAAGGGCTGCTTGGGAGGGGGATGGAGGGATGCCAGCCTCCAGGTGGGGCCTGGGGATCCCCTGGAATTCCAGCCCATCTCCAGACTACAGGGCTCAGTTCCCCTGGAGGAAAGGGCTGCTTGGGAGGGGGACGGAGGGATGCCAGCCTCCAGGTAGGGCCTGGGGATCCCCTGGAATTCCAGCCCATCTCCAGACTACAGGGCACAATTCCCCTGGAGGAAAGGGCTGCTTGGGAGAGGGACAGAGGGATGCCAGCCTCCAGGTGGGGCCTGGGGATCCCCTGGAATTCCAGCCCATCTCCAGACTACAGAGCTCAGTTCCCCTGGAGGAAAGGGCTGCGTGGGAGGAGGACGGAGGGATGCCAGCCTCCAGGTGGGGCCTGGGGATCCCCTGGAATTCCAGCCCATCTCCAGACTACAGAGCTCAGATCCCCTGGAGGAAAGGGCTGCTTGGGAGGAGGACGGAGGGATGCCAGCCTCCAGTTGGGGCCTGGGGATCCCCTGGAATTCCACCTCATCTCCCGACTACAGAGCTCAGATCCCCTGGAGGAAAGGGCTGCTTGGGAGGAGGACGGAGGGATGCCAGCCTCCAGGTGGGGCCTGGGGATCCCCTGGAATTCCAGCTCATCTCCAGACTACAGAGCTCAGTTCCCCTGGAGGAAAGGGCTGCTTGGGAGGGGGACGGAGGGATGCCAGCCTCCAGGTGGGGCCTGGGGATCCCCTGGAATTCCAGCTCATCTCCAGACTACAGAGCTCAGTTCCGCTGGAGGAAAGGGCTGCGTGGGAGGGGGACGGAGGGATGCCAGCCTCCAGGTGGGGCCTGGGGATCCCCTGGAATTCCAGCCCATCTACAGACTACAGAGCTCAGTTCCCCTGGAGGAAAGGGCTGCTTGGGAGGGGGACGGAGGGATGCCAGCCTCCAGGTGGGGCCTGGGGATCCCCTGGAATTCCAGCCCATCTCCAGACTACAGGGCTCAGTTCCCCTGGAGGAAAGGGCTGCGTGGGAGGGGGACGGAGGGATGCCAGCCTCCAGGTGGGGCCTGGGGATCCCCTGGAATTCCAGCCCATCTGCAGACTACAGAGCTCAGTTCCCCTGGAGGAAAGGGCTGCGTGGGAGGGGGACGGAGGGATGCCAGCCTCCAGGTGGGGCCTGGGGATCCCCTGGAATTCCAGCCCATCTACAGACTACAGAGCTCAGTTCCCCTGGTGGAAAGGGCTGCGTGGGAGGGGGACGGAGGGATGCCAGCCTCCAGGTGGGGCCTGGGGATCCCCTGGAATTCCAGCCCATCTCCAGACTACAGGGCTCATCCCACCCACCCAGGGGAAACGTATGCTTTGGAGGGTGGAGTCTAGGGCAGTGTACCAGCTGAGCCCCCTCCCCTTCTCAACCCCCGCCCTGCACCGGTTCTCCCCCCCCCTACATCTGGAACTGACCACTCTCTCTGGCCAAGCACCGGATATCCCAGAAAGGGCAAGTTCACTTGTGCTGAAGTGAAGGCCTGTCCCAGGTTTGTAATCTCACACCACTGTTGCACTCAAACCAAGTCGTTTCCTGTCCTTGCCCCCCCCCCCGAAACGCCACCCTGTCCCTAAGCCCTGAAATGCAAAGAGGCCCCAAAGGGAGGGGGGAAGCGAGGACAGCTCTTGACCCGAGCCGAATCCGTGGCTGGGAGACAAGGAGGAGTCTGTTGTCGGCCTCCATCTCCCAGCTGCGAGATGCGGCCTCTACGAGCGCTGGGAGAATGTTATCGGGCAGTTGTCTGCTGGCTCTGACGAAACACAATCCAACTTCGGGATGTAGTTCAAGGCATGAATAGAGCCGCGGAGGGGGAGGGGGAGGGGGCACGTGGGCTTGTTTGGGTGGACTGGGGGAAAGAGAGGGACTCCACAGCAGCTCAGGTTTGTGGTTTTGTGGAGCCAGCTGCCAGCATGCAGCAGAACCACACGAAAACACAAGACAACCAAAACAACCCTCAGGTAGCACCACACCCCTTTGGCTTCACAGTCCTCTAAAACTCTGGTCTCTTCCTTTAGCCACTGCTACATTCAGCCTTTCTTCCAAAGTTGCCAAGCCAGGGTCTTCCCTCCACGTTATCCTCACAAGAACCCTTGAGGGAGGCTAGGCTTGAGAGTGGCCAGGTCGCCAGGCAAGCTACATAGCCCTTGGTCCCCAGGCGCCCCGGATCTTCCTCCTCACTCTCCTCTGCCCCCTCTCCATTTTGCCCATGTCCTTTCTGAAAGGAGGCCTCCAGAGCTGCACCCAGGACTCCAGGAGGGGTCTGACCAAAGTGGCATCCAGCACAGGGACTATGACATCTTGTGATTTTGATGTGATGCCCCTGTGGATCCAGCCCAAGACTGTATTTGCCTTCTTTACCACTGCATCACACTGTCTGTTTATACTTAGCTTGCAGTCCACAAGTACCCCAAGATCTCGTTCATACACCCACTGCTACCCAGAAGTGTCTCTCCCATCCAGGAGTTGCTGCTCATTTCTATGACCCAGAAGTAGAAGTCTGCACTTCTCCTTACTTAATTGCATCTTGTTCTCATTTGCCCACTTTTCCAGCATATTCAGATCTTGTTGAATTCCATCTCTTATCTTCTGAGGTCTTTGCTACTCATCCCAATTTGGTGTCCTCTGCAGATTTAATGAAGAGTCCCTCCACCCCTTCGGCCGGATCACTGATCAAAATGTCAAGAAGTCCTGGAGCCAGGACCGGGCCCTGTGGCTCCCCACTGCTCACCTGCCTGCAATTTGAGGAAACTCCCTTGACAACTTCTCTCTGGGGGCAGATTTCTCATCATGCTCTCCAGGCTGAAATGCAGGGCCACGAGAAACTCCTTCTGTCCTTTCAGAAGCTCAGTCCATGGCTTGGCCTCCTGGCTTGAAAAAAATCTTTCTTTTCATCATCAGCTTTCCTGGCACCCCCCAAACTTTTTTAGGAAGTAGAGAGGGCCATTGGGAGCTATTCCCAGCAAGGATTTCCGTTGACCATTAGAGACCTCACGGGCTGTGCAGATTAGTAATCAATCCAGGCAGCCAATCCCCTTTCTCCATGTTTTAAAAGTCCTGAGGCGCCCACAAATTTTTTTAAAATTCATAGAACTCTGTTTAAATGCCTGTGCATATAACTTTTAAAAATTAACCTTGTTCCTGGGTTTTTTTTTGGGGGGGGGGGCTTTAGAGAGTCATGTTTAGTGTTACAACTGTGGGGGGGGGATTATTTCTGGCATCGCCTGCACGCTTGTCCGCCTATTCAATGCTCCAGGTTGTTAGACCTTTTTAAAAAGACATTCCCGTCCCTGGGAACAAGGGAGAGGGAGGCGGGTGCGAGGGTGGGGGGAGGCAGGTGCCTTTAGCGTGTTTTAGCATCCACACCTTCCCTCCGCTGGTTGCCTGCTGGCTACTCTCTTGTTGCTCGCGCTAAATAGGTTGGGGAATCCACTTTATGTGATTCCCCAATTAGCACTTTAAAATGGAGGATGTAGCCGGCCGGTTCCTGCCCAGCCGCTGGATGTTGGCGATGTCCTATGGAGGGCCGGATTATAATGACTACGTAAGGTAAATATTTCACTGCCTTTAAAGGGTGCAGAAGTGGCCCATCTCTATCTTCTGGGGTGTTCGCTACTCCTCCCAGTTCGGTGTCATCTGCAAATTTAATGATCAGTTATAACTGATTAAGGTCTGAGGGCACATTAAACATGATTAAACCCTGACTTTTTGGCTGGGGCAGAGATCTGCCCAGTTTGTTGAAAGCACCTTGTGTGGAAAGCATGCATGTGCACACACACTTTGGACAGACAGCCATTGGGACAACTGACGCTAGGGATGTTTCCGCATGTGCTTACTAACTACAAGATTTTGGGTCCAGTGCAACAGGTAGATGCAAGTCCAGCAGCACCTTAGAGATACACAAGATTTGCGGAAACTGAGCTTTAACTCTCAGAAGTTCTACTGCAGATCCACACAGCCAGCCTTGGACGCCGGGTCCATTTCATCCCCTCTCCTGTTTTTTTCCTGTTCTGTTTATTTTCATGGCACTTTTTGCTCAGAAACATTAATTTTACTATCACTTTAATTATTTTGGTCAAGGATGTGACAGTTTTGTTCAGAGAGAAGCTGAAAAAAAAAGATCTTTGATGACTTATCGGTGGAGGAAATGTAGCACAGAAATGTTTTTACAAATAAACTTTAAACTGAACCGGAGGTGACACAAAATCCAGGGACAACACTGATGCCAGTGGAAGGCTCTCCCCACGCCTCAGCCAGGTGGGCAAGCTTCTTTCCTGGGATCACGTTTTTGCCACAGAGCGCGAATACGCAGCCAGCCAGCCAGCCAGGTTTGTGCGGATACACTCGCTCGGAGCCGCTGGTTAATTTGTTATCATTTAAAGTCATTCCCTTCATAAAATGTCAACAGAGTTTTAAGGAGGCACCACCTGGCACGATTCCTGCTGCGGTGTGTAATTCCCTCCACGGGCCTGCCAAACTCCTGTAATTAAAGCAAGTGGGATTTGAAGGGCTGCGATGAAGCGCGTCGCTAATATGCCTGTCTTTGTGCAAAAAAATAAAAAAAGCGAGAGTAAAAATTAATATATAAAATCCTGCCATGGGAGTCAGACAAGACAAGAGAAGGCAGAGAGAGAGAGAGAGAGAGCGGCAGGGTGGGTGTCAGGAACTGACTGGCAAAGGGAACCGGGAAATCCATCTTTGCGCCGGCCTTTCAAGTATCTGACGGCCGAAGGAGAGTTTTTCCGCAGGCTTCAGAATCCAGCCTCGTGAAGAGAATGACTTTAAAGGATAACAAATTAACAAGTGGCTCGGAGCGAGTGTGGCTGCGCATGAACTGTCTGTGGCAAAACAATACTTTCTCCCTGGCACACTGACAAACCAAGAAGCCCTTTCCATTCTGCCCGTTTGCGTTGGTATAAAACAGGAACACAAAAGGGGGAAGGTGGTGTGGTGGGGAGAGCGCTGGAGCAGGTCCCCAGGAAACCCTTCCCCAAATCCGGCCCTCCCCAGGCTCCACCCTCTCCAGGAATCTCCCAAACAGGAGAGGACAATGCCGGGGGCCAAGGTCGTCCCCTGCCTTGCCCCCTTGGGGCTTTCCAAAGTTCGGTGTGTGAGGAGGAGATAGTCATGTCAGAGATCACTCCAAACCATGCTGAAAGATGCTTGGTCCCCTTTTGCCAAAGTGACCCCCTACCTGGCCAAAGATGACCGTCTCCCCTGGGGCGTCGTAAGGCCAACTGAGGCAGGCTGAGCTGAGACTGTCTGGGCGGAGGGGGGGTCAGCCACAACCCTGTCATTAGAGAGCACTTTGGAGACACAGACGGAGGGAAAACAGACGGGCCCCTCTTTTCCTCCACTGGGCAATGGCAGACATTTAACAGCCTTTAATAGCCTCTGCCCCCCCCCCCCAAGCCGAGAGCAGCCTCTCTTCTCCCAGCCTTCTCCACTTGAAAACTCTTCCTCCTCTCTGCCCGCCTGACAATTTTAACTTCACTCTTCATTTCTTTCCCTCGGTTGGCTCCAGAACGCTTGCGTGCGGCTAGCTGAAAAGATGGACGTTTCAAGGAGTGACTTCAGAGAGGTGGCAGGGGGGGGGCACGAAGGTTGCCAACCTCCTGGTAGGACCTGGCAATCTCCTGGAATTAGAACTGCTCTGCAGACCACACCGCAATCAGTTTGGGGAGCAGAGTTTATGGAATTCTAAGCACGGAGCCCCCCCTCCCCCCTCCCCAGGCACTTCCCAACTCTAGCAGGGTGCAAAGACTGGCCTGGTTTGCAAGACACGGCAAAGGCCGCCGCTCCACAGCGGAAGAACAGGGGTTTTGCTCCAAATGTAAAAAAAAATTAGGAGTGGAGAGAATCTGTTAAAGAAATGGCAAATATTTTGTGTGTATTTTTGCTTAATTGCCTTGGAAGCTGTTCTGAGTGATTTTTAAAAAATGGTATAAATCTTACAATAGAATGAACCTTCTATTGGCATCTGTAAACCACTCCGTGAAAGATTTATGGGATCTGAAGAGAAACCGCAGGAGCGGTAAGAATAAAACAGTAAGGCCTAGGTGGGAGGAGAAAGGGACGGGGCGGGGCGGGGCGGGGCAGGGCGAGTCTAGGATGAAAACTCGAAGGGCCAATCGGAAGCCCCTTAGCACATCCCAGACGTGCCCTGTTTGAAGGAAAACATATGGAAGATAAGAACATAAGAGCCCTTCTGGATCAGGCTGGTGAGTCATCTAGTCCAGCCTTCTGTCTCATACAGTAACCCACCAGTTTCTCTGGACAGCCAGCAGCTCGGCCTAGAGGCCTTTTGGCTAAGGTCAAGTGTGCAGAGGCCAGGGACTCCCCCTGAGGTTGCCTCCTGGCTCTGGGATTCAGAGGAGTCATGCCTGTCAATGGTGCATTTCGCCTCCGTCACCAGGCCTAGAAGAAGTTTCTGCTTCTTAGATGCTTTTCTCTCCCCGAAGGAGTCTCAGAGCGGCTTCCAGTCGCCTTCCCTTTCCTCTCCCCACAACAGACACCCTGTGAGGGAGGGGAGGCTGACAGAGCCCTGATATTCCTACTCAGCCAGAACAGCCCTATCAGGGCTGTGACTGGCCCAAGGTGACCCAGCTGGCTGCATGTAGGGGAGCAGGGAATCAAACCCTGCTTGCCAGATTAAAAGCTGCCACCCTCAACCAGTGTCCCACACTTGCTAGTGGTCATTAACAGACTTCTCTTCCATGAATCTATCTAATCCCTCCTCCAAGCCGTTTATTCTTGTGGCCATCACTACATCTTCTGGTAGCAAATTCCACATCTGTGTCAAGTAGCATTTCCTTTGGTCTGCCCTGTACCTCCTGCCCATCCGCTTTGAGTTCTAATATTTGGGGAGAGGGGAAAACAGTTCTCTCCGACAACCTCTATCGCCATCCCTTTCTTTGTTCTACTTTAGTACACTTTTTATCCCACCCTTTCTCCAAGGAGCTCCTTCTTATTCCTCCTCCTTTCTTATTCCCTCACAACAGCCCTGTGAGGACTAGGTTTGGGCTGAGAGTGCCTGGCCTAAAGTCCCCCAGCTTGGGTCCGCTTGGTCCTCCTTCCGATCCCACTTCCCAGAAGGAGCACGGCACCACTTCCGGGGTTCCTCAAAACTGGGGAAATATTCCAGGGTTTCCTCCATGGTCAAGCAGTTGAAAAGGGCTGCTCTAACTGCGGGAGGCGAGCGGAGAGCCTTAAGCCAACATCCTCCTCAGGTGTCACGGCACATCCAATTTTAATTGACGAAATGTGTGTGCTTGAGAAACAAGTTTGGGAATCAGCCAGTCCGGTTAGAGGCATCTTTCCTTCCTGCTCCCTGATCCTAGCAGGCAGACTGGCTTCATTGTGGGATCGCTGGATCCAGCCCCCTCGAGACATCCCTGTGGTCCCCCGGCCCCCAACTGCTGCAGCCCCCCCCCACTTCTCTGCCAAGTGCCCAACATCCCCTCAGAAGCCATCAAGGGTTGGGTCACAAGCTCAGCAACAGCAAGGGAGATATCAGGGGTGGCCGAACGGCGGCTCTCTGGGTGTCCGTGGACTACAATGACCATGAGCCCCTGCCAGCATAGAGAAACATGTGGGGAGGGGGACAAGCCATTTGCATCCAGCCCCAAAAGGCTCTGAGCTTTAAGGGACGGACCCTGCCTGGCTCCGTTGTCCCTCCTGCGAGCTGTGCTTCTCCCCCTTGTAGATGATGCATGCCACAATTCCAACCAGCCTAATTTTGCCTCCTCCCCCCCCTCCCTCCCTCCCCCCCCCCCCATGAGGACACGTCTCTGCTATGGTGGCCCGCATCCTGGCCCAAGAGAAACTTCAATTGCGATGCAGGTCTGCTGAACCCCAGGAAGCCGGCAGGTAATTATTTCGAGCTTTTCCAGCAGCGAAGGTGTAATTACCATCCCCTCAACAGCTCAGGCTAAACGTTCATGAAAATGGAAATAAAAAAAAGAAGCAGGGTTATAATCTCTCGGTGGGTCAGACGCCAGCAACGGAAGGGGATTCTAATTGTTTTCGGGGACTGAGACAAGCGCCGTGCTCCTCCGCTGCGGCTAGAGCAAGACGGCGGGGAAAGGAACCGGCAGCCCAGAGGGCCTTTTTCCCCGCGTCCGTGCGAGGAAGGGGAGAGCCAGCACATGCCCTGAGGCGCCCCACGCCAGTGTCCCACCACAGAAACCTGCCCTGTTTCAAGAGGAGCGCCTCAGTTGTTTATTATTGTTTTTGGATTTCTTTCCCACCGCTCTCGGCAGTGCCGTCTTGCCCGGGTTGCAAGTGAAAACCCCAAATGCAGTAAACCCCCCAAAATACAATTAAAATGCCCGTCCTAAATAACTAACAGCACCAAGAACGGCGGCATAAACCCTCCCCCTCGTTCCCACCCGCCACGACGTCCCGGTCAGCCAGGCCATACCTGTGGTCAGGGGCTGGCGTCCGCCTCAGTAGCCATCCCCTAAAGTGGGGAAGACGAGGGGGGGCCCAGGATCTTCGAGCCCTCGTTCCAAGCAAAGGAGGCCACCGTCTTTCCAGGGCCCGCATTCTGCAGCAACAAACCTAGTCTCCCGCATGCGCCCCCAGAAGTCAATCGGGCCCCATTCAGTGGAACCAAGGCTGGGTTTGCGCACATGTCAGAGGGAAACAGGTGGGGGGAACTGCATTTTGGAACACACCTTGATAGAAAAAGCAACCCCCTCCCCAAACAGAGGAATCCATGCAAGAGAAAACCAGCCAGGCAGGCTGAAGACTGTGAAGGGACAGTGTTGCAAAACAGCCATGCTCCCTTGCACATGAAGCAGCCCCATAGCCAGAGGTCGGGCAACTGTCATGGTCCGAGCCTTCCAGTGGGTCCCCTTGTCATCCCCACCTGCCTGCAATACCTGCTTGCTGCAGTGCTCATGTACCTCCACTCCTGCTCTCCCCCCCACACACACTCACTCACTCACTCAAAAGCCCCCCTTCCACTCACGTCCCTGGCAGCAGGTGAGCAGGTAGCACAGGTGTTGCCACACCCCTGGCAGTAGGTGTGGGAGAGGAGCAGTGGCCCAGGTGTTACACGTGGCTTGGGGCACAGGTGGCAGGGGGATCGCTGAGAAGCCAGTGGCCAGGTGGAGGTGGGGAAGGAGGCACGGATGGATTGTGCCGAAGGGCAGATGGCCAGGACGGAGTTGTGAGCAGAACGTAGCAATGAGGAAGCCCACCCCAGTGCCCGCACAATAGCCAGCCAGGACTGCCCCTTAAATAGGGAACTGGGAAACACAACTGAGATCAGAACAACGCCTGGCAGCCACCTGGATTCAGGTGGGTCTGAGGCAGCAGACCTATGTCTGAGCACAGTGACACCTGCAAGACCAACCAAGTTTTACTCAACGTCTAAGCTTCCGTGTGCAGGGATCTGGGCACGGTGTCAGCAGAAGTGTGCATCCACACAACAAAGGCACACACCTAGAATTAAACTTTGCCAGCCATGAAGGTGCCCCTGGGCTCAAACTCTTGCTGTTTCCTCTGCCCTTGAATGGGGATCACGGCAGGCGCTGGCTGGAATGGGCCATTGCAGGGCCTGCATCCCAGGCCCGTTCGACACATGTTGCCTAATGCCCTTTTAGCATCTTGCACGGAAAAGCCCAGCTGCAAAGGCACAGTGGAAGTGCATTACCCAACCCACGCCTGGCACGTCTGACTGGAGAACGGTGCCGTTTCATAAAGAAGCACGTACATGGGGAGCCCATGGAACAGCAATGCAGCACAACAGGTCACAACAGGAAGAATGTCTCCCATGCCTGGACAGAGTGCAAATGACAGTGCTGTGCTTGGCCAGGAATTTGGGGGCGACCTTCCTTTGAATGGAGGCACAGATCACGAAGCTGGCATGCCAGGCAAAGCTACTAGCTCCCCGTCTGACCCCAGAAAACCTAGCCACAAGGATCCACGCAACGGTCGCCTCTAGGTTTGATGAGACTAGCCTTCCTCAACATTTTTACCTTTGAGAAACCCCTGAGACATTCCTCGGGCTTTGAGTCACCCCAGAAATGGCACCATCACACAGAATATGGTGGGAAGCAGAGCCGTATATGTGCCCACCCAGGACCCCTCCCCTCCCCACCCCGTTTTATTTTATTTTTTAAAATTTATTATGTTTCAATTTATATCCTGCCAGTCCCACACAGTGGCTCGTGCCAGGTCACAATAATTAGCCCAACATAAAAATCCCCTAAAACAATATAAAATCCCCAATATAAAACCCTCCCTTGGCAGTGAAAATCCCTACGTACTCCGGCTCAACAGACCTTTTTGATAAAAACAACGCTCCAGGAGGGCGGGGGGGGGCGGTGATGGACCGGCTAGCCAGCGAGGGGCCCAGATCTTGGGATCTTGGCCATGGGGGGAGGGCGGGTCATGTCACCCAATAAATGTTTGGCAAATTTTTTAAATATATAAAAAATGAATTAACTCCCACCCATTCAAGAAACGCTTCCAGGACCTTCACGCAACCCTGGCTGAGACAGCCTGATGTAGACCCTAGCAGGACTCCACGGAGGGTCCGTATTTGACCTGTCTTCTCGCAGCTGCCCTGGTTGCCAGTGGAATTCCAAGCCGACCTTAAGGCCCTGGTCCTACCTCTTAAGGCCCTCGGTGGCCTGGGCCTTGTGCCTCTGAGGGGCCACTCTTCCCAGTGTGCCCGCAGAAGAGCACTGCGGTCTCCAAATGCTTACGTGTTGGTGGTCCCTGCCCCCAAAGAAGTGGGTCTGGCCTCAACCAGAACCCTTTGGGGCCTTGCCTCCAACCTGGTGGGCTCACGTGCCAGCGGATGGAATTATTAAAGCTCCACACAGCCTACGAATCACAGAATATTAGGGTTGGAAGGGGCCATACAGGCCATCTAGTCCAACCCCCTGCTCAACGCAGGATCAGCCCTAATCCTCCTAAAGCATCCAAGAAAAGTGTGTATCCAACCTTTGCTTGAAGACTGCCAGTGAGGGGGAGCTCACCACCTCCTTAGGCAGCCTATTCCACTGCTGAACTACTCTGACTGTGAAAACCTTTTTCCTAATATCTAGCCTATATCGTTGTACTTGAAGTTTAAACCCATAACTGCGTGTCCTCTCCTCCGCAGCCAGCGGAAACAGCATCCTGCCCTCCTCCAAGTGACAACCTTTCAAATACTTAAAGAGGGCTATCATGTCCCCTCTCAGCCTCCTTTTCTCCAGGCTGAACATTCCCAAGTCCCTCAACCTATCTTCATAGGGCTTGGTCCCTTGGCCCCAGATCATCCTCGTCGCTCTCCTCTGTACCCGTTCAATTTTATCGACGTCCTTCTTGAAGTGAGGCCTCCAGAACTGCACACAGTACTCCAAGTGTGGTCTGACCAGTGCCGTATACAATGGGACTATGACATCTTGTGATTTTGATGCGATGCCCCTGTTGATACAGCCCAAAACGGCATTCGCCTTTTTTACCGCTGCATCACACTGCCTGCTCATGTTTAGTTTACAATCCACAAGTACCCCAAGGTCTCGTTCACATACAGTGTTACCTAGAAGCGTATCCCCCATCCAGTAGGCATGCTTTTCATTTTTCTGACCCAGATGCAGAACTTTACACTTATCTTTATTAAATTGCATCTTGTTCTCATTTGCCCATTTTTCCATTGTGTTCAGATCTCGTTGAACTCTGTCTCTATCTTCCGGAGTATTTGCCAGTCCTCCCAATTTGGTATCATCTGCAAACTTGATGAGTAGTCCCTCCACCCCCTCATCTAGATCATTAATAAATATGTTAAAAAGTACCAAGCCGAGCACCGAGCCCTGAGGTACCCCGCTACTCACCTCTCTCCAGTCTGATGAAACACCATTGACAAGAACACTTTGAGTGCGGTTCTCTAACCAATTCCCTATCCACCTGACTATCTGAAAATCCAGATTACAGTCCTTCAATTTATCCATCAGAACATCATGGGGAACTTTATCAAAAGCTTTACTAAAATCCAAGTAAACGACATCAACCAAATTTCCACGATCCAGCAAACCTGTTACTTGGTCAAAAAAGGAAGCCAGGTTGGTCTGACAGGACCTGTTGGAGACAAATCCATGCTGACTTCCTTGGATCACCAAATTGTCCTCCTGATGTTTGCAGATCGCTCCGTTTAATATCTGCTCCAATATCTTCCCCACAACAGAGGTAAGACTCAGTGGTCTGTAGTTTCCCGGGTCATCCTTCCTCCCTTTTTTGAAGATTGGAATAACGTTTGCTCTTTTCCAGTCCTCAGGGACATCTCCAGTCCTTAAAGAGGTCCCAAAGATGATGGACAAGGGTTCTGCAAGTTCTCTGGAAAGTTCTTTGAGCACTCTCGGGTGCATTTCATCCGGCCCAGGGGATTTGAACTCATCCAGTACAGCTAAATGCCTCTCGACAACCTCTCTATCCATGTTAACCTGCAACCCAGACACTATCCTTTGGCTACGGCCATCTCTAGATGTGCCTAAACCCTTTGACCTGTGGGAAAAAACAGATGTAAAATAGGTGCTAAGCCTTTCTGCTTTCTCTGCATCTTCCATTAGCATCTTCCAATTTTAGCTTGCTCTCAGCTTTGGCCTTTCTGATGATTGATCTACAGTGCCTAGTAACCTGTAGGTACTCTTCTTTAGAGCTCTGTCCTTCCCTCCATTTCCTGAATATTTTCCTTTTCTTTCTTGGTTCCTCTTGAAGTTCTCTGTTCATCCAAATAGGCTTCTTAGAGCTCCTGCAGTGTTTTCATCTTTGTGGGATAGTCATGGATTGAGCATGCAATAGCTCTTGTTTGAGTAGCGCCCACCCTTCACATGCTCCCTTCCCTTCCAGCATTCTCGTCCATGGTATGACACTCATCATGTCTCTGAGTTTATTAAAGTTTGCCCTACGAAAATCCAACATCCGCGTCTGGCTACAAGCTTCCTTGGCTCCCCATCTCAAAAGGAATTCTATGAGGACATGGTCACTTCCCCCTAGGGTCCCCACCTCCTTCACCTCATCCACCAACTCTTGCCTGTTGGTCAGTATTAAGTCCAGTATGGCTGAACCTCTTGTGGGTTCAACTACCATATGATAAATGAAATTGTCAGCCAGGCAGGTCAGAAAGTTGCATGACTGAGGACGCTTCGCAGAGTTTGTTTCCCAGCACACATCTGGGAAATTGAAGTCACCCATGATGACAAGGTCCTGCCGCTTGGATATTTTCTCAAGCTGCTCACAAAGTGCAGCATCCACATCCTCTCGTTGGTCAGGCGGTCGGTAGCAGACACCAACCACCACACTGTTTGTTTCCCCCTCGCTTATTTTCACCCAGATGCTTTCCACTGTAGATATGCTCTCCTTCACTAGAATTTCCTGACAGGTAAGCCCTTTCCTCACATACAGTGCCACTTCTCCACCTCTTCGATCTATTCTGTTTTTTCTGAACAGTTCATATCCATCCACCATTACATTCCAGTCATGAGAATCATTCCACCAAGTTTCTGTGATGCCTACTAGATCATACCTTTCCATCAGCATGAGAAGTTCCAGCTCTTCCTTTTTATTGCCCATGCTTCGGGCGTTAGTATAAAGACATCTGAATCCTTTTACTTTTGGTTCCCTATGAGTTGGCCTTGCCGGTTGGGCTGCCTCCGATCGTTTTCCTTCCATACACTCCCTATGTTGATCGTCTCCTTCCCCTGATGAATCTCCCCAGGTTCCTGCCAAACACATTCTTCCCCAGTTTCGATAAGTGCAGTCCATCAGGTGCTAGTAGGCCTTCCTCAAGAAAGCCTATCCCATGGTCCCAGAAACCAATTCTCTCCTGCCGGCACCAACTACGCAGCCAGTGATTCACCTCCATTATCTTCCTCTCCCGACGCATTCCTCTTCCCTTGACAGGCAAGATTGAAGAGAATACCACTTGTTCCCCCATTTGCTTGAGCTTCCTCCCCAGATCTTGATAGTCTTTTTTAATAGGAGCGATGGTATTCAGGGACATGTCATTCGTTCCCACATGGACCTTCACAAATGGGTAGCGATCCGTAGATTTGAGGAGTTTGGGCAGCCGTTCTGAACATCTTTAATTTTCGCCCCTGGCAAGCAACACACCTCTCGGGTTAGGTGGTCAGGCCCAGCCACATGGCGATCCATTCCTCTTAGCAGGGAGTCTCCAATTACCAGTACTCTCCTTTTTTTTTCTTCTCAACTCCATTTCCTTCTGTCCCCATGGCCTCTTCCCTTTGTCTTAGACTTCGTTTTGGGACTTCTTCCCTCGTTGACCCTTGCACCTCCTCTGCAAGGGCCTGAAATCTATTCTGGAGCTCCAAAGGCCCCGAGAACTGTCTCGCTCTACGCCGTTGAGTCTTTTTCCGAACGGTCTGCAGAGGCTCCAGAATGAAGTCAATCCCCTTATCCTCTTCAGGACTGGTTGTATCCTCTTTATTCCGAGTTGGACAGCTCTGGTCTAT
Organism: Paroedura picta; assembly: GCF_049243985.1. Classification (NCBI taxonomy): domain Eukaryota; kingdom Metazoa; phylum Chordata; class Lepidosauria; order Squamata; family Gekkonidae; genus Paroedura; species Paroedura picta. Next base: position 1,229,539 of record NC_135372.1, read on the forward strand.
GTACTCCTGCCCTATCTTACTTTGGGTCAGAGTAATAATTCTGTTTTCTAATCCCCTAATCTTTTCCTCCAAAAGTCTTAACAGCTTACACTTGGGGCAGCTGTAGTCCATCTTGTCTTCTGGGAGGAAAGCAATCATGTCACACTCACTGCAGATGATGGGATGAGTGTCCTGGAGGTCCATTCTAACTTCTAGGCAGTGCAACTACTAGGGAAATATAATCTACTGATTCTAATTGCTTGGCCAAGAACCCCAGGCTAAGAGCTGCAGGCCAAGAGGCCTTTGTCTCTCGCCCTTTGGACTACGCCCTTTTTAATCCTCCCAGCAATCACCTCACTCAGCACCACAATAGCCTCACCTGGTCAGCAGCAACACTCCCCAGTAGCTCTCTCCAGGTGCTCTCAGTTGTCTGAGCTCTGGCACTTTCCTCCAGGAAATTCAAGTCGCAAGGGCCTCCCTCTGTCCCTCTGCAGGACAGAATCCCACCACTGAATACATGAAACTGTGGGACAATGGAGCGTTAGGCGTAATGTTTTATTGTCCTAATTGTATTTTAACCCGAATTTTAACATGCTGCAAACAGCCCTGGGCCTGTTCACAGAGAGGGGTGGTCTATAAATTTAATAAATAAGATAAAACGGCAGGGGAACTGCAAAGATGGCCTGTCTGAAAGGGACGTCTGGAATAGAAGAGGCTGCTTTGGAGGAAAGGGTTGTGTAGCAGGTTGGGGAAGGGGGGGGGTGGTATTACACATCCCTGCATGAGACAGAGGCCTGTATGGGAGCAGGGAAAGTTTCAGCCCTGCTTGGTTACACAGAGGAGTCGAGTCGGGCTCATTAATTCCTCATTGCAGGCCAAGGATTACACGCTTCCCGTGTTCAGCAAACAGGTCAGCAGGACCGAGTGAGCACCTAATTTGCCATGGATGAAAACATGTCACTCTGGGTTTCAGAGCCACGAACCGACTTCTTATAAGGGAGGGAATTCCACCAGGATTCAAGGCAGAGGGGTTTCTGGCGGCCTGTGCAAAGACCCCAAAGGCCTGTTCAGCCTTCCTGGGACTGAAATCTTGGCTCCTCCCTGCGAGCCCTTCCCATCCTGTATCTCCCTGGAGGCATGGTCCCTCCACAGAGGATACGCTGGTCAGCCCCAAGGGGACTCAGGGGGAAGGACCCACCCCACCCTACAAATTGGCTCTCTTCTGCCAAGAGATCCAGCTTGGTGTTGTGGTTAGGAGTGCAGACTTCTAATCTGGCAAGTTGGATTTTGATTCCCAGCTCCCCCACATGCAGCCAGCTGGGTGGCTTTGTCCTGTTAGAGCTGTTGTTGCAGAATAGTTCTTTCAGAGCTCTCTGAGCCCCCACTTTCCTCAAAGGTGCCTGTTGTGGGGAGAGGAAGGGAAGGCAATTGTAGGCTGCTTTGTATAAAAACGAACTCTTCTTCTTCCTCCCCACTGGGCTCTTTCCTCCCCATTCAACTCTTGTCCCTCATCCTCTGCCCCTTATTCAGTTACTTTCTCATTCCTCTTTTCTTCCTCCTCCTTACTTTGCCTGCCTCTTCAACCCTCAGGCCCTCCCATCCTGAACCCACCTACACTTTCTCAGGAGATGCCCGCAAATTTGCGGAAGGGTGCTTGAGAACGGCAGAGTTTGGGGTCAGTCCTGGGTGATGGTGTAGCATGCCTCCCCTAGTCTCTATGGTCTTTACCACAAAGGCGAGGGAAAATTCCAAGAGTGTCACTATATGGATGTTATTTCCCCCCCCCCTCCAATTTCTCAGTTCCTCATAGATGGAAAATTCAGGCTGGGGCACTCTGCATGTGCTGGCAGCCCCCCCTGACTCCACCCGTGCTCCCCCCTCACATTAAGAGAGTAGGAGATGCCCTCTTTGCCCACTAAGTCCACCAAGATGCCCACTAAGTCCACCACGGCTGCCCCCACCAGGCCTCATCTCTTGGCCGGTGGGTCTACTGCACTTCCACAGCCCCCCCCCTCCTACACCCAGATAAATTTGGGGGAGAGGTGGAAACAGACAACAGCATTCTGCACAATTCCCCCAACGCTCACCCTTTTTACCTTGTGGGTTTGGTTCAGTTGGAAGGTAGCTTTATATATCCTTATAAGGCAGGTTACAACCAGATCTGTATATGCTTCAATCCTATGGGAGCATGGAAAAATTCCAAATTTGGCAGCAGACTCTGCCCGAAAATGTAAACAGAATGTATCCCCACCAGAGGCTGGAGGGCCTGGAGAGAAACTGGGGGAAAATAAGGGGGGAGATCATGCCCCATTTCCCCCTAAGAGTCTTTTCCATTTTTTCTAGCAGAAGTACTGGGAAATTTAGAAAATTGCTCAAAGAACTTATGAAATAGTTTCTCTTTGAGAATGAGTAAAATGCTTCTTGAAACATGGTTTATCCACACTCAAAGTGGAAACATTGGGACCTTTGGGGGGGGAGGGACTCCTAACCCCCCCCCTTTTTTGGAGCAAGTAAAATGAAAAACAACTTTTACTCCTAATGTTTTCTATGAAAAAATGATGTAAGACCACCTCCACCATTAGATATTCCTAAGGACACAGTAAACGAACTATGTTTTCAATATTTCTGTTTTGCTTAAATGTAAATAATTGTGGCAACAATTAATATTGAGTCATACAATCATAAAATCATGGAAATGGAAGGGGCCAAACAGGCCATCCAGTCCCACTCCCTGCTTAGTGCAGGATCAGCCTGATGCATCCAGGATAAGGATCTGTCCAGCCACTGCTTGAAGGCGGCCAGTGAGGGGGAGCTCCCCACCTCCTTAGGCAGCCCATTCCACTGCTGAACTGGACTCCTAGAAGTGGAGTCTCCTAGAGTGGGAAGGGGCCACAAAGGCCATCTAGCCCCACCCCCTGCTCAGTGCAGGATCAGCCTCAGGCGTCCAGGAGAAGGATCTATCCAGCCGCTGCTTGAAGACGGCCAGTGAGGGGGAGCTCCCCACCTCCTGAGGAAGCCCCTTCCACTGCTGAACTAGACCCATAGAATCCTAGAGTGGGAAGGGGCCATGCAGACCATCTAGTCCAACCCCCTGCTCAGTGCAGGATCAGCCTCAAGCATCCAGGAGAAGGATCTGTCCAGCCCAGGGGAGGGGAGCAAGCGAGCAGAATCCTAGAGTGGGACTAGACTCCTAGAATCCTAGAGTGGGAAGGGGCCATGTAGGCCATCTAGTTCACCCCTTGCTCAGTGCAGGATCAGCCTCCAGCATCCAGGAGAAGGATCTGTCCAGCCGCTGCTTGAAGAAGGCCAGTGAGGGGGAGCTCCCCACCTCCTCAGGCAGCCCCTTCACTGCTGAACTAGACTCCTAGAATCCTAGAGTGGGAAGGGGCCATGCTGGCCATCTAGTCCACCCCCTGCTCAGTGCAGGATCAGCCTCCAGCATCCAGGAGAAGGTTCTGTCCAGCCGCTGCTTGAAGACGGCCAGTGAGGGGGAGCTCCACACCTCCTCAGGCAGCCCCTTCCACTGCTGAACTAGACTCCTAGAATCCTAGAGTGCGAAGGGGCCATGCTGGCCATCTAGTCCACCCCCTGCTCAGTGCAGGATCAGCCTCCAGCATCCAGGAGAAGGATCTGTCCAGCCGCTTCTTGAAGACGGCCAGTGATGGGGAGCTCCCCACCTCCTTAGGCAGCCCCTTCCACTGCTGAACTAGACTCCTAGAATCCTAGAGTGGGAAGGGGCCATGGAGGCCATCTAGTCCCACCCCCTGCTCATGCAGGATCAGCCTCCAGCATCCAGGAGAAGGATCTGGCCAGCCGCTGCTTGAAGACGGCCAGTGAGGGGGAGCTCCCCACCTCCTCAGGCAGCCCCTTCCACTGCTGAACTAGACTCCTAGAATCCTAGAGTGGGAAGGGGCCATGGAGGCCATCTAGTCCCACCCCCTGCTCAGTGCAGGATCAGCCTCCAGCATCCAGGAGAAGGATCTGTCCAGATGCAGCTTGAAGACGGCCAGTGAGGGGGAGCTCCCCACCCCCTTAGGCAACCCCTTCCACTGCTGAACTACTCGGAGTGTGAAATCTTTTTCCTTGTGTCCTGAGATATGTTATAACATATTTAATGACAAAATGTCATTGAAAGATTCACTGGTTTCAACGTTCCTGAGTTGATACTTTTTTCAACTTGAAGTTCGTAGGCAGATGTCTGTTACTTTGGTATTATTATTATTATTATTATTATTATTATTATTATTATTATTATTATTATTATTATTATTATCATTATCATTATCATTATCATTATCATTATTATCATTATTATCATTATTATCATTATTATTATTATTATTAGATTTATAGCCCGCCACTCCCTTGCGGCTCGTGGCGGGTAGGGCAGAGTTTAATAAACGCAGCGACAGGATGAGAGTCATGCCATGGGCCAGGATGCTGGAAGAGGAAGGAGCTGGAAGTGACGTTTGGGCTCCCTTTAAACAAGAGCTATTGCCTGCTCAAGCCGTGACTGTTCCAGCAAGACAGATCCCAGAAGCCTATTCGGATGAACAGAGAACTTCCGGAGGAGCTAAGCAAGAAAAAAGGAACGTTCCGGAAAGGGAGGGAAGGACAGAGCTCTAGCCAAGAGCATCTGCAGGTTACAAGGCCCTGCAGGTCAACAACCAGGGGGGCCAAACTGCCTGGCCCCCTTCCAGCGCTATGATTCTGTAATTCTAGGAAAGTTATAACTTACAGATTCCATGGTGTCCAGTTAGTAAACTAAGTCTAGGTTTGACAGGAGGTCACGCATTGCATAGTGTCCAGTTCTTGTCATAACTTTGCTTTTTCTCCAAAAACCCAAAGACAAACAAACAAACAAAATATCTTTACTCCCAACAGTTAAAACGAGTTTTCATTTCGATCAATTATCTAAGTCTTCAATGGAGAATTAATCCACTAAAATCTTGCCGCCCTCTTTGATCTCTTCTGGGCGGAGGCAGGACCGAAATATCCTATTTCTGTTTCTCTATTTGACTCTGAAAAGGCCTTACCCTTTAAGAGGCCCGTTGTGGCATCTGAAATCCAGGTGTGCGCTGAATGTAAACAGCACAACCGAATTATTAATATGTAATGTGCTGCCCTGCCCAGCCACTGCCCCCCCCCGAGAATTACAAAGTGCTTTCTAAATATTGATCGCTTGAATTACACTATCAGCCCCCCCAACCTTTCCCCCCCCCCCGCTCCACCCAACCCTGCTTCCTCCATCCCTGTGGGGGGGAGCTGAGGTCATCCGTGTCTGGCGGAAGGAGGGAGGGGAGCCCAGAGGTGGGGCCGGGGGCCGGGGGGGGGGAGAAGGTGGTATAAGGTCGGATGCCAGGCTGCCAGCTAAACTGCACTTTGTTTGACGGTTTGCAAGTTAAAGAAGACAGCCGGGATAGATTTCAGCTGCTGCACAGTTCAGGTCTAATATATCAAGATCCAAGACGCGAACGGCACTATCATCTCAGGGTTAGCAAAGGAATTCAGGTCGTTTCTTGAATCTTAAAGAGGTTAATGGGCATGCTTAATCAGAGTCTTTGAATGTCTGTCCTGACCCTTGACTATGGACATACTTGGGTTGCCAAATGCACCCTGGTCAAGTTGGGAAACACCTGGAGATTGGGGGCTGGGGAGGGCAAGGGCCTCAGCAGGGTACAATGCCAGAGAGTTCACCCTCCAAAGCATCTTTTTTCTCCAGGGGGGTTGATTTACGTAATCCAGAGAGAAGCTGTGATTCAGGGGAGATCCCCAGGTCCCACCTGGAGGCTGGCATTCCTACAGCATATTCTCTGTTTCTGTTGCTAATTTTAGGTGGGACGCAGACATCTAGACCAGGGGTCGTCAACCTGTGCTCCTCCAGATGTCCATGGACTACAATTCCCATGAGATGTTCATGGACTACAATTCTCATGGGAATTGTAGTCCATGAACATCTGGAGGACCACAGGTTGACGACCCCTGGTCTAGACTACAGATTAGATCCCCTGAAGGAACTGGCTAATTTAGAGGGTGGGCTGTACGCTAAAGGCCTGCCCCAAACCATGTCCTCCTCTGCCCCATCTTGAAACCTCCAGCAATTTTCTAACCTGGAGGTAGCAACCTAAGATTGTTTGTGTGACTTTTTTTTTTTTTTGGTGCATGGATAGGACACCCCTTTTCCTTGCTGCAGTTTTCTTCCACAAATATCCCAGACCCATTTGGAGCGTCCTGACACTTGGTTTCAACCCAACGTGCCATTTAACAGGCCTCTGTTTTAATGACACTGTTTTGGCCAGATTTCGTTGTGGAGCAAAGACAGTGGAGCAAAGTGGCACATCGCAAGCATGGAGCCACGACAACGAGAGATGTGAACTTTCAAAGCGACCCTCATTGACACCGAATTCCATGGTGTCCCTTGCCCCCGGCTCTGCCTTCCAGCCACAAGGGTCAGGTTCCCTGTAATTCGACCCACTGAGCAGTGCAGTTCACATTCTGAGCAGGACAGAACTGCTGCTATCTTGAAATGGGTAAAATTAAGAGGCTACAAGGTTCTAGCTATCTTGGAACCGACCACAGGCAGCGCATGACCCTCGGCACGGTAGCACATCTAGGGGGCTCTGGGTGCCAGCTGGTATAGCACAAGGCCTGAGCTTCTTCCACGCGTCTTGCAGGAGGGGGAGGATGGAGTTCTTCTGCTGGCGGACACAGCATGCGCTTTGCAACGTCCTGCTGCTCTTCCAGGAACATGGGCAGGGCTTGGTGACACGGCGGGGGGGGGGCGGTCACGAGGCTATGGCTCAGCCAGTGCGCCCTATGCAGCCCAAGCTGAGTGCACCAGGAGAGCAGCCACAGGGGCCACAGCAGCAGCAGCAACAAGCCAGCCTCTATGCACTGAGCCAGTGCTCAGTCAGCCAACCAGAGGGGCCTGGGCTGGAGACGATTATGCCTGCCTGGGGCCCACCTGGCAAGGAAGGCAGCTGCCAAGCTAGAAGCACCCACAGCTCTCCGCACTTCCACACACGAAGGCAAGGCAGGCTAGGCCGGGTAAATCTCTCCTCAGACACCCTGCGTATACTTGTGACACACTCGGATGCACTCACAGGGGTCCGTCTTCCAGAATGCTCACGACAGGAAGGGAGGCCGAAGCCAGCAGGGGAACAGCCAAGAGCACCTCACAGGGACCCAGCCCTGCCGCCAATCCGCCCTGCGTCCCCAAGCCCCCCCCCCCACCCCGGTCAACAAATCGGCTCGGGACAACACTGCCTGTGCCTCTCCAGTCTGCTGCAGAGATGGGCTTCATAGAATCACAGAATCCTAGAGTGGGAAGGGGCCATGCAGGCCATCTAGTCCAACCCCCTGCTCAGTGCAGGATCAGCCTCCAGCATCCAGGAGAAGGATCTGTCCAGCCGCTGCTTGAAGATGGCCAATGAGGGGGAGCTCCCCACCTTCTTAGGCAGCCCATTCCTCTGCTGAACTAAACTCTAGAATCCTAGAGTGGGAAGGGGCCATGCAGGCCATCCAGTCCAACCCCCTGCTCAACGCAGGATCAGCCCAGAGCATCCTAAAGCATCCAAGAAAAGTGTGTCTCCAACCTTTGCTTGAAGGCTGCCAGTGAGGACTGCCATTAACACACTTCCTGCATTAATGAACTTTGGCGTACAGAAGGGGGACCCCAAGGGAGGTGGGTGGACAATCTCATGACAGGATCAACACCCAGGAACAGATTGGTGATCTGACAACAGTCTGATTGCCTTCGTGGACTAGGAAACCAGGCCAGGAAGGGACCGTCCTTGCTGGTGGCTGGTTCAGGACTCAGATTCAAGTCGCAGAGCAACGTGGAGGCCAATAAGATTTCTGGGCCAGAAGCTTTCGAGAGTCAAAGCTGCCTTCATTGGATGCAAACAGGAACTGGTTCACACACTGGCAGGGCCAGGCTGGATCAGCCCATCTGCCACACGTCTGAGCCATAGATCACCTCCACATGCAGAGGCAGTCTACCTTGGAATAACAGGTGCTGGGGATGAGACGGAGGGCAAAGCTTTGACCTTTGTTTATGGGTCATCTTGGAGGTCACAGAAGGCTGGACTGGAGGGATATTTGGCCTGACCCAGAAAATCCAGACAAGATAGACCTAATCCGATAAGAGTTGTTTCCACACTGGCCTTTGAGCTTCAAATTGCCTTAATTTACTTGAAACCGGGAATCTGAGCATCCTTGTTGTAATCAGTTGACTTCTGTCTGGTTTTTACATCAAACTGCAGCAGCCAGCAGATAGTAAAAGCGCTATTAAACATTCCCTTTAAAATGCCCTTTCTCCGCCCAGCTTAATTACTTCCTGTTTTCCTCATTGCCAGACGCTTCCCTCATAGCACTCATAGATGAGTGCTTAATTATTAATTTCCATTCCCTTTGGGAAGAGAGTGTGTGAGAGAGAGAGAGAGAGAGAGAGAGAGAGACAGAAGGAGAAGGCCACTTTTCACTTTGTAGCCAGCCAAAGCCACTTATCAAGGTGAGCAGCTGCATTAGTCTGTCTGCAGCAGTAGAAAAGATTAAGAGACCAGCAGCACTAACAAAAATTGTGTTACAGGGATGAGCTTTCGGGAGTCACTGCTCACTTCTTCAGATACAGCTAGTGTGCAAGTCCATTTTTCCACAATGTTCTTATATCTTAGAGAGTGCAACTATAGCATCATGTATCAGCAAATGCCCTCTCACCCACCAAAATGGGCAGACAAGTCTCTACAGCAAAGAATAAATGGACGTAAATCTAATGCTGGAAACCACAATATTCAAAAAATTATGGGGGACATTTTAACTTTGACATTCAGATGCTGACCTAAGGGTAGTAGATCTCTTGCAAAGGAATTTCAAAGGGAGATTAGAGAGACTGTTGTGTTGCAACTGACAATGAAGTTCAAGACACTTCATTCTCCTGGACCGAATCAAGATCTAGGTTTCCTATTGCACTACTAATGCCCCAGGCTCCATCTTACTGCCTCTCCACATATCACGCCTAATCCAATCACTCCTGCTACTGTTATTTGGCCTCTGAAATCACTCCCCCTCCAAGATATAAGGAGAAATGGGCGCACATTCTAGCTGTACCTGAAGAAGTGAGCATGACAGCTCAACTCCTACCTGGTCTGATACATTTCACAGATCATCCCCTTGAAGTGGGTTTACCTGTAACCCCAAAGCCTAGTCGGGGTTCTAGTTGGGAGCTGGAAGCTTACATGAGATCAGGTAGAGGGCAGATGGTTGAGACCTCTGGAACAGGCAAGGACAGACAGATAAGTTTAAACCCATTACTGCGTGTCCTCTCCTCTGCAGCCAGCAGAAACAGCATCCTGCCCTCCTCCAAGTGACAACCTTTAAAATACTTAAAGAGGGCTATCATGTCCCCTCTCAACCTCCTTTTCTCCAGGCTGAACATTCCCAAGTCCCTCAACCTATCTTCATAGGGCTTGGTCCCTTGGCCCCAGATCATCCTCGTCTCTCTCCTCTGTACCCTTTCAATTTTATCTACGTCCTTCTTGAAGTGAGGCCTCCAGAACTGCACACAGTACTCCAAGTGTGGTCTGACCAGTGCCGTATACAATGGGACTATGACATCTTGTGATTTTGATGTGATGCCCCTGTTGATACAGCCCAAAATGGCATTTGCCTTTTTTACCGCTGCATCACACTGCCTGCTCATGTTTAGTTTACAATCCACAAGTACCCCAAGGTCTCGTTCACACACAGTGCTACCTAGAAGCGTATCCCCCATCCAGTAGGCATGCTTTTCATTTTTCTGACCCAGATGCAGAACTTTACACTTATCTTTATTAAATTGCATCTTGTTCTCATTTGCCCATTTTTCCATTGTGTTCAGATCTCGTTGAACTCTGTCTCTATCTTCCGGAGTATTTGCCAGTCCTCCCAATTTGGTGTCATCTGCAAACTTGATGAGTAGTCCCTCCACCCCCTCATCTAGATCATTAATAAATATGTTAAAAAGTACCGGGCCGAGCACCGAGCCCTGAGGTACCCCGCTACTCACCTCTCTCCAGTCTGATGAAACACCATTGACAACAACTCTTTGAGTGCGGTTCTCTAACCAATTCCCTATCCACCTAACTATCTGAAAATCCAGATTGCAGTCCTTCAACTTATCCATCAGAACATCATGGGGAACCTTGTCAAAAGCTTTACTAAAATCCAAGTAAATGACATCAACCGAATTTCCCCGATCCAGCAAACCTGTTACTTGGTCAAAAAAGGAAACTACGTTGGTCTGGCAGGACCTGTTGGAGACAAATCCATGCTGACTTCCTTGGATCACCAAATTGTCCTCCAGATGTTTGCAGATCGCTCCCTTTAATATCTGCTCCATTAACTTCCCCACAACAGAGGTCAGACTCACTGGTCTGTAGTTTCCTGGGTCATCCTTCCTCCCTTTTTTGAAGATCGGAATAATGTTTGCTCTTTTCCAGTCCTACTTCAAGAAAAGAAAGAGGCTCCTGCTGCACTTGGCTCCCCCCCCCTTCTGAGCTTCTTCAATCAAGTGCAAACACTGTCTGTTTCAATGGGGGGGGGGGAGAGATAGAGGAAGACCAGAGTTCAAATCAGAATAAACAAAGTAAGTGCGGAATCAGTCCTGGTCTGCCCCTCCTGATTTCAACAAGTCAGGCTTTCTCCATCGGGGTTTCTTGATGGCCCTGGAAGCGTTTCCAAAATTGGTGGGAGTTCATTAATTTTTTATACTTTTTCAAAATCTGTTAGATATTTATCCGTGATATGGCCATATATGGTTATGTCAACCCGCCACCTCCTCCCGAAATGGCCAATGATGGGCCTGGAGGGGGTGGGAAGGGGAGGGGGCCCAGATGGGCATGTCCACAGCTCTGCTTCCCAACCGCATTCTGCGCCATCCGGCCACTCCTGGGTTTTCTCAAAGCCTGAAGCGGCCAACTCCTGGGCACGGAAAAACTCCTTGGGATGCCAAACGCACACTCGGCTGGTGTGACCTTTCCCTCCTCCCCAATCTGCCTTTCCAAGCCACACTCTATTTAATTGTTTTTTAATTGATAAATGCACCCTGTGATAGACCCACCTGTCCCTTGCCACGCCCCATTTCTGCATGCCAACAGCCCACGGACTGTGGGAGTGAAATCGCTCAGAAGAAAATGTCTGTGCTAGTGAGCGGCCCGCACCCTTTGGGCCATCTCTCCCCCCCCCACCACCCCAGCAGCCCCACTCCACCCCACCTTCGGCAGCGCCTCCTGTATCTGCCAGCGTCATGATCAAATCAGGGCAAGAAATTCACTCCCCTCCAGAGACTGCTTTGTGAGCGTTTTCCACTTCCAAAACCGTAACGCTCCTCTATTCTCCTGCGTGCCCTGACATGCAACTCTTCTAAGAGCATTTCCTATTACAGACGGGATCTCTCGGGAGGGCTCTTTCAAAACCCACTCTCCAGATTCTTCTTCTCGGTGAGTTTTTTTTAATACCCTGCAAAAATAAATAGCCCATCTCGATCCAATTTGTTTGAAATATCTTCTGAACGAGCCCCCCGTTTGCAGCGGCTGCCTGCATTAATTCTGCGAGGGCTGAGAGAACAGCTTGCCCGCCATCAGCATAACTGCTCCTCAGCAGCGCTCTGCCGTCTTCGTACCCCAGCCCAAGATGCACAGGCTGGCTGTTTCCAGGGACCGTGCAGAGGGCGAGTCCTGGGAGCTCCAGGGCTCCTTTAAAGCCCCTAGACTGGGATTCATTTGTCAAAACTTTGCCAAGATTGTCCTGTGGGCCACGGCCGCCCGCTCAGCACGGAGAGGGGCTACTTTTTCAGTGTGGGGAAGCAGATCGGAAATGAGCCCCAGCACGGGTGACTCATGTGGTGGCCGGGTGGCCGACCATGCAGCATATTTTGCATGTCATTTGCATGAAGCTGGCAGGGACCAGGAGCCCTTTCAGACGGCCTCCGCCTGCAGAAGCTCCTCCTGGGATCCCTGCTCACCTAGAGAGAGCTCGATGATCTTGGGGGTTCCCAGGAAGGAGGGTGCCTGCCTCAGGGGCCCTGGAAGCCCTGGCGTGGTGTCACGGTCAAGAGCAGTGGCTTCTAATCTGGTGAGCCGGTTTTGATTCCCCACTCTTCCACATGTGGCCAGCTGGGTGACCTTGGGCCAGTCACAGCCCTAATAGTGCTGCTCTGACCGAGCAATCCTGTCAAAGCTCTCTCAGCCTCCCCTCCCTCACAGGGTGTCTGTTGTGGGGAGAGGAAGGGAAGGCGAATGGAAGCCCCTTTGAGACTCCTTTGGGCAGTGAAAAGCGGGGTATGAAAACCAACCCTTCTTCTTCTACTACCCACCCTGGGCAGCAGCTGCTTGCTCAAAACGTTGCACCGAAGAGCCTTGTTGTGGCCTGCAGAAAGTCCCAGGTTCAGCCCCCAAAATCTCCAGGCAGGAGGGGATGGGACAGGCCTCCGTCAGAGATTTCTCCTGGGGAGACGGCATAGCCAGCCTGCGTAGACGCTGTCCGTACTGACCTTGGCAATTCAGAGATAGGCAGCTGCGAGTTTCTTACTTCCCGCCTTCCACTTTCAAAGTCCAGAGTAAACCCCACTCTTCTACTTCTCTCTCTGCTCATAAGTAACCAGGGCTTGCAAGCCCAGAAAGATCCTCCCACAACTTAAATGGATCAAAAAAGAGCAACAAACCAGTATTTAAGATGGACAAGTCAGGAACGGCAAAGAGATTGTCCAGCGAATGAACAAGAGAAGCGGATTTCGTTAGGAAGCATCTGGGCAGGAAGGGAAAGACCTGGTCACTTGGACAAGGAGCTGCTTGGAGCCGGATGTCTGAACACGGACAACGAAAGGCGCATAGACTTTGCCTTTGAAAAGAAACTAAGAGGTGGGCCAGTAAACACCAGTGCCCGCCCAACTCTGCACATTCCCTCCTCAATAAACTGGTAGTGGTCTTGGAGGAAGGTTCTATCAAGCCATAGCCGACTTATGGAGCCGTGGAAGGGGCTGCCTGAGGAGGTGGGGAGCTCCCCCTCACTGGCCGTCTTCAAGCAGCGGCTGGACAGATCCTTCTCCTGGATGCTGGAGGCTGATCCTGCAGTGAGCAGGGGGTGGGACTAGATGGCCTTCATGGCCCCTTCCCACTCTAGGATTCTAGGAGTCCAGTTCAGCAGTGGAAGGGGCAGCCTCAGGAGGTGGGGAGCTCCCCCTCACTGGCCGTCTTCAAGCAGCGGCTGGACAGATCCTTCTTCTGGATGCTGGAGGCTGATCCTGCACTGAGCAGGGGGTGGGACTAGATGGCCTGCATGGCCCCTTCCCACTCTAGGACTCTAGGAGTCTAGTTCAGCAGGGGAAGGGGCTGCCTAAGGGGGTGGGGAGCTCCCCCTCACTGGCCGTCTTCAAGCAGCGGCTGGACAGATCCTTCTCCTGGATGCTGGAGGCACTGAACAGGGGGTGGGACTAGATGGCCTGCATGGCCCCTTCCCACTCTAGGACTCTAGGAGTCTAGTTCAGCAGGGGAAGGGGCTGCCTCAGGAGGTGGGAGCTCCCCCTCACTGGCCGTCTTCAAGCAGCGGCTGGACAGATTCTTCTCCTGGATGCTGGAGGCTGATCCTGCACTGAACAGGGGGTGGGACTAGATGGCCTGCTTGGCCCCTTCCCACTCTAGGATTCTCGGAGTTAGTTCAGCAGTGGAAGGGGCTGCCTAAGGGGGTGGGGAGCTCCCCCTCACTGGCCGTCTTCAAGCAGCGGCTGGACAGATCCTTCTCCTGGATGCTGGAGGCTGATCCTGCACTGAACAGGGGGTGGGACTAGATGGCCTGCTTGGCCCCTTCCCACTCTAGGATTCTAGGAGTCTAGTTCAGCAGTGGAATGGGCTGCCTAAGGAGGTGGGAGCTCCCCCTCACTGGCCGTCTTCAAGCAGCGGCTGGACAGATTCTTCTCCTGGATGCTGGAGGCTGATCCTGCACTGAGCAGGGGGTGGGACTAGATGGCCTGCATGGCCCCTTCCCACTCTAGGATTCTAGGAGTCTAGTTCAGCAGTGGAATGGGCTGCCTGAGGAGGTGGGGAGCTCCCTTTCACTGGCCGTCTTCAAGCAGCGGCTGGACAGATTCTTCTCCTGGATGCTGGAGGCTGATCCTGCACTGAGCAGGGGGTGGGACTAGATGGCCTGCTTGGCCCCTTCCCACTGTAGGATTCTAGGAGTCTAGTTCAGCAGTGGAATGGGCTGCCTAAGGAGGTGGGAGCTCCCCCTCACTGGCCGTCTTCAAGCAGCGGCTGGACAGATTCTTCTCCTGGATGCTGGAGGCTGATCCTGCACTGAGCAGGGGGTGGGACTAGATGGCCTGCATGGCCCCTTCCCACTCTAGGATTCTAGGAGTCTAGTTCAGCAGAGGAATGGACTGCCTAAGGAGGTGGGGAGCTCCCCCTCACTGGCCGTCTTCAAGCAGCGGCTGGACAGATCCTTCTCCTCGATGCTTGAGGATGATCCTGCACTGAGCAGGGGGTGGGACTAGATGGCTTGCTGGCCCCTTCCCACTCTGGGATTCTTGGAGTCTAGTTCAGCAGTGGAAGGGGCTGCCTAAGGAGGTGGGGAGCTCCCCCTCACTGGCCGTCTTCAAGCAGCGGCTGGACAGATCCTTCTCCTGGATGCTTGAGGCTGCCCCCACTTCCTGCAGGAGTGAATTCTGTGTGTTAATGACTCTATGGGGAGACTATAGTGCTCTAGATGGCTTGAACCGGTAAAGAAACTTGTGTTTAACATGTGGCTTGGCTTACTTTGTTCTTGCAAAGTATCCCTCTGCCTGCTGACGCCTGGCTTTGTGTCCTGCCTCGCTGTTTCCAACCAGGGCCAGGGAAGGAGGTCAGCCTCCGAGGGCATGGTGCCGTTCCTTCTAGGCTCTCCACACGGCAGAGACGGCTCTCCGCCCAGCCCCCGTCCTTCTCTTCGAAGTGGCTCTGGATGGACCCCGTTCTCGGCAGAGCTAGGCCTCGAAGGCCCTTTTGCCAACGCTCCAGCCCTTCCCCCCATGGTCCCTTTGCGCCAAGGACGTTTGCACCAGATTCCCTCTCACCGGCTCGCGTTCCTCCCCAGCCCTCCTCCAGACAGCCCGCTTTTTAAAATGCCAGATCACTATTCCTGCGTGCGGCCAAACTCAGCCGTCTGGGTGTGATGTTGATACGTCTGCACAAAATCCTCCGAAAACTGGCAAGAGTCCATATTGTGCAGCGAGGCCTCCAGAATAAATCTTTCAATTAGCCGCATATTGACTGAAGCGCCCGTGAAACGGATTTGTCTAAGTTGGAAAATGCTTTGCAGCATAGTTGACTTGGTTTTAAAAAAAGCCTCCTGCATTCATGGAGACCGCCTTCTCCCAGCCCTTGACAAGATTAAAATAGATGGGGAAACCTTCATGGCTGCAAACCGTCCCGAAATATCGAAGGAAAAGAATCTATCCGTCCCCGATAGCCACGCAAGGGCAAGCACTGCCTCCCTAGCCATTTCTGGCCAGTGTGTTTCTGGGTCTTGACCGAGGGCTTGGCTCTTGGATTAATGTCTGTTCCTCTCTGGCTTAGTGCATAAGATTTCCAAGACGGTACCCTGAATTAGGTTATTCCCGCCCCACTCCGCCCCAGCCCGATGGATGGCGATTTCGGGAGAAGCAAGTTGTGCTTGTTTGGGTTGGTTCTCCTGTAAAGTATTAAAGACTTCTGATTTTGGCTCTTTTTTGCTGAGAGCAAGTCTGTGCGAAAGCTCTCCTTTACAGACTGACTTCCCAATACCCCTTTCAAGGCAGTTTCCAGTTTAAAAGAGTGGCCGGCAAAATAACACGCCGAATGCCGATGGCCGGGACGAACACAAAGGCCACTGGATTCGCTGCCAGCTCTCCTCCTACAACCCCTGGGAGCATTTCAGGGGCAAGGCCTGGGGACAGGGACACATGGAGCTGCCTTCTCCTGAATCAGCCCCTTCATCCATCCAAGGACCACTCAGCCTGGCCACTGCTCTTCAGGGTCTCAGGCAGAGAAAGTCTTTCACTGCCAGAACTTTGAGCTGGGGATGCTAGGGATCGAACCTGGGACCTCCTGCAGGTGAAGCAGGGGCTCTCCCACTGACCCCCACTACCACTGAGCCTCTCCACTCATCACAAATACCGCCACTTCTGCTTCGGCAGTGGGAAGAAGCAGTCTAGGACTTCCCCTAGTCTCTATGGTAAATACTACTGAGATGGAGGAAATTCCTAGAATGTCTTCTTCTGGCCACTCACCAGAAACTGGCATCAGAGCATGTGCCCAGACATTTCCTTTCATTTCCCCTCCTGCTGCTCCACAGAGCAAAGGAAGGAGCTTGGGTGGGGGGGGGGGCTGAGTTTGCTGGGCAGCCGTTCAGGCCTAGTCAGGTTGCTCAAGGAACTGCTGACAAAATCTGTATTTGCCCCCCCCAATGGCATCCCCAATTTGTACCCCACCTCTCTCAGGGAAATGATCCACTACACCAGTGGTTCTCAACATTGGGGTCGCTTGGCCCCTTCCCCGGGGTTGCCAGGTTGCCTGCCACTACGCCAGTGGGCAATGGCTGCCTCCACGGTGCCTCGATGGTTGTGCACATACACACCACCTGCACATGCGCCGCCCCCCCCCCCACCACACCAGCCACTGCTCAAGTTGGGGTTGAGGTGAAGAAAGGGTTGAGATCCAGCGCACTGCACTCTCTTGTGGCAGCCAGGCTCCTCTTCCAGCAGGCCTCCGGGGAGCGCGAGAGGGGGTGCCTGTGTGGTGGTGGTGGTGAAGGCTTCAGTTCTGCTATAACGCGCTAGTCTACTGCTTTAAGCAGCACCTGGGGACAGCTCCTGGCTACTCACTTGACTTATTTATTTATATTCATATTCATATTTGTTGACCACCACTCACGGAACTCGCTGGCTGGTGGTGGTTTACATAAAAATCTTTACAAACCCCCCCCACATAAGACAATATACACACCGGTCCAGACAGCAGCAAAAGCTCCGTCCGCAGGACATCCCCCACTCCGGGAGCCCATTCCACCAGACTGGGGCCAGGACCGAGAGGGCTGAGGCCAGGTGTGCTTCCCCGGGGCCGGGGACAACCAGCACATTCCGGCCCTCAGAGCGAAGGGCCCTGCAGAGGACACAAGGAGGCCCGCGGTCCCTCAGATCAATGGGGCCAGGCCACGGAGGGCCTTGAAGGGAAGAACGAAGAGCTTGGACCTGACCCGGAAGCTGACCGGCAACCGATGCAGCTGGACATGGGACCTCCAAGGAGGTGAGGAGGCTCCCTGCCAGTCCCTTTCCAAGCTGAACGACACTGAACCCTCGCTGCATTCCCCAAAATTTTGATAACAGCAGAGCTTCCCATTTGCGTGCTGCCGATGCGCACCAGAAACAGAGGCCTGGCCGAAATGCATGCAGACCTTTGTGCGCCTGCGTCTGTTTGGCGTGAGTGAGAGTGGGGGGCACTTCTACCCCACACTCTTCCTCCAAAGGCCTCAGGCTGGGCAGGAGGGGGCTGGGCAGAGTCTGCAGGACACCCATGCCCATCACTAAGCACCCTTCTCGCTAACCATGTGCCCCACCCCTCCTGAGCAGATGGAAGCGGCAGTCGAGGACTTCCCCCAGTCCCAATGGTAAATACCATTGAGATGGGGGGACTTTCTAGAATGTTGCTGCCCCATGTGCCCGGGTGTCCTCCTCCTGCCCGTTTTCCAGCTGCCCCACCCCCTGACCTCACAGCTGCCTACACCGCCCGAGTGTCCTCTCCCTGGTGCTGCTGGGCAGCAGGGGCACCTGGGGGGCCACCAAGGAGCACCTCTGCTGTATCCACCACCCGACCCCCTTCTCCAGCGTGAATGAAGTCACGGAACGCTGCACCGCCCTGCATCAGGCCATTGCTGCATCGTGGTCAGAATTGTGTTCTCGGGCGGGCAGCGGCAGGTCTTTCCCATCACCGACAACCTGGGCCTCTGTCCCTGGAGATGCTGAGGACTGAAGCTGGGACTGTCTGTACGCAAAGCCGAGACAGGTCAAAGGAGGTTTTCGTGAGTCCACCCGCATGGCCTGAGCACGAGGATGACAAAGAGGGGCAGAGGGAGGCAGAGCAGCAGACTCCAGAC
Source organism: Paroedura picta (assembly GCF_049243985.1). NCBI lineage: Eukaryota > Metazoa > Chordata > Lepidosauria > Squamata > Gekkonidae > Paroedura > Paroedura picta. The sequence continues at coordinate 1,247,656 of NC_135372.1, forward strand.
CAGCAGGGCAAAAGGACGGGGAACAGCCGGGGACCAGCGAAGGCTCCTTTGACAGGAGTTCTGCAGCGTCTCAAACCAAGGAAACCCAAACAGAAGAGAGAGCGGAATGGCCGGAAGGAGGAGCACCCAGCCGGCTGCCCGTTACAGCAGGAGAATTAGGGAGGCGGCTGATGACTCACAAGATGAGCACTGAGGAAGGAGACCTCCATGAGTTCAGTGCTTACCACTGCTCAGGTCCCATGGGCTCCGCAGGACTGCCGCAGCGTCCTCAGTACCTGCTCTGACCGGCGTGCTCCAACCCAGACCCCTCCCAGACGACCCTGCCTGCAACTCTGCCTGACTTGATGGCTCGGTTTGGACTCCTGCCCAGCTTGACCTCGGACTGCTCCTTAGGAGTCTCTTTGCCCGGCGTGACGATTCTGCCTCCACTCCTGGACCGATACTGAATCAAGACGCCTAACTGTGCTTCGCTCTGCCTCAGCAAGGCCCTGCCCTTCCCGCCACAGGGAGGACTGGTCAGGTCTCCTGCGGGGCCACAAAGGCATACCTTGAAGTCCTTCTCCCCTTGGAATTCACGGCCACACGAAGCTTTAAGAGGGGACTGGACAAACATCCGTCGTAGGGTCGCTCGGGGGCTAGGAGTCACCAGGCAGAGGTGAAAGGCTCTGTCTGGGGCAGGGGTGCTCTGTCTTCTCGGAGCTTGGGGGGGCTTCTGGAGTTCTGGCCCTGCCGGTGGACCTCCTGATGGCTTTGACCACCCTGTGACACAGAGTGTTGAACTGGTCGGGCCACTGGTCTGAGAAAACAGGGCTCCTCTTTTGGATACTCCTAGGGATCGGTGTTCATGGGAAGCAAAGCACTCCCAAGCACTCTGGGGAAGGACGTTAACACAGGACTGCCAGCAGGCCTGGGCTTACCATAGTCCCTGGGTGCCCCCTCCTTCCCCCCCCCCGCCCATGCTGACGCTGGCCCCTCGCAGGGTTCCATTTTTGGTCCCCAAACCAACCTGAGAGGTCGGTTAAACTGAGTGAGGATTTGAACCTTCGCTTCCCAGACCCTAGCCTGACCCACTGACCAACTACACCGTGAATCCCGGGGGGGGGGGCTTTTCATTCCCCCAGGTCCCCACATCCCTCCCTCCCTCCCCTCTGCCTGCAAATCTGAGAGCAACCAGGCAAGGATGTTTTGAGGCTTAATGCATGCACGGCAGTCGTCTTTCCTTCGCTGAAAATGGCCGGAGAGGGGGCTTAAAGGGGGGGGGGGCGGCAACACGGTGATTATTCCTCCCATTTGGCAAGGTCCCTTCTGTTTCACCACAGAGCCCATAAATGCCTGGGATCCCCTGCTGAAATGCTATTTTCTAACTGCTGGCAACAAAGGGCTGCAGTGAATTAGTTCCTCACCTCCGAGCAACGGCAGAGCACAGAGGTTGGGAGGAAGATCAGGGGGAGGGGGGCAAAGAGGGGCCGGTTTCTCTCCTTCCCTGCCTGAGGAAGGAAGGACAATTTAAAGCTGGGAGCTCATCGCATGACGGTGTCATGATGACAAGAGGACCTAAAAAGAGCCCTGCTGGATCAGAGCAGTGGTCCATCCAGTCCAGCTTCCTTTCCCACACTGAGGCCAACAACAGGACAGAGAGGCTGAGGCCTTCATAAGAAGAGCCCCACTGGATCAGAACACGGTCCATCTACTAGGAACCTCAGAAGATACATGCTCATTCAGACTGGTGGTCCATCTAGTCCAGCCTCCAGTCTCACACAGAGGCCAGCCACTTCCTCTGCAGGGCCAGCCACAGGGCAGAGAGGCCGAGGCCTTCCCCTGAGAAGACCCTCAGAACAGCCCTGCTGGGTCAGACCAGGGAGGGTCCCTCCAGTCCAGCCTCCCGTCTCACCCAGGGGCCAGCCACTTCCTCTGCAGGGCCAGCCACAGGGCAGAGAGACCGAGGCCTTCCCCTGAGAAGACCCTCAGAAGAGCCCTGCTGGGTCAGGCCAGGGAGGGTCCCTCCAGTCCAGCCTCCCGTCTCACCCAGGGGCCAGCCAGTTCCTCCGCAGGCCCAGCCACAGGGCAGAGAGGCCGAGGCCTTCCCCTGAGAAGACCCTCAGAAGAGCCCTGCTGGGTCAGGCCAGGGAGGGCCCCTCCAGTCCAGCCTTCCACCTCACCCAGGGGCCAGCCAGTTCCTCTGCAGGGCCAGCCACAGGGCAGAGAGGCCGAGGCCTTCCCCTGAGAAGACCCTCAAAAGAGCCCTGCTGGGTCAGGCCAGGGAGGGTCCCTCCAGTCCAGCCTCCCGTCTCCCCCAGGGGTCAGCCAGTTCCTCTGCAGGGCCAGCCACAGGGCAGAGAGGCCGAGGCCTTCCCCTGAGAAGACCCTCAGAAGAGCCCTGCAGGGTCAGGCCAGGGAGGGTCCCTCCAGTCCAGCCTTCTTGTGCTGTGGAAGCTCACCTGGTGACCCTGGGCCAGTCACACACCCTCAGACTGACGTACCTCACAGAACTGTGGTGAGGATAAAACTGAGGAGAGGAGGTGTAAGCCCCCTTGGATCCCCCGTGGAAATAATGCCAGGATACCAATGAAGAAAATACTCTTCAGGAAAAGGTTATTACAGATAAATAAACAGAGTCCGTGGAATGGCCATGTTTTTACACACATCCTGCTCTGCGCTCAATTTACACGGGGGAGGAAGAAAAGCAAAATGGGGATTTGTGGCTCAAAACGAAGCCGGATACGAAAGCCACCCTGAGCCACAACGCACCCAGTGCTCGTGAAGCAGCGTCCAAATGCCCCCTCCTCGTCCCTCCAGGTGATCCCCCAATGCCCACTGTGAGCCGCCCTGAGCCCCTTCGCACTGGTATACAACAACCTCAACAACAACAACCACAGTACGTCTGGCCAAAGCACTCGCCGGTCAAAATGGCGCCCTGGAATTCCCGCCAGGGAGGATTCCGCCACCGCCGGCGGGAGAAGCCGGGGAAGATTCCGCACTGCCTCTCGTGCAGAGACGGGAGCGCTTGTCTTCGGGGACCGGCTTGTACACACAAGGCCTAAATTATTTAATTTCTCCAAACTGCTGCACCTTTATAAATCATTAACGGCTCCTTTTGATCTGTGTTAATGAGGTTGCTTGATTGTGGTGCTTGGTGTGTGTGTGTGTGTGTGTGTGGGGGGGGGAATAACAGCTCCGAAAACGTGAGATGGCGGATAAGCTAATAAAATAATTTAAATTATGAAGAAGAAGGGAAGGGGTTGGGGGAAAGAGGCCAATGGAGAAAGGCAAGCGAGGGATCGAGGGGTTTGAAAGTGGAACGGGCTGCAGGGGAGAGTCCCACTTGACCCCCAAATGTCGGCCAAGGAGAGCCCAGGGATGAGGGCGGCTGAGGGACGCTCAGGAGCAAGAATGGCCACTGGTTTTATCTTATTTAGAGGTGCTTTATAACGCGAGGCCCTTAGCTGCTGTTTACTTAAGGCCACAACTACACATTCCTTTTTACACAACTTCCCAGCCTCACAGCACCAGGGAGTCCTTCCTGGCAATTCTGCAGAAATGCTGCAGGGCCCCAGTTGGGGTCAGGATTATGGCGCTGCCTTCTCCACACACTGAAGGGGCAGCCTCCAGGTAGGCAGCTCATCTCCAGACTACACAGATCTCTTCCCCGGGGGGAAAATGGACGCTCTGGAGGGGGGGCTCTGTAGGTCCCTCCCTTCCCTGGGCTCCAACCCCACATCTCCCAGAGTTTCCCAACCCAGTGAGCAGTCCTCTATGCCAGAGCTGAACTAGCCCAGGGTGGATTTGGTTTCCTTTTGGGGCAGCTTCTTGTCTGCTGAAATCTGGCACTGAAATCAGTCCCTGTGTCCCGCAGGGGAGTTGAAGCCGTATCTCTCCCGCCTCCAGCATTTCAGTCAGTGAGAACTCAAAACAGGTTTGTAAAAAAGGGTCCAGCCAATCAGTGGGCAGAACTGGGCTCCCAGTCTCCCACCCTGCTGCTGTTCTTCGCTTTGCGGAGTGCAAGAGGAGGAAACGTTTCTGGTTGCCTCAAAGCTTCATGAATCCTCTTGCCTCTACTACAAAAGGAGCAAAGAGATCTGGAGTCCTAGAGCTCCAGGATATCCCTCCCAGGTACGAACACAGCCTCCCATACAGATGCCCTCTGCCACCCAACGTGTCAGCTGCTAGGGACCCGATCCTTGCTGCCATGTCGCACTCCAACGATTCCAAGAAGTTACCCGGCTGGCCACGGGGCAGAAACCAGAGGCTGGGCTCCATGGACTTTGGGACCAATTGCCAGAGATGCTTTTATACCCTGGATTCAGCCTGTCCACAGCAGCCATGTGGACTTCTGGGAAAGGCCGCCTAACCCCTGGGGAGCTCTCACGTAACCCTAGGTTGCACCGGAACCCTGGTTGGGCATCCCTGCCTCGGAGGGACGTCGTAGAGCACAGGATGTTGTGAAGCCCGCAGTTTCCCCACCCCCACCCCAGGCTCCTACTGGTCGCCAAGCATGACTTGGTGGTAATCCTAGGAAAGCCCCAACAAAACTCCCGGGGATCTCTCCACAGAAAGCCAGGGGCGAGGGGCTCCCACGGTTGGAGAAACGGCTTTATGCCTTTTGTCTTTATGAATTTAGAGTCTTTTCCTTATTTGAGGAGGATGAAGAAAAGGAGTTGTGTGATTTTTTTTTAAGGGATTAAAATCTGTCAGTTTGCCTCATGAAATTTCTTCAGGGACAGAGAAAATTTGCATTTGAAATTGTGCAGGGGGGGAGGGAAGAGCACTGTTTGAAAGAGGTCAGGGAACCAATGAATGACTACGAAAATATATTATAAACTCCTGAATCCTGAATGAAATGGTATTAAGGGATGCTCTCTAAGAAAAATGAGTAGAGATGCAAAAAACTGACAAGGAACGGAGCCATGATGTGATTTAGGTTGGGGGGCCTGGTGGGGAGGAAGCGTCTCGGCTCAAGGGAATGAAAACAAATCCCAAATTTTCCTAAGAGAAACCTCCCAAATCTAGCAATTGGAATACATTATGCAAATTGGCCAAATCTGGATATGTTTAATGAATTGTGCCTACTTTGTTCCATTGTGCATTTATTTTGTTTTATTCGTTACAATTTGGAGCTTTGCATGCAAGCCCCCCCCCCCGGCCTCTTTTTTTTTTTTTTTTTTTGAGTGTCTGAAAGACGAATGCAGGAGAGCGGAGGATATCAGGCCGCTGCACAGAGGCCCAGAGCAAAAGTTCTGGCCTAGATTCCCGGCACCACCAAGGGCCATTCCAGGCCCACCCAATCCGGCGGAAGAAAAGCCCCACTGATCTCCATGGGATTACTCTCCAAGAACGACACACAGACCTGACGCTCAAACAGTCTTCGTTTTCTAAGCCATTCGGAAGAAATTTCCCAAGCGGCATCTCCCCATTTTTGCCTTGCTTGTTTTGCTCCAAACCAGTGATGTAAACCTGCCGGCTGTCCCAAGCAGGACGCTGCCTCAATTTTGGCTCCTCCAGATGTCAGGATCTCTGGCCCAAAAAGATCTCAGACAGGAGAGCCGCTTCAGAGGGTCTGATTCGTAACCCGGAGACCTGGGTTCAAATTCCTGCTTGTGCCACGGAAGCTCGCTGGGTGACCTGGGGCCAGTCACGCTCCCTCTAGCTTAACATACCTCACAGGGTTGTTGTAAATAAATAAAATAAGCCAGGTGCTAGGCCATGGAGGTCTGAGCTGTCTTGTAAACAAACAGCTGCTTTAGACTGAGACATGGGAAATGGTTCTACACGTCTGTATTCTTTAAATATAAGTCTTGTCTTTAAGCTCAGTATTGCTGCTTCAGCAGGAGAGGCTACAGACTGACCCCCAGACTGGTCTGCAGTGTGAAACATGAGTTGTGGGGCTGGCCCAAAACAAGAGAAAGTGTTGACCTTAGGAACGGCTCAGGGCAGAACAAGCACCTTAGTCCTGGCCTAGCACAAACGGTCGTCTTCTCTGGATGCCACCCAGCCTCCTAGGCTCCCTCTGGGCAGAGAAGAGGGCCGGGATACAACTAGGACCCCTCTGCACAGCAGGCTTCCATTCTGCCCCCAGGCACTTCTTCTGCAAAGGGACATGTGCAGCTGCCTTGTACGAGATCTTGTGGCAATGTGGACGGGAAGCAAAATATGAGCAGACAGTCAACAAGGCGGATGCAGTCTTGGGCTGGGTCAGCAGAGGCATCACAGACTGCCAGATGCCACGGTCCCTGTGCTCGATGCCACTTTGGTCAGGCCCCTCCTGGAGTCCTGCGTGCAGCTCTGGAGGCCTCACTTCCAAAAGGAGGGGGACAAAATGGAGAGGGGGCAGCGGGCAGCAATGAGGAAAGGCTGGGGGACTGGGGAATGTTCAGCCTGGAGAAGAGGGGACGGGATGGATCTCCAAGTATCTGAAAGGTTGTCATTTGGAGGCGGGTAAGTAGCAATTCCTGTTGGCGGCAGAGGAGAGGACCTACAGCAACAGGCTTAGAGTACATGGAGAATGGCACCGGCTAGATATGGGGGTAGAATTCACAGTCAGAGAATTTCGGAAATCAGCTGCATTAGGAGTTGGGGAGTTCCCCCCCCCCTCACTGGTGGTCTTCAAACAGTGGCTGGACAGATCCTACATTGAGCAGCCTGCATGGCCTCTTCCCACTCTAGGATTCTGTGAGTCTAGTTCTAGGGGGTGGGACTAGATGGCCTCTGTGGCACCTTCCACCTCTATGGTACTATGATTTTAAATATTCTAAATATCTCCCTAGCTTTCCCCAGAAGGGGCCGAGCCGGCCTTATTAATGCTGGGAATCTAGGAACCTAAAATACGAAATGCTGCTGACTGCTGGTTTTAAATTCCATTTAATTGATTACGATTTTAATGCACGTAATGCGGCTCATGTTGTTCACTCCCCCGAGACAGCAATTGCTGAAAGAAGTGATATACAATAAAATAAATATATAGCGCACCGGCCTCACTTCTGACTGGCCAGACTGCTATCTTGGGCAGTGAGACGATTGTCCCCAGATCAGCTGCCTGCAATCTTTGCTAAGGGAAGGTGCTGGGGAGGGAATCTGAGACCTCTTGCATGCCAGGCAGGGCCCTCCCCCAACAAGCCTCACAATCTCTTCCATTCACAATGCCAGAAGAGTTGCCTCTTATCTCCCCCCCCCATTGCTGCCAGTTAATGCAAATGCAGGGGTGTCAATTCTTAGGTCTGCGAATTCTCTCTCAGGTCATTTCCCCACATTGGATTCTGCCCTCCTGCATTAGAGTCATCAGGACCAGGAGCTCGGGGCTGCAGTGAATCTGGACAACTGATACTCTGAACGGTTGTGCTTTTTCAGTCAGCAGGATTCACAGCCTCCCGCCAAGAAATGAAACCTCTCCCCTCTGGGGTGACGCCGAAGCCCCCACAGCACAGAGAGAGAGAGAGAGAAGTCAAAATCTTGGGTCAGGAAAAAAGGGGGGGGGATTTTAAATAAATTCACATTTCCCGCATCACTCAGTCTAGAACTACAGCACGACTGCTGGTGCCTCAACATTAAATTAATTTTAAATTGAAATTTCATGTCTTAGTTTTATAAATATACTAGCAAGAAAGCCCATTGCAACCAGGAATGCAATGGGCGCTAGGACCCAGGGGACACCAGGAGGTGTTTTTTTTTCTGCTGCGTGGAGCTGTGAAAGGCTCCGACAGGGTTTTTTTGTTTTCTGCTGCTTGGAGCTGGGAAAGGCTCCTACAGGGTTTTGTTTTCTGCTGCTTGGATCTGCGAAAGGCTCCTTCCGGGGTTTTTTTTTCTGCTGCTTGGATCTGCGAAAGGCTCCTTCAGGGTTTTGTTTTCTGCTGCTTGGATCTGCGAAAGGCTCCTACAGGGTTTTTTGTTCTGCTGCTTGGATCTGTGAAAGGCTCCTGCAGGGTTTTTTTTTTCTGCTAGCTCTCGTGGGCGTGCCGGCTTGGAGCTCCTACAGGGGTTTTTTTTCCTGCTGCTTGGAGCTGGGAAAGGCTCCTTCAGGGTTTTGTTTTCTGCTGCTTGGATCTGCGAAAGGCTCCTACAGGGTTTTTTTTTCTGCTGCTTGGAGCTGTGAAAGGCTCCTTCCGGGGTTTTTTTTCTGCTGCTTGGAGCTGTGAAAGGCTCCTGCAGGGTTTTTTTTTTCTGCTAGCTCTCGTCGGCGCGGCGGCTTGGAGCTCCTACAGGGGTTTTTTTTCCTGCTGCCTCTCGTCGCGCTAGCGGCGAAAGGCTCCTCCGGGGGTGTTTTTTTTTTTTCTGCTGCCTCTCGTCGGCGCGGCGGCTTGGAGCTCCTACAGGGGTTTTTTTTTCTGCTGCCTCTCGTCGCGCTAGCGGCGAAAGGCTCCTCCGGGGTTTTTTTTTTTTTTTCTGCAGCTTCTCGGCGGCTGGAGTCTTGTGTTGTGTTTGCGGCGGGGGCTTCCTTGGGGCCGGCCTGACGCGGTGAGAGACGCTTCGCGCCTCTCACCACGTCAGGCCGGGAGCAACTGCGAGCCGCGCTGAGCGCGGCTCGCAGTTGCTGGGGCTGGGAATCGGAGGGACCAATCGGCAGGCGCTTCGCGCCTGCCGTTTGGTCCCTCCGGTTGTCTGTCATGAGGAAGGGTCCAATCCGGACCCTTCCTCATCCCGGACACATCCCGCCCCAGAACCCCTTACTGTTTTATTTAGTCCGTGGCGCCCGCGGCGCCACGGGCGGTGTACAGATATTTTATATAATCTTGTACACTGCCCTGAGCCGGCTTGCTGGGAGGGCGGTCTAAAAATCCAATCAAGAAATAAATAAGCAGCCCCCCAAAAGCAGAAAGCAAAACAGGAGCCCAAAAGACCCCAACGTTTAAAAAGGGGCAAAGGCAGAGATGGCCGGTGGCCTTTTTGTGACGGACAGGCGGTCTGCAAACCCTGGAGACAAGGGCCTTTTCTGGGCACCTGAGGCATCCCGAAGAGGAGCAGCCAGCCCAGAGGCGGCCAGAGGGAAGAGGCTCCTTAGCAGAGCTTATCCGCCAGACAGGCCAACCAAGGGGGTGACATCTGCACACGCTGGCTGCACACACTGGCTCCCTGGTGCTCAGGGCAGAGGGAGGGCAGGCAGGTGACCCTTTCCAGCTTAGGCCACCTACTGACTTCTGGGATTTCGCCCGGCCCTGGCCACAGCCTTTCAACTGGAGTCAGAGCAATGAGGACGAGGAACATGATTTTTTGAAAAATGGTTGGAAGTGCCAGGAGGCTGCACAGAGTCAGAATACACACAGTCCTCAGAAACACGGGCCTTGTCTGCAAACCATGTTCCCCGCACACCCTCCCCTCCTCAAGGGCCTAGTCAGAGACGGATGCCTCCCATTTGACAAGCACTGTTCTCTTGGCTAGCAGTTGCCAGAAATATTTTGGGGGAGGTGGGTGCAGGAACGGCCCCTAGTTCTGCGAAATGTAAGAACTAAAATAAATAAATAAATAAATGGATGGATGGTTCTTGGGAAGTTTGCAAACGTGCACCAAGCCTGCAGTGAAACCGAACGTGCAAGTGGGCCCAGGGTGATTGGGGGCGGAAGAGCATGGCGGAGGAAGAGGAAGGTCCAGGTGGCATTTTGACAGATGGGCCGGGGGAAGTCCAGAGGACGAGGGGCCAGGCGACCTCTCCCCTTGTCGGAACCTTGTCAGCTCTGACAACGTTAATCTCAGCCTTTCCACCAGCTCCGAAAATCTGGTCTCCGGCTGCTGCATCTTCTGCCCCTCCTCTGCAGTCATCCGTGGTGCCACGGACGGACCCTCCGGAAGGGCAGGTGCTCGGCGAATAATGCGATCTGACAGCTCGGCCTCGCACCAGCAGGTGGGTGTCTCGTGGCTGCAGAGGCGTGGGTCCTGACAGGCAATGCCCACCTCACCCAGGCTGGGAGCCTGCCTGCCTGCCTGCCTGCCTGCAAGAGCTTCCAAAGCTCGGAGGCTGACAAGGGGTGTGCCGCCCGCTTGAAGGGTGTTTGGCCATTCCGGACGGGGAGCAGGGGGAGGCTTTTCGCTTGTCTTCCTATCCCTCTGCTGGTCCAGATTTTTCCAAGGGCAATTCAGCCAGAGAGGCTTTTGCTGCACACGGAATTCTCAGCCTCTGGGTGGCAAAGCCGCAGCTGCGACGGCCCAAATGCTCCAAGGGCTACTTAACAGCGACCCAGAAGCCCTGCCCCCTGGGAGAGAGCAGGCCCGAAGCCGCCCTCTCTGCCCTCGCTTGTCAGAAGGGCCAGCCTGGCCCAGCTCCAGCCAGGGCTCCGTGGCCAGCTCTTTTCACTCCACCTCTTTTTTCTTGGCAGCCCTCCTCCGCCACTCAGGAAAGGTGCCCTTCTGGTCCCTCCCAGCCTGGCATGCCGAAAAGAGAGCAAAGCAGTAAACATACCCCCCCCACGCACACACACACACACACCCGGCCCTTCTGGCGAAGGAGCAGGGGAATACCCAATGAGCATCAGGATCTGGGGCAGCCAGGGATTTCTTCCTGCAGGGGACGGACGTGGCCTCCTCATTTCTCACGCAAGAGGCCCCAAGGACGTCCAGGGAGGCCGTCGAGGGAAACCAACTGGAGACCGTTTTGACAGAGCGCCATCCGAGGGGCCTTCTTGGGCAGCGGTTGCCAACTTCGTCTCTCACCCCCCCCCCACACACACACACACACACATCCCGACAGACCAACGGACGCACAAAGGCCAGTCATTTTGGGCTCAATTAAGGGCAGGGAGGAGCCGTCTTTCAAAAGCTTGATGAGAGCGGTTTGCCCGATCTGCTCAGGGCCTGCCCGTCATCCTCACCGTTCGCACTCCAAATTAATATGTACGGTTGAGGGCACCGCTTATCAGATGAGCGTGCTGCCTCGAGCGCATTCAGGTGGGAGCATGGCTGACTGCCTCTCCCCTTGCCCGGGCGACGCAAACAGCCAGAGGACGTATCCGGCCCTGTTTGAGATGCTCAACTTCTTATCGGGCTTTGGAAATTGCCTCGGCAGGCTTGAGTTGACGGAGGTCTGGGGAAGGGGGGTGGCGGCGAAGAGGCACGAAGCCTTTTATTTCTTTTCAAGAACCCAGTGGAGCAGCAATTCGCTCCTTTGTCACAAATCTAAAAATGCAGTGACCGGTAAGCATGCCAAAGCAGGAGGGGGGGGGGGGAAGGTGGCCCGCTTGGCTTTGATGTCGGCGGAGGGGAAGCCTGCTCCGGAACAAGGGCTGTACGAGGCCGCGCCAAAAAAAGGGCCGAGGAGGCAAACCTTGACCCACGGAGACCATCTTTAAAATGATCTTCATCGGGCAGCTTTATAGCTAGTTTGGGGGGGGGGGCGACCAAGGAACCAATCCCCATTGCAGTTGCAATCTTGTTCCCTCCTTCTTCCATTCTGCAAGGGGGCACAAACAGGAGGACCCGGGTTCGAGACCCATCAGACCTCAAAAAATATCAGTTTCAGGGAACAGCCAACATTAGAAAAGCAGAAGGATCCGCACGAGCCCCACCATCTGCAGGACAACTGACTGATTTCTCCACCAAGGCAAAGCTCAGCGTATCCACAGTGCTGCTCCAACGACTCACATGTCTGCTAGGCTGAGCAGGCAACCGGAAGAGCATCCGGGCTTTCTGGGAGCTGCCGTGGCCATTGTGCTGTGCACCGTTCAGCCCTGGTGAACACGGCAGCATGTGGGCCAAATACTGAGATGAATCAATACCCCGATTGCCAGGAAATGCTGGGGGTGGAGCCTGAGTTGGTGGAAGGGAGGGACCTCAGTGGGCTATAATGCCATAGAACACGGGTGGCCAAACCCCCAGGCTCATGGGAATTGTAGTCCATGGACTACCACTGTGGAGAACCACAGTTTGGCCACCCCTGCGCCTACCTTCCAAAGCTCCGTATTTTCCAGGTGAACAGATCTCTGTTGCCTGGAGATCTGGTGGATGGTTAGTAGTGAATACAATAAGAGAAAGAAAAAACCTATCCCAAGGCTACTATAGATGTTACTAAAATTATTACCGAATAAATGAGGCAAAGGGTTCTTTGTTCTTGTTTTTTTTTATTCTCGTATAGGATCCAACCAGAAGGGTTTCTAGATATGTCCCGTTTTCAAATGGAAATTTTCCTCAATGGTTGTCCTTTGAATGTAAATGTCATGAATATCCAAACTGTGAAATTCAACCTCTATTGAATAATATAGTATATATAGATCGGCCTTTGGCTCTTCAATATTACAACTAGCATTATTAGCATCAACCATTTACTTCATTTATTCTGGAGATCTGGTGGAACAGAAGGAGATCTCCAGCCACTGCATGAAGATTGGCAACCCACACGGGGAATCTTGTATGTTGATGATGTTGATGATGATTCTATAGGCCATTCTATTTGTCCCTGTCAATGACTGCTTCTTTCAGTTGGTTCATGCTCATCCCTGTGTCGGCTTTGATCGTGTCGAGCCAGCAGATCCTTTGGCGATTTTTTGTAGGTTAGTCATTCCCCAATTTTGAGAGTTAAGCCTCTAGCCTTCGTGGTTTTGTAGGGACAACAGCCTCAGTGTTGTCCGCATGACCAAATATTTGGAAATGGAAGACCACCGGAGAGAGTGGTCAGGGTGTGTGGACTTCTATATCTCCCCCCACCCACACCCCCCCACACACAAATCTTCTGGTCCATATTCTCCTGCCTTTGGTTATTGATTAACTAGAAAATAAGCCCGCTGACGAAGAAATACAGTGGGCCCTAGCAGAGGGGGAGAACAGACTGTGGGGAAGGAAGAAGAGGAAAGGAGGAAGGGGAGGGGGAAAAAAGGGCAAGGGGTGGTTGAGGGGATGAGTAGAAGGGAGAAAGAAAGAACGTGAAGGAGAGAGACAGGAAGCAAGTGAGAGGGAAAGACAGAGACAGGAAGGAGAGGGAGAAACAGAGGAAGTCAGGAAGGAAGAAAGGAAGGCAGGCAGGCAGAGAGGGAGGTGAAAGGGGAGGGGACAGGGGGTGTGTGAAGGGTAGGGGGGAATCACGGGGGGGCGAGGTGGCGAGGGAAGAGGGGGTTGAGAGAGGGGGGCATGGATGTGTGGGGTGGGGGAAGGGGTGGCAGAGCGCGGTGGGTGGGTGGCTGTGTGTGTGTGTGTGGGGGGGGGGAAGCGGCGGTGGGGAATGGCCATTGGAAAGGGACCCCAGGCAGGAAAGGCGTAGGGACGGGGCGTCTGCGATGCCGCGTCCCTGCTCCTTTTGCGAGGGCGAGGGGAAGCCGCCGGGAGGACTCACCGTCGGGGAAGGCTTCTTCTCCTCTTGTGTGGTGAGTCCCCAGGTGGGCAAGGCGAGGCTGGGCCAAGCAGCTAATGGGGAGAAGCAGCCTTCCCATTGGCTGCTTGGCCCTGGAGTGACACTCGGAGGGCCCAACCAGGAGCCACTTTGCGGCTCCTGATTGGGCCCTTTTCCTTTTTTATCCCGGACAGAGCCCGCCCTTTCTCCTCCCCCTTAGGGCTTACTCTTTTATTTATTCCGCTCCGCAGGAACAGTTAAAGATATGCACCTGAATACCTGATGCATGAATTGCCTCAGCAGTGAGATTCTGGAATTGTAGACCAATTTCAACTGATGTGCTGATAATGTTTTATAAGAAATAAATGCGTAGAGCAATTTTTTTTGGGGGGGGGGAATACTTTAGTGCTTATGACATTCATATCAACTTGATGTTGTAGATCAGAGCGGCAGATTCTATCTCGTCTGTGGTCCTGTGGTCCCGTGGCTGGGCAGGAAGGGCCCAAGAAAGGAGGCATCCTGGACAGGGTACAACTGTCAATGGCTCCCTCTGCCCGGAACCTGGGTGTGATCCTGGATGGCTCCCTTTCTACAGAGGCACAGATCACCTTCTGAACCTCTTGGCAGAGAGAGGACTTGACCCCAGGTCTTCCGAATCCTAGTCCAACACTAACTACACCAACAAACAGGCTCTCTTTATTCATTTGGGTAATTAAATTATATTTTTGCCTGTCAGCTGTCTATGTATATTTTGACGTGGAAAATCAATTTTAAGAACTGAATTAATAAATGAGAACAGTGTGTATTTAGAATCTACAATTCCTCCTTCCCAAACCATTGTTTTTGTGCTGTATGTATTTGAACTCTTTTTCTTAAGATGGGTGGCCACCCGAGTCTGTCTACCGCAGCAGAAAAGAGCCAGAGGCCGGGAGAACCTTCAAGAACAACAGAATTTGTAGTTGGGTATGAACCTCCGTGAGTCCCTGTTCACGGATGTCCCAAGAGGTCAGAGCCTCCCACAGGTTTCGGGAGCCTTGGAGAGACTCTTGCTCGTTTTTTCTTCTTTAAACTGTTCTTAAAATTCTTTTAATGATTTGTGTTGGGGGATGACTTTAATGGTTTTATAATACGATCTTATCATGTATGTTTTAAATTGTTGGCAGCCCAAGGAAGCAAGTGAGAGGAGGGAAGGAGGGAGGGAGGGAGGGAGGGAGGGAGGGAGGAAGGAAGGAAGGAAGGAAGGAAGGAAGGAAGGAAGGAAGGAAGGAAGAAGGAAGGAAGGAAGGAAGGAAGGAAGGAAGGAAGAAAGGAAGGGAGGGAGGGAGGAGGGGAGGAGGGAGGGAGGTAGGAAGGAAGGAAGGAAGGAAGGAAGGAAGGAAGGAAGGAAGGAAGGAAGGAAAAAAGGCAGGCAGGCAGGGAAAGGAAGGGAAGGGAAGGAGGAAGGATAGAGATTGGAAGTGGAGTGAGAAAGAAGGGAGGGGGGAGAAGATTTGGAGTGAAAAGGGAGGGTGGGAAGGAGGAAGGTAAGTTGTAGGATCTTCACCTTCTTTTCCTGGCCTGTAAAAACACATTACTTTAATCAGTTACAACTTCCTTTAGTTATTGGTACCCTCTCGAATCACCACACAATATTTACCGTTCTGATACCAAAGGAGGAGATTTTAAAAATCCACATGGGCTGAGAGATCCAACATTATAGGGATGTCACCAAATTTCATGTCTGCACGGTTTCGATTCCAAATTTCAGCTTCTGCTCTGGGGTTTTCTTACTTGAGAGAAGGCTGCACTCATCCTGTCCCCATTGCAACACAATAGCAATACTGTCAACTAAAATTAATGTTGATTTTCATGGTATTAAAATTCCAACCGATGCCACCTGCTGCTCCCTGCTTCCAGGAGAATTTTGCCCTCAAGTTATTGCCCCCCCCCATCTCCAGGAGGGTGTTTGCAGGAGGGGGAGTCCCTAATAATGGACAAATATTTAGCACAGAAAAATACTACTCTAATGTATCAAACAATTTACAGATATCAAAATGTTCCATAAACTTGTACTCAGAAGCCAGCCTTCTGCGGAGTATTTTTCACACAGGAACGGGTTTGTGTGGCTTCTTCCGCTGCTGCTAAGTTTGTTCCTAAATCACTACAGGTTCTATAGGGTGGGGTGGCAGTATCCCCCCCCCCCCCCGGTTCCCTGCAGGAGTCCCCATGCAGCAACCCCCCCCCCCACCAGCTTTTTAAAAAAGCATCAGCAACTGAATAGTGTTATGATGTTGTCAAAATCCGGCATCCATTCATCTGAATTTCCTGCTTGCTCTGAAAAATGTCTCTAACTCCTTTCATTGCACTGAAATAAAAGGAAAGGCAACGAAAGGGACGAAAGAATTACTTCTAAAAAAATGGAAATGGGGAATTTAGAGAAATAGACACACAGATTGTTGTAATGTTATAAGGATCATAAATTCTCTATTTTGTTTTTAAAGCTCCCCAAATGTTGGAGGAGGTACTTGGGAAAAGAGGCTGGGGAAATGACTTGTCATGTGGGAGGGGGAAGGAAAATCGAGGCACGCCTATTCCGAAAATCGAGGCTGCATGGCAGCCATTCCGGCTTTACTGTGAGCTTTCACAGATTTTGGAAAGATCCTCATGACCCCAAAGACAATAACCCACACAGAAAAGCACTGGATGGTGGGGGAACCCCAAAGCCCAGGCCACGCCGTGCTCGGCTCTTGTCTCCTTTGTGCCCCAACATGGGGGTTGCCGACAGAGCCTCAGGAGGAGGAGCAGCCGATCTTCAGACCCGCACAGATGGAGGAGACCCGAGTGCCTTCGGGATTGAATGGGCTCCCCAGGGCTGAGGTCTGCCCCGGAGGCTGGCCAGCTCCTGCCTTTGGCTCTGATCTGCAAAGGCCCTCTCTTGGTTGGGCAACTCCTGGAAATTGGGGAGTGGAACCCACAGAGGGAGGGGTTAGGGGAAAGGGGGGACCACAGAGGACGTTGACCCTTCAAAGTAGCCACTTCCTCCAGGAGAACTCAAGAGATGAGCTGTAATTCCAGATGGTCTCCAGTCCCCACCTGGAAGCTGGCAAACACAGACCCAGGCAATCCCCCTCAGCCCCCGGTTCACCCTGCAGCCTTCTGCCTCCACACACGTCCTGGGCCGTGCCATCTTGTCCCCCACCAGATGGAGGGGGCAGATGGTGCCTTCTTCGTCCACCACTGAATGCCACCCAGTTGGTCAAGGGAATGCTGCCAACGTGATATTGTCTTTCAGTTTCTAGATTCAGGACTTTCTAGATTCCCCCCCCCCATCCTTGACTCTGCCCATCTCCAGATGTTGTTCTGGCACAGAAGGTTCCTGGTGGAACTGGATTCCCCTCCCCCCAACTTCAAGGTGGGCAGAACTATGACCAGCCATGGCCTAGAACCACATCTGCGGAAAAGGGATAACAATGTGGTTATAGGTCCAAGCACAAACGCACACAGAGCCCCACCCCAAAGCAAACCAGCTCACACACTGCGTTGGGCTGTGTGCTAAAGGCCCGGTGCCAATCACCCCGCCGAAATGGCCGGGAAGCGCCGCCATCAGCTGTCCAGCGAAGAGCCATTCGGGAGACATCTGACTCCACATAGCCTGGCTGGCCTCCCTCCTGTCGCGGGCATCACGCCGGCCACCTGTCTGCTCCACAGGGGACCATCAGGGCCCACTGTGCCATGCAGGCAAGGCGGGGCGAGTCCAGCTGTCTGCCATTTGTGACCAATTTGCAGGCGGGGAACAGCAAAGAGGAACAGCTACCGACAGACGGCTGCAGTTCGCCAACGAAAAGCTGTCAACAACTTGTCTCTAGGGCTGCAAACTCTTCACGGGAAGAAGTCAGTGAGATTCTGCTCCCTGGAAAAAAGCTAATTCTGCAACATGAACCAATAAAGTCTAGAAGAAGAAGAAGAAGAAGAAGAAGAAGAAGAAGAAGAAGAAGAAGAAGAAGAAGAAGAAGAAGAAGAAGAAGAAGAAGAAGAAGGAGTTGGTTCTTATATGCCACTTTTCTCTATCTGAAGGAGTCTGAAAGTGGCTCACATTCACCTCCCCTTTCCTCTCCCCACAACAGACACCCTGTGAGGGAGGTGGAGCTGAGAGAACCCTGATATTACTGAAGAAGAAGAAGAAGAAGAAGAAGAAGAAGAAGAAGAAGAAGAAGAAGAAGAAGAAGAAGAAGAAGAAGAAGAAGAAGAAGAAGAAGAAGAAGAGTTGGTTCTTATATGCTGCTTTTCTCTCCCCGATGGAGGCTCAAATCGGCTTACAGTCGCCTCCCCTTTCCTCTCCCCACAACAGACACCCTGTGAGGGAGGTGGAGCTGAGAGAGCCCTGATATTACTGAAGAAGAAGAAGAAGAAGAAGAAGAAGAAGAAGAAGAAGAAGAAGAAGAAGAAGAAGAAGAAGAAGAAGAAGAAGAAGAAGAAGAAGAAGAAGAGTTGGTTCTTATATGCTGCTTTTCTCTCCCCGATGGAGGCTCAAATCGGCTTACAGTCGCCTCCCCTTTCCTCTCCCCACAACAGACACCCTGTGAGGGAGGTGGAGCTGAGAGAGCCCTGATATTACTGAAGAAGAAGAAGAGTTGGTTCCTACATGCTGCTTTTCTCTGCCAGAAGGAGTCTCAAAGCAGCTTTCAATCGCCTTCCCATTCCTTCCCAGCATATAAGACCCAACTATTCTTCTTCTAATGGAAGTCAGATGTCCCAGATTGGACTGCAAAACCACGAGGACACTACAAATATCTCAAATATCAATTCCAGCCCATTTCTTCCTCCTACCCAACCCCTTCTTATATTACAGTCGCTTTCCTAAGAGCCCTGCTTGATCAGACCAGTGATCCATCTGGGCCAGCATCCTGCCTCACACAATGGCTGACCATTTGCTCTGGAGGACCAACAACATGGCAGAGAGGCCAAAGGATTCTCTTGAGGTTCTCCTCAATCACCATGGCTAGTAGCCATTGATAGACCTTTCAATCTAATCTCCTTTTAAAGTTATTTATTCCTGTGGCCATCATGATATCCTCTGGCAGCAAATGCCACATTTTAATCACTCTGTGTAAAGTGGTACTTCCCTTTGGCCATCCTGAAACTACTGCCCATCAGTTTCATTGGATGCCCTCCACTTCACTTTTAATCGATGTCTGGTTGAATTTTATTTGCCCCTTTGTGGTTTTCTTGTTCTGCAGCTCTTGTTTCTTTGGACAGAAACCGTAATTTGGTTCTGCCGGCTAGTGTTATTTCACTGGTTTATTTTGTAGTTTAATACTGTGTCGAATTTTTAGTTTATCATACGTTCTTCGTAACAGAGAAGTGGCATATAAATATACTAAGTGGCAGTCACAGTCAAGTATAAAAGAGACGTATTCCAGGGCGGCTGAGCCGTGTCTGGAGGGTTGAAGCCACTGAAATATCTCAGAGAGCTACCAGGGGAAATTTCAGCAGTGTAAAAGGTTAGCAGAAACATGCAACCCTCTCTCACACTTTCCATTCTCCCCGTGCTGTGAGCCCCCCCCCCCAATCCACAATGCATTAGAGTCATAAGCCATCCAGCCCCCCCCCCCGGCAGCCCCAGCCCCCTCTGCGCCCTTGTTCCACTAGCTCCTCTTAGTGCCTCTGGCGAAGCAAAGATCAGTAATGTAAGATCTTCCTTAACATCTCCTGCCAATTCTGTCAGAGCTCCTCTCCAGAGGACCAGGGCCCTGAGTTATGTAAACACAGCACATTCTCTGTCAAAGATTTTCCCCCCCTTGGAAAAAAAAAGGTCTAAAAAAAACACCCACCCTCTATCCTGCTCATTTGCACATGAAAGTGGCCTCTTCGCTACTCCCGGGCACCGTGGCATGTTCCAGAGTTGGCAGGTTAAACTCGACAATAAAAGAAAAAGAGGTCGGGAAATCAGATTTCCCCCCCTCCTCTCCCGTCTCCACCACCTCCCTGCCAAGCCCCATTTCACCCGATGTGCGTCCGTCAGCCTCAGCCTGAGCAGAAGGAGGAGGCTGGGGGCTCACTGGGACCACAGTCACACCACTAACACCTTGCGGTCAAGAAGCAGGCCAGCGTGTCGAGCACTTTGCCCCTGGCCACGTATTGCTCGGGAGGGAGGGAGGGAGGGAGGGAGGGAGCCTGAATCGCATGTGTCACCCCAAACGGTGGCCTTCGGTCACTGAACCCTTGTTGGCAAGTCACAAACAAATGGTGCTACAGACATGTACTTGTTTATTTTTATTTATTTCATTTATATTCTACTTCTTCCTCCAACAGGGACTCTAAGCGACTTACACTGTTTTCCTGTCCTCCACTTTATCCTCAGAACAACCCTGTGAGGTAAGATAAGATGACAAGGAGCAGCTGGCTACAGATCACATGGAAAGCTCCCAGGGCAGAGCGGGGATTTGAACCTGGGCCCCCCACAGCCTTGTCCAACACTAACCACTACGCCACACATTGCTCACTTTTCACTTTATATACAGACTAGCTTCCAAGCCCATTCGTAAGGAAGGGCCCTGAAAGGGTCCCCTCCCCTGGCCCCTGGCGTGCACTCAAAAGCTCCCGCCTTTATCGACCTTCAAGGTGGTCTTAGACTCTGATTTTATGATGCCATATACTTAGCATCCATGTCCATCCTTTTGCAGAAAAAGCCTGTATGTTCGTGCATGGTTGCATAACAACACGGATGCCACAGCTATGGCAGGGCACACAAGGATAACGGGTGCTATTTAAAATGTGCTCCATTTAATTTTAAATGTATCCAAGTAGTCGTTGGGCATGTCATGAAGTAACAGCCAAGCGAGGGGGCCCTGTAGGATTTTCTGGGTTCAGAGACGGTTTTCCACAGCCTCCCTCTACGTAGCTCCCTCCTCTGCGCACTTCCTTGGTGGTCTCCCATCCAAATACTAACAAGGCCCCCCTCGCTTAGAGACCTGGGCCAGACAGGTCAGAGCATAAGACCAACGTATGATCAATCCTATCTCCCAACTGGCACGACTGTTTCCTGACTCTGCTTGGGCCAAAAAAGCTTTTCTTCCTTTTCTTTTTTTAAGCAGCACAACTGAGCTGTGAAATATGCAAAATATCAATGAAGGCAACTGGTCTTCGTGAGCATTTGCATATTGCCCTCAATGCTGAGTTCTTGCAGGTATAAGGGAGGAGGCGGAAAGTTGCATGGTATCTAGCCAAGTGCATCTCTGTTCTCAGGGTCTGCACATTGCTTCGTCCCTTCAAGTAGGGCTATGAAAGACACATCTGGATGGATGCCCAAACCTTTGACTCTGTGATGAACACAGCATGGGAACCCAGCCAGATAAGCAGCCAGGAAACCACAGCCGGTTACAGAGGAGAGCAGAGGTTGAATAAGGACAGAGAGAGGGAGAGAACCGGGTGACTGGTGCACAAATGCACGGCAAGTGAGGGCGAGTGATGGTCTTGGAGGGCAAGAGAAAACTTAATGGTTAGTGGTGCCCCCAAACTCCATGGTGGTATCACCAGCTGCTCCTGTAGTTGGTCTTCAAATGTACTTAGAGGCATTTTACCTCTTTTGACAGGATAACAGGTCAACTATACCAAATCCAAGGTTTTCATGTTTTCAAAAAGTCAACACCCTTGAATTGGACAACAGGCAACCATGGAATTGAGCAAGTTAAATCCTTTAAATTCCCTGGTATCCACTTCAGCCTTAACCTTAACACAAACTCCAGCTAGTGGCTCAGCTGCCCAAATTCAATAGCTCTTCTTCCTCTGAGGCAATCAATGTATTCCTGCGGCCATTAAGATCTCCAAGGCCAAAATCCTATCTCAAATCTTGGTTGGTATACCTGTCAAATACTGAGAGTCCCTAAATGCATCTCTTAATTTTCCATTGGGCTGAACTAAGTCAGAATCTCATGGAGACCAACACCTGGGTCATATCATTTAAAGATTGGTTGAAAAATATCTTTTTGATCTGAGCCATGAAATTAACTCTCCCAACTAATAACTGATCCTCACAGACCTTCAGTAACCGAACTTGAACTCAAGCAAATTGGGAGGTCTTTCGATTCCCTGATACACCTTGATGAACCTTCTCTTTTCTACTCTATTAAACCGAGACTCTTTGATCTTGAGTGCCACAAATATTTTCCATCTCAGCCTGCAGCCTGTTCTGCTTCAAGAACTGGACTACCAACCCAATGTTGAAAAACGGCAGATGATGTTTGCAGCCCTAGATGTTCCTTCTCACTGTAGGGCCTTCATGGTAGTTCGTAATGACGCCCTTCCTTCTGAGGGTCTATTTGGAAGGGATCCTCCTGTTCCCTTGCAGGAGAGGCTTTGTCCTGGTGGCACGGATTGGCCTGATGCAACAGCGCACACAATATCAGAATGCCCCCTTCACAAAGAACCTTGCCAGAAGTCCACCCTCCTGCAGGACTGATGTAAACCAAGGAGCTATAGCCCTGCATCTCCTGAAGGATGGTGACCCTGATGCTACAAAGGTCGTTGCCAATTGTTATCAAGGGGAACTGTTCTTCTAAAACTGTTTACGTGTGTTGTTGTTGCTTTTTAATATTCTGTTTGATGTTGTGATTTTGCATCTACTTGACTTTTATACTGTTTTACATATCTTATATGCCATTCGACTGAATGATTGACTGATTGATTGTTAAAACCAATGTCTGTTTTTTTCCCATGAAACAGTGTCGGAATGGCCTATGAATGCCAAGATAAGCAACCAAAACAAGCAAATTAACAAAGAAAACAAGCAAATGAAAATGGGATTTTAAAAAATTATCCCGGAATTGAAGCCCAAGTCCATGTAGCTTTCTTCTTCACACCAAGGTGCTCAGCTGGCCTTGCCCAAAACATCAAGTGACAACATCAGACTCCTTGCTGGAGATTCCACGGTGCCATGCAACCACTGAGGGCAGGACAAATGACTCGAAAGAAAGAAAGAAAGAAAGAAAGAAAGAAAGAAAGAAAGAAAGAAAGAAAGAAAGAAAGAAAGAAAGAAAGAAAGAAAGAAAGAAAGAAAGAGGGAGTCTCAAAGCAGCTTACCATCACCTTCCCTGCGAGGTAGGTGGGGCTGAGAGAGCCCTAGGAGAACTGCTCTACAAGAACAGCTGTAGTAGGACTGTGACTAGTCCAATGTCACCCAGCTGGCTGCATATAAAGGAGGAGTGAAGAATCAAACCCCACTCACCAGGTTTTTCTGCACGCCATAAATTTAACATTGTACTTACCCTTTGAAGATGCTATATTCCAGATGTTCCACGTGACGTTGCCAGCCTCCCATGTCTGGTCAGCAAACTACTTGCTATATCCACCATTTTAAAGTGAGAGATGGTGAATCCCCAAAAGTGAATTCATCAACCTCAAAAGCGCTATCCCCCAGCAGACAACCCTCAGGCCGCCAGCCAAAGAAAGGTATGGAGGCGAAGAAGCGCTATCTCGGCCTCCAATGCCCCGCCCTCGAACTTGCCTCCCTCTCCCTTCTTACGGGGGACGGGAAATGCTTTTTAAAAATGCAGAACAGCCTGGACCAATGAATAGGTGCACAAGCCAGGTGCACTGGCAGGTGAAGCCAGGAATAAAAGAATTTTTCCCAAAGTTGTGACATAAAACATGCCTCTCTAAATTCCCCCTCCTGCCAAAAAGAAATCAGGAACGAGATTAATTTTTTTAAGTATCTAAAGATTTGTTCAAACAGCACTATGCATCTATGCATAGGTGTTTAAACGGAGACGTATTAATAAAAAACAATTAGTGGGCATTACGGGGCCTTAAAAAAAAGGAGAAAGGGGATTGGCTGTCTGGCTTGACAGGCAGGACAGAGTCATGTGTGAAGTGCGTTGCTCTCTTCGGCCTTTTCCAGCAGCACTTGCGGAGGGTCAGAAGCACAAAAAAACAGCAGACTAGAGCGGGACAGCAAAAAGGTGAGGAGTGGCCAGAAGGCACGATAATATTTAGCACTAGGCCACTGAGCTGGCGTAACGCTTTTTTAAAACCAAAGTACTGAAAAGCCCTCCGGATTAGAAGCCACCGCTTTTAAGCACTATACCAAATTGAGGAAATGGAGGCGGGAAGGAAGAAGAAGAGTTGGTTCTCATATGCCGCTTTTCTCTACCCGAAGGAGGCTCAGAGCGGCTTAAAATCGCCTTCCCTTTCCTCTCCCCACAACAGACACCCTGTGGGGTGGGTGAGGCTGAGAGAGCCCCGATATCACTGCCCGGTCAGAACAGCTTTATCAGTGCCGTGGCGAGCCCAAGGTCACCTAGCTGGCTGCATGTGGAGGAGTGCAGAATCAAACCCGGCATGCCAGATTAGAAGTCCGCACTCCTAACCAGTAGACACCAAAATGTGGAGGTAAACTGAGGCAGGGGAGAAGAATGACAGATTCAAAGTCAAACTCTCTTCAGTGATGGAGAGAAGTCACATATTAAAATGAAAAAACAAAGATGGTAGCACAGTGATTTATAGAAGTTGATGCAACCCGCCTTTTTTCCATACTTATTTGGCCAAGAGAGGGAGATTCAATTTGCATCTGCTTCTCCCTCCTTCCCTGGAGTAAGTCATCTGCTCTTGGAATAAGTCCACATCCAAGGATACGATACGGATAAAGGGCGTCAATTACCCACAACGCTGTTAGCCATCAGCATCAATTTGGACTCGGAGTTTCAATTTTTATTCTACGATTTAAAAAAAAAAAACATTTTCCCTCGCCTTATTTTTTTATTATTAATATATATCTGTTTCCAGCTAGGGGGATTTGGTCATGGTAAGGGAGAAGGGGGGCGAGGGGGCTGTTCGTTTACCCAGATAATTGTGTCAACTTGTAAAGCTGTAATTCGAAGGAAATCTAAGGCACAAACAATGGGATCCCCCCCTCCCCTCTCCCTTTCCAAAAGTGCTGTCAGAAGCATTCCTCCGTAATTTGATCAGTGGGAGAGGGAGCCCGAGAAAGCAAACCCGACGCAGAGCTTGGCAATCATTCTGATAATATCTTCGCGCAAAAAACTCCTCGGAAGCCGAGAGTCTTGCTCTGCTTCTTCATGTTTAAGTCAATGGGAGTTAAATAGACGGAATTGATGAGTGAGGCCCAGTGAGCCGGGGACACAGAGCTGGTGAGAGGATCTCTTTTATCACAACGGCCCAGTTGTTCCGGGAAGAGCCAGCCAGGCCTTCGTGTGACGCTGAACCATTGACTGGGGCAAGGGAACATTAGCGTCCCAGAAGGGAGAATTATATGCCAAGATTTACGGGGCCATTTTGGTGTTTGCGGGCATATTTCTCAGACACAGCTTTTATTCCACAAGTGCAGATGCATTCCTGGCTTCCACTCGAGCACTGCCTTGGCCCCCCCCCGCCCCCACCCATAGGAGCTCTAGTAATGCATGTGGCCAACTCCAGGCTGTAGATTGGGGGGGGGGGGGCTGAAGATGGCAGGATTTGGGGGGGGAGGAGCTTCAATGAGGTATGACGCCATAGCGTCCGCCTTCCAAAGTGGCCATTTTGTCCTGGTGAACACATCAGTTCTAATCCCGGGGTATCTTCAGCCACCACCTGGAGATTCAGAATCTATCCAGCGGCTTAATTAAGCATAAGAAGATAAAAAGTCTCTTATGTTATTTATTTAGACTTTGACTCTGCCAAAACGGTCTCTAGATTCATTTGTTTTCCGTTTTCAGTCTGGCTTTCGTCAGTGGCAATGAGTCCGTCCTTGTTAATATTTGAATATAATGAGGCAAATGCTCTCCATGATACAGGATACTATTTTGGAATCGTCCATTTTTTTCATGCACCACCTGGAGATTGGCAACTCTAAGGAGAAATCCCACACATGTGTGGCTGCTCTCATGCTCAGAATTATATTCCTGACTTCAAAGGGACATTAGGGTCTTTTGGGGGGGTTATGTATTACACAAAACCCCAGACAAAAGATGCTGCTGACGTGGTCATCGATGCCTCCTGAACATCTTCTGTGTGCATTTCCGCACATCAGTAAAAATAGCGTTACGCCAGCTGAATGGCAAAGCGCTAAATTTTATGGCTCTTCCCAGCCCCTCCTCACCTTTTTGCTGTCTCGCCTTTGTCTGCCATCTTTTCACGGGTCTCACCCTTCACATCTGCTGACGGAAATGGCGGAAGAGAGCAATGCGCTTTATACGCAACTTGCTTCTGCCTGTCAATCAATTCAGGCAACCAATCCCTTTCCTATGTATTTGGTTAAAGGTTCCATGATGCCTGCTTTGTTTTAAAATTCATACTTCTCCGTTGCAATTCCTATGCGTGGAATCATAGATGCATAGTGCTTTTTGGACAACACCCCTTTTGGGATCACGAGTGCTCTGATAAATTAAAAAATTAATATTGTTCCTGATTTTTTTCAGGGGGGGGAGACTTTTAAGAGGCACACTTTGTTGAATGAGATGTTCTTTTACTTCTGGCATCGCCTACACAAATTTCCGCCTCTTCGTTGCTCCAGGAAGTTTAAAAAGACATTCCCATCCCTAGGAACAAGGTAGAAGGAGGTGGGTGCGAGGGCGGGAGGCGGCAGGTGCCTTTAGCACGTTTGAGCCTCCACACCTTCCCTCTGCTGGTTGCCTGCTGGCTACTCTCTTGTTGCTCGCGCTTTTTAGGTTGGCAAATGCACTTTATGCAATTCCTGAACTGGAGGATGTAGTGAGCTGTCAGCTGGCCAGACGCTGGATGTGGGCGACGTCATGCAGAGCAGCCAGAATATAATGTCTACATTAGCTAAGCATTAAGCTGCATTTATCGCACCTGGAGAAGCCCTGAGAATTGTTAAGAGTGTCCGGAGGCAGGTAGTGTTCCAAGCCTGTGGGCTTCTCTCGTTTTCATACTAAAATATTAAATTAAACAATGGCTTTGCATACTTTATGCACATGGCAGAAGGATTTCTCCGTGCAATTAGGACCATCCAGACATTAAATTTTGCTGGGTGACCTCAGGCCATTCTGAATTCTCTCCGAATTCTCTCAGTCCCACCTACCTCAGCAGGTGACTGTTGTGAGAGAGGAGATTGTAAGCTGTGTTGATACTCCTTAAGGCAGGGGTAGTCAACCTGTGGTCCTCCAGATGTTCATGGGCTACAATTCCCGTGAGCCCCTGCCAGCATGGGAATTGTAGTCCATGAACATCTGGAAGACCACAGGTTGACTTGTTGTTATGTGCGAAGTCGTGTCCGACCCATCGCGACCCCGTGGACAATGATCCTCCAGGCCTTCCTGTCCTCTACCATTCCCCGGAGTCCATTTAAGTTTGCACCTACTGCTTCAGTGACTCCATCCAGCCACCTCATTCTCTGTCGACAGGTTGACTACCCCTGCCTTAAAGTACAGGAAAATGGGGTCTCCAGACCTACTGTCTTCTGCCAGGCGGATCAAATGGCCAATCTGAGAACATTTTGGGCCGCAAATGTCGAAGTCTGCCATCACATCCACTGGTCTGTCCAGCTCACTAGCATTTTCCCCTGATTACTGTCTCAGGTGGGAAAGGAACAGGCCTTAGCAACTACTTTTGCAGACAGCGATTATTTCGCCCCAGGGTCATGTCTTATCACTGAGTTGTGAGATTTTATTATTATTATTTAATATTATATTTCTTTTAAAAAATTATACCAAAGAGTTGCATTAGAATTACAGATTCATTACAATCATTAAGGAAAATGATTACAGATTAATGACGTCCAAATATAAAAAGAAAAGGGGAAAAAAAAGGATAACGTATAATTTACAATTGACTTCCAGCTTGCTTTACAGAGAAGTCATTCTTAACCTTTATCTTATAAACAGTCTTCTATCGCATCGTATAAATATTGAACAATAATACTTTATTCCAGAGGACATAGAGCCAACCTTATCAAATATTCATAACCATATTTTAGTTTTGAACCTTTGTTCAACATCTATCTTCCAAAACCTGTGGTCCAATTTTCTTCAAGATAATTAGTTATTTTAACAGAACTAGCCAACTTCATAACTTTATATTACCATTTGTAAATTGTAGGTATTTCTTCAGATTTCCATTTTTCAGCCCATATAATTCTTGCTGCAATAGAAAAATATCTGAAAATTTTCCCAATATCTTTCTTCAATGTTCTCTAAAATACCCAGTAAAATAGGCTTCTTTTTAATATTTCTATGCTGCTCCCACCCCCCACCCCCACCCCCGAGGACTTGGGGCAGCTTACAGCATCTCTGGGCCTCAGCCATAGGCTTGGGGGAACAGACCCTCTGCCTCTGGTTGAGGCCAGCTCACTTCTCTGAGCCTGGGGATCCTGAGCAGGTTTTGAGAGTTTGAGCATAAGCTTCTTTGAGGGGCATAAAGGAGGAGGCGGTCCCACGCGTTTGAAAGTCCAAGATCATTTAGATGTCCATGGACAACAATTCCCATGAGCCCCTGCCAGCATCCCCGCCCCCCCCCCCATCCTCTTACTGACCTTGTGAAGTACATTTGGTTGGTCCAGAGTCAAGCTCCCCCCTTTTCTTCCGCTCAATAAGATGGCTGCCAAATTTAGAGCCCTGGGCCAGCGGTGCTGTGCTCCAAGCAACTAGGGCCAGGGAATCACCCAGAAATTTGGCCCTCCCTCTCAGCAGCCCAGTGCAAAGGGGGAAAAGTCTCTATTGGCACAAAGGAAACAGGCGAAACAACTGCTGCGGCTCCAGCATCAGGATCACACCAAGCTGGAAGAGACCCAGAGGGCCATCCAGTCCAGCCCCCCCCCCCACCTTCTCAGGGACTGAAAAACCAGCCCCTCCTGACAGGGGCCCATCCATCTCCTCCAACAAGTTTCCCGAAGGCGACCCCACCCCCCTCTGAGGCAGCACATTCCATCTTCAAACAGCCCTCCCATCATCAGAAAAGGCTTCCTAATATTTAAGTGGAACCTCCTTTCCCATCATTTGAGCCCACTGCTCCTCGTCCTCCCCTCTAAAGCCACAGGAAACAAGCTGCCCCCCCCCCTTTGACATGTCTGCCTTTTACGTAGTTAAACACAGGTGTCCTCTCACCCCTGGCCCTCCTCTTCTCCAAGTGACACAGACCCAACTCTCCCCACCTCTCCTCGTAGGGCAGGGACTCCAGCCCGTCCACCCCCCCCCCAGTCGCCCTCCAACTTGTCAGTAGACTTGGATCTGCAGCGCCCAGAGCTGGACACGAGATCCCAAACGAGGTCTCAGCAATGGGGAATCGAGTGGCAACATCATCCCTCCCCTCGCTCTGCATTCTGGGCTCCCAGCAATGAAGCCAAGTATCGCCTTCGCCTTCTTAGCGGCCGTATAGCACTGCTGGCTCACAGTCCCTCTCACATGCCAGGTATCCCCCACCTTGTATTGATGGAACACACGATGATTAAAAGGTAAAGGTAAAGGTATCCCCTGTGCAAGCACCGGGTCATGTCTGACCCTTGGGTTGACGCCCTCCAGCGTTTTCATGGCAGACTCAATACGGGGTGGTTTGCCAGTGCCTTCCCCAATCATGACCGTTTACCCCCCCACCAGCAAGCTGGGTACTCATTTTACCGACCTCGGAAGGAGGGAAGGCTGAGTCGACCTTGAGCCGGCTGCTGGGATTGAACTCCCAGCCTCATGGGCAAAGCTTTCAGACGGCTGCCTTACCACTCTGCGCCACAAGAGGCTCAACACGATGATTACCCAAATGTTAATCCTTTACATTTCTCCCTATTAGGCTATGGCCCAACTTGCCAGCCTATCCCGATCTCCTTAAATAACAGTCCTCTCCTCTGGAGAACTAGACAGCCCTCCCAATTGAGCACCCTCTGCCAATCTGACCAGTGTGCCCTCGGTCGCCCCATCCGCATCCTTAATGGAAGTGTTAAGCAATAGCAGCCCCGGCATCAAACCTGGCGGTCCACTGCTGCTCCCCTCCTTCCACGACGGACATGAACGACCGAGGAGCACGGTTTGGGGTTCTGCCAGCCAGCCCAGGACACATCCTTTTCATGGTGACACTGTCCGTCCCTGTTTCTACTGACTGTCTCACGAGAATGTCGTGGGGGGGGGGACCTTGCCAACTCAGGGTCTTCCTGAAACCGAGAAATCCCACGGCAGCCCTAAGGGCCCTGCTGAAACCGGCAGCTGCAAGGGGAAGGGTGCCCCGGCGTGCCTTCCTGGCTTCTCCCAGGCTGCCCCAAGAGCGAGAGGCTTTTCCAGCTTCCAGTGGGGCTCCTTGAGCCTCCAGCCGCCCGCCTCTGCTGCATCTCTGAGTGGAGGGGAGGGAGGGGAGGGGAGGGGAGGACCCCCGCGCTCCTCCTTAGGCGCCACCCCCCCCCCGGTGCTGACCCGGCCTCTGCTCTGGCTTCCCCTCCCTGCGGAGCTTCAGGGGTCAATCGCTACGGATCGGATCGTGCTGCTGGGCTTTGGACAAGGCCTGATCAAGGCTCCCCCCCCAAACAGAAAACCCATATAGGATTTCTCCTCAGGGGTCTCACCCACCCTCAGAGTTGGGCACAGATCCAAGAACGGCAGCTAGCTTAATCCGGGATCTCTCTCTCACCAGCCGAGCGGCCCCAGGATAGGAAGGCTTGGCAAGCAGCAGGCCCATGTGCCTCAGAGGCACCAGAGGAGGCCCAGCTGGCCCAGGGGGGGATGCCGCCAGCACCAGGGATGAGGCAGAGCCCAGGGACTGGAGAGAGAGGTCCCAACGTCACACCTCCCTCTGGGTCCCCCTTTAAACCTCCAGAGCAGGGCTGGCTGGAGGGTGGCTCCCCAGATGGCCATGGACTACAATTCCCATGAGCCCCTGCCAGCACCGGCTGGCATGCCCCATTCTGGGGAGCTGGCTCCTCAGGGATCTGCTCTGCCAATGTGCCTCCCAGTGGCTCCACCCGCACCCCGCAGGGCCACCCCCTTGGCGGACGGGCCCTGCAGCCAAAAGGACGCCTTCGATCACACTGGGGCCCGACGCCTTTCTTTGACGGGTCCCTGGAGAGGCGGGAAGGGGGAGGCATTGGTCTGCCCAGCAATTCAGGATTTCTCAGTTAATGAGGCGCTCTGGCTGACCACAGCAGTGGAAGAATATGGGCAGGATCCTTCCTGCTGCTACTCCTCAGAGAGAGAGAGAGACAGAGAGAGAGAGAGAGAGAGAGAGAGAGAGAGAAGCTCTCCTTGCACAGGGCAAGTCCCTGCATCATGCACAAGAAGAGAATGCATCCCCCCCCCATTGCACACATGTGGAGCCAAAGAGGGTGACAAAAGCATGTGTGCGAGAAGGACCCCTCCGTCCTTCCCAGAAGGTACAGCCTGCTATGTTCTCAAGAGCGGGTTCTTGCACAGGGGCCATGCTAATCTTCTCTGTATCGTTCCAATTTTAGTATATGTGCTACCAAAGTGAGCATGAAGAAGAGTTGGTTCTTATATGCCCCTGTTCTCTACCTGAAGAGAGCTTTCTCCCTCAAAAAGGCAGGAGCCGGAAAATCTCCTTGGCCCGAGGTGCTACTGGATTCAAATCCAGCTCTTCTGTTAAAGGCATGCACATCTTAATTCTATGGATTTTTAGAAAAATTTCCTTCCCTCCCAAACCCAACAGCATTCACATGATTGATGAGCATGTGTCTGCCTTCAGAGTGCCTTTGTGTGTTGTGCCCTCAATACCTGTGGGATATTGGCCATCTTTTGCATCCCAATTCTGAGGTGTATGAATTAGTAGCGGCCAGGCAGGCAGGCAGGCAGGCAGACCTGTGGCAGGCAGGCAGGCAGCACCCTCCCTAGGGCAGGAGCGAAGAACTGTGTGGCGGGCCTTTGTTATCAGGAAAAATCCGTTTAAGGTCACTCGCCTTTCCCCCACAGACTATCATTGGGACTCAGAGGTCTGCGGCACTATGCACCTCGATCCGGGGACAGCACAGCCATGTGCCAGATTCGACTGGTGCCTTTCAAGCGCTCTGCCTTTCTCCTCGCCCCAGAAAAGCACTGCAAGGAAGCACAGCCCTCCTGCCACGGTCGGGACAATGTTTTGGACCCATGCCCACAGCCGGAGGAGGTAGATGCCTTGGCGGGCTGGGAGTCCCCGCAGTGCCCGTGGAGCGGCTGGGCACCTCTGAACCACCGTGTGGACTTTGGACAAGTGGGCATCACTGTAAGAACGGCCAATGTTATGCACGAACGGGAAGATTCAGCATCATCTCTTCCAAGCCTCAACTCAGAATCACACAGCTGGTGGGACGGAGAACTCAAAACCAGCAACAAAATCCAGTTCCTCGTTTCACTCCGTCTGGGGGTTGGGAAGCGGTCCCATGGACATCAGGACATAAGGCCTTCTTTGCCTTCGCTGTCCCCCGTATCACCCCCAAGGGCGTTTGCATCCAGAAAGGTTTCGATCCCCTTGAACCAGATTCGGCCCATCGTCTGCCTGCCCAGGGAAAGAGAATCTGGGACGCTCCAACCTGGAAGAGCAGCTCCGAAATAAATTACCGAGCCTTCCCTCCCGTGTCCTTTCTGTTTAAGTCTGGTTAATAGCAAAGTGTTCCCTAGTTTTAAGCCCAAATGACATTTTGGGGAGTTACAATAACTGTGCTATTACTTGCCCTATTGATGCGCTCCCTCCGCCGAACGGCGGCTCATCCCAGCCCGGCCAGCCAAAGCTCCCTCAGTCAATATCAGTTCTATTTTTCATTACTCCCTGGAAATGTGGCTCCAGGAAGCTCATCCGTCATTCAATTACACTCTGGTTCAGCCCTATCATACACGTGTCATAAAGTTCCTCAGATCTGAACCGCTGTTAATTTTCTGCGCCGTCCCGAGGGGAAGCCCGGAACGTGATCAGAAAGCAACGTGGCAAACAGAGGGCATGCTGGGTACACAGAGAGAGCTGCGGAGCGGAGGAGAGCCAAGGCAGGGGCGGAGGGGCAGGGGTGCGTGTGTGTGTGTGCACACTGGCACGCATGTGTACCACTCCGGCCTCAGCCAAAGCACTGCTTATTGCTCTCCCTGCCTGCCCCCACACCCTCTCCCCATCTTCGCGGTGCCTTTCCAAAGGATCCCACCGCTTTAGGGAAAGGATTCATGTGCATTCCATCATTTAACGGGGTGACACAGTCCAGACGGGTGGGGGGAAATACCACCAAGTGGGCCGAAAGTGGCGGGGTTGTTTCGGGCAGGGCACACATGCTCTCTCTGAAGCTGCAGCGGAGTCTGAAGGGGCAGGTTCACTTTCCTGTGCTGGTTGAATTAAAATTGTGGGACAACCCCATCATCCATTTAGGGGTAGGAAAACTGCGGCCCTCCAGATGTCCATGGACTACAATCCCCATGAGCCCCTGCCAGCGTTTGCTGGACATCTGGAGGGCCGCAGTTTGACTACCCCTGATTTAGGACATGCCAGATGCCACACCCACCGTCCAGTGATTCTCTGTGGGTCATGACCCCCAAGTGGAGGGCAACCGGGCTGGTGTTCCTGAGTCTGCTGTTGGCCCTCTTCCTCTGGGGGGTGGGCACAGGAGGGGAGCAGAGCAGGGATTTCCCTCTGCCTCCTCCCGCCCTTCACCCTTCTGCCTCGTGCCCTCCAACCACACCCCCGGCAGCCCGCAGTGTGGTTGTACCGGGGCCTAAAAGGCAAAAGGCAGAAGCTACGCCCGCTTCAGGAAGGCCCATTCCCCAGCCCCAAACTGGAGCCCCCACCCGCCCCGCCCCATGTCCATTCGTAGCATCTGCCATTCCCTCTCCTTTTTGCGAGGGGCAGCCACCCCTGGAAGCAGCTGAGAGGGGTCTTCTGAAGGCTCACACTTTTGGAGACCACTCAGCAAGGTGCCGCCCAAAAAGTGCAGGCATCCCCCCCCACCTCCCACCCCACGATTTGGTACCCCCGCCTATTTTTCTTCTGTCGGCCAGTTCAGATGGGCAGATTTGCATCAAAGCCCTGTGGATCCTGTTTGGGGACCAAAAAACAAGGTCTCTCATCCCTCTTCCTTCCTTGATCGACTTCTAGTCCCATCGAAATGAAGCCCAAACTCCCTTTGGCTACGAGGAAACCCAGCATGACCTTCGTCCTGTGGCAACTGCCAGCTTCTAACCTCCATCTGTCCACCGCCATGTCTGCTGAGTATTTCCTGCCCCATGAAAGGCAATTTCCCCTTTTAACCTTGCCATTCAGCTTCCAGAGCGACAGCAGAGGCAGCTGCTGCGCTGGATGGGGGCAATCACACTGGCCTACCTCACAGGGCAGCCAGGGATGAAACGAAACCAAGGAAGTCCATCAACCCGTTTGCTCGCTGGCTGCAATTCCAGCATCTGGTTCCTTGTGGGGTGGGGGAAGTGTGGCTGCATTTCTTCAGCTTTCCTTCCTGCCTCCCCACCCCCACCCCACCCCCGCCCCCACCCGTAATCCCGCTGGCATCTGTGCACAACACGTCCCTACACAAAATAATTGCTCACTTGGCAGATCAGACAGTCCCCAGATGGAATCGGCACTTTTCTCCCCGGCCTTCTTAATACTTCCTTGCTTCTTAAAGCTGCATCTGACGCTCCGGCAATGGCTTCCCACTTGGGCATGGAGGGGAGGGGAGGGGAGGGGGGGGCTGCTTTGGCTACTCTGGAAGCTGCTCTGGTGCTGCCCAACTGGACTCTGACTGGTGCCTGTAGCGAGAGTGACCAGGGAGCATTTCTCAGCTAGCCCCCTCGCGTCCTCCAGGGCTCATCTGTCGCCTCTTGGACCACGACATACAGAGCCTAGGATTTGAATCCAGGCCCCCCCCCCCCCCAGATCCTAGTCCGTCATTCTCATCCAGGGTTACTAGTAACCCCAGCGCCCCAGAGGGGTTAATCCAGTTGGGGGAGGGGGTTAATGTATATATTTATATTTATATTTATAATTTTATATATATATTAATTTAACTAACCCAAGAAGGCTTTATGACAGAAGTGACAAATGCTTCCTTGTTTTGCTCAGGAAAGAGACTGCGCACACAAACATGAAAGTAACTTACTGTAAACATACGACTTGGCATGGCAGGGAGGTGTGGCCAGCTGACCTCCCTTCTGGGGTTCCTGGCCGCCTGGAGAGTATTTCAGGGGTGACTCCACAGTCCAAAGGTTGGGAAAGGCTGTTCTCACCACTGCACCACACTGGCTGTCAGTGGAAGATTTGCACACACATTTGCTTCCGTGCGCCCCTCTGCTCCACGCAGAAAGGAATGCAGGAGCTTGCACATGCCAGATACCTGTGGGCACCAGTGCTCTGGAGGGTGTGGGCCTGCCCCGCACCTTCTCCCCCGCCCCCCTCACTATTTACGCCCCCCTCTCTCCTCTTCCCTGCAATACAAACAAGGCTCACATTTCCAGCGTTTGACCACAGTTAATGACTCGGTTAATTGATCTCCGACAAGGTTCTGCCTCTCTTTCCCTGCTGATCGATATCAGAAATCTTTCAAGGACTATTCCCTCCGCCTCCAAAAAAGGGAGAGAAAAACCTAATTCTTCACCCAGCCTCCACCCTCTTCACTTGGCCCCAAATTGAAAAGGCCCATTGATTTGGGGAGGAGGAAAAGAGGGCAGAGATCGATCCAATGGAAAACAATTAAAGTCAGACCTGTGACTCTCAAAGTCAGTTTAAGTGGCAGGTCTGAAAGGCCAAGCCTGCTAAGGAGGGCTCTTGATTACAACCCCCCACCCCCCACCCAAAAACCCCTGCCCTTGACTGCGAGAAGCAGGAAGGGGAGATGGGCCTTTGGGGAAAAGGGATTGCCTTGAAATGCACACAGTGGCAGCCTCTCTAGGTAATCTCTCTTAAACAGAATCTGGAAACTGTTGTGGAGTATTCAGGAGAAAAGCATGATTAAAATAAAGTTTCTAGTCCTTGTGCTTCTACAAAAATCCCGGGCAGATCATTGCCAGTTCTCTCCCTAAGGTTGACAAAAGAGGTTCAGGTGAGTAGCCGTGTCGGTCTGAAGCGACAAAACAAAGTTTGAGTCCAGTCAGGCACCTTGCAGACCAACGAAGCATCACTCTGGGTATATGTTTTCGGCTGCAAGCTGGTCAGATGGGGACAACTTGGGGTACGGGCAGCATGCATGAGTGGACACGTGAAGTTGCCTTAGATGGAATCGGGCCCAATATTGTCCGACCACACTGCATTTCCAAGGCTGGATCCTAGAACTGGACAGGCGGCAGCTGGATTCTGCGTGACAAAGAGACGCTCACCTGTGGGCCCCAGTCCCTCCCCTTGCAAGGCAGCGACTGCAGGACGGGACACTTAACCGTGAAACTGTAACCCGCCACGAGGCAGTCATGAGGGGGGTGGGCAAGGAGTCCAAAGGACGAACGAACGAACGAAATCAAGGTTACTCAGGGAAGCTGAGATCACTGCTCTGCACCCTCTGCAGGCACCCCACTGCCTGCCTGCCCCCCCCTCCTCACAAAACCAATAATGCCCCATCTTCAAACCAACCGCCCAGGAGAAATGAAGTTCCTCTTTACAAGAGGTGGTTGAATAAATCAATGATATAATTTAATTAATAATTTAATTGCTACACGTTGTTATCAATGTTACTTTATTACATCGCATGCCTGTTGTTACCCTTCCCAAGCCAACCAGGAAGAGTGGACTATAAAAATCAAATAATTATAATAATTATTACTGCTGTTATTACTGCTATTATTATTTTGACTTTATAATCTGCCTTACACCCCAATCAGGACCCAAAGAGGCTTATATCATTCTTCTCCCTTGTATTGTCCCAACAACCCTGTGAGGTAGGCTAGGCTGAGAGTGCGTGACTGGCTCAGGGTCACACAGCAAGCCCCCCATGCCACAAGCAAGGGGCCGTGGAGCTCAGCTTGCAGCATCTTCCCCCGTTAGGGATCAGTCTGGGGTCCCCATCCTGCATCCTGACGGTTACAAATACATGAGGGGTGGACTCTCCTCAGGTCCCAAATGCAGTTCCAAATGTCTGGGGGAGTTTATGCCTCCTCTTCCCCAGGCTGGCCTGCTTGGAAGGCAGCAAAGCTTGTGGCCTTGCCCCTCCCAATAGCCGGCTGAGCAGGCAAGGCCAGTGGCACCTTAGAGCCCTAGACCAAAGCTCCCGACAATGGCTCCCAACAGGTTGCACCCACAACACCTTGGGGGTCTCTTATGGTGCTCCTGGACTCAAATCTCACTATTCTAAAGGAAGACCAACTTGGCTACTCATCTGAAACACCCCTTCCTTCCTTCCTTCCTCCCCTCCTTCCTTCCTCCCCTCCTTCCTTCCTTCCTTTCTTCCTTCCTCCCCTCCTTCCTTCCTTCCTTCCTTCTTCCTTCCTTCCTTCATTCTTCCTTCCTTCCTTCCTTCTTCCTTCCTTCCTTCCTTCTTCCTTCCTTCCTCCCCTCCTTCCTTCCTTCCTTCCTTCCTCCCCTCCTTCCTTCCTTCCTTCTTCCTTCCTTCCATCCTTTCTTCCTTCCTTCCTTCCTTCCTTCCTTCCTCCCCTCCTTCCTTCCTTCCTTTCTTCCTTCCTCCCCTCCTTCCTTCCTTCCTTCCTTCTTCCTTCCTTCCTTCATTCTTCCTTCCTTCCTTCTTCCTTCCTTCCTTCCTTCTTCCTTCCTTCCTCCCCTCCTTCCTTCCTTCCTTCCTTCCTCCCCTCCTTCCTTCCTTCCTTCTTCCTTCCTTCCTTCCTTCCTTCCTTCCTTCCTTCCTTCCTTCCTCCCCTCCTTCCT
This sequence comes from Paroedura picta, assembly GCF_049243985.1. NCBI lineage: Eukaryota > Metazoa > Chordata > Lepidosauria > Squamata > Gekkonidae > Paroedura > Paroedura picta. Next base: position 1,284,560 of record NC_135372.1, read on the forward strand.
TCCTTCCTTTCTTCCTTCCTCCCCTCCTTCCTTCCTTCCTTCCTTCCTTCCTTCCTTCTTCCTTCCTTCCTCCCCTCCTTCCTTCCTTCATTCTTCCTTCCTTCTTCCTTCCTTCCTCCCCTCCTTCCTTCCTTCCTTCCTCCCCTCCTTACTTCCTTCCTTCCTTCCTCCCCTCCTTCCTTCCTTCTTCCTTCCTTCCTTCCTTCCTTCCTCCTTTCCTTCCTTCCTTCCTTCCTCCTTCCTTCCTCCCCTCCTTCCTTCCTCCCCTCCTTCCTTCCTTCCTTTCTTCCTTCCTCCCCTCCTTCCTTCCTTCCTTCCTTCTTTCTTCCTTCCTTCCTTCTTCCTTCCTTCCTTCCTTCTTCCTTCCTTCCTCCCCTCCTTCCTTCCTTCCTTCCTTCCTTCCTCCCCTCCTTCCTTCCTTCCTTCTTCCTTCCTTCCATCCTTCCATCCTTTCTTCCTTCCTTCCTTCCTTCCTTCCTTCCTTCCTTCCTCCCCTCCTTCCTTCCTTCATTCTTCCTTCCATCCTTCCATCCTTCCTTCCTTCCTTCTTCCTTCCTTCCTCCCCTCCTTCCTTCCTTCCTTCCTTTCTTCCTTCCTCCCCTCCTTCCTTCCTTCCTTCCTTTCTTCCTTCCTCCCCTCCTTCCTTCCTTCCTTCTTCCTTCCTTCCTTCCATCCTTCCATCCTTCCTTCCTTCCTTCCTCCCCTCCTTCCTTCCTCCCTTCCTCCATTCCTCCCTTCCTTCCTTCCTCCTTCCTTCCTTCCTTCCTTCTCTCCTTTCCTTACTCCCCTTTTTCCTTCCTTCCTTCCTTCCTTCCTTCCTCCCCTCCTTCCTTCCTTCCTTCCTTCCTTCCTTCCTTTCTTTCTTTCTTTCTTTCTTCCTTCCTTCCTTCCTTCTTCCTTCCGCCCCTCCTTCCTTCCTTCCTTCCTCCCCTCCTTACTTCCTTCCTTCCTTCCTTCCTCCCCTCCTTCCTTCCTTCTTCCTTCCTTCCTTCCTTCCTTCCTTCCTTCCTTCCTTCCTTCCTTCCTCCTTTCCTTCCTTCCTCCTTCCTTCCTTCCTTCCATCCTTCCTTCCTTCCATCCTTCCTTCCTTCCTTCCTTCCTTCCTTCCTTCCTTCCTTCCTTCCTTCCTTCCTTTCTTCCTCTTATATGCTGCCCTCCCTTGCAGCTCAGGGCAGTTTACAGAAGTCGACATGTGAAGCTGCCTTAGAAGCTGCCATCAGATACAAGTTTGGTAACTGGATTATCAACAATAATAACATCAACAATTGAGCGTTTCATTCATCACTGCTTAACTGTTAACATTTTGACCATAACCTCCTTGATTAGTCAGAGGCCTGTCTCAAGGGGAGGGCGTTCTGGGGCCCAAGAGACGTTGTCACTGACCTCCCGCCAGCCCTGTGCACGGTGCCAGCTCCAACAGGGCCCGGATCTCCCCCGGGAGCTCGTTCCACCAGGTGGGGCCAGGACAGGGAAGGACCCAGCCCTGGTCGAGTCCCCCTTATTGCTCCACAGAGAAACCCTCTGCTTCTGTACAGTGTTTTGTTTTTTAACTTTCCAGGGTCTTTCTTGGCAAGCAGGCTGGGCACTTTTGGGTGAGCGGGGTGGGGGCAGGGGGGGAGAGTACCCAGTTCTGTTGTCCCAGTTAATTAATGAGCTTTCTAAACACAGAGAAACAAAAGCAGTGGGAGGGATCACTTTCGACCAGAAGGTTGCCAGCCAGGGCTGGGGAACGAGATGCCTTGACAAGGCGGGGGGGGGGGGCACGGGGAACCGATGCCCCCCACACTCTCAAAGACGGCACACATTTGCCCCATTGGCACCCAGTCGCTTGGCAGCCAGGGAAGAGGAGGAGGATCTGTACCCTCATTCTTCTCACCCCCAACAACCATGCTCATCTGCAAGCAAAACCATCTGACCCAATTTGGCAAGACCCCCACTCCACCGGAAACAAAAGCCCTCACCCTGCTCCATGCTGCCCCCCCCCAAGCTTTCTGCTTCCTCCATTCAGTCCAAAGCTGATTAAAGACCTTCCAGAAGGGCATGCTCCCAACCCCCAGATTTAGCCTTCCCACCCCCCAACTTCCTCCCCAATTCTTTTACCCTGATTAAGAACCCACCCGCTGTCTTCGAGGGACTGCTGACCCCATTTTGTAGCTGTGCAAAATTCCAGAGCTGCCCGCCAGCTCAAAAGGCTTGGGGATCTCTAACGTACAAAATTTATTTCAAAACCGCTATTTGTTCGCATCACTCTCATTAGCCCTCCGTGATGTCATCACATAACCATAACGTGGCACCATGACATCATCCTGTTCCCAGCTGGGCGGAGTTATCCACGTAGCTGATCCAGAAAGGCTCATAACTGCCCCGTTCCCTTAGGATCACCCTGCCTCCAAGGAGCTCAGGGCAACACACGCCCCCTCCTCTGTCTTTAGAGCTTCTCTGTGAAATAGTTGGCCCAAGATTACTCAAACTCACGGGGTATTTGAAGTCGGCTCTCCTCAGTCCACATCCAATGCCCACTGACACTATTACTCTTTGTGATGTCACCGTGCAGCCACGTCCAATTGGCTACATGCTGTGACATCATGCCATGCACTACCTGATCTATGATTCATCTTCCTTTATCAGTGTCTTCCCCCAGAAAACTTCTTGTTTTGTTTTGTTCACCAAACTCACAAGCACAGCAATTGGCTCACCTCCCTGGTTCGGGTGTCGTTTGTGTTTTTACTGACCTATTTTGAAATTTAAATGTTTTTCATTGTTCCGATCAAGCAAAGGCAGCATAAAAATGTTTTAAATCAATAAATCTAGCATTTTGACGCCAATGAAATGGCTGGTTTTAATGTAGATAATACTATTAGACGTTTTGGCAAGTGGCGGGGAAGGGAAGGGGGGGCATGGAAGACAAACACTTTAAATGCATGGGTGTGTTACGTGCTGTTACATGGCAGCAGGGGATCCCAGCAAGGGGCCTTCAAGGCAAAAGAAAAGCAGAGGAGGTTTGCCATTGCATTCCTCTGGAGAGTCTTCCTTGGTGATCTTCCGTCCTGCTTTACTTTTGAGATCTGATGTGAGAAGGCTGTACCATGTTGCTTTCCCTCCCAAACAATTTAAATAAAGAACAAATATTCAGCACCCCTTTCCTTACGGTACTGGCAAAGGCCAATAGTGGTCACAACATCACGCCAGGAACGGTGTTTTTTTTTTTTTTTTTACTAAATATTTGTTTTTCTTTTATCCAAAAGAAGAGTAGAAGACCCAGGGATAGAATGTCAGGTATGGAAGGGGGAAGGTAGGGGGAGGTTCATGATTTTTTTACTTTTACAGTCTCATCCTTAAGTTACGACACATTGTTCTTTATGAATCTTAGCACTTTAGTAGACAGCATTGCTGAAACTCTTCTGATGACTCTTAGAGTCGTAGAATCATAGAGTTGGAAGGGACCTCCTGGGTCATCTAGTCTAGCCCCCTGCACTATGCAGGTCACTCACATCTCTATCGCTCATCTACTGTAACCTGCCACCCCTTTGCCTTCACAGAATCAGCCTCTCCGTCAGATGGCTATCTAGACTCTGTTTAAAAACCTCCAAAGAACCCACCACCTCCCGAGGAAGCCTGTTCCACCGAGAAACCACTCTCACTGTCAGGAACTTCTTCCGGATGTTCAGACGGAATTTCTTTTGCATTAATTTCATCCCATTGGTTCTGGTCCGTCCCTCCGTCCCTACCAGCATTTGCTGGCAGGGGCTCATGGGAATTGTAGTTCATGGACATCTGGAGGGCTGCAGTTTGACTACCGCTGCTCCAGATAGTGAAAAGCAGGGTACAAAAACCAATTCTTATTCTAGACGGAGAGGTTGACTTTCTCAAGGGCACCTGGTTGGCATCATGGACAAATGCTGCTCTAAGAACTTCCCCCGGTTTCTATGGTCTTTATCACAGAGGTTAAGGAATATTCCTAGACTGAATCTGAATGTCATGTCATTTCCTCCTGAAACGCCACCCTCACCTGGCACCGCCCCCAAAGCCTCCGAGCTTCTGCCGGCACACAGCTGAGAACCTGAGAGCACCTGGTCTCTTTGCATGACTGGTGATGTTTGGAAAGTGGCATCCCCCATTTCTTCAACAAGCGGAGGGCCATATGCAGGGGGCTCCTCTTTTTCACCTGTCCACCCACCCACGTAGATTAATGACTCTCAGCCAAATGCATGATTGACCATTTCTGAAAACTCCATGGCTTGAATTTACCGAAAGACCTACCACAGTGGCCAGTTCAACTACATAAGCCTGCTGGACTGCAATTACCGAACCAGCATGTAAAACTCACTTGGGAACAGGCAGAGAAAAAGATACACACATGCTGAAGGTGGGGAGAGGTGATGTTGGCCAGAGGTATGCTGGGGCAGAATGACAGACCCAGCACAATCATGGCGAGGCCTCTGGCATCACGGTCTAATCACAAGGCACCCCCCCCCCCCCACCTCCCAAGTCATAACGGCCTCACGTATTATCTATTTCCACACCAGACAAGGAGGAGACCCTGAAATGCAGCCAAGTTTCCACAGGATTTGAAGGGAGGACTCAATGTGGAGAAGTCTTTTTGTTGGTGGCCCCAAGACTTCATACTATCAGCCCCTTAAATAGTCTTTGAATTTGCTGCGTGTGATCACTGTTACCCCACTTATCCTCCAGGGAGCTCAGAGTGGCAAATTTAGTTCTTCCTCTGCATTTTGCCCTCACATTTTGCCTGGTGTGGTAGGAAGGGCTGAGAGAGAGAGAGAGAGATGACCTCAAGGTCATCCCTCTAGTTTGACACGTCCTGGTCCCGTCCTTTACTACCCCTCACTCTGGCCTATAAAGTCTGGGATCCAGCAGAGATGCTCAAGTTCAAGGTAGGCACTTTGGAACCCCACCCAGAACTTGTCATCCAAGAAAAGCCCCCCCCCCCCGTTCTCCGGCTTTACCCTGCAGTTATTTTGCTCCCCCCAAATCTTAAAATAGATCAAATTCCAGTTTTAAGGTGGGGACAGCTCCCAAGACACAATATGCATTCGACATGGACCTTCTCCCTGGGCTAGGGTCCTACGCAAAGGCAGTTAGGGACTCCTGAATAATTCATACCCTTCTGTCTTGCAGAATTAGACTGTGGAAAAATAAATCTGGAGTGTATAATATTATTTTAAAAGAAAGCAGACAGAAAGAACTAATGGAGGTGATTGTAAAAGTGACGGGTGGAGGCTGAGGGGGGCGGGGGGGGCAGCTTCCCATTGCACGGACATCTTATGGAGCAAGAGATAAAAGAGCGGCCCTGTCCATCCCCCCCCCTTTTTCTTTCAGCAAACAATTTGATATTCAGGTCTTATGCAGGGGCCATCTTAAATCCTTCCTGTGCATTGTGCGTGGACCCTTTTCATGGGGTTCTTAAAGATGGAGCATGGCAGGAGGAAGAGAATTGCGGGGGAGAGAAAGGAGGTGGGTAAAAGAGCCCCTTTGAAAAAAGTCACTCATCCGTCCCGATGACCGTTGAGTTCAAGGAGTTGAGGGACAATTGGGGAGGGGGCTGGCAGCCCACAGGAGGCTGGATCCACAGGCTTCCCACGTCAGACGCCCTGAAACCGACCCACAGGCACTTCGGGGTCACAGTCCTCCATATTCCGTCAGAGAGTACTGGGCAGATTCCCATGTTCAAATACCCCAGTTTTGCCGTCTCTCCTTGATCAGAAACATTTTCATCCCAATTTCCCTCGAAGGACCTCGGGTGGCTTCCACAGCTTTCCCCTCCTCTGACCCTAGAGGGTGGGCTGGGCCTCGAGAGCCCATGACTGGCCACCGTCATACACCAAGCTTCACAGCCGGAACCAGAACCTATCGCAGCCCTGGTGCTTCAACCCGTTCCCTGCAGCAGAAACTCAGGCCCTGGCAGAGCTGTCCAAGTCCCTCGGGACCCCCCAAGGGCCACCATTCCTCCAGGGGCCAGTCAGAAAAATCAAGCACCCCACCCCCCCCCTCAGTTTCTCCACCCCAGAGATGGGCCAGAGAGACAGTGGTAGAAACAAGGCTGAAGAAAGGAATTCAAACGGGGCACTTAGGATGTTGTTTTGTGCTTATTGTCTTTACTGTTTGTATCAGAATTGTGTGTTACGAGATGTGTACTGACCTCCCCCCCTCCCCCCGCTCCTGCAGTGAGCCTGTGGAGGGGGCGGCTTATAAATCAGATCAATAGTAAATAATAAACAATAGGAGCAGCAGCAGCGGAGGGTGGGCCAGGCTCTGGCAATGCAGACATCCGTAGCTTTCTCATCAAGAGTGTCCCATTCCAAACTCCTCTCTTGCATTTTTGGCAAGTTTTTGAAAATGTCCTTTGTGGCGTCATTCCCCAGTTTGCCAGCTCCGTCCCGCCCCGCCCCACTGCAAGCCCTGCACAAACACACACACACACACACACACACACATACACACATGCGCGCGCACACCCCCGTCCAACTGGGCCCCACATCCCTGCCACAATCCAGGCTGAATTCTCTGTGGCTCTCTCCAGCCTAGCTGATTGAGGTTCCAAGTTTGCTAACTTGCAAAGAAAAGGAAGCAGGAGGCCCTTTAATTTGGCTATTTAAAACCCCAAATAATTTTTTTTTAAGAAGCTAAACCCCGCTTTGAAAAGCCTGGAGGTATCCCAGTGGACGCTGCTCTTCTCCTGCTTCAAAAGCTGCCTTTCTCCTTTCTTCCACCCGTTCGCACCAAACAAAGGTGCCGGAGCACTTTCGTCTCTGCGGAAAGACCTTTTTAATTGGTTCCAGACAGAAGGTTAAAATGCGTCTCCCCCACCAACACCACCCCCTTCCCCCCACCCCGCCACCCACCCCCACACACTTCCCTTCAAGTGAAGGAGGGGAGTTTAAACGAAAGAGAGAAAGGGAAAAGGGGCACGGTGGAGCTCGAGAGCAGCTGCCAATCCTCAGATGCCTGAAGGGGACACACCAACCGGAGAGAAGAGGGGATTTGTCGAGAGTTTACAGAAGCAAGGGCTGGCTTCGGCCGCAGTTCTGCGTTTGATTTACCCGGCATGTCCTCCACGACCCCACCTCACAAGCAGGGAATCCACTGGGTTTTTTCTAATCTACAGGTTTCTAGACCCTAATATTTCCCAGCATGTGGACAGAAAGGCATTCAGTGCTGGAGGGGAAGGGCTCCCCCCGCCTTTTCTTTAAGCAGTACAGAATTTTTTGGAACAATTTGGAACAAAAAAAACAAAACCCCACAACTTAAAAAAAAACCCTTCTGTCCTCTCTAGCTCTCAATTGACTTTACTTGCCTTCCGTGAGGTCATCATCCCACCAAAGCCAGGCACAAGAATCTGCTGCAGGGGCAAAAGAAGACCCATCTGCACAAGATTGCAAAGAAGGGGATATTTTGTACATTTTGCAGACAACATTTCTCTCTCTCCCCCTTAGTCACTATTTTTGTTTTCAAAAATTAAAAACAGATCGTATTTCGTGCCATTTGAGATGAGGAGACCTCGTGGAATCTCAGAAGCTGAGAAGCACTGGATTTGTTTCCCACACCGAATTATACTGACACAGATCTGTATTTTTCAGCATTGACGGAATGTGATTCATGTTATGTTTTGGAGGGCTGTCTAGACCAGAGGAAGGCAAACTGTGGTCCTCCATTTGCTGGCAGGGACTCATGGGAATTGTAGTCCATGGACATCTCGAGGGCCACAGTTTGCCTACCCCTGGTCTAGACCTATCTGCCCACAGACACCCCCCAAGTCCTCCGACAGCAACACCTCCAAACACTGGTTCTGAATTGGGATCATCTGCCAAGGCCCTTAATCCTCACAGACCTCTCTGAGCAGAAGGCTGTAGAAGTGACATTCGGGCCGATTATGCACGGCCGCTGAAACGGCAGCATGGAGAACGCAGAGGAGGAAGAAGCGAGGCAAACCGCTTACACACGGGACGGAACGCAACAACGGCAAAACCCAGAGTATCCGATTATGCACACGGCTACTCTGGAGCCGCTTCTGGTTGCGCCCTGGTCCCGGGAAGCTCCACTTTCTTCCGCATCTCACTAACGTGGCTTCTTCGGTGGCATACGCTGACTCTGCACCCGGTTGCCGCCTGCAGCGTGCATAATAGGTGATTTTAGCCGCCACCATTCCACCCCGAATGCGGACCTTCCATAATGGGCCTAGGGCTACCAGATGACCTCTATTTAGAAGATGTGTCCTCTTTTTTCGGTCTTCTTTGGGGGAGGAAATGATGAAAATGTCCTCTTTTGGTGCTGGAAAATTAGGAATAGTCGTAGCCAGCAGCCATTATCTCAGCTTAAATAGTAAGGGTGTTTAAAAATGAGATTTGCCATAGTGATCACTTGTTTAATCACTGCTCTCTCTCTCTCTCTCTCTCTCTCTCTCTCTCTCTCTCTCTCTCTCTCTCTCTTTCTCTCTCTCTTTCTTGCTTTTCAAAATATGGTAACTTTGACCAAACCTTCTGGGACTCTTGTCCAACCCAACATCATCCAACAGACAGAAAAAGGTACAAGGAGCATTAAACACCAACACAACTGTGTGTTCCTTTGCAGCTTCACCTCTGGAGTTCAGCTGACCATGCACGGGGTCAGAAGGAGTCAGCTTGACTTTGGTCCGCATTGGCTCAACTCCTGGTGTTCCTGGCGGTGTCTCCCAGGCCCTTTCATCACCCAGCGCTGACCTGCTTTGGGTTACTGGCTGTCTGCTATTGAACACGTGCACCAGACTCGTTCTCCCCTGACATCGCTCAGCCTGGCTAGTCAAAGCATTCCGGTTCCTTTTGCCACGGGGTCAGTAAACAGACTCCACTCCTCAAGGGAGAAATTCCACGTTTGCCACTCGGTTTTGATAATTGACTCACAACGGTTTGCCACAGTGTCACTGGATTCTCACGATTCTCTTGTGGCCGGAATCATCTACCGCCCTGTTTGTTTTGTCCCATTAATGGAACCACATGGCCGGCTGGTCTGTAACAGAGAGATTTAAGTCCTTAAAACCATTCCCCAAAGGAAAAGCAAGGTGACTCCCACTGGTTAAAGAACTAAAAAATGCATTATGGTTTACTGAAGCACAAAAGCCCTGCTGGCAGAGGAAAACCCACAAGAGATCACAAGTCCACACACGTAAAAGGTTTACTAGCCTGCAAGCCTACATCTTCCCCCAAAAAGAAGGCACGTCTCCCAATTTCTGCAAGCAACCCTGCCTAGTTACAATTTTCTCCCGCCACAAAGAAACCAGAGAGCACCTGTTAATAGGCCTGCCTCAAGCATATGCAAATATACAAGGAGAAGGAATAGGGAAACATTTTATTTTTCCTTCTGAAAAGAATCACAAAACATCGTTGTTGTTTAAGGCCGGTAAAGCACAAGTTGGTTATGTGACACTGGGCTGGTGGAGTCTCTTAGGTGCGCTGAACTCAAACATGGCAGAGAGCAGGGGCTGATCCTGACAGGTCCTAATAATGAATAAAAATAAATACTAAATAAGAAAATAAAAGGTAGTATTTCGTGGATCACAGTCATGGGTAATTCTACAGTCTCTCAAACAAATACTCAGGGAAAATTGTCCCTATTTAATATATTCAACCAGCCCTCCTCAATTTCTGACACATGAATCTACCTAAAGAAGTTTTATAACATTCAGAGTTAAGTATCAAAACAGTCCCATATGCAGAGAACGAAAAGCTAAACAAAATGTTCCAGTTAAACTCGTTTTATTTGTAGATCTTAAAGAAAAAGAATATGAAATCTATAGAGTTTGAAATCCCACCTTTCCCCATTATTCTTCAGAAGGTTCTCATGGCTGCACAAATTCGTAATTGTTGGATTAATCAATCAAACTTTAGTAGATTAATATGGGAATTAATTTTTAATCGGAGAGGCAAATTTAAATTGTAAGATTGAGCACTATAGCTTTAATTTTTTTATTAGGTTAGTTAGCTTCCTGTGTACTAAACAGCTAGTTAATAACCAAAAGCTAACATTCATCATCAGAGTGCCCTATTACAATGTTTTCCTTCAGTCTCTCCAAAACCCATATAGATCAAAGGAAAATAATACACAAATAGATTTTTAAAAGAACCAGTTTGTTGCTCATTCACTTTTTTAAAAAGGTGACTGAGCAGCTAAAAATTATTCAAATCGGTTGACAGCCTTAAAACTTGTTTTTAATGTTCCACCGTTCTCCTCTCACGTAACCAGGTAAGCAAATGAAGAGGCAAAACAGGCATGGCCAGCCAGGTTGCTTCCATTTTATTGCCTTCAATATAAATACAGAATTTCTCCATGACTCTACAGTTTGGTTTTCTGCCCATTTATTAATTGACGATTGACTCCCACTTCCCAGTGAGAAAGAAGAGGGGGTGCGGAAATGCGTCCCTGCGATGTAAAATGGCAAGCCTTCTCAATGCGCACTTATGGCAGCAAGGACAATTCCCCCTGGCCTCAATAACTCCAGAGCCGACACGGGAGCCGGCAGTGCCGTCCTCCAGGTGAGGCCAGGTGTTCTCCCAGAAATACAACTGGTCTTCAGGCCGCAAAGAGTGGTTCTCCTGGACAAAATGCCCGTTTTGCAGAGTAGACTCCACGGCTCTTCAGATGTCCACGGACTATAATTCCCATGAGACCCTGTCAGCACATAGGAATTGTAGTCCATGGACATCTGGAGACCCACAGTTTGGCCACCCCTGTTCTGTGGCCTCTCTCCCCAAACTCTTGCCTTCCCCAGACAATATCCCAAGCTAGGTAGCCGTCTCTGCCCTGGGACAGTGAAATAGTTGGATCCTTCTCCAGTCCATGGTCAGAAACAATGCACGAAATGTCCCGGCTGGGCGAGGCCTTGCCATGGTCACCAAGTAGGCCAAAAGGGCTACCTGGCCACGTCAGGAGTGGGACAGGCCCATGGAAAGCTGTCCATTCCCTGCCCAACTCCCCCATTCCACCGGGCAGTGTTTGTCCACCTTGTGAGAGTTGGCGTTCCTTAAACTGAGGTCTATGCCCTAAAAGTCCACTTCTTTTTCCAAAAATCCCACTAGGACTGACACCTTTGGATGGGGAAACACTTGGGAAATTTGGGAGGGGGGTAAATACTGGGGAGGATTTGGGGAGAGGGAGACCTCAATGGGGTACAGTGCCGTAGAGTCCACCCTGCCTTTTCCTCCAGGAGAACTGGTCTCTCGTCCGGAGGTAAATTGTAACAGCAGGAGATCTCCAGTTCCCACCAGGAGGTTGGGAACCCTAAATCTCACTAGCATCACACATCAAAACTAGTCCTGGCTGGGGCTGGAGGAGGGGAAGCCTGCAGAGGGCAGTTCCCTTATAATAACACCTCCCGTACCATCTCTTGAAGGGGGTTTTTTTCCTTTCTACAAACAGAGTTTCAATTGAAGCCACATGTTTGCTCTGGCAGAGACCCTTCTCCGTTCTGTCCCCCCCCCCCCCCCGCCGTCCTCCAGGGCTGCTTGTTAAACAGCAACTCACTCCGCTCCCCCCTTCTGCCCCAAAATTTTAAAATCAGAATCAGGCTTGATCAGAACCAGCTGAAACGGGGTGATCAGAATCGACCCAGATGAACCCGCGAGGAAATCACAATGGTGGACGGGTGCCTGGAACCGCTCAGAAGATGGCGTTTAAGAGGCACCCACGGATTTGGAATGAGGCAAAACCTCTCCCTCCGCAACACACTGAGATTTTCACGGAAAGCTGGTAAGCAGGTGACTTGCTGGATTTCTTCCTTTTTAAAAAAAAAGTCAAGATGAAATTGCTCACAAGTTTGAAAATGCAGTAAAACGTTCAAAATCTGACTTTTAGGATTACAAATAAAAGATTATTGCCTTTGAAGTTTGACTTTAAATGCTGCTCAGAGTAGGTCCCCAATTTACCTCCCACTTTCCAAATCCCCATGTTAAATCTGGAACTTTTCCATATGACCCGTGGAGCCTGTATCCGGCCACACCCGCCCACCACTGGTAAGAAAACACAACACAGACTCTGTGGCTGGCCTCAAACGCGCCACCGTCTCTGAGCTCCTCCTCGGTCACAAAGAAGAAATACTGACCTACCTCACAGGGTTGTTGGTCAGTGACTTTTGTGATTCTAGTTCAGCTTCTCCTTCACGGAGAATGGGGAAACGGTAAAAAGGAGCATATGAACAATGTTCAGAGGAAAATCTTTCGCTGAGTCCACTTTGCTGCTGACTTCCAAGCACGTCTCACGTGTAGGGTGGACAGCCTCCCAGTGGGGCCAGGAGATCTCCCAGAATTACGAATGGTCCCCAGATGACAGTTGCTTCAGTGGGTGGACTCTATGACATATCCCCTGGGGTCTTTCCCCTGCGCAAACCATGCCCTTCCCAGCCCCCCCCCCCAGCCAAATTCCCCAGGAATTTCCCAACCTGGATTAAGAACCCAAATCTAGCGCTTTCCTGACCACTGAGAAACTGCAAGCCCATCTCCCTCGTAGGGAATGAGAAAGAGGAAATGCTACAAATGCCAGGTCTGAGAAAGAGGTGACATTTTTGTGGCTAGCTCTGCCTTCCAGAAACCAGCTGGTAACATTTTTCTGTTAAAACAGCCGAGCAGGGCTGTGAGCTTTCCTGGCTGAATGGGGATTTGAATCTGGACCCCCCCCAGTGCTCTAACTGGTACCGTGCAGGGGTTCTTCTTGGGCCTGGGAAGTCACAGCAGTGAGCACCTCAAAGCAGAGACTCATGTGCTTTGTGCCAAAGATTTTAATGCTTATCTATTTATACGTACAAACACACAGACTCACATATGCATCTGTGTGCAGGCACACATCTGCTCGCATACCACTGACCCCAGTTGCCTGCAGATGACTTCTCTGGCAACAATTTACAACTTTTGAGAATTCGCGTTTTGTTTCCAGGAGGGGAAGATTACGATACACACCACAAACTCTCGGCGGATTTCCAGAACAACTTTTTGAAAGGCGCTGCTTAATTTCCGTCGACTTTCCTAACTTAATGAGCAGGGAGGGGGAGAGTTTATGCTCAGAGGCGGAGGGAAGGGGGGGGGAGGGAGCCAGATAGCAGAGGGGAGAATCCGACCTGACAGGTATTAACCTTGGATGTTTAGTGCAATTATTTGGAACACTTTAGAAAGCCACAGTGAGAGGATTAGAGAGGAAAGGAATAGGCTGAAATTATTCACACTGCCAACCTCCGCCCTGTCTCGGGCAAACCCCAACGTGGCTTCACGCGGCCCCGCCTCAGGACACAGGCCTTGCCTTGGATGGGGAGCAGCCGGCTGTGACTTCCGAACTCCCCCCCCCACCCCCCCACCCCGCCGCCTCCAAAATCTCCCTTTCATCAAAGAGAGCTTATCCCTCCAGCCCTTCAAAGCACCCCCTCTTCCAGCCAGCCGCTTCGGGGGCGAGAGAGGCCCCATTGTCAAGGGATAAAAGGTCAGGGACCCGCAGCGTGAGACGCAGCACGGCTCAAGCCTGCCCAGACGGACAACCGGGCCTGCCTTTCCGGCTAGCATGCGGTCTTCCACCCCGACAAAAGAGGTCCCAAACCAAGCTCTGGTTTTCCTGGGAAGGAAAGACCTGAGATGCTGGAAGCCAAACAGCCAGTAAGACAGAGTGTGGAGGACTTTCAGAGGGGCAGCCGGGCCTGTTCATCAGAGCAGACTTTCCCGTTAACCAGGGGTTCGTGAAACCCTGGGCTTTCTTGAGGGCCCTGGAAGAGTTTCCTGAATGGGAAATTAATTTTGAATGTTTTTTTAAAATTTGTTAAACATTTATCCGGTGATATGACCATACATTGGTATTAGACTGGGCCTGGATGAAGAAGCCGCTTACGCACGGGACGGAACGCAGTGGTGGCAAAACCCAGAGTATCCGATTATGCACACGGCTACTCTGGAGCCGCTTCTGGTTACGCCCTGGTCCCGGGAAGCTCCACTTTCTTCCGCATCTCGCTAACGCGGCTTCTTCAGTGGCATACGTTGACTCTGCACCCGGTTGCCGCCTGCAGCGTGCATAATTGGTGATTTTAGCCGCCACCATTCCACCCCGAATGCGGACCTTCCATAATGGGCCTAGGGCTACCAGATGACCTCTATTTAGAAGATGTGTCCTCTTTTTTCGGTCTTCTTTGGGGGAGGAAATGATGAAAATGTCCTCTTTTGGTGCTGGAAAATTAGGAATAGTCGTAGCCAGCAGCCATTATCTCAGCTTAAATAGTAAGGGTGTTTAAAAACGAGATTTGCCATAGTGATCACTTGTTTAGTCACTGCTCTCTCTCTCTCTCTCTGTCTGTCTGTCTGTCTCTCTCTCTCACTCACTCTCTCTCTCTCTTTTTTTCTTGCTTTTCAAAATATGGTAACTTTGACCAAACCTTCTGGGACTCTTGTCCAACCCAACATCATCAACCCAACTGCACCGTTTGTTCCCTCCAACAGGCAGCAAAAGGTACAAGGAGCATTAAACACCAACACGAGTGGATGAAGGATATCTAAGCCCTTCCCTCCTTCCATCTGTGGTGCTGCCACCCTACTGAAGCCTGTGCAGAACTGGGTTCTTATGACCGCCATCTTACTTGCTTAATTGTTTAATTGCTAATTGTTAAATTTCAACTGCTTATAGAGATTGGTGTAAGGGTATGACTTTATGGGGATTTTATGATTTTCTAGGAATGCTGAGATGTTGGAAATTTTCTGGGATGTTTTTATATGATATGAACCATCATGAGACAGCTTACAGGAGGGGCGGTATAAAAATATTCATTCATTCATTCATTCATTCATTCATTCACTCACTCACTCAACTCACTCACTCAACTCACTCACTCACTCACTGAATGAATGAATGAATGAATGAATGAATGAATGAATGAATGAATGATCATGTCGACCAGACTTCCCCCCATGGCCAATGATGGTCGTGGGAGCATGGGAAGGGGAGGGGCCCCAGGTGGGCATGTCCACAGCTATGCTTCCCAACTGTATTCTGCATGATCACACCACTTCTGGGCTTTCTCAAAGCCTGAAGAATGTTTTGGTGGGTTCTCAATGGTAAAAAAGTAGAGAAAGGCTGCATTTGAGGGTGACCAACTGACTAGTCCAAAATGAAAGGACATAATTCTGCACGGGATCTTAAAGCTGCAATAAGTGCAGTGTTTGTGTGGAGGGGGGATTATGTGAAATGTGGTGGTAGAGGAGAGTTGTACAGCTACTGTGGAGCCATTTCTGTGGCCTATTTCACTTCCCTCCACTGGGTGCTGCTGGGGCTGGTTCCCTTTGCAGCTCAGTTTAAACTAGGTTTGGTGTGCTCTGCCAGGAGGTCCCGGTCAACCCAGGGTCCCCAGCACACCCTAAACCCACCCTGTGCGGAGAGATCTCTCCTCCGGATTAGCTGTTTGACGGGCTCTGTGGGAGAGCCCAGATCAAACCGGAGCCCCCTGCGGACCCCAAGCTGAGCCTGAGAAGAAAGTTTAGTGGGCCCTGCTGGGCAGCCCCCGAGCCCATCCTGGGGGAGAGAACACCAAGGTATTTAAATGGATCTGCCCCTTAAAATGCCTCAGAGACCAAAAAAATCAGCATTCCCGAATATTTTTGAATCCCAAAACCATAACTGGAAATACCAATAATTTTTGGGTTCAATATACCCAACCACCAGAATATCCTAGATGGAACATTTTGAAGGTTGTTAAATCACAGCGTTACCATAATTTGGAAGCCCCTTGATGGCATTTCACACACACACATTGGCAGGGGAGAAATCTTTAAATATGTGTCACCATGGCTGGAGAGGACCCCAGGTCAAGGGTTATCCAGTCAACAAGGGTTCAAATAAATAAATGTCAAATCATACACGGCATGTATTAAGGGCAGATGTCACAAAGAGACACATGCAGTAAAGACGAGGGATAAACTTTAAATCCTTTGCCATCTTTATTGGGTGGGAGAGCAAGACGGTCTAACTTCAACACAAAGGGCCTTCGAGGAATATTTGACAGTCATTGACCGCAGACCTATAATGAACTAGGGGGATCTAATCAGCCAGCCAATCAATAGGCGCTACGACTCTACGGCTCCCACTCCCCCCCCCAACAATTTATTGATCCTTGAGAGAACTGCTCCTCTAGCAGGCCACCTGCCTCTGCCTCACGCTGAATCAGTCCCTTGGTCCCTCTATTCAGACTTCCAGCGGTTCTGCAGGTCTCAGGCGGAGGTCTTTCCCATTACCTACGACCTGGCCCTTCCACCTGGAGATCCGGGGGATTGCACCTGGGACTTCTGAGCCACAAGGCCTCCCAACCCAACAGGCCTGAACATACGGCTGGTCATTACAGCCACACTAAGCAAAGTAAATCACTGCTCCTCTGGCATTTCTGGTCCAGCCCATGGCCCCTCTGATTCGCCATCCCCACTTCCCAAAACCTTTGCATGCCTCCCTTGCCGCAGAAAGGGCTGCTGTTTCGTGGCTCACTTTTTGCTACTCAAAGCAGCTTACAATCCTCGACCCTTCCTCCACCCACAACAGACACCCTGTGAGGTAGTGGGGCTGAGAGCTCTGAGAGAACTGTGACTGGCGTGAGGTCACCCAGCTGGCTGCATGAAAGGGGCTTCTCCCTCCTCCCTCTCCTTTGGCCCTCAAGCCTCTTTCCTATTGCTACAACATCCCTTGCCAAGTTGGAAGCACAGACAAACAAAGAAGAGGCCTATCCCATTTGAGTGAGGCGTCCATGTTGAGGGACATCCACAAAGTCGCCAGCTGTGTTAGCCCCAACCTGAGAGAAGTGCTGAGTGACCAGATGAGGAAATATCAGCGACCACACAGGCTTCCTCGAGTGAGCACGAGGTTGCAAACAAAGTATTTAACTCGATGGATTTCTGCCTTACTCCTTGTTCTCAAAGGAATTTTATAGTATCCGGTGCTGGTTACTGCCACAGACGGGTTTCCCAAAGGACGCGTGAAATCTATGGGAGCATCATTGCATGAGGGCAGCCTAGCCGTGCCTCTCGGGGGCCAAGCACCACAGCCTTCTACTAACTCCAACCAGACAGGTCGGTATTGTCTACTCAGACCAGTAGCCGGTCTCCCAGGTCTCAGGCCTTTCCCGTCACCCCCTGCCTGGCCCTTTCAACTGGAGATGCCTCTGGGGACTGAGCCTGGGACCTTCTGCTTGCCAAACACATGCTCTGCCAGTGGGCCACAGTCCCTCCTCACATCCTACACGCAAAGAGCCTCTGGGTATCCAGCCAGAATGAAATTTGGAGCACAAATCCAAACGCTGCTTCAGTATTTCAGACAGAGAGGGGAGAAAAATGTGAAGTGCATTGAAGCCGCCCTGAAGCATAAAATGAAATGTATCGTCATGCTCAAGACACATGTTCGGCCTTCCTGGCAAAGGAGTTTGGAGAATGCATCAAGATTGCCCTCTCAGATTTTTAACCTGCTTGCTTGTTCAAAACAGCATCTAAAGCCCAGCACTGAGTCACACACACCCACACACCCCGGGCTGAAGTGGAGAGCCCAGCAAGTGGAGACCAGCAGAGTTGCAGGTCTCAAAATTTAGGAGACAGTCCTCAAATCTCACATTTGAGGACTATTTCTGAGGGTTAAAACAACCGCTCTCTACACCTTCCCTGGAAACTCTCGGCCACACATCCCTACAGAAGCTCCTTGGCCATCGGAGGGCAAAGCTGTTACCTGCGGCAGACGGCCTAACTGTATCTCAAGGTGGTAATTTCCATGGCGTGCCAAATTATCCATCTCTCCAAACGCCATGGCTGGGCCTACATTTCACATATACCAAGTGGTTCAGCGTCTAGGTGCGGCTTCCTCAGCCAGGGTTTCATGAAACTCCAGGGTTTCTTGATGGCCCTGGAAGGGTTTCCCGAAGGGGTGGGAGCTAATTCATTTAACCCCCTCCCCAAATGGCCAATGATGGGCCTGGAGGGGTGGGAAGGCGAGGGAAGCCAGGTGGGCATGTCCACAGCTCTGCTTCCCAACCCTATTCTTTCTGCATGGTTATGCCCCTTCTGGGGTTTCTTGAAGCCTGAGGAAGGTTCCAGGAGTTTCTCAATGGTGAAAAAGTCAAGAATGGCCGATCCAGCGTCATTGGGAATTAGGCCGTTAATTGGGCTACTCCTCCCAAGCATTACCCAAAGACATCACTGGACCCCTTGTGATGACACTGTCCAGACCCAACCTGGCTGGGAAGGCGGGGGCATGAGCGTTTTCTAGCAGTTGAGAAGTCCCCCAGGCAAGAGTCAAAAGAGCAGAGCCGGAGGTAAAACTTTTTCCTTTTTTTGGTCTCTGCTGAAAAGGTTTCATTGCTGATGCAATGAACTTGCTTGCTTGCTGAACTTATTTGCTTTTACAGGCCCTATCACATGTCTGCATTGTTACATGATTGGTACTATTTTAATGTCCATGTTTAGCGGTCCTCTCTCCAATCTCATTTAACATCTTCATGTGCTCTCTTGCCCAGTTGAGATGGAAATTCGGGCTGGAATATCATCAATATGCAGATGACACCCAGCTCCTCCTCCTGATGGACGGCCGCCCTGACTCTCCCCCAGAAACCTTAGCCAGCTGCCTGGAAGCAGTGATGAGGTGGCTCAAGCAGAGTCGCCTGAAGCTCAGCCC
The DNA here is from genome assembly GCF_049243985.1 of Paroedura picta. Classification (NCBI taxonomy): domain Eukaryota; kingdom Metazoa; phylum Chordata; class Lepidosauria; order Squamata; family Gekkonidae; genus Paroedura; species Paroedura picta. The sequence continues at coordinate 1,303,208 of NC_135372.1, forward strand.
TTCAAAGACGGAGGTCCTGTGGCTGGGCAGGAAAGGTCCAAGCGAGGAAGCGTGCCTACCCAATCTGGATGGAGTGCAGCTATTAGTAGCTCACTCAGCCAGGAACCTGGGCATGCCTCTCTATGGAAGCACAGGTCACAAGAGTAGCACGGCTGGCCTTCTACCCCCTTCGCCAAGCCAAGCGCCCTACTTGGCCCCAGAACACCTGGCCACAGTGATCCACATGACGGCCACCTCTAGACTGGACTTCTGCAACTCGCTCTACGCAGGCCTGCCCTTGACCTTGATCCAGAAACTACAGCTGGTCCAGAATGCAGCAGCCAGGGTCCTCACAAGAACACTGTGGGGGTCCTACATCTGGCCCATTCTCCAACAACTGCAGTGGCTACCAGTCGAATTCCAGAACAGAGATAGTTTTGGTACTCACCTTTGAGGCCCTGGCAGTCCGGGCCCAGGGTACCTGAGGGACCGCCTCTCTACCGATATTCCTCAAAAAGCATTATGCTCTGCCACCAGGTGACCCCTGGCCCCAAAGAAGCTCGTCTGACCTCAGCTAGGGTCAGAGCATTTTCTGTCCTGGCCCCCACCTGGAATCAGCCCCCAGAGGAGATCAGGGCCCTGACGGAGCTAGATCAATTCCCCCAGGCCTGCAAAAGGGAGCTCTTCCGGCAGGCGTTTGGTTGAGGTCGACCAAAACCAATCTCTATGGGCCCCCTGAGCCCCTCCCCATGAAGCAAACACCCAGAACTGACCATTCATGGGACTGTCAGAATATCAATGTTCAAACTATTCATGCGATTAAACTCTGTTCTCTTTTTATCACAGTTGCTACCAAATTACACTGTATTGTTCTTGTTCCATGCAAACCCCCCTGAGCTACAGGGGAGGGCGGTATATATATATATATATATATATATATATATATATATATATATATATATATATATATATATATATATATATATATATATCTACAAAATAAATAAAGTTTTTTTTAATTTGATTTGATTCATATTACTTTAATGCAATTTACTATGTCCAGATTTCTGCTGTAAGCTGGTTCGGGCATATTTTATGAAGAAACATACAAATGAAATAACTGTATTTCAAAAATTATAATTATAATTTAGTGTGAAGTTAAGCAGAAATACGTATGCTCTTTTTAACTTACACATGATTGTAATTTTAAAAGTTTTGAATATTTAAAACACTTGGCAAATGTATAAGTAATCTTTACAACAGTCCTGGAAGGTGGGCCAATATTTTACCCAAATCCTGCAAAGCAAAACAGGGGCGTGTACCAGAGCAGAAGGAGGGGCTTGTCTAAGACGATATCATCATAACAATAAAAGAGAGGGGAAGGTTACACTCACAGTCAGGAATCAGGTGGGAAAGAGTCCCAGCGCACCAAAAAAGGAAACTATCATGCCGTTTAATTAGTCTTTACTGCTAATTCTAACAAACACTTATAACCACTAGTTTCTTTTAAACAAATTATGTCTTCATAATATACAGAAACAATGTTGACGCCGAAGTGCCAGAGCAAAGGATGCAAGATGCCAACTTATGCCGGCTGCAAACCACGTTCCGCTGCTGGGTGCTTTTCCGCGGCGTCTGTTGACTCTAAATAAAAATACGTTGAGATAATTTATACCTGTCTCAATTTCATTTTGTATACAGCCACTTCAGAAAAGCATTGTTCCTATATACTTAAGCCGTACTTTGTTAAAAAGAAACTAGCATGTATTGTTAGAATTAACAGTAAAGACTGTCACAAAACTGTCCAATGATCTCATTTTGGGGGGTACGTAAGGCCACATCATGGCAGAGACCAAGACTGGCTTCTGCCCAGCCACCAAGCCTCACGTCCTTTCCCTAACGGTTGCAGTTTCTGGCATGTACCTGTCCCTCACCCATTCCTTTCTCACCTATACTAATGAGCATCATTTCTGCATTCATAGACGTGCATTAAAAGTGGGGGGGGGGTTGTGATGGGGGGGGGGTTGTCCAGTCTAATTACCAGCAAGAGGAGAGTTAAAATCTACAAAGGGCCGCTAAGTCCCCCTCAACCGAAGGCGCTTCCTTGCGGTCTCTTCTTTTTTTAGTACACACACAGAGACTCACACAGTGTGTGGTTTGTGAGTCACAGCCAAAGACCAGCAGCCGGCTTCTCAATCACGCCGCATTGATCCAGGAAATAGCCGGCAATTGCTCAGCGACAGCCATAGGAAAGTTGCTTTTACTGTGGCTATAAAGCATGCCTCATGTCGCTTTCCCTCTCCTCCCTGCTGGCGACGTGTTGGGCTGGGAGACCCTCCTGGGGGAACGATGGATGGGGCAAAGCCTCGAACTCCGACCAGAATCGTGGGAAGGAAAGACGGTCTTTTTGGCAGAGCGCGTGAGTCTCTGCTTTTTACAGTGACCTCTGCTCTGACTTCCCAGGTCCAAGAAGAACCCCTATAGAATTCCCATAAGGGAGGAATCCCCAAATTTGAATCTGGCGTCCTGCTACGTTGCCATGTTGTGTTATCAGGGCTGCCCACCACCACCCCCTACCCCGTCCCATCCCGTACCCCCCTCCCCCTGGTTGTCCCCTGAGCAATCCATTTGTTCTTCTAAGCAAAACGTTGATTGCATTACGACACAGTCTTTTTTTCGTTTCGCTATAGCAACATTACATTGTGGGGACAAAAGAGGCATCGGGGTTTCATGTGGCTTCTTCATCCGTGAAGTTCCTTTCCGTTCTTCTTTTTCTGGGAGGGTGGGTAGGTTTTGACGCCAAGTTGCCTTAAAGCCTCTTGCTGTGTTGCAAAGTCAGCGGCAGCTTCACCGCAGTGAGGAACACGGAAGAGCCTTTGGTAACGGGGTGTCAAGGAGTGTTACAAGCCAAGGAGTGTTATGTTCGCCAGGGAACGCACTGGAGGGCAGGCATACAACAGCCGATAGGCTGAAGGCCACCAACTTAAAACCCGTTTCGAAAAGGCCTGCTCAGAGTCACAGAGATTGGGGTTTATCAAAAGGTGTGTTTGCAAGCCAGCTACCTCCGAGTAACAGATGGTGGGGGCAAACTACACAGGTCTCTAGCTCTGCGGGAGTCACTGGCAAATGTATTAGGGTAGCCCAGGTCCCCCATCACTCCGTAGGCTGCCCCAACAAACATGCCGATGAGCCAATCGTCTCCTGGACGTTGTTCCACTCAAGGCCAAGGGATGCTTGGAACTAGACTGGTGTGCACAAGCGCACTTGGAATCCTTTCCTGGTGGGGTGTGAAGGTAGGGTTCTCAGGACCTCCGTGCCCTTGAACGGGGGTTGGGAGTCAGGGCTGCCAGCTCCAGACTTGGGGAGACGGGGATCTCAGGGGGATCTCAGAATCCACCCTCCAAAGCATCCATTTTCTTCAAGGGAACTGATTTCTGTAGTCTGGAGATGAGCTGTCATTCCAAGGGATCCCCAAACTCCACCTGGAGGTTGGCACCCCTTGGAGGTAGAGGTGAATACTATCCCATGAAGTCTCTGGTAAAGGGGAAAGATTCCCCCTCCCCCCTGTTTTCAGGGTCTCCAGAAGGTAGGTGAAGAACAGAGATCTTGCTTTCTTCAAATTATAGCACGAGGTTCCCCCCTCCACCCTACTGGAGAGAAGGTGGGGGTTGTTGTCCTGGCTTCAGTATAAACGTTTTTTTTAACAGTTTAATGTTTTAACCCATTTGTTTTAAATGCAGCAAGCTGCTCTGAGCCCTCAGGGAAGGGCGGCATAGAAATTTAAAAATAAATAAATGAGCCTTGAGTAGGGTGGCCGGGAAGGGCCTGCCCTGATTCAGTTTCGAATCTGAAATTTGTCCACTGAGATTCTAGATCCAGATTCTTGATAGTCCAGGGGGGGGGGGCTGCAACTGGGGTTCTGATCTGCATTCAACATATGCTGTGCTCTTTCTCGTTGCGGGACGGCACACTCTATTTATTTATTTATTCCACAGCTGTAATTTGTTAGCTGCTGCACAATGGAAACCGAAAAAGGATTTGGTCTCGTCCCCCAACTGAAGAACTGCAATCAATTAAAGGAAAACCAAGGAAGGGAAAGAAACCCTCTATGAAGCAGGGTTAGGAAAAGGCAAAATAGAAGAAGAAACAGATGTTCAAGTCATATCTCTTCCATCCCTATGCGGAGGGAACCCCCCAAATAATCTGGCAGCCTCAGGGGCCCTTTATGCACGGTGCCAGATTCCGCGCAGTGGCACCATGCTGTTGTGGCAGGGCACAGTGCCCCGCCGTTTCCCATGAATGCACCGGAGCGGGGCATGCTGGGTTGCCCCGGTGTAGCGCACGTGCGCGCTTTACACGGGGGCTAGGAGGCCTGGCCGAGGTAAGTGCAGCGGCGTGGGCGGGGGAGGTGGGGAGGGGCTGGGGGAGTGGGAGGAGGCAGGGGGTCGCCCCTGCCAGCTCCGTGCCGCCACGGGACACCGCAGGTCGAGGCTGGGCGGCCCGACAAGGCCAGTGCCGCTGATGATGCACAGCGCTTAACGCGGGTCTTCCGGATCCTGGAGCTGGGAGGCGCCCGCACTCACGGAGGCAGCGTGCGCAGTCGGAGACTTTAACCAAGGCGCTGCTGCCGCCAGTGCGGCCCTGATGGCCTGTGCCTAATGGGCCTGGCTGGAGAAGGAGTGGGAGACAAGATCCCATTTATTGATTCTAAACATTTATCAGCCGACTTCTTATTTTACAGGCGCTCAAGACAGCTTGCTTGGGATGCCAACTTTTGGCAAGAAAATCATTACATACTTGCTCCGAAATCAAGAAAGACGGGAGGGGAAGGGAGCAAAAGATGCCAAAGCAAGATACACACCCTCTCTGCTCAATTCCTTCCTAATAGAAACAACTGCACCGCTGATGGCGAGATCCGGGGGGACACCAAGTCACTCCAGTCCTATGAGAAATAATCATGGATCGCATTTTTATATTTTACTTCATTATCCCTCACATTCTATGCTCAGACACCAATTTATTGAACCTCCTATTGTACATTTTCTTGGCCCTGTCGACCGAATGACTCAACATCTACTAGCTGGTAAGTCCCCCGAAAAAACAGAACCAGAAGCCCAATTTTTGGCCGCTGTGATACAAAAGGGAAATCGGATATACAATAATAATTCCAGGCCATTGGAATTTATTGTTGATGTAATCTATTCCTCGTTGAGCATATTACGGAGGAATGTGTAACTGGTTATTTTTAAATCTATTTTATTCTCAGTTTGTGTAATTATTACTACTCATTTATGGGCAGACGCTACCTTTTATATGCCATTAAAGGTTTTGAACTTGAATTTGATTCTGCCCTTCCTCCAAGGAGCTTGTGGGAACTTATGCAGTTCTGCCCTCTTTTACGGTATCCTCATAACAACCCTGCAAAGGCAGGCTCAGTGTGTAAGACTGGTCCAAAACAACACAATCGGATTCACTGCAGGCTGGTTCAACTAAGGCAGACAGTCTCAACTGGTTTCTTGACAGCCACAGAAGGGTTTCCCAAATGGGTGGGAGTTGATTAATTTTTAATACATATTTTTAAGTTTGTTAAACGTTTATTGGGAGATACGACCATATATGGTCATGTCAACCCACCCTCTCCTCCCCAAATGGCCAATGAAGGGCCTGGAGGGGGTGGGAAGGGGAGGGGCCCCGGGTGGGCGTGTCCACAGCTCTGCTTCCCAACCACATTCTGCCCCATCCGGCCACTTCTGGGGTTTCTCGAAGCCTGAAGGATGTTTCAGGGTTTTTGCAAAAGTAAAAAGGTTGAGAAAGGCTGTTCTAAGTCCTCATTGTAGCCTTAATTTATTCAGTTCATTTATACCCTGCCTTTCTCCCCAATTCTCTTCTCCATTTTATCCTCACAACAGCTGTGTGAGGTAGGTTTGGCAGAAGGGGTGTGACTGGGCCAAGATCGACTGATGAGTTTCCATGGCATGAGTGGGGATTCGAACCCAGGTCTCCCAGATATTTGTCCAACACTCTTAACTACTAGATCTCACTGAACATGCTGAGGACGATGCTATCTTGGTCCCTCTCCTAGTCCCTGTTATAAGGGGAGAAAAACATAACGATTCCAAGGAGAAACTAACAGCACGTGGGTACGAGACTCTCAAAAATAGTAAACCCCATGGACCCTAAACTATCGCTAAGCCCCACCCCTGAAATTACACCTGGCCCATTTCGGGGATTCTTTTTTCCTTTGTGGAAAACATCCTTCCGAAGGTTAGCGTGCCACAACGTGTATTTTTGTCCGAAGGCCGACATTTCAATGTGTTTCTGAACCTGGGGGCCACGACTAACTGGCCGGCCACACCTGAGAGGCCCTGAGGCCACCCCCATCCCTCCGTTTCTGCTATCGGGAGCGCAGGTAGAAGGGACCCTTTTCAATCTCTAAGCCCTGGGCAAGTTCTTCCAGCCCTCCAGCTAAGGAGATTTCAAGGGGAGGGAGGAAGACAACCCCTTCCTGCTTTTAACACCAACCACTGCCCGACAAGCACGAAATGGTACAAATGGGCCAATTACTTGCTTCATTTGAGCAGTTCCAAGAGAGCAATTTGGCTCCGAGGGGCCCTTAAACAAATTTGGCATTGACTCTTTTCCCACTTGGGTGAGTCTGGAACGCTCCTGCCCCTTGTGCGTTAGACTTGCAACAGGTGTGCAGGGGAGGGGGGCTGGAAAGCCAGCTGGCCCCTGATCATTGGGTGGCCATGGTGGAATTGCAGGAGGAAGGGGCAGGTAAGCGGGCTCCCCTTTTTCCAGCCAGCTACGTCAACGCTCAGCAGCTCCCATTGTGGCTGCCCACAAACTGGGGATTGGTTTGGCAACTTCTGGACTGTTTATGGGCCGGTCTCTCCTTGCTGAAAGTCGCTTTGAGAGACTTTCAGAGAGACGCCCTCTCCGCTTCCAAGCAGCTCCTCAGAATCCACACAGCCCCTTTGGGCTGTCCACAGTGCGAGTGCTGCTCTCACCCGGCTAGCAACCCTGGTTGATACTAGAGCCCATCGAGGAAGCCGAGGTATGCCATGGCTAACCACTGCTGGATGTCTCTTGCCTCGGAAACTCTATGGCAGGCTCTCTTAACCAGGGGTTCGTGAAACCCTGGGGTTTCTGGACAGCCCTGGAAGGGTTTCCCAAAGGGGTGGGGGTTAATTGTTTCGATATTTTAAAAAAATGGTTAAACATTTCTCAGGTGCTATGACCATATATTATCCTGTTGAGCACCCGCCTCCCAAAATGGCGACTGATGGGCCTGGAGGGGGTGGGAAGGGGTGGGCATGTCCACCCCTATGCCTCCCAACCTTATTCTGCCCCATTGCGCCACTTTTGGGGTTTCTCAAAGCCTGAAGACTGTTTCAGGGGTTTCTCAGGGAAAAGGGCAAAACCTCTGAGAGATGTGGCTGCAGCATCCCTGCCATGAAGGTGACTGTAGGCCAGAGACTCTGCCGGAGACAGGCAGAAACGTTAAAAGAGATGCCACCGAAGGCCCAGTTCCTTGATAGGCCAGCAAGCACTGGAGGATTACGGACATTTACACCTGTCAGGGGGCCTGGCCTGACTGGCGTTCACCCAATTTATGGCCGAGAGCAATGGCTTCTTAATTGTTCCCTGAATGCCCTATTTCCCCCAGCGCATTAAAACGGATGTCACTGTCATTTAGGGGTAGCCATTCAGTTCCTACCAGCTCTCTCTGAAAGAAGTGCTACCCAGGTACGGCAGGGAGCCTGCAAATTTCCTTGCAGTGGTGGTAATTAAGAAGAAGAGAACATTTTTAAAAAGACACATACCAAAACCTTATCTTTGTACATGTAATAAATGGCTTCCCCAATTACCCTTCTGTCCCAATCACAGTATGGGACTAAGTGTTTGGGGCTAGAATGTGGGGGAAGGACGAAGGAGAAGGACTCAGGGCAATGCTGTTGGGCTAAGACGTGGGAGACCCTGGGTTCAAATCTTCGTTCAGCTACGGAGCTCACTGGGAGGCATCAGGGCCAATCCCTCTCTTGCAACCGATCCCCAGCAGAGATCAGTTCCTCTGAAGGAAACTGGCCTCTTTGCAAGGTGGACTCTGTAGCATTATATCTCACTAAAGGCCCTCCCCAAACTCCCCCTCCTCCGGCTCCACCTCTGGCTTCCTGCATAGTGCAGGGAGGTAGACTAGAAGACTCTGGAGGTCCCTTCCAACTCTATGATTCTAGGATTCACCCTCAAAATCTCCAGGTATTTCCCAACCTGGAGCTGGCAACCCTGCACCCCAAAGGGCTGTGACAAGGTCACTCGTGGGAAAGGATAGCCAGACAGACAGCCGTGCCCTCCCTGGAAGAAAGCTGGGGTAAAAGTGAAGCAGCGATCGGTTCCTCGGTGGCTCAGCTGCAGGCCAAGGGCCTTCTTCCACACTTTGGAATCTGGGAGCAGCCTCTCCTGCTCCGCGTGCTGACAAATCGGGAGGTTAATGCAGAACTGATTTAATTTAAAGATTTATGCCCTCCTCTCCACATTAAGTGGGAGCAAACACATATAAAAAGCAAAGCCCCAAATAAAACCATATGACTTTTTCTTTAACTTTTTTCACCGTGATTGTCCTCAGATCACCAAGGCGCCTTAAATGTTCAGCCACTGGCTTTGGAGAAGGGACTTGCTCCACAAGCTCAGCAATAGGAAGGAAGGGAAGGGCCAGGCCAGATGTCCTTGGGAAGGCAGCTGCCAGGCGAGAGGTCCAGTCCAGCCTTGGAACAGGAGAATTAACCTGGCCAGTGTGACCTCCAGGGACCTCAAAAGAGGGCTTATTCCTGCTTTGCCAGCGATCAGGGACCTCCTGGGCCTCCCCTCTTCCCTAAACCTGCTTTGCTGTGATGTGTGGGGCAAAGTCAGGGGCCAGCCATGAGAATGGGGAAGTCTGGATCTTCATGGTCCCCCCCCCTGCAGGAGAGCCATTTTCCTGCCCCAATCCGCTAACGGGGCCGTCCCCCCCCCCTATTTCAGGTTGGCAGACCTTGCCCACTGAAACTGAGGCCAATGGGAGGGGGCAAGTGGGTTTGCCACAGGGGATCCCCTGGAATTATAGCTCATCTCCAGGCATCAGAGATCAGTTCCCCCAGAGAAAAAGATGAAGGGTGGACTCCACAGAGTCCCTCCCATTCCTGGCTCCACCTCGAAAGTCTCCAGGGATTTCCCAACTGGGAGTTGGCAACCCTAGGTGTCGGGGGGGGTTAAAAAGAAAAACAAAGCCTTGCCACCTTAACTGGAAGTTCTGCTCCCAGAGCTCCTGCAGATTCCCAGGGCATTTCCGCACATGGTTAAAAATAGCGTTAAGCCAATTGAATGGCATGACACTACCTAACATGATGCCTCCCAGCCCCTCCTCACCTTTTTTTCTGCTTCTCTGCTGCCATTTCGCGCTTCTCCCCCTCCACAAGTGCTGCTGGAAATGGCGTAAGAGAGCAACACAGTTTATGCGCAACTCTCTTCCGCCTCTCAATCAATCCAGGCAGCCAATCCCCTTTCTCCATGCTTTAAAGGGCCCGCGATGCCCACTAATTCTTTTTAATCAATAATTCTCCATTGAAACAGCTATGCATCTACAGATGCATAGTACTTTTTTATTTCCACCTCTTATGGAATCATGAGTCTTGATACTTAAAAAAAAAATCTTCCTAATTTTGGGTGGGGGGAACTTTAGAGAGGCATGCTTTGTGTGACAGCTTTGGGGGAAAATAATTTTTGGCTTGGCCTGCATGGTTGTATGCCTATTTGTTGCTCCAGGCAGTTCACTTAAAAAAACCCAAAACTCCTGAGAAAGGAGGAAGGCAGGTGTGAGGGCTGGACATTGGAGGCGGAGATAGCGCTTCTTCACCCCCATATATTTCTTTGGCTGGTGGCCTGCTGGTTGCTCTCTGGTAGCTTGTGCTACATAAGTTGGTGATTCACCAACTAGCACTTTAAAATGGAGGATGTAGCCGGCTGTTTACTGCTCAGACGCTGCATGTTGGCGACGTTGTGTGGACAGGCCAGAATATAACGACAACGAACGGTAAGTATCTCAATATTTTTAAAGGGTGCGGAAACCCCCCCAGAGCTCCCCTGAGGGGACAAGAAAAGCTGTGCAGCACACAGAGGTTTAGATGCAGAATGAAACTTTGAAGGTCTTAAAAGTGACACCGGACTCAAATACTGTGCTATTTATTTCCTACAGACTTTATTTTTTTTACAGAAAAAGAAAAACCAGAGAACCCAACAGCTACAATACTATAATGATAGGACTACTGCCAATTAAAAGACAAACAAAAAAAGGAAATATTAGAACTACAAGGTCCTGCTGCAAAACTGCTGACATCTGATCTGTTTGACAGTTTACCTCTAACTTCTTGGCAAAGGTCTGTTTTTAAAAGTCCTCTCTGCTGAGTTACCCAGCAGCTCTGGTACTGCCGTTTCAAACCTCTGGAAGGAGCCTGGCTGCGTCCCAAGAGTCCTTCCATCGCTCAGCAAAAGAGAAACCGACCTCAAGAGAACTCTGGTTTTTTAACCAGGGTGATATTGGGCTTTTTTCCAAAGCAAAGGCCGTATGACTGACGCCCAAACCGGCTCGCCTCCATGCCCCCCTTTAGGATTTTGCCAAATTTGGCAAGGGAGAAAGCAAACTAAATCATCGGCTTCTTTGCCGGCTCTAGCAAAAGACCCAAGGCTAAGTAAAAAAACAGATACCAGCGCCCCATTTGGTCTGGATCCATCCCCTCCCCGGGGGACCTTAATTCCTATTTGTTCCACATGGTCCCAAGCTGGCCTTGCTTCTGCGAGGAAGGATTTATAGTGAGGGAGAGATCTCTTGCTTTAAACCGAGCGGCTCCAGTGGTACCATCATTAGAAAAACATTAAAACAGTCCGGCAGGCAACAGCCAAGTTCATCTCATTGCTGTTACACCTGGGCTCATAAATCCTGCTTTTTTTACAAGCTAGCCAGGGGTGGGTTGATTTATAAGGTGAAACAAATATTAAAACCCTTAAAGAGGGGGGGGGGAATAAAAAAGACAGGCTCGACACAGCTGGTCTCGCATTTCCCACACGGACTTTTGCAGAATCTACGTTTTTCTGGACATGGCAGTGGGGAGACAAAATAGATTAAATTGTCCCTGATATCAGCGTGTTCTTTAAAAGCTGCCAGCTTTCTGACAATACAAGGTTTCCCCACAAAATCTGAGTTTCCCTATTCCAAGAAAAAGTCATCGTGAGTACAAGTCTGTATACTTTTATATTTATTTACGCCCCACTTTTCTCCCCAATGAAAACTCAGAGCTCCTTATATCATTCTCTGCTCCTCCACTTGTATCCTCATGACAGCCCTGTGAGGTAGGTGAAGCTTCCATAGTGGAACGGGGACTTCCAAGACTCTAACCACTACACCACCCTGGCTGACACAGGAAGGAAGCAGAGAAGTGGGAGAAAGCTAAGATTCTTTGTGAAGAGTTGGTGTGATGTAGCAGCCTGAGTACTGAAGTAGGACGTGGGTTCAAATTCTGATTCACCAAGAAGCCCCAGGGTGACCATGAGCCACTGAGGGAAGACCAAGAGTTCCACGTAGACCAAGAGTTCCTTGGAGGAAAGGCAGGATAAAAATGTTGGATTTGAAGAACAGCAATGGTCTCCTTCCATCCTTGGGTCCACATGTGAGGAGAGAGCCACATATAAGGGAAGCTCTACACTTCAAATATTAGTGTAGGAGTCCTAAAACGTTTTGAGCCTGCGGTCACTTTTGGAATTCTAATGCAGGGTGGTGGAAACAAGTACACAATGGCTGCCATAGGAGGCAGAACCAAGCCCAAAATGGCTGCCACAGGAGGCGGAATTCACCACAAAATGGCTGCCACAGGAGGCAGAATTCACCTCAAAATGGCTGCCACAGGAGGTGGGATTCATCACCAAATGGCTGCCACAGGAACAGAGGTTATGCTTTCCTTTAATGGTAAAAGATTTATACAACAGGATGACTTTTAAAATGAACATGTTGTTCAAGAGTACATCTTTAACCCACTCCTAGTGGAGCGAATTAAATAATTCGTTAAGGGCCCCGAGGGCGGGTCCTGTCCGTGATGAGGAAGGGAGCCAATAGGCCCCTTCCCCCAGACTGACAATCGGAGGGCCCAATCGGCAGGCGCTTCGCACAGCGCGGCTCACAATTGGTCCCTTGCCGCCGGACTGACTAATCGGGAGGCGCCCCCCTTCCAGCATACGGCCGGCCGCTGCCATTTCCTTTCTCGCATTCCGCCCGGACGGTCGCTGCCTTGAAGCACGCCCAGGAACGCCCAGCCAACGCGACCCTGCCGCCTCTTCCGCAACACCTGGACCCGGCCGGGACTGCCCCGCACCACCACCCGCCACAACCTACAGCCCACCCGGCCTCCCACCCTCCAGACACACTTGTGGCGCTGCGCCCACCGCTGCTGCCGATCACCATGGGTACCTGAAGAGCCATCGTTGGGTCCCCCCTGCATTTATGCTACGGACCCTCCCAACCACAGTATCCCCAGTAACCTCCAGACAGGGTTGGATCGAGACCAGGGGTAGTCTAGATCCAAATGCTGGCAGGGGCTCATGGGAATTGTAGTCCACGGACATCTGGAAGGTTTCAGTTTGACTACCCCTAATCTAGACAAATGTTCCTAGAGTTCAAAAACATCTGCCCATACAGAGCCATTTTCCTGTCCTCTCCCCTTTTTCGGCAGCCCAGAATAATACGCAAATTATTGTAGGACGATACACTTGACCATTCCCCCAAATTCTGTCTCATTTGAAACATACACGTCTCTTGGCACCAAGTCTCAGGCAAGACTCACTTTAAAATTTGCAAGATGACTCCTGCTTCGCCCGCAGAATTGGCAAGCACAATGCACCCCCCCCCCTTATGGGAATACAATTCCAGAGACAAAAATGCAAGATTTGGATGATTTATGCTATAATGCAAATACATACTCTCTTTTCAGGGGATTCAGCTCAGGCCTGAAAGCTTCAAACTGCACCCGCAAAACGATTCCACAGACCTCAGCATGAAAGGTGTAAATCCCCCAGTCCACTTCCCCACTGCTACCACCGTCTCTCCTTCCCCCTTCCACTTGACTGAGCCAAGAGGCAAGGAGAACAAGGCGTTTGAAATGGAAGCATTTAAATCAATGACTACCAGCTGCAGACATGGAGAGAACAGATCCCAAGCACCTGGCAGAGACGGGGATCTGTCAAGCTGCAACATCCGGGTCTCGTGGCCGAGCTTGGAGGAATGGCAGCCTAAAGGAAGCGAGAGGAGATAAAACACAGAGACAGTTTGGGCCAAAGTCCACTTTGGATCCAAAGGCTCCATACCCCAGGGAAGCACGCCTGGCCTCAACCAGGGCCAGGGTCTGGTTTCAGTCTGGGACCTGTCCTTTTGGAACGAGCTCCCGGGTGAGTTGCAGGCCCTGCAGGACCTTTCGGCGTTCTGCAGGGCCTGCAAAACGGAGCTCTTCCGCCAGGTCTGTGGTTGAGGCCGGGGTCGGTGCGGAAGACCGAAATGCCCCTTCTATTCTATTCTATTCTATTCTATTCTATTCTATTCTATTCTATTCTATTCTATTCTATTCTATTCTATTCTATTGTTTAGTGCTATTAACATCTTAGTTACTATTAGATATCTTAATCATCCAGCCCTCCTTCCTGCCTTTTTCCCCTCGAGTGGTTAGGGTGTGGTGTGCTTACATTTCTTGCCATGTTTTTATACTATTTAGATTGTTATGATCACAATGACATTTTTATGCCCTTTTAATGTTTTTTTATTGTTTTATGGACTTCTGTGACCCACCACGAGCCAGCTTCAGGAGTGGCAGGGAATAAATATCATCATCATCATCATCATCATCATCATCATCATCATCATACCGTAAAAGAGGTTTTGCCATTTTCTGAAAATAAACCAGCAGTGATTTGCAATATGAAGCCTTCCTTATGGTTTAGAGATGGGTCTCACATGAAGCTGCTTTACACCTTTTTGTTCCTCAAGATCAATACTTGCTACTCAGACTGCCAGCAGCTCTGCAGAGGATCCGGTAAAAGATCTATCCCCTCCGTTGTAACTGGAGATGGTGGGGACTGACCGTGGAACCTTCCGTCTGCCAAGGAGATGCCCTGCCCCTCCATACATCTCACTCAATTCGCTGCAGTCTCCGTTGGGATGAAGACGAATGAACAGCCAAGAGGAAACCAAGATGAATACTGCCAAAGCACATCTAAGGGGTCGCCTCTCCGCCTACACCCCTCAGAGAGCCCTACGCTCTGCTACTACCAACTTCCGGGCGATCCCTGACCCCAAGGAAGCTCACTTGACCTCAACCAGGGCCATCCTGACTGGTGGAAGGAGCTCCCGGAGGAGATCAGAGCCCCAGCGGAGCTTAAACAGTTCCGCAGGGCGTGCAAGAGGGAGCTCCTCCGCCAGGCATTTGCTTTACAGCGGGGTTACCGTTAAATGGATGTTCTCACCATACTTGTTCCACTATTTTACTGTTCTTCAAGGTGCTGCTCCTTGTGTCTCATGCCCTTTGCAACTTGGACCCTCAGGGCATGAAGAGCTCCTGACGCAATCCCCTGAGAAAGGTTTGCTCGGCCCAGCAATACCCTTCTGGCTGTGCCTGCCCACCCCCCTGAGGTCATCTGCTCCCCATTTGCAGCCTTCCCTCAAATCTTACATTTTATGTATTTTATTTCAAATTTATATGCTGCCCTTCCCCGAGGGCTCAGAATGGTTTCTCCAAAGAGTTCAGCAAAGACCTTCCAAAGAGGTTGTAAAACGGAAATCTTCAAGGCGGCCACGGAGGTGCTCATTAAGTAATCTAAAACATTTATTAGCTGTCCTCATTTGCAGAACAATATAAATAAAAGTCAAACTGGGGAAGGGGGGCTGAAAACAACTAACCATTTAGGACTACCAATGATAAAAAAACAAATCAATCGCACGTAGCCTAAATAAAACTGTCTTTGACTTTGCCTGTTTAATTACTATTTTGCCAGCTTAGCTTTACTGCCTACTCTGAGGTCCTCTTGCAGTAAAGTGCAAAAGTCTCTTCAGTTTCTTCCCACTGGTATTCCTTCCTTGGCATGGCACATTTGGGGCATTTCTCTCCATCAGCTAGGTGTGTGGCTTTCACACTTCCAGGATTCTGCAGGCTGTTCTTGAGTGGCAGCTGTGCAGTTTTGCCCGACCACATTTCGTAGCAGTAAGCTCCCTAGCTCAGTTATGCTGTGATAAAGGAAGAACTTGCTTTGCCTGAATCTAAACAGCTTCACCTCATCCTAGGAGAAATGTGTACCAATTGGCCTGAAAGTTCCCGAAATGTCTCAGGGCCACCAGAATGGCTGCATAGCCACCCCAAAGTCAAGAGCAAGGGTAGTCAAACTGCAGTCCTCCAGATGTCCATGGACTACTATTCCCATGAGCCCCTGCCAGCTGGCAGGGGCTCATGGGAATTGTTGTCCATGGACATCTGGAGGGCCGCAGTATGACCACCCCTGGTTAAGAGTATCAGCAGACGAGGCATGCTGTCTCCAGCCCAATGGAATGTCCTCCGACACTGAAGCCAACCATGCACAGGACCTCCAGCCTCGACATGGTCAGTTTTGGGAAAGCAACATCTGTGTGATGATGAAGAATTGGCCAGGCTCACCTCTGTAGGGTTTGCTGCCAGAAGATGTGGCCATGATCACAGGGACAGGTGGCTTTAAAAGGGGATTCGACAGATTCGTGAAGGTGTATCAGTGGACGAAAGGGAACCTCCATGTCCAGAGAGAGTAAACCTCAGCATTACCAGTGCTGGGAGGCAACCCTGGGGAAGACGCAGCTTCCAAACCCTGTTGCTGGGCAGGGGAACCAGCTGGCCACTGTGTGAGACAGGATAAACATGTAATAAATAATACTTTATTTGCTTAATGCCTCATCCTGCCAGCTTGGGGCAGTTAACAACATTCTAAAAATCATACATAGTAAAACAGAATGATGCTCAACAATAAACAACCATCTTAGATTTAAAAACACCTCCTCATGTCAATTCCCTAATTTTCAGAGTTTGGAGGGGTATCTGCTGGTGGGCGTTTCAAGTCGGGAGGCCAGGATTTCTGGGTATTATTACCTGGCTTCACCATCGGCCTGGCGGAAGAGCTTTGCAGTTCTGCAGGCCTTTCGGAAGCATGTGAAGATCCTGGAGGGCTCTGCTCTCCTCAGGCGGACGGTTCCGGGGCCAGAGCCCAAAAGGCCCTGCTCTAGTCGAGGCCAGTTCTATCTCCCTGGACAAGATGCTGGACTAAGAGGGACCGGACCGCTGGCCTGATCCAGCAGGGCTTTCTTCTGGCTGCAGCTGGCAGCTCTGCCCTTTTCAAATAACCCCAATCCCACCTGAGCAGAGGCACCTGGAATTCAATCCACAGCAGCAGGGGGGAAAGAAGAGGAAAGCTCTTTCCCAGGCACAGTTCTGTGTGCGCCATTCGGCCAACGTGTCACGGAGGAAAACGTGTGCTTCTTTGCAAAACCACACACCAAGGATCACCACTTCAACATGTTTTTTCCCAGGATCACACACTAACAAAGGCCAGCTGTCGGTTCATTTATTCCATACCCTGCGTTTCAGCCATGACTGGTTTTAAAAAATGGCTCACAATAATGCAAAAGATCAATTATTTAAAAACTGAAAGCCATCCGTTCTGCAACGTAAGAAAGCAGAATGGCACATTTATTATCGACCCGCCAGAATGGTCTCAACTAAAAGTCAAGATCTTTGCCACCCTCCAAAAGGTACGGAGAGCGTGCCTTGTCTGGACACAAAGCGGAAGGCCGGTTTGGGGCCTGTCACCAAGGAAAACCTGCTCTCAGTCTGTCTGAACTACCCAAACCAATTTACGGCTTCTGCAGACTGGGTTGCATTAATGCTCTCCAGCTAGTTATGGCCAGTTAGAGCACAAAAGTAAGAGCAGAGACGTCTCCAGCAATTTATCAGAAGACCACTGGCTTTGAACAATGGAGGCTAAAGCAGCTTCAAATGCAGACTCCTCGCCACCCCACCCAAGCAACGGCACACAAATTCCTCGATCAGGGCCGGTGTGAAATGCTGGCAGGATGGGGCACTTGCTTAGATCCACAGCCTGGAAGGACGTGGATCATCCACTCACACGGGGAATCATGCATGTGATTTCCTGTTTTCTGGCCTGTTCACCATTACCGACAGTGCAGAGAAGAATACAAAAAAGTCGTGTCCTTCTGGGCACATACAAAACTGTTGACATGCTTTGTGGGACAGCCTCCTGACCTCCCCCCTGCCTCCCCCAAACCCACAGCCAGCCCTGGGCTGGGTCTGCAGAAATACTTCTCAAACCAGTCTCAATGCTGAATTACAGGCCTCCCGTCCCACAGTGGGTTCAGGGCTCCTGAGGGGTCACAGCAGCAGTGGCAGACCAACATATTTTCCTTATCATGAAACCGAATTTTTAATCACACGTATCAAGGTTTGGGCTGCATTTTAAAAAAAATACAGAACAGCTCCTTTTCAAAACATCCGATCCCCTTTGCTATTGAGACGGGCAAGTTCAAAGGCACATCTGCACAGCCGTTGGCAAGGATTTCCAAATTGTGCCCAATGAGAAGGCAGGAGCAAGCATTTAGCAGAGTGGCAGCAAGCAATGGGAAAGCCACTCCTCATAAACCCCGAGTGTTGGAGAAGACGCATCAAAGCCCCACAAAGTTTTGGTTCACAACTGTGATTCGCTCAGGATCCTGGACCTCCAGAAGGGCCTTTGGTACTCCTGACCTCGGTCTGCAAGGAGTTGGAAACAGGAAGGGTTGTTACCTGTCCATCAGGGAATTTTATGCCATTGTATGGGGTATTATTATTATTATTATTATTATTATTATTATTATTATTATTATTATTTGATTATCATTATTTGATGAAAGGGGTTTCCTAAGAGGTCTCCCCACCGAGCACTGGCCAGTCCCAACTCCATGTCGCTTCTGCCCCTTCGGATCACGTGCAGAAAGGCACATGTGGCAGTCAGGGTCTGACTAGGAGGGTTCAATTATCAATTTGGTCTCCCACCCTTATTCGGCAAAGCTTGGGGTGGCATACCTGGGGCTTGTCTCTATTTTGCCCTCAGAATGACCATATGAGACAGGCTGGACTGGAAACAGGACCCACCTGTTGTCGCCTCACAAGCTTCATGGCCAAAAGATGGAGCAGGAATTTGGAACTGGGCCTCCCTTCAATAGGCCCTATACAATGTGGGTTCTCATTTTGGATGTGCATATCCAGACGACAGGCCATGCAATAGGCAACCAGAAGCCATTCTGTGCTCAAGAACAAAACTCAGGCATAATTTTGAGTCTTTCCCTTTCTTCAGGATGATTCGATTCCCTTTACGGCCAGCCCCGACCTTCTCAGCCTTGCAGAAGCGGCCATAACAGAGGAATCGGGCTGTTATAGATTTGGTCAGCGGAGATATCTGTAATCACAAAAGATGGGGGGAAAGGCGGCTGACATCTAAGAAACCAGGGCAGGCCATCCTCTACAAAAACACTCACTTTGGATGATGCCCAACTTTCAAGAGACCCACAACACGCGGCTGATTTACGCCCCCCTGACACACGGCTTATCTGTTGGTATAAGCAAGAATAGACAAGACCACCTCCAGGCAGGGAATCGTTCCTTTAAAAATGTATTATACAATGCCGAGTAATTTCAGGCTCTTAATAAATAAAATATGATCATCAGGAGGAGGAGGAAGAACAGGAGAAGTCACGGGAAAGGACACACATCCCTTTGCAAGGAGGATCTTCCCAGAGGAGAGCAACAGTTTAATTTCAGCCACTTTTCAATTACAAGGTGGTGCTGTGTTTTGATAGAGTGGCGGTACAACTTTATTGTCCTCGTTTCCAAAAAGCTTTTTGCTTTTTAAAGAGAGATCTTTGCAAAATGATTCAATTTACAGCGGAAAGCCAGGATTAAACTGTTGCAGCAAAATAATCCGTAATGGCACGCCACGTGAAAAGATATGTAAAGAACCAAAATTTCTACAGGATACCGTTATGCAAAGCAAAGACCAGCCCTTTGAAATGAGTGGCTTCCGTTCACAATGAGGGCGGTGCCCAAGGCGGAGGTGTCAGTAGAGTTTTCAAATGGCAAATGACCAAGATGCAAATAAGGAATGGACACATTATAGGACAACGGCCAGTAATGACCAGGATAGCTCCGTACACTGAGGCAGGTTTCTTGAACAACTGGCCAGCTGTCACACAAACTGCTTTTGAAGCCAGAGCGGATCTCCAAAGTGGTTTGTTAAACAGCAGTTCAAGATGTCCCTCCGTCACTTAAGGAGAGAAAAAGACACTGATGCTCCATGTCCGTTGGAATCTCCCTCTCCCACTTATCCCACTTATCCCACAATCCTGTCCCTGGTAAGTCACTGTTGTTGTTCTAATCTAAAGAAAGATTTCAGGAATGCCCTTTTTAAAAGTTGCATGCATGCTGAACCCTCTTGTCCAGAACGGCAGGAGCTATTCCAAGGAGCAGGACCCACGCAAACATACGTGTGCAAGCATGGATGTAAAGTGCTCCCCAGTCCTCCTTATCCTGACAGTAAACCTTGCTGAATGCTTTTTGAGCAGCAGCAATTCTGCAAAAAGGAAACCCTCCCCTGTTACGAAGGCTATGCGCCCCGTTGCACATTTTTAATTTTAAACGGAGTAAATTGTTGTAGTCAAGCTACTGACATACTCTGCTTCACAATTTAGACTCTTACACAGTAAACAAACATGGCAGATAAAGGAAGTTTCAGGAGCAAGAAAGAGGACAGGGCCGGTGAGAGAGAGGGAGATTGGCCAAGTGTCCGAGTTTCTGAAAACACATCAGAGAGCCCTGATGTTCATCTATGACATGTTGGCGCGCATGATTCCACCAAGCGAGCACAAAGCCTTCTGATGGGTTTAAGTACCTTGTTGGATCCAATGCTTCTTACCTCAAGTACAGTAACACACAATAAAAAATGAGAAATTGTCACCATACAATTAGCTTTTTTTCTGACGCACATGAGATACCCTCTCAGCACAGAATTATGCAACAATGCAACAGTGAAGAGTGGTGACCCTAGGCAGATGCCATAGGAGGAGGTCTCCAGAAAGTGTTACATTTACATATATTGGTTGGAGCCATAATTAGATATTTAGATATTTGATATAGAGTGTATTGTCACAGTTCTGACCACTGAGGAAGACCCAGTAGGGTCGAAACGCGTTTGGTTTTATGTGCTGTTAGTTCTATATAGTTTTAATGTAGTTTTTATTCTGTTTTTAATTGTGCATTATGATAAATAATTAATATTTTCACATTATTTTATTGTACAGCTCAACTTCTGAGTTCCTACCTGTAAAGGTTGGGTTGTGTTCCTTTTTTGGTTTTGACCATACAATTAAGACCCAGCTTTAGCGGCAGAACATGACCGCAAGGGCAGGGTGGGGGAGAGAGAGTACCTTCAAAAAGCCTGCATTTATCTTTCCGGTGCTCGGCCTGGTGGGCATCTTTTGGCAAACGGAAAAGAGAATTCTTCTCCCCCACCCTCCAAAAATGCCCAAGACTTCTGGGTACCCCAAGGTAGCTTCATTTTTCACCCAGCTGTATAACCACTTTAAGAAAAATTGCGCCAGTATTCCCATTATTAATGTCAACATGAAAAACATCTTGGATTATGACGTGCCTAAATTGTCCTCATGGACCACTGATGATTTCTGTCGGCTGGACCCCAGTGAAGCACTTTCCCTTTAAGGGGATGGATGTTTAAACGGGGCCGCAGCAGCAGAATCCTGTGTGTCCCTCTTCCCAGAGAGTCAATGTAGAAGAGCATGTTTTGGTTGTAGTTTCCAGTCAACCCAATCCAAAGCAAGATGCAATGTTACTTAATCCCTCCTCATTATTACAGGAGCAAGAAAAACATGGCGAGGAACAAGCGTAGAAGAGCAGTCAGCATTTCTAAGAGAGAGGCTGGGGTCCAAAGGGGCAGGAGACCAAGCGTTTTAGTTATTTATTTAGAAGATTTTTATGCCGCCCTTCCATACGGCTCTGGGAGGTTTACATATAGCATTATGGGGTAACTACATCAAACACTGCAAACATTTTAATAATACAAGCGGTCCCCTGTTTTGCCTGTGAAACTTTTGCAAAATGTGCCGCTCTTCTACTCTCAAGAGCCACAAAACAGTCTGATGGAGAAATTCTGTTGGTAAAAGGGAACGGGCGAGCTCTACGTCCACCCTATTCCCAAAAAGACCGCTAAACCACAGATTATCATCCACACCAAAGCGTACTTCTTCATATCCACGGATTTTGATTTTCCTTCTGCTTGCTTCGTTTCAGTCACTACTAAGAACGAGAAATGCTGCCAGCTTTCTTAAGTCCTACATCCTCCTTCCTTGATTTGCAAGCACCTTTGTCCACCAGGCAATCCCCCCCCCCCAGTGTTCCAGCACTGCATACCACGAATTCCTGTGGGGCACCCTCCCAGACCCCCAGACCCCCAATTTCCTTCCTGACTCTACAAGAGATAAATCCTTTCCCGGCTCTTTGCCAAGGCAGGGGACCGGAACGACAGAATCCGGCCTAATAAGAAACCTTGATCTAGCAACCAGATAATACACTGTATTATGAAACCAGCCGGGGGTGAGCCGATGGGATCAACTTCCCGACCACTGCTGGCTTCTGTATATTCTGTCCCCATTACTGGGAGCTGGAACCGGCTCTTCCAATCCGCCGCGGCTCTCTCAGCAACAAGAGCCACGCAATAAGGCTGCGATAAAATCCTCTTTCCAGCAACGCTGACCCTACGCGTAGGGGACCGATGAATAAAACTGCTTACTACAAGAAAACCATTCAAAACGCACGCCTGCACCAAACCATAAAGACCTAAGCAGAAATCTCCCGTGAGAACACATGCCTCTTCAGCAATACTGACCAACAGAAACTGGGCCCAAATGGATCCTGTTTAGAACTCAGGCGTTGACAATTATATTTCTACTTTGGGGTAAACAGAAAAGGGACGGAATTCACAGGATCCTCTCCCGGGAAGCCCTGGAATTAGGGCAGATGCTCCTGCTGACCAAGAACTGTTTGTCAGGTTCATCCTACAAAAATGGCGACTTCTCAAGCCCACCAGGACGGATCCATCCATCTTTCTGCCCTTTGGTTTACTCTGGCTTTGTGCTGGTGTTTGATATGCATATTAGGAGACTCAATCACCTCCATTTGAGCCTCAGAGACCCGTTGTGTATCTAGCCATACCCTTGTGGCCAACCCCTCTGGGAAGAGCTGGGAGAGATCAAAGAGGCCAACCATAGACGTTACCAAGAGAAGAAGAAGAAGAAAGGAAGGGGGGGACACATGCAACCCCCAGATTTTAAATGATCCTCTATCGTACCAAGAGGGAAGGATATGCCATTATATTCTGTACCGATCTCCATCACATGCCCCGGACTTAGTGTTTAGTGTCAATACGTCCCTCAACTGCTTCTGTTAATTGCAGCAAAATTTGGCTATAAAACTAAGGTCATTTATTTTGCTAGCTAGAGAAGAGTGAAGTAACAGAAAACGGTATTAATGTGGGGCTTAGGTGGCCACGAAGGTGGCATTTTTCTCAATAATTTAAAGGCCAGGTCGTCCATTCATGTTTCTTCATATTGTCGATCCCACCTAATCAAAACAAAAGCCAATGCAAAAACAAAATTCTGATCATGAGCCCAAGATTTCATTGACAAATGAGAGGTAATTTTCCCAACTTTTGCTGGCTGGATTTCCCTTTTGTCACCCAATGGAGAGACAGAGGCAGGAAACTCTACCATGCTGGTTTAAAACAAATCTCTCTCTCATGCACAAATACATGCATGATCTCCTTTCCTGTTCCCATTTGCCAAGTTCTTACAAAACATATTTCTGTACAAAACCGAAGAGGACAGACGCAACAGACCACCGCAAACTCAACGGAACTGACTCTATTGGAAAAAGCATTTTAAGAAGTGCTTTGCATGACACCTGGCTTGATTTTACTTCTGTATTACCTCCCCACCCTGGCCCAAATATATTTGGTGTCTACAACTGTACCAAAGAGACGAAGCAGATGAAGCACGCACATGCCTGGTTATGTGAGGGCAATTTTGATAAATAAAAATCACTGCTGGGTTCAAACAAAAAAACACACTTTCAGGTATTCCACAGCTGGAAATAAGCAATACAGCGCTCTATTTGAAAGACAAAGAAATTACAAATTTGGTGCTTAAAGATTAGAAATACAAAGGCTGCATTGTTTTGTTTTATTTTTAAATAAATTTGCTTGAATGGGGAGTTTATTCTTTGGTCTTATAAAAACTATAAAAAATGTTACATTCATTTTTTAATTAAATTTGGAAGAAAAGCTATCACTAAAATGCCATGGTGCTGACACTACTGGGGCATTTCCCTGTATGTTTTCTTGGAATATGAGCCATCTCATAGACTATACAGTTGTGGTGTATAAATATTCTAAAACAAATATTTTACCAAGGACTTTGCCTGGATCGTACCAATTCGAAACCAAGAGAACAGGACATAAAGGATTCTAAAGAGATGGCTAGATCAGCGGGTTCTCAGTACGATGATATTTCCCGTTAGATGACGAGTGTTGTCTCTTTTCTCCCCCTCAAAAAAGAAAAAAGCAGAGAGAGAGAAGAAACTGTAACCTTTTGGTTCCTTGAAGCACTTTAATGGGACAGCAAAGCGATGGGAATTTTCCTCCCAATACGTCCCTAGAAACCCCAAAGGAAAGCGGGATCTAGCATTGTCCAAGATGGGGCACTCTTCCATTTATCATGGCTGGCTGGTAGAGCGTTCAAGATACTAATGGCCACAGAGCAGCACTGTTTCCACGTCTTAATCTCCTCATATCAAACTTCCCCCTCTCTCGCCATCTTCTGCTGATCCACACGGACATGAGAACTCGCTTCCCCGCAGATTCCTTTGAATACCAAATGGTACCAGGATGTCTGGCTTTTTGGCCGCATGCTGTCCATGCAATTTTCCTTTAAAATGCCCTTTGTTTCACGTGTCCAGGAAGTCCCGCTCTGAGATTAATATAGACCGGCATTCCCCACCAATACCACGCTCCCCACCCCTGCCGTTCACAATGTCAACACAGGTTCATTTACGAAGCTGGGCGCTGAGGCGTCAAAGAGGAGGCAACAAAAAGACAAGGGACCACAGAGTTCCTCCAAGCACCCCCGAGGAGCCCAAGGCTGAGGATGCCAACGGGGTAGAGAAAGGAAGGTGTGGGCCAAGGGCTCTCGCAGGGCTACCTTCATTAAAATGCTGTCTGCAAAACAGCGGGAAAGATCAAAAGCGGCACCCTTCCCCTCCTTCCCCTCTCTTCTCATTCCAAAGCCTGCTTTATTATCCCGCAACCCGGAATGATCTACAAATCAAGACCTTATTTAATGCAGCCTTACCTCTTCTCCCTTTTCGCGCCAGGGAAGGCACGCTTCCATCACCACCAAGTAATGAATCCGAGCAGTTAGGGAAAAAGAACAGGAGATGATTCACTGTCAAGGGCTGAGAGGAACTGGGACCATTTTTGTCTTCTAAGTTCCCAACCACGCAGACAGGATGAAAAGACGCACGAGTCCAGCAATCTCTGCTAGATGGGACAACGGCTAACTCAGTATTTAGCGGGTCACACAAATGATGGGGAAACATTTCAAAATCCCCTCTCCCCCCATATCAGGGGGAAGTTCACTGCCATCCCACCCTCCATCTCACCCCTATTTGTACCACTCCCCCCGTGTCAACATCTCTCCACAAAAAAGGCAGCGATGTAAAAAATACCTTCGTTTATAACTTTTTTAAAATGTTCAATTTACCTATTAGCCTAGTAAAACAGACCCTGAACTCCAGGGAGGGCGGTATATAAGTATGACAAATAAAATAATAAATAATAAAATAAACTTTGGCTTGCACATGAGAACACCCACTGGGAATTAAACTTTGGCCTACGACTGAAGGGTGTTTCTTAGCAACTATGCTGAACGAAATGTGAGCTCCTTGATTCATGAGAACTGGGCTACATCCATTATTCGGGGCTTTGCTGTGGTGACTCATATACTACCTCCAGGCCTTAAAACATCCGAAACCACCAATGTGATCCTTTCAAACTGGATGTGCAAATTCTTCTTGGTTGCTGTAAACTTGGGTTTAAGTTTTTAATGATATTCTTGTATGTCATTTTTAACCCTTATTATGCACACTAGGGAATTAATAGGTGTATTTTCTTGTGTTGTTTGCTCAACCTTCAGGTTTTCTGGCTTGATTTTTAGGTCGGGTTTTTGTTTTGTTTGACTTTGGACCTGACACATGGGGGCGATAGTCATTATTCGGAGGAGATAGTAATACACCTGCTAATCAGGATTTGACTGTAAAGGTGGAATATCGGAAAGTGTTTTCCCATCTTTAATTGATATTCCAGTTTTCTTCATTTTCCCCTTTCCTACCCCTTTGCCACCTTTTGGGTCACAGAGCACTAATTTCCACCAGAATGGGGAGTTGGTGGGAAACAAAGGTCATTCAGGGTGTAGATTCTCTTCTTCACCCATCTGTCAAGATTCTCCTCTATCCCCCAATCCATCTAATCCTGAGAGAAAAATGGATGATCTATTGCAGGAGGGCTGAACTCAGTACCCATCACAAAATACCATCTACTTGATTTATAGAGATGCCTGTTGACATGGACAATCATCCCTCGCTCATCTTGCCCATC
Source organism: Paroedura picta (assembly GCF_049243985.1). Taxonomy (NCBI): domain Eukaryota; kingdom Metazoa; phylum Chordata; class Lepidosauria; order Squamata; family Gekkonidae; genus Paroedura; species Paroedura picta. The sequence continues at coordinate 1,329,044 of NC_135372.1, forward strand.
GCCTCATGAGCAGTGACCAGATGCCTCCCGTAACCGGGCTTTATGGACGAGTTGGGACACACGCACTCACAAAGCCGCCCCGAGCCCTTTTGGGTCGCAGTAGGGTGAAAGTAAGTAAGTAAGCAAGTAAGTGAATAAATTAATGTGAATTAACTGCCAGAACTTTTAGCGAATTCAGATTCGTAAGAGCCTTGACTGAGATTTCCACTGTGATTACTTGACAATTTTTCCTCCCATTTGAAAACTAAGCAGGACTAAATAGATTGGCTTTGATGTACAGTCTAAACTCCTCTTTGGGGTCAACACCCAAAACTTCACTCCTTACCCTGCCCCCACAACCTTTCTGTTAAGCAGTTCTACGATTCTATGATTCTAGCAGAATAAAATTTATATCATTCAACAGTTATTCCAACAAAACACGGTCTTTGATGACCCTACTTCAACTGTTTCCCCCACCCCAAGCAAAAACAAGTTGGGAGGGGCCCACAAGGAACTGCAGAGGGATAAATAATTGGCAAATTTGCCCCAGACCCGACCCATATTTCTGCGTCCACAAGCCAAGGACTTTAGGCCGTGCAAACTCCCCCTTCGTTATTTTCTCTGTAAATGTTCTCTGTAAACTTAAGATTTTAACTGTATACCCACCCTGAGCTATGTAAAAAGGTGGGATATAAAAGATTTATTGTTGTTTTTGTCGTTATGGTTGTTAATGTATTATAGATGACATTCAACAGCTCTCAGCATTTGGGAGGAGGACAAAAAATGAACATGTTCCTTCCTCATTAGGTCATTTTGGGCTCTCTCTTTGGTGTAATGTAGGAAATGCTCTTCTAAGGAGTCCCTTGAGTAGGCAGAAAATGTAGCCTTGCCTGATGCTCTGAATGGCACAGCACTTGCGTGTGGGGAGCAGCATTCAGGTTGGCTTTTTCAGTCTAACAGGTGAGAAAAAGGCAACTGCATAACAACACACACACAGGACTCGGAAGGCAACAAGAAGCCGAAAGCAGCAACCATCTGAGCACAACCTCTTACTTCTCTCTTACGTGAACACAGTGGAGATCCAAGCCACGGAAGGGGAGCCAAAAGTGTTCACTGCAGCTTCACCTGGGGAGAACAACCTCTGTTTCCAGGTGACCCTCTGCCAGACCCAACATGGAAGCCACTGTGGAGAACTGTGAGATTCCCGTCCGGTAGCCTTAGAGACTGAGAAAAAATTCCAGGGCAGAAGCACCTGTGGTTCATCACAGCTTCATGCAAGCCACACCGGTCAGACGGAGAACTTCTACAGTATGAGTTACTTTAAGGTTTAATTCTTCTACGGTCACATGTTGCTGGTTGTTTCATTTCATTCATCATTATCTGTATTGTTTCTGTTCTGTTTCATGTGAACTGCCCTGACCCTTCGGGGACGGCGGTATACAAATCTTTAAACAGCCCGTGGCGCCACGGGCGCCACGGACTATATAATTCGTTAAGCCCCCTAGAGGTGGGCTTTGTCCGTGATGAGGAAGGGTCCGGGTTGGACCCTTCCTCACGACAGACAATCAGAGGGACCAATCGGCAGGCGCAAAGCGCCTGCCGATTGGTCCCTCCAATTCCCAGGCTGAGCAACTGCGAGCCGCGCGCAGCGCGGCTCGCAGTTGCTCCTGGACTGACGCGGCGAGAGGTGCGAAGCGCCTCTCGCCGCGTCAGACCGCCGCCCGAGGCAACCCCCAGCAGTCGCGCGAAGCGCGCCTGCTGGGGGTTCCCTCCCTGCCGGTCTCCCCTTTCAAAACCCCTTTTTATAAAGGGGCTTTGAAACTAGTATATAATAAATAAATAAATAAATAAGACTGTTCGTCTCAAGATTGAGTCTGACCATCTTAAACGCTGGCTGCCACTCGTGCAGACTCCCCGCAGATCATTCCCAGACTCAGATCAAGCCTCCAAAACAGGGGTAGTCAAACTGCGCCCCTCCAGATGTCCAGGGGCTCGTGGGAATTGTTTGACTACCCCTGCTCTAAAACATTGCTACAATTTGCAGAATGTTTTCCTTAAAATAAAATTTTAAAAAGATGGCCCTACTCTAATCCCACTGTAACCAGGACAGACCTGGCCAACCCAACCTTATCAGATCTCAGAAGTTAAACCGTGCTGGCTGTGCTCAGTCCTCGGATGGGCGACCACAAGGATGTTCAGGATTGGTACGCAGAGGCTGGCAAACCACCTCTGCCCGTTTCTTGCCTTGCAAACCTGAGAGGGTCACCATAAGTCGACTTGATGGCACTTCACACACACACACACACACTTTAATCCTAGACATGAAAAGGGCATGCAGACTCTCACAGACAAAACACTTATTGTGGCACAAGCTTTTGCAAGCCGGGGCCACATTTCCAGACCCAACAGACTGGCATAGCTACCTAGGGGTGGAACCTGAGGATCTCTCAGTTTTACAGCTCATCTCCAGGCGAGAGACCAGTTCCCCTGGAGAACATGGCTGCTTTGGGAGGCGGACCCTATACCCTTATACTCCACTGAGATTCCTGCCTGGCCCAAATCTCGCCCACTCTAGGCTCCACCCCCCAAATGTCCAAGTATTCCCCAGCCCAGAGGTGACAACACTATGGTTACCCTGCCCATATTCTGGTGAGCTGCAACCACAAAACAAGACACAAACCTTTCAGAGAGAGCTGGCTGCAACCTGTCTTTTCAAGAAGGCCATGGTGCAGGGAGAGAGAAGTAGAAGACAGACCAACATCTGAAGGTTAAGCTCATAAATGGAACCCACGTCAAGTGGGATCTTGGATGCGGCCAGCCTCAGCCTGTAGTAGCTAACGCTCATGTCTCCATAGCTGAGGGACCGCCTTTCACCCTATGCCCCCTGCAGAGTTTTACACTCTGCGGCCCTCCTCGGTCCTGCCCCTCCCTGGGGGAATGAGCTCCCGGAGGAGCTGCGGGCTCTGCGGGAACTTCCATCGCTCCACAGGACCTGCAAGCAGAGCTCTTCCGCCAGGTCTATGGTTGAGGCGGGAGTGGCGAGGAAGATCTAAGTGCTAAGGGCATAAGCACCCGCCATGCGATCCCCACTCCCTCCTCCTACTCCTGTATTAGATTTTCTTTTCTTTTTTGGGGGGGGGTAGTGGGTTGCTGACCACCATGGTTTTAAAAATGTTTTAGGAATCTGTTCTGTTTGGATGAGTGTCCAGGAGTGTTTTAAGGGGTTTTTAAGGAGGTTTTAACACGAACTGAGAGCCAGGGCCATTTCCCACGGCTTAAAAATAGCACAATGGTTGCTAATTGAAAACGCTACTAATTTGGCATTACCCACGACGTCGTAGACAATCTGCAACACTCCTGAAACCGATCAGCAATAAGCGCTTCGTTTTAGCGCTTTCAGGGGAATCCAGAAAACTGGATTCACCCTCCGGATAGCGATACACTCCTGCAACCAATCTGCAACACTAGCGCTAAAGACCTGTGCGTTACCATTGTTGCGGGTTCTTCAAAGTCCCTCCCCCTGGCTCTCTTCTCTGAGCTTCCGGCGAAGCGATCGCCATTTTTTTTTCTCGGAGCGAGCGGGGATAAACGCACCGGCGAGCCTCTTTCTCTTTAGAGGCTTCCCTGGCTTCATTCCTTCACCTTTAGTCACTAAGCACAAACCACATAAAAGCCCGTTTGCTGAAATAAAATTCCTTTATTTTTTACACATTAATTCAGCCCAAAATCGGGGCCGTGAGAGGGGGGGGGGGGGATTTTTTTTTTATCACTCGAGCCAGCGTGCCAACGATCATACAATCAAACGACAGCTCACATTAGGCAGCTGGATGGGTCTCTCCAGTGCAAGGAATCTATGTAGATTCGTTGCTATGGGTCTGTTTTTTTTAAAAAAAAACCTTTCTTAAAGGGAAAGGGGCTGTTTGGGAGCATGCTAACGGCTGCCCATTGGCTGCTTGACGGCCAGGGGCGGGACGAGCTTGGCAATAGCGCTTCCTTTCTAGCGATTTCTGCCGAGACCGGAAGCCTGTGGGAAACGCTAAAAAACGCAACTGATTCCACTACAAAGCCAGGTGTGCAAAATGACGAATTCCACTATTTTAAATGGCGATTTTTCATTCCGCAAACAATTTGCAACAAAGATCCCTGTGCGAAAAGGCCCCCAGTTTGGTGCAGTGGTTAGGAGTGCGGACTTCTAATCTGGCATGCCAGGTTCGATTCTGCGCTCCCCCCCCCCCCATGCAGCCAGCTGGGTGACCTTGGGCTTGCCACGGCACTGATAAAACTGTTCTGACCCAGCAGTGATATCAGGGCTCTCTCAGCCTCACCCACCTCACAGGGTGTCTGTTGTGGGGAGAGGAATGGGAAGGCGACTGTAAGTCGCTTTGAGCCTCCTTTGGGTAGAGAAAAGCAGCATATAAGAATCAACTCTTCTTCTTCTCCAGTAATCTCAGGGCTCTCTCAGCTCACCCACCTCACAGGGTGTCTGTTGTGGGGAGAGGAAAGGGAAGGAGAATGTCAGCCGCTCTGAGCCTCCTTCGGGTAGAGAAAAGTGGCATAGAAGAACCAACTCTTCTTCTTCTTCTTCTTCTTCTAACCTGTCACGAGCCAGTTATGAGAGTGAGGAGCAACAAGTCCAGGCAATCAATCAATCAATCAATCATTGCTCTCCCCCTATCCCTCCCCGCCCCCCGGCCACTGAACCAGCAGCAGAAACAGGTAAGTAGAGAGAGGTAGGCCATCTGATATTCCAGCCAGGCTTCAAGTTCTGGGCAGTTTTTTGGAGCCACTTTCAACCCACAACTGGCAATCAGAGAGAAAGAGAGAGAAGTTAAACCAAGCAGCATTTTACAGCAAGGAATCCCAGCCAAGCCACACCAGACTCGGCCCCAAGGGGAAACAAAAGGGAGGCTTCCCCCTCAGAACGCCAATCCAGAACATTCCCAGGCCTTGCCTCACCTGCGCGGCTCTCCTGACGGCCCTCTGAGATTCTAGTGTACATTCGATGTTTGACAACTTTATTGGAAGGACAAAACAGCAAAAGGTCACCTCACCATGCTAAGGGCAAGTTGGTCCCCAGCTGCACTCAACTCCTTAAGAAAGGTGCAGGCAGGCCAAGCCTGCAATGGCTGCTCCAGAGGGAAGTTCTGCTTCCCGGCACTTTCCTGCCCGTGCCCTGCGACCCTTGGGAAGAGGATTCGACTCATGCACAGAAGACCCATCAGTGGCAAGTGGCCAGTGACCGCTAGAAAGCAACATGGAAGAAGTCCCTGGCCTCTCTGCCCTCTTGGCAGGCCTTCCAGGGAAGCAGAATGGACCAGGTTGTTGGGACAGATGGAGCACGTTGCTTCTTGGGTTCTGCGGTTGGGATCTGAGTCTGGCACGAGTCCCCACATTTTCTGAGCCTGCAGGCACCGCTAGAGTTATGACATAACATGGTGGCCGCAGTCACAAAATGGCCGCTGCACGAAGTGGAGACAGACAGCCACAAAATGGCTGCCGTGGCTTAACTTCAGCCACACCGTGGAGGGCTTGTGCTGTGGTGGCAGCTAAGGCCAAAGCAACGTGAAAAACCCGCACAACCCGTCAGATCTCCAGCGACCTTGATGGCCAAAAGCACCAGCTAGCCCAACACAGTGTCTAAAGAACTGGACGGGCACCAGCAGATGCCAGTGGGTGCCCACGGCCACTACTTTGGCCAACCACTGCCACCTGCCACGGAAAGTCTGGGAAGGCCTGCCACGTCCCCTCAGCCTGGCAGGCACGGCTTCTTCCTCTCAGGGGTTTCATTCTTTTTGTTCGACTAATGCTATCTAATACTCTTCTGCAGTTTCCCCCCCCCCCACTCTAGCTTTGAATAATTTGGCTTGTTCTTCCGTGTGAATGTGTGTCTTTCTTCTTCCTCTCGGCACTCACATGCCACTTTGGGGAGCAGTGTGGAAAAACCAACGTAGGGATTTCGCAGAAGAAGCAAGCAAGCAAGCAGGTCAATCTGCTCCACTTACTCATAAAAGCTCCTTCCTGGACATGGGATCATATTCCAGACAGCTGTCATTCCATCCCTCTCCTGTTTGGGAGTTGTCAGGATGCATCCCAGTTTGTCCCCCAACGTCCTCTGCATCCATCGAAAGGAGTGGGAACTCTGCACATGCCGGAGAACTAGGGCAGTGATTCATCCCCAGAAAGAGAGACTTGCCTGGAAAGATCACCCTCTGACGTGAAGGCCCTTAACTCTGTTCCCCTCACTCCTCTTTCACGCATTCTGGGAGGAAGCTCTAACTTTGATAACTGGAAAGCGCATAAAGGCATAAGAGAAGTCATGTTGGATCAGGCCATCCAGTCTAACACACAGCAGTTAAAGCCCAGGGGCCATCAGGAGGTCCGCCAGCGGGGGCCACTCAATGCTTTGACTTCCTGGGAGCCCCCCTATGTGTACAATCACTAGTCTGGGGAAAGGAGGCGTAACAGGAATGCAAAAAACAGAACACCTTTTAGAATCATAGAATCACAGAATCCTAGAGTGGGAAGGGACCATACAGGCCATCTAGTCCAACCCCCTGCTCAACGCAGGATCAGCCCTAAGCATCCTAAAGCATCCAAGAAAAGTGTCTATCCAGCCTTTGCTTGAAGACTGCCAGTGAGGGGGAGCTCACCACCTCCTTAGGCAGCCTATTCCACTGCTGAACTACTCTGACTGTGAAAAACTTTTTCCTGATATCTAGCCTATATCGTTGTACTTGAAGTTTAAACCCATTACTGCATGTCCTCTCCTCTGCAGCCAGCAGAAACAGCATCCTGCCCTCCTCCAAGTGACAACCTTTCAAATGCTTTTAGGGATGAGGGCACGGCTACCACAGCTTCCGGAGGGGAGGCGGCATGGTCTCGCCCAACCTTGGAAGCTGCGCAGGGTCTGGACTAGAGACCAAGGCCCTTCTCCTGCATGGCCTCTTCTTGCTCCACCCTCCTAGCCTTCAATAAGCTGACCCTTTGCTGATGTGCATTTGGCATGCGTTCATTGAAGTGCCCTCCTCCATTGGGGGTCCCCTGTCTCCTCCCCAATCTTCAGCTCGGCCTTGAAATTTGCGATACTCTTGATCTCAATGTGATCAGGTGTTTTTATGATGTACTTTTCAATCATGCAATTTTAAATATTTTTAATTTTGTATTGGTTCCTTGATTATGCAATTTCTGCTGTGAAATGCTTTTTGCTATCTGTTTTATCTGGCCGCAGTGCTGTATTAAATAAATTTGAATTTAATCAGGTAATATATATTATATCGTCTTGTTAGACTGTGCTGTATATTTTCCTCATTTGTGTGTTGGAAGAATAAAAAAAACAGGATATAATTTTTAAAGGAAAATACGCTGGGGGGGGGGGGGGGAGGGAAGCAGCTCAAAGCACTGGCTTTTCTGTTTCCCTAAGACAAAGGAGCCTGCTCAGCTACACGCTGTATCGAGATCATTAGGCACAGCAGGAGAAGCAAGAATGTTTGGGTTAGATACATAAGTTGATTATGAAATATAGTGAGATACAAATAGATATCAGTGCGTGTTTATTAGTGTCAAGCCTACTGTTTAAGAAAAAGCACGGATGGAAAAAAAACCTTTTTGGAATGGAGAAGTTTGAATAAAAGTCAACTTTCATGGGTCAAAACTTTTGACCCTAAAGAGGCATCCTCACAACAGTCCGATGGACACAGAGAACTCATGGAAAGACCTCCTCCCCCCCCCCTCTTTCTCCCCAGCAAATGCCCCTCTGTTAACTCCTCACACATGGAGGAGCTTAAACTTGTAATGATATAGCACCCCACGCAGGTGATAAAATCGGTCACAGTTTCACAAGACCACAGCCAGGACCTGAAAGGTCAAAAAGTCAAAAATTGTTAACATTAGTCAAAATTTTGCAGGACCACAATCAAGACACTAAAGCCAAAAAGATCAAACCCCATGAAAACAGGGTACAATTTTACAGGACTGTGGTCAGGGCCCAACAAGTTTTTAAAAAAAAAACCCTCCACTTTTTTTTTTTAAAGCCCCAACTCTGCAAATAGAAAGCTAGTGCTGCAGGGAGAATAAAGTCAAGAGAACACAGGCTCATTTGCCAGTGGGTTTGCCCATTTCACATACCACAATCCAGTTGCAAAGTGCATTGAGTGTGTCTTAGCATGTGTGAACGCAATTTGCACCACCTGTTCTTCCCCTTTCACTGTCCTGCGCATGTAATATATTTGTTATATATTTGGGAAATGCACGTTTACTTGCATAATCAACCATCACTCCATGTACCACCGTCCTGTTCCGGGGGGGGGGGCTGTCTGTAGAGACCCCCCCTCTTCCCAGCCCCCATAGCTCCGGATTTCTTGGGGCGTCTCCTTGCAATGTGTGTGACTCATCGGTTCCAGCACAGGAGAAGTGAAGCATTTATTTTATTTATTATTCTGTTTATCCCGAATGGACACCACAGATCTGACGCCACCAAGCAAAGATCTATCTCTCTCCCCATCACCCGACTTTTCAATACAATCTGGTCTCACCGTTTCGGCTGCCAGTCACTGAGAAATCAGATCATGGGCATGCAGCTGTGAAACCCTTCAAGGCAACTTGGAGCTGAGTGAGTCGGCTGGCTAGGAAGGGGGGGGGGGGGAGATCAGCATCAAAACCCTCCATGCGCTGTACAAGTTCTCTTCCTGGCATCTGACTGGCCAGGGCTCCTTCACACATGCAAACCAGACAACTATCAACCGTTCCGGAACATTTTCGCCCCGTCCTTTTCCCAAGGAGTTCAGGATGAAAAACACAGTTCTCACCTTCCCCTATTTGACCCTCGCAGGACCCTGAAACCTCCTGCTGGCCCCTGGATTTTGGCCACTGTGTGACCGGGGCTGCTGGACTGGATAGCTCCCTGGCCCGATCCAGCATGGCTTCTCTTACGTCCTTGTGGACCTGCCTCTCCAGACCCTGGCCTGGCCCTTCTCACACCCTGGCAGCTCTCAGTCGGGCTGTGAAGAACAGGGATGGATGGAGCTCAGTGTGACGCTGAGCCAGAAAAGGAGGATTTGCAAACACATGAGCAAGGGCATCTTTTTTGTTTGTTTGTTTGTTTGTTTGTTGTTTTGGTTTCTGGGGCGTGTCACTCTCCCTGTTTCCAAGTTACTTGCTCATTTCCTACCCTGGATCAGAGCAGTGGCTGCCCAAAATCTGTTCCCACTGGATGCAGAGGTGGCCACAGCTGTTTAGAGACATTTGTGGAAGCAGGTTTAGCGACAACATCTTTCATGTCAAAGTGAAACCTCCACAAACAGAGGCAACTACCTTTGAACCCCAGAGGTGGGAAACAAGCTGCTTTTCTATTCTGCTTGCAAGTTTCTCAGGGTTACTGTATACCCTATAAGATGCCAAAAAACAATTTAGATCTGATCAGGAACAAGGGCAGCCACTCTAGGCTGGGGTGTCCCAATTCATAGTTTTACGCGGCTCTGATGTAAACCTGCAACAAGTCCGGCAAACACAAGATACACGGATTTCTTTCTTTCTGCTGCACAAACTGTTTCTGGGTCCTTGGTGTTGTGACCAAACTTCTTAGTCTCAGAATGGAACTCCACGTGAGTCAAGGTTGCCCAAATCGATTTCTCTTCAAATCTTACATACGAAAAGGCGTAATCTCAGAACCATTGAGCTATCTGAGAAGGCCACTGTCGGAAAACAGAAAAGTAAAAACAGGAACAACTCTTACTAACAATGCGAAAGCCTCCAGAGGTGAGCTCTTTCTCTCTCTTTTTAAGGTTAGACCTCTGCGTTGACTGAGTAAAGCAGGGGCAGTCAAACTGCGGCCCTCCAGATGTCCATGGACTACAATTCCCATGAGTCCATGCTGGCAGGTACTCATGGGAATTGTAGTCCATGGACATCTGGAGGGCCGCAGTTTGGCTACCCCTGGAGTAAAGTGACATTGGCTAGCAGTATTTATTTATATTTTATATTTATATACAGCCCTCCCCTGAAGCTCAGGGTGGTTGTTGCCAGCCTCCAGGTGCAGCCTGGAGATCCCCCGGAATTACAACAGACCTCCACACTAGATCACCAGGAGAAAATGGCCGCTCTAGAATCAGCTACTATAGCATTTTATTTCTGCCTTCCCCAGGCCCCCTTCCCAACCTCCAGGACTGGCAACCCTAGCTAACACACATATTTGGACTGAGAATCTGTCAGGAGGGTGGCTCTCCGGATCCAACAGAGACCTTCAACGCTGCCTTTCACGCCCTTCTCCATTCGATTTCCCCCTGCTCTACCTTCCCCTCTGCCCTGTTCACCCGCAGAGCTCTTGTCCTGGGCAAAGGCACACAGCCCCCCCCCCCCAGCACACACTTCACTTCTGCTCCCACCTGTAGGTACTCTCCCCCCCCCCCTGGTCTCTCTTGTGGTTTGGCGGCTCATTAAGCGGTAATTAGCTCTGGAACAGGAGGAGACACTTCAGCCAGCAGCTGCATCAACAAGGCAGGAGGGAATGAGAGGGGAAGAAGGGGGGGGGGGATGTTTCAGCACCAAGTTTAAAAATAAAAAAGCTCACAAGCATTTCAAGGAAAGGCCGGGGGGGGGGGTTCAGGGTCCCACAGGGCCGACCGGGGAGGGGGGGGCCACACACCCTTATCTCGTTCCCCCCAGATTCCCATTCGTTTGTTCATCGCCCACATAAGACTTTTGCATTGCAATTCTGTCTGGGGGGGGGGGCAACATACCCACTCATGCTCAGGAGGGGGGGGGGCTGTCAAAACCCAATCAGTACAAGGCCAAGGGCTGGGAGCCACTTGCTCGAACAGCACCTGGGGGCTCACGGGGCTTTTGAACGGAGACCAAGAAATCCTTATCTGCCTGCTGCTTTCCAAAACAGGGGAGTCCACTTTGTCCAGGTGACTTTACAGGGAAAGGTCTGCGTAACCCAAAGTAAGGCCATTCCTGTATAGTTGGGAGGGCGGGGCTGCTATTCCCCTTTCTTACACTGACAGGTTTCCTGCTGAGTCTACCCAGGCGACCCACCCAAAGCCAGATGTTGCTTCCTGACCTTCATTCCGTGGCCCACTCAAGATTTCTGCCTTGGGGTTTCCCCACCATCTTCAGTGCAAATAGGGTTTCAGGCACCCTGTGGTCACAACAGCCCTATAAGGCCGTCCTGGACTCTACTCTGCCGTATTACAAACCCGATGGGCTAAGTCAGGAGTAGTCAAACTGCGGCCCTCCAGATGTCCATGGACTACAATTCCCATGAGCCCCTGCCAGCATTCGCTGGACATCTGGAGGGCCGCAGTTTGACTGCCCCTGGGCTAGGTCAAGGTCGGTTTTCTTGCAGACCCAAGGGCTGCATCTCACCCTGGGGACATCACGTCTCAGAGTTCAGGGTCGCCATTCATCTCCTTCTCTCGGCCTGTCAGCAGCAGCCACTATACCGTGAGCGCACTCTTTCACAGGTGTAAAGGAAGGTGCACCCTCTGTAGTGTAGATTTTTCACATGGCTGTGCAGCAAACCAATCCCCAACAAGCTCCTACAATACAAAGCCAAGCTACACAACGTTCACATGCGACTGCATGCACCAGTATATAGGGGAAAGCGGTCCCCTAACTATCAAGCAAAAGAAATTACCATGTCCCTTACATCTGGGGGAAAGATGTCATTCAGCAGGGTTTTTGCAAACCCACTGTCCTTTTGCCAGCATTTCACTGGAGAAAATAGACACATCTGTGTTCTCACAGCAAGCATCTCTGCCCAAAGCGCCCCCACTTTCAACACGGCGACAGTCCTGGCTCTGTTCGGCAGCGGATTCTCTTACATGCAACATCCCAACAGCCTCGCCCTCCAGCCGCCTCGCTATAAAGCGTCTAAAACAAAGGCAGCTTCACAAAACAGCTTCAAGAGTGCCCTGGGGAACATTTAGCCACTCATCGGATCCGGTTCTGCATCGTGCCAGGATAGCCGGAGCGGAGGACCCATTTGCTCTCGTTCCCAGGACCGACGCAAAATTAGGGAACGGGCAGATGACAGCAGGCGTTGCATCCCGCAACAGCAACATGGGCACTTTTGAGATTCAATAGAGGACAGAATACAAGAACAGGCCTCAGCTTCTGGGGGGGGGGGGGGGAGTCGGTCCACAACTGACGTGATTCTACAGGAAACACTCTGGACGCCCCTCGCCTGGAAAACGCTAAGGAGTGTCCACAGGTCACCTGTGACTTGATGGCACCTTCGGTTGGGCCTCTCTTTCGAAAGGTTCCAAGGGGGTTCTGCTAGCTTGGGAGAAATTCCAACCACCCACAAAATGGCTTCTCTCTTCGTAGGCGAAGATTCAACATGAGGCAGGCAGAGAGTTCTTTGCATGGGAGGGTCCAAAGGCACGCAAGTCATTCTGCAGATGACAAAGGAACATTTTCATACAGGCCGGCTCAGAGAAGGAGAACACAAAATGGTCTTTACCACATTCCTTTCGCCTGAGCAGGTTCTTTTAAATTTACTTCAAAATTCCATTTTGGAAGAAATTTTACTCTTTGGGTTGCCAAATGCAGATTGGAGGGGGGGGGGTCGGGGGTCCGCATCTGCAGCAAACTACCTCCCAAGCAGGCCACTTGCAAAAACAGCGGCCTTCCGCCACCCCACAGCCCCTGCGGTGCTTCCGCGTTTGTGGCTCAGAGAAAACCCCGAATATGTAGCCCCCACCCGGTTATCTCCAGGTCGTCACGTTTGCACCACCCCACCAGCTTCACAGAAAGAATCTGCAACCAGCAGTTCAGAGCCTTTTGACATGGCTGATTTGCGGGGTTCTTCTGGGAAGCGGGTTTCCCCCTGGTTCCCTCACAGCCCAGTTGGGCTTCGAGAGACTACCTGGACTTCTCTCCACTACTCCACGATCTTTCCAAACCCGGTTTTGCTGCAATGTTTGGGGGAAAGATCACAGCAAAGCCAGACTGGGTGTTCTGCGAGCCCAAAGGACTGGGTTTCCCCATTTCCAGCAGCAGCCAGTTCCCTCAGAGGGATTTTCTGAGCATCCTTTTAAAGAGCAGGTATCGGCTTAGTGGTAGAATGGTAACTTGTTGGGGCAATTACCTTTTTCAAAGAACCTGGGGAAAGTCCCCTCCTGTAGCGCAGGGTGGTGGTGGCCGGCCCAAGGATCGGGGCCGGCAAAGTACAAGAAACCTCTCTGGAAGCTTCGTAGCTGCTGGGGGGTGGGTGTGCAACGGGAAGTCTCACTGCACAGAAAAGCCCTTGGTCTATCCCGCCCCCAATAGATTTGGAGTCACCACGGCCAGAGCAAGGCAGCCTCCCGCAGCCAGAGCAAGCAGCCAGAGCAAGGATCGGAAACATTTCTCTTCCTGAGCCAGCTGGGCTTTTAAAATAGTGCAAACGTGCTTTGGAGTGGTCGGGTGATGTCAAACTTGAGAAGTTTCAGGATCAGGTTTTGGAAGTCACAGCGTTTTTATTCTGTGCCGGGGACCCCGTGAAGGCCTGTCGTTTGAGAACAAGCTTCCCCAGTAACAAACAGCTCTGCATTGTAGTCACAATCCCCGGTTCCTGTTCCTTGGGCCCAGGGCTATAAACCTGAAAGACGCGTGTAAATCCCAAAATGTTATTGATGCTTTGCATCTCCTCGTATCTCCTGCCATGCGCAGCCAAGGATGGTGCCAAAGCAACCAGGCCTGTTAGGGGGCAGTGGTGGCCATCTCTTAGGTTTCCTTTCAGGGCTTTCCATCCCAGAGTACCCGAGGAGGAGAGGAAAAAGAGCGCCTACCTATTTAATTTTGTTGCATTCTTAGAAAAGAGATTATATGCACTTACAACTGGATATGCATCTAGCTCTGGAGGAGCTGGAGGGCAGGGGGAAGGGGTCTTTAAAAAAACAAAAACCTAGGAACAATCACCAAGCAGGACATTTGTTTAAAAAAAAACGAAAGCCAAAAAGCAAGAGCTGAAATTTGGTCCTACCTAGCAACAGAAAACCTTCAATTTCCAGCAGACTGGGCTGGTAGAAGTGAAGGGTGAGGCTATTCTTGCGTCTCTGTCAGGGCACAGGGCCAGTCTATTGCTAGGAGCTTTGCGCCCTCAGGATGGAGGCCGCTAAAAATTAAAGCCAATGCCACAACAAATCTTTTTTCAAATGCCGAAGATAAAGGGCAAAAAGAAAACACACCCGTTAGTGATAACTCTGAAACGGTCCATCTACGTCCCACGCAGATCTAGAAACAGATGAATGCTACACTGCCAGATGTGTGAACCGCACAAAAAGACACAAAGTACCTCTGTGCTGTAAACACAGCTAGATCAGGTCTTTTTTAAAAATGGGCAAGCAGAGATAAATAGATGTGTCATCGCTAGGTCCACAAACATACGAAAATGAGGCCACTCAACTGCTATGATTCCTCAACTGCACATGCACGTGGGATGTTCCCTGCACCCCTTCTTCACTTTCTCACACTCTCCCCTTGTGTCCTCACAACCTACATTTGTATCCCGCTCTTTTCCCAAAGAGCCCCCCCCCCCCATTTACCCCACGATTCCTCTCTTCTCTTCATCATTTGAATCCCTTCCCCCATCTCCCACCCACACTGGGGTTAGAATGTTATTCTGCAAGCCATTTAGGACATAAGACTTACACTACGCATCCTGCATTCGGTGTGTGCACACGCAATAGCCACATGCATGAAACTCATGTTTCCCTGTGGATAAGCATGCTAAAGTATGCTACATAGAAATATACCATATGGCAGCATATATTTTGATACATAAATAGATTATTACAGTTTTTAAAACCTGCGGTCCCCACCCTGCATCGTCCAGAGAAGGGCGGGTTATAAAAATAAAATTATTATTTTTATTATGCAGCCAAAATTCATGATACAGAATGTGCACTGTGGTGGTGTCCATCTCCCTTCCTGGCAGAGGTATGCACACCCTCAGATAAATGATTCATGTAAAAATGACTTCAAAACAAGCAGGCACAGACAAATCTCTCTGTCTGCAAGTTCCTTAAAAAAACGCATTTTTTTAAAAAAGTTGATGATCATTCAAATATACAGGAGCTAAGATGTAGGAATACGGTTACGAAACTTGGTGTCGGACTCCTGCAAGTCAGTCCTGAGCAAATCTTGCTCCATTTTCTCTTAAACAGACCCCAAAAGCCATCTTGACAAAACTTGGCAGAGAGTGACCCTGGAATGTGCTTGCCTTTACTCCACAGAGCTGCACTGCCCCGTCCCTTCATTTCGGATTCTGCACAGAGACAGCCTCTGGATTCCAAATGCATAACTCATGGGGGGTGCAATTGTGCTCCCTAGAGAGCACGTAAAAAGCCTTGCGAGAGAAACGGGGGGCCTTATTTGCATCCAGCACTTATTAAGCCCCATGAGCTGCCCACCTTGGAGAGCTACTAAGAGGACAGAACGGTTGTGTGCAGGTGACGGACACAGGCCAAAAGCACCCCCCATGGAAAGCAGAACATCTTTCTCGGCATGAAAGAACAATTATGAAAGAAGCACAGTTTTCCGTACACCCAGCCCCAGCTTGAAAAAGTGGGGTAGCCTGTTCCATAGTAGGAAAGTCCCCATAGGAATTGGGTCCAGATGCTTTTGAGACACTTGAGCACAGAATGTAGGGAAGAGAGATGTTCCCCAAGGTGGCAGAGGGGAAAACAAACACAACACAGGTACCTTTTTAAAAGAACGGACCCCTTTATCTGAAGGGCTGAGGAGAGCAGACACACACACACACACACGTACCCGGCAAGACCAAGGCCCCTAAATGCAAATGGCTCCACACGTGGATGCACTTCCCAACCTGGGGGGCCCAACCCAAAGGGGGGTTATAAGCAGATGAAAAGCATATCCTTCTTGCATGGTCTCGCTGGTTTGTGTGTAGTTCTTTTTCCTTCTTCTGAAGTGGGTCACCATACCAAGTACATTTTTACATGAGTCACTGTATCAAAAAGGCTGGGGACCAGTGTTTAATTTTTTTTAAGACATATATCTAAGGTGAAGATGCAAAGAACACCTATTTTTATGTAGTCTGACTACCTAATACCTTAAAAGATCCAACTGCTAAACAAAACACTCCAAAACCTCATCTTTGAAGAAATCCAAGCAAAGAGGACAAAGGGAACTAACGAAAGGTCATACCCCAAATAGTATGTTGGTCTCTAGGATGACGCTGACTCGAATCCAGCAATTCTACTGCAACCCTTTTTCTACTCCAAGTTGAGTTTCCCTCTGGAGTCCACAGATCATGTTAAGATGGCTGATTTTAGCCCTTTCCCAAGTGGCCACTGAATACAAAAGCAGGACGATTCAAATTTTCAATTGCATTGATTAAGCTCTCCAACCCAAGTCAACTGGATCCAACTGCTGGGTTAAGATTGACATCCAAAAGCTATTGACCAATCAATTCTTTTCCATTTTGGAATGGTCTCTCTTTCCCTATTAAGTCTGCTGAGCTGCAAGGAGAATTTTACCACCCTTTCAAACTGCACCAAATCAGAAATTCAGCAAAATGGAGGAACGGTCAAAATTCCTCTCACCACTTGACAGGGCCGTGAGATTACCAGGAAATTATGCCATGGTCACAAACTCAGACACCTCCCTGATTTCTTATTTTTAAGTTTTATTATTGACATATAAACAAGAAACCACCAGAAAAACACAAGAGGACAAAACCATCTGATTACGCATAAAGAAATAAACCCAACATTCCTATTTAAGATGCTAATCTTGGAGAGAAGATAACTTTCCTCTGAGTCTTCACAGATCCTGACTTCTTAACCAACTTAACTAGTGGCAGAGATATCACACTCCCAATGTTCAAGAGAAGGTTCGTGGAGGATGATCTCTTAACCAAATACCATGTTTGTAATCAATCTTAGTGTGCACCCAAAGCCATCTGTTCTGCTTTCCATGTTCAGACAAGAACGGAAAGAACAGAGAAATTGGCCTTGTTTGTGCACATCTTACAAGTGGACCCAAATCGCCAAACACGTCTGGATAAATTTGGGTTAGAAACCATAAGAAGCCTGCAGCTACACCAAGATTTATCCCAAACTGAGTCCATAAGGACGGATTTACTAGTCCTCTGGTCTATAATTTGGTGCCCAATAAAGGTTATCTGGGTGCAAGACAAGAATATCAAGCCAACACCTGCTCTCTTTTTTCTTAATATCGGATAGGATTGCTTGCACAGAGATCCCAATTTTCTCTCAGCATGACCCAGAGACACACAATTCCATTTGCTCCCTCCAAAGAGACCTACAGAGCACATGTTTTCTGAGGGATCCTCTGGATTTGTCTCAGTTTCAGGAGACAATTTTGAGAGAGAAACAAAGCCCTCCACAGCCAATCTACCCCCCCCCATGACGTTTTAGAAACAGAAACATTTTTGTGGCTAAATAGGCCTTGGGAGGGGCAAAGTATAAAATTAAATAATGGGATACCCTGTATAGTAAACGGAGAGAGAAAATAGCCAGCCATTTACCCCTCTCCCCCCCCACACACACGCACACACAAACGCACACACGCACACCCGCGTTCACGGAGCTATCAGACTGTGTGGGGGGGGGGCCTCCTCAGGAACAGCATTTGGTTACAAGAAAACCGTCATTCTAGAATTACGGCAAAACTGCCCATTACGCTGTTGCAGGTAATACGGAGGACAGAAACAAATCTTTGCCTCATACTTTAGGATGATCTTCCCAATCACGCCAGCAAGGAGACCTGGAATTTGCTTGGGTTTCTCCCACAATCATGCAGCCTCCTCGAAATGAGGCCATTTTTTGTCATCTAACCCCCCCCCCCCACCCCCACCCCAGCTCATCTTCTCTCTCACGCAATCACACCCCACTCACCTCCGGAAAAGCAGGCAGAACACTGAAACCGAATTTCCCGAATTGCCTCGGAGGTGACTGCAGCTGGCCCGCTTACTCCCAGGCAGGCCTGAAGCCAGCCGGTGGGGAGCGTTGACTGAGCAGCCGTCTCTGGACCAGTGTGAGGGACCCAATTCAATTTGGCCCCCAGGATGACTGAACCTTTACAAGAAGGTCAAGGCAGCTCTCTGCTACACTCGGGTGACCAGAATGTTAAAGTGGAGGGGGCAGCTGTGGAATTGGGGAGGGTCACCTGTTAAACTATGCAGAACACTATGGATCGGTACACATTTTGATACTGTTTAAATTGTAGGAAATGTGTAAATAATATAAATCATCACAAAAGCCAGGAGAATCTAACAAAACCTTCCTCTCATCAACTTGGGTTATTCCAGTGAAACAATATTTCTATCACAATTTCCTATCGTCTGGTATTTGGCTACATGGTATTGTATTTTGGTGTTCGCTTGAGTCCACATGGGGAGGATTCCTCCCCAGGTGGCATAGCCAAAATATAACATGGTGTCCATTTTTGCTGTTTGGTCTAGGAGGCCTTTGGCTTCTTAGGGAGTCTTAGGGAGTCACAGAAGCCTTTGGCTTCTTGGAGTCAAACATCAGATTCCCCTCCCTTTAAGCGCACAAGAGAGCGGACACCCGTGGCCGTACCCAACCTATCCCTCCCGCCGATATTTCAATCAACAGCCTACACAGAGACGTATTTAATAAACATCTCTTAACGTTCTCCAAACCCATGGCTACCACATAAAACACAACGACGGGTCGAAGAGATCAAGAATGCCTGCGGGTGATCAAAAATTGCATTTAGAAGGGGCGAAGCTTCCTGTGTCTCAATTTACAATTGATTTTTAATTTAGACACAATTATCAAGGAGCACATGGGCCACAAGATTGAAACACCGGCTTCCAGACGGAGAAATAAAATGGAAAAAAAGGAGGAGGAGGGAAATGATACACATATATAAGGTTTCAAATTTTTTTTCTCTTTTGAATTTTTCCATTTCCCAACCCCCCCCCCCCCATTGAGTGGGTGCCAGACATTATCCAACGACCGCTATGAAACACACAGAACCCGTTTTTGTGAGGAGCGCGATGGATTTATACCCATACCAAACTAACACCGTCCATTTTGGGTGGCAATCTATGCTTGGAAACTGAATCTCCCCTCGCTGCGTTTGCAGTTTTTCAAATATTTAAAGTCACCAAGACTGTGAAAACAAAAATGCAAACCAATGGCATTCAAATGTGGAAAATAACTTCTATTTCTCTGGGTTGCTCCTGAATACCTACTTCAGGCCAATATTTTTCAAGCTGTTTGGTGGATCGTGTTCTGTGGCACTATCAGTCCACCCATTCCGGGTTCACCCTACAAATCCCTGCACACTCCGTGTAAGTTCAAAAGGATTCGTTTTGTCTCCCTAAATGTGAGACTATACGGGCTTTGAGGATAAGGCTTTGGTCTGGTTTAATTCAAAACCATATTGGTTTGTTCTCGTAAACAGCAGCATTCAACGGACAATCTTCGAACACAGGGGAGAAAGCAAAAGAAATCCCTAACAGTAGGGTCAGATGGCCACGTTGGCACCTCCTGAAGGGTTTCCAGTCCAAAGAGCAGAAATCTGAAATCTATTAAGCTAATTCGTGTTCCTAGATTCACACACTCTAAAAGTTCACACCTCCAACATGGGATGTTGCTCATTCCCAAAGACACAGAGAAATCCTCCGGTTCTGACTAGATAACCGGGGTGGGATGGGGAGCGAGTGGGGAATGGTGAAGATCCACTGGTTTACTTCCATCCTTCAGCCATGTTTCCATGTTTCTAGAGTCGCTCTACCATCTTTGTCCCATAGGTTTTCTAGAAATCTCTGTCCCTGTGCCAAGTATCCAGTTCTTAAAAAAAAAAAAAACGAAATGTGAAGGGGGGGGTGGATTAAAAAAGGAAAGTGGACGGGGAAAGAGACACAGTTGATTTCACCCAACAGACGAGATGTCCCCCAGCAGCCAATAACCCCGGAGCCCGCAAGAATTAAGACGCACGGAGAGCTCTGGAAGCATTCCACTTTGTGGCAGGGAATGTTAAGCCACGTGAACTGAGCGGAAACATCGATTGTTTTCGAGGAGGGCGATGGGGTCTCCCCCGTTTTGGATCAATCTCATATTAACAACATTAACGTTCAATCTTTTATGTGGAGTTTAAAAAAAAACAGCAACAGGAGTTGAAGAAAATGGGAAAAAACCACATTCCTCATTCGAACACCACAAAAGAGGGGGGGGGGAAGGAAATGAATGATAACAAAAGCCAAATATCCCGTTCAGTCAACAGAAATCCAACCTATGTGAAAGATTTCGGTTGTGGACTCTCAAAGGCACAAAAGGTTGGCTCACCCCTTTTTAATAAAGCCACCAAACGGCTGTAGTCCACAGTTTTTTTAAATAAAGGGGGTATTTTTAGGATGGCAGCTCGAAACCCACACAGGTCCTAAAAAGGAGGCGACAGTACAAAATGGATCGCGTTGCACCCCCCCCCCCCGTGCCCCTCGGGGTACTGTCAGCTCCCGAGCCATTTCATAGCAAGCAACGGACCCCAACTGTGGGAATTTGGGACCCCCGGATAGAGCAAGGCCCCCGTCGCCTGATGCGTTTCCTCCTTTTCCTCCACACAGTGGCCCTCATTGAAATACAGCCATGAATTTCCCTCAAATCTAAAACATTTCATCTCAAGAATGAAGCCCCTCATTCATAATGACAGGAAACCGTCTGGAAAGAGAATCATTTCTCTATTAGAGGTTCCCCTCAGAGCTCCCTCACAGCAAGAGTGGAGGGAATGGAGGGAAAATTATCTCCCATCAGGATGTGTGTGGGGGGGGGAGGACGACACTTTTTCTAAATGTACAAAACCAGCTGCAGACAAAGGCTTGCCGTGCGTGTGTAGGATCGCTCTTTGCACAATTGGGATGCAAAGGTTCGTTTTCTTAATGTTATTCACAGAGATTTCCCCCCCCCCCCATCAGCAGGTAGGAAAGAGAATCAAACAATACCCGGAGTAACTCCATCTTGCAAATCATCAAGAGAGGGTGTAAAAGCCACAACCCAAAGAAGACGCCCATTAGAAATTTCACACCCGCAAATAATTCGATAGAGCTCCATAAAGAAATATTTTTCACTGATCGCTGAAACTTTTATTTACACAAATTTGGACACTGCTGCTCTGGCTAGCTGTTCTATTTCTACGCCTTGGGAAGAGTCATTACTCGTATCTCCCCACCCCAAAACAGAACACGAAAAAGAGGGCCTTCCCCCCCCCAAGAACTATTTAAAAAAAAAAGATTATCAAAATTTTGAAACTGTATATGGTTGTATTTTAATAACGGAAGGAGAAAACACTGCAATAAAATTGGGGAAGAATTTAATTTTTCTATCCCACTCTAGTTCAGAAGGCGGGGAGACAGGGAAAGCCTAGAAGAATATGTTCTCCAGACTATTTAAAGAAAGGGGTAGATTGGCAGTTCTGGTCCCACACGACCTGCACCGCTCCTTCTTATCAACACCTTTCTCAGCTGCACAAAGCTGTTCTTCTGAGCTCCTCTGCAGACAGAATTCATTTTTGGAATCTCACCACACTCCAGGAAGAGGGAACAGAATACGCTGAAGGGGGGGAAAGATGGTGCTCATAACCCAATTGACGGCTGCTGTTTCCTTCCTTCCTCTTCCACCCCAAAGGGGGAACATCCCAGGCGCAAAGGAGGAGGGACAGGGCTGACCTGAAGTTCATGGCAGAAGGGGCCTATTTTCCCCACCACTCCTCAACACAGCCCAGGCTACCATCACAAGGGGAAAGGGGCTTCAAAAATGATCTCTCTCTCTCTCTCTGCCACAAGCGCTTTGTATGTCATCCTTCCCCTCTTAGACACAAGAACCAAACAACTTTCACCCTCTTCCCCCCAAAAAACCCTCAGAGTTAGCCAATCCTGGTTTCCACATGGCTGTCATGAGGGTTTTTCCAAAACTTTTCCCCACCCATCCAAAGATCCCGAACCAAGTGGGCCTTTCAAAAGAGTCACAGTCCCAATCAACACAACACATTTCCATCCATGCAGGGCAAGGGGTGTGTGTGTGAGAGAGAGAGAGAGAGAGGAGCTGGTGTTTTAATTTGACAAGATGCAAGCTCCTAAGTGAGGCGTAATTGATTTTACAGTCTGCTGTGCTTCTGAAAATTGTTATCTATGTGTTCTCCTTGGCTGCACCTACTTACAACTCCCTAGAATTGGCTTCTGGATGAATGAATTTTTTTGTGTGTGTGGTTCAGATGCCAAACGTAAAACAGCTGTCGAGAAAAATATCTCCCCCCCCCACTTGTTTCACAGCCAACGCATGGGGGGGGGCAGCATGGAGACGATTCCCCAATGCAACTTACCAACTTCTCCTTGAACTGGCAAACAAAGTTTGAAAACACAGAGTAGGAGTGTATTTTTGGAGGAGGGTGTGTGTGGAAGGAATAGCAACTCATGGCAATTTGAACAGAAATGCAGGCCCAGGAAAAATATCAAGGAGCCCCATCGCATCAGCGACACCTCCCCTCCCCCCCCCCCCCCCCGCAACACACCCAATCCATTTCCCAGAATCAGTTCGCAAAACTCTGGAACTTAGCAAGAAATTCACCGGAGCTGCAAAATGTGCAGGGGGGGGGGCACAAGGAGCTAGGAGGCGCCGTCCTCACAGGGACAGAGCAGGGGCCGAGAGCGAGAGAGCGAGAGAGAGGGAAGCGTCTTTCTCCTGTCTGAGGCTTCCCGTGGGGAGGATGTCTGGTCCTTCCCTCTCTCCCCCCTGCGCCGTCTAACTCCCCGGCAGGGTTTTTCGAGCCACCAAGATGCAGGGAAAGAGCTACCCAGACGGACCGCTGGAAGCACGAAAAGTTCAAGCCTCCCCCTGAAAGCTTCCAGCGGCCCTACAAGAAAGTCAGAAATGTTGCAACTCTCACGTGAGCCTCCCTCACACCGCCCCACACGCAAGCCCCACACACACACGGGGGGGGGGGGGCGGGGAAGATGGCCCGGGGGCCCAGAGGGGTCCGGCTCCTCTCCCTTCTTACCTGGGGTTGGTCTTGTTCCAGTAGACGGCGTAGCGATCCGAGATGACTTTGCTGCCGTCGTCCGTCCACACGCAGACCGCCACGAGGGTGACCAGCAGCGCGGCTATGTCCACAACGGGCAGCATCGTGGACTCCGGCGCGGCGGCTCCCTCCCTGCCTCCCTGCCTCCCTCCCTCCCGGCGGAGCTTTCAAGAAGGCAGGCGGCGGCCCATGTCGGGGAGAGCCCTGCGGCGCCCGCGGCCCTTTCCCGCGCTCAGCCTCGCCTCGCTGCCCGGCGCGGAGCACTTCCCCGGCCCGGGGGGCCACGCGCGGCCGGGCCAGTCGTCGGAGGCATCCAGGAGCCCCCTCTGCCCGCCAGCCGCCCTGGCCGCAGGAGGCGCCTTCGGCGGGCCGCTTTGTCCGAGGAGACGGGCGCCGGGGCCGCCTGCGCGCCTTCTGCGGCTTCGGCTTCTGCTTCTCCTGCTTCTGCTTCTTCAGGGCGCAGCCGGCGGCCAACTTTCGCCTCGCTCGCTTTGAGGCGGCGGCGGCGGCATTTCCCCTTCTCCTCCGCGAACTCTTCGGGGGCGGCGGCGGCGGGGGGGGGGGGGGCGGGGAGCGAGGCGGCTCAGGGCAGGGGGAGAGGCGGGGGGGCCTCCCGGCACCTGGAAGCCTCAGCCGAAGGGCGCGCGCAGCCGGAGAAGTTCTGCCATTCGGCCATCCCTCTGGGCAGGCGGGAGGCCGCGGCCCCTGGGCGGCCAATACCCCCACCCACACCCCCCCCCGAGCGCCTACATACGCCGGTCGGGGCGGCTTTCGGGGCGGCGGGCGGCGGTCCTCGGCGGCGCCCTCCTCCGCTGCCCACACGGCCGGCACCTCCGCGCGGCGCTTCCTAAAAACCGGGGGAGGGGGAGGGGGAGGGGGAGGGGGAGGGCGTTAGGGGGGAAATTCAAAAACCGGCACCCGAGGAAGGCCACGCAGAGACGCCCCCCGCCCCCCCCCCCGCCGCCAAGTCCACTCCTGAGGGCGGAGGAAGTCTTTCGAGACCCCCCTCCCCCCCTCTTCCCGTCGCCAAGCCCACTTTGGAGGGGAGGCGGCCGGGGCCCCCTCACCCACCTCCTGGGCGCGGGGCCCGCCAGAGACCCCCACGGGGGGGGCGCCTCCTCCTCGTCCTCCCCGCTCCCCCCGGCGCCGCGGGGCCAAAGGCAACAGGGGGCTGCTTCAGGCCCCCCCGCAGTCGGCGCTCCCGGATCTCCTCGGCGGGCTACTCGCCCTGCCGCCGCCGCCGCCGCCGCCGCCGCCGCCACATTGTCGCCACTTGGCCCGGCACCCAAAGGCGCCGCCGCCGCCGCCCCGCACGGGGAGGGGGGAGGGGAGGGGAGGGGAGGGGCGCGAGGCTGGTAGCCGCACCTTTCCCGGCCCGGGGGGTCGAGCCGCTGGCCGAGGCGGCGGCAGCAGCGGCAGCGGCAGGACGAGAAGCCGAAAGCGGCGGGTTGGGGGGGGGGGGCTGCGGCTGCCCCCTCCCCCCAACCTTTGCCCCCCCCCGCAGTCCGCGCTTCCTCCTCCCCCCCCCGCAGAAATGCTGGCCAGCCCCGCAAAGGCCGCCCGCCTGGCCTGGGAAGGAGCCGCCCCTCCCTCTCCCCACGACAGACCCCCGGGCAGCAGGGAGGGAGCCCGGGCACCACGGCCCTGCGAGGACGGCTCCCCCGGGACTGCGCCTGGCCCCAGGTCACCCGGCTGGCTGCGCGGGGGGGGGGAGGAGGAGAACCCAACCGCCGGCACAGTAGAGGCAGAAGGGGGTTTCAGAGGGGGGTTCACAGGTGCTGCTGAGGCCACTCTGGGGTCTCCGTCACCCTCACCCCTGCAAGGCGGGCCAGCCTGGTTCTCCTCGCCTTCCCCTCACCAAGCATCAGAAGGGAGGCACAATAGTTGTGCCAAAAGTTTTGACCTCGGAGGAACCCTGTAATATTTTTTCAGCCTTCAAGGCACCCCAGAAGCGGGCACAGAATCGATCGATCAATCGATCGATCAATCATTGTGGAGGAAGAGCAGCGGGGGAAGGGGGATCCAGCAACATCCGGTGACGTCAGCGGCCCTCTGAACCTCCGGGAGCCCCCAGGGAAGGGGGTCCCCACCCCCCGTAACCCTGGCTGGGAACCCCTGAGTTAGTGGACCCGACTCAGCGTGACTGTCTCAACCAGGGCGTTGTGGAAACCTGGGTCACGTGCGCAAGAAAGTCCATGCTTGTACCTGGGTTTTCATCACGCTTCTGACTCCTACTATTCTGCCCCCTTGATCTGCCCCCTTCCCCCGAACTCTCCTGAATGTAATTTTATACACATCTGGGTTATAATGTTATAACATTATAACACTGCAAGACTGCTTTTTTTAAAGCTTAGAAATAGCGCTGTAACGCAATCCCCCCTTTTCAGAACAGAGGGGAGGGGGAGGGAGGACAGCGATGAGGACTCAAAAGGGGGGGCGCAGGCAGAAACCCACTTTCACACGTTCCCGCATTGGGCAGCCCTGAATTAGACCCACTTGAGGATTCCTTTTCTGAAGGGCAAGTGAGGGTGCAATTGAAGGTCTGCGCCTGAAGAAGCAAAATTTTGTTTGGAAACAGACGGAAAAGTCAGCCTTTCAAAAATGAAAATCTGAACAATATCGCTGCTGCCAAAATCAGTTTCTTAAAAATTCTGCACCTTCAATCAAGTCTGCAGTGGCCCATCAGAAACCTTGCTGGGCAACAGCCCCATCTGGCCACGCCCACTTTCTATACGCTACGATAACTTTTATTGTGTTTAGCCAAAGGCCGTTACAAAAAACTTTCTTTAAAAGCTGGGTGAAGACCAGCAGGAAAGGTGTCGGTGGGTGCCTGGGAACCACTGGAATATGGTTTCGGTGAGCTTTGAATGGGGCTGGGAGCAATTCCTAGTTTACAGCTCACCACCTGAACCCCACCAGGGCTTGGAAGAACAGAAGCCCGGACCAAATTAAGGAAGAAAAAGCAGAGGAAGAAGAGACCGGTTTCATCTCTGAACTTTCTACATGGCTTTGAAAACGAAGCTCGCCCAAAGAAAGAAGAATCCCACATGAGTCTCAGGGAAGTCTTGCTTCAATCAGGGCTGAGATGTGTGTGGGGGGGGGGATCCAGTGGAGCAAAGATGATTTGTTTACTTTACGTACTTTACATCCGCCTTTTTCACTGAGATTCAAGGCCAGTTATAGGATATAAAGCAATGGAATCAGACACCATAAGAAGAAGCCCTTTTCTCCCTTTCTCACTATGCAAAAACCGGGGCGCTCCGTGAAATTAAGGAGCAGGAGGCTGAGAACAGAAACAAGGAAGTTCTTCATCCAGAGAGACATTCCCACTTGGAATTTGCCGCCGTAGGAAATGGGGCAGCTACAGGCATAGACAGCTTCAAGCTGGGGGGGGGGGGCTGTGTGCCATGCTTTTATCTAAGCCCATCTTGAAGCTATGCCCATAGCAGTGCCCACTTCCTACTGCAGTGAATCTAGTAGCCACAAGGTACAGTTGAAACACAATCTGGGGTATTGATGTATTGCCCCATATTATTATTACTATTATTAATATTATTATTATTACGATTTATTTCCCGCCTCTTCCGGAAGGCTCGAGGTGGGTGACAATGATCTTAACCCCATTAAAACCCATTTAAACCCCCATTAAACATTAATACCAACATGGCGGCAAAGAGAAAATACCCACCCTCCCCATACTAATATCAGAGATAATGGAGGTGTGCAATGTACACTTCCTGACTCCCGGGGGGGGGGGTGATGTCCCGAGTTCACTGACCCCGGCCTCAACCATAGACCTGGCGGAAGAGCTCCATAAGCTGGTAAATCCCGCAGGGCCCGCAGCTCACCCGGGAGCTCATTCCACCAGGTAGGGGCCAGGACCGAAAAGGCCCTGGCCCTGGTTGAGGCCAGGCGTGCTTCTCTAGGGCCAGGAACAATCAGGAGATTCTCCCCCTCTGAGCGTAAAGCCCTGCGGGGGATATAGGGCGGGAGGCGGTCCCTCAGGTATGTGGGTCCCAACCCGCGTATGGCCTTGAAGGTTAGAACCAGAACCTTGAACCGGATCCGGGCAGCTATTGGTAGCCAATGCAGCTGCCTCAGCACAGGCTGAAAATACGGTTAAAGGAAGTGGTAATCATTGCTGCTGAGCACAATTCTATTGCCCTGGCATGGATATTCCAGGTGAGCTTGACCTTTGAAAGCTAAACAAGGTTGATTCTAGTTGGTGCCTGGATGGGAGACCCCCCCCAGGGAACTGTGGAGTCGGGTCATGGAGGCACGCGATAGCCGACCTGCACCCATCATCTCTTGCCTGGAATACCCTACGATTCGGTGGCAGCTTGGGGGCACTGCCCCCCATCACACTCCTTTCTAAAGCGGCTCTCTTGGCTTGCTGGAGTCTGCTAGAGTGGCTTCTGAAGCACTCCCTCCTGGGTATTTCTGTTTTGTTCCTGCTGAGGGAGGTCAGGAGGACCTCAGGCAGGGTCTTCCATGAAGTGAGGCCCACCACTATGAACGCAGACCTCCACCCACGCACCCCGTCTCCATCCCCTGGTTCACTGGGAGGGAGGGGTTGAGGAAGCATGGGGACCAATCCTAAGAGGAAAGGCTGAGGGATATGGGAATGGAGGAGAGGAGGTGGACAGGGGACAGGATGGGTCTCTTGAAGTATCAGAAAGGTTGTCAGAAAGGAGGAGGGCAGGGAGTGCTTCCAGTTGGCAGCACAGGAGAGGACCCGCAGAAATGGGTTTAAACTACGTGTAGAACAATACCAGCTAGAGCCAGTTTGGTGTAATTGTTAGGAGTGCAGACTTCTAATCTGGTATGCTGGGTTCTATTCCCCGCTCCCCCACATGCAGCCAGCTGGGTGACCTTGGGCTCGCCATGGCACTGATAAAACTGTTCTGACCCAGCAGGGATCTCAGGGCTCTCTCAGCCTCACCCACCGTCTGTTGTGTGTCTGTTGTGGGGGTGTCTGTTGTGGGGAGAGGAAAGGGAAGGCGACTGTAAGCCTCTTTGAGACTCCTTCGGGTAGAGAAAAGCGGCATCTAAGAACCAACTCTTCTTCTTATTCTTCTTGAAATCGGGCGGGGGGGGGATTTCACTGTCAGAGTAGTTCAGCAGTGGGGAGCTCCCCCTCACTGGCCGTCTTCAAGCAGCGGCTGGACAGATCCTTCTACTAGATGCTTGAGGCTGATCCTGCACTGAGCAGGGGGTTGGACTAGATGGCCTCTGCTGACCCTTCCAACTCTTATGGTTCTAAGCACACGGCTGCAGTCCCCCCACCCCGGTTTATACAGTGAGGAAGTGATCCAAATGCCTCCACGTTGGTAAGAGAATCCACAGGCTGGGAAAACAGCAGGCTGCTTTGCATAGCTGCTGAGGCGGCCGGTGGGACAGAGGAAAATGGGCCAGTTAGACGTTGGGCAGTATAAGGAGCAGCTGCTACCCTCGAGATTCCCGCCTGCCCTGCTGCTTTTCCTCCTGTAAGCCCCAGGCCAGCACGAGGCTCTTCGGCCCTCTCCAGGCGGACCTGCAACCAAGAAGGCCCAACAGGTTTCAGCCCTGAAGCATCTGAGCCTCTCACCCCAGCCTCCTGCGCACAGAGCAACGTGGGGTGACACAGGTGTGTCCCCTGAACCTGCCGAACAAGGGGCAACTGGGGTTATGCCTGAAGATTTGGAGGGAGAACCTGTGGAGGGTAAAGCGAAGATCTCCAGGCCCCAACTGGAGGTTGGCAGCCCTATAGGGACCCCCTGCTGCCTGCCAGTTTTGCAGGTGTTGCTTCTCATGCAGATTTATTAAAAACACTTCTGCCCAACAGTTGTCGTAAAAACAAATCAAGCATAGAATAAAACGGCAAACCTAAATCCTAAAAAAAAAAACCCACAATCACACTGAAACAATTTGCCGACTTCAGCCCAAATCCCACCGGCCTACAACTCCGAGGCGCCATTTGCAGGGCGACATTGCGGAGGGGGCTGCTGCTTCGTGTGAAGAATTGGGTGATGGGCACTGCGAGGAGCTGACAGCCTGTCCTTGGCCGTCCCGCCCAGCCGAAAGGAACGCGTCTCTCAGCGGCGCTGCCGGACAGACCTCTCCGGCAGAGAGAGAGAGAGAGAGAGAGAGCGAATGCGGAAAGAAAGAGCCCGCTTCCTGGTCTGTCTTCCAGACGGCTAAGTGCTCCCTCCTCAGAAGTCCAGCACAGCCCTTTTCAACCTCATGACCACGGAGGAGTCCCTGAAATATTTGGGGGGCTCTGAGGACCCCTGGAAGTGGGGCCAGGACCCTTCCAAGAAGCAGGCACAGAAGCAAGATGTGGGAGACAGCCCATCAATCGATCAATCGATCGATCGATCATTTGCCATTTCTGTTGTAGAGGAAGAGACTAGGCCTGTCGAGCGACCGGGGAAGGGGGCTCCACGGACACCTACTAGTGGTGACAGGGGCCTCTGAACTTGTGGGAAAGGCCACAGCCTCTGGGGGGCTCTCAGGTGCACCCAGGGGGGCTGGGAATCTTTGCTCTAGCATGAACCTGAAAGGGCAAAGGTCCGGCCAGGGCAGGGCAGGGCAGGGCAGAAGAAGGGTTTGTCTTGCTGGGCCTGCTGGTTCCAGCTTCAGACTAAGAGCTCTGACCCCTTCCCTGCTCGTCCAGATCTTACCGAAGGGATCCTGAATGTCTAGATCTGTTTTGGGGATCCAACACTGACTAGCTCTGCTCTGGGAGTTCCAGGGTCAGAACTTCAGTGTGAGCCCCAGATGGATCAGGGCCGCATTGCATTGGAAGAGGGAGCATAAACCCTCCCACACTCAGGCCCAGATCTGAAATGTATCCTGGGAACAGCTGCTTGTCCCCTATAGCAGCTGTCCTGAACCCCCAGTCCGGGGACCGGTACCACTCTGTGGATCAGTCGGTACCGGGCCACAGTTCCTCCTCGTCCTCCTCCCCGGCTGCTGCCTCGGGGGCTGCCCTGCCACTCTGCCGCCGGCTCACCTTTGGTGCTCTCCGGCAGCCGCCATGGCTGGGGCTCCCCCTAGGTGTGGCACTGCGCAGCTGCTGCTGGCAGCGCCCCCCAGTGGGCGGCGGGAACTCAGAGGTGCCGACGGGAAAGCAAGCAGAGCAGGGGCTCAGGTGGCAACGTCCCTTGGCAAAAGACTACCCCCCCCCCGGGCCTCAGTAAAACTGTCAAGTGTTGACCGGTCCCCGGTGATAAAAAAGGTTGGGGACCACTGCTCTAGGGGAAATAATGTGTAGCAGTACACCGAATCTTGCTGTAGTTATGAATTTCCTGCATTCTGCAGGGGTTTGGACTAGATGACCCTGGAGGTTCCCTCCAACTCTATGACTCTATGATTCCACCTCACATGCCGGTTGGGAAATGAAATGAGAAAGGGAAATTCATATGAGACTCTTAACTCCTTACAGGAAGGGCGGGGGGGGGGGGGGGTGGACGGACACTTGCCTCTTTGGGCCATGAATCCTAGTGCCATCATTGGCTGTCCACCTATTTTTGCCTGTGGCTTAGAGGCTACCTGCATAACAAGGGGAGCGAGCGCTTGGTCCAAGGAGCCCTTGGCCTTTGGGGTGACTGTTTTGCCTGATGGGGCTGAATCACTGGACAACGCCTCTCTCTCTCTCTCTCTCAAGACAAAATAAATAGATAAATGGAAAGCACAAATTTGTCACCAACCAGGATTGAAATGGGGAGGAAGTGAGAGAATATAAAAATGACAGAGGGAAGAAGAGATGTCACAAATAAATGAAGATTGCAAATATACAAGACACGGGAGATGCTCTTGTGTGGATGGAGCAGGAAGAGAGGGGGGGAGAGAGATCACGCAGAGACAAAAATATTACTGAAATATTTTCTCCATGGGCGTGTGTCTGATAGGGTGCAGGAGAAAATGTATGGCAATAATTATGCAATAATAATATGCATTTATACAGCTCTTTTCATCCCTCGATTGTGGGTTATTCAATAATTAATTGCCAGATGCATTGGCATGCACCCCCTTTCACCACGGAGCTCCGAGGCGGAGGCTGAAGTCTCGTTCGCCAAGGGCACCGCTTCCGAAGCAAATATTTGGCTGTCTCCGGCTCCTGACGCTTTCTTAGTTGCGACCCCGTTCGCCCCGCACGTCCCGCCTGCATTGTGGTGTGATGTACCGGCTGGTTCTGCGTCTCTTACCTGCTCCTGCACACCCACTCCCCGTTACCCCAAGTGAGTCTGGGGGCTGCAAATGACATCTTCTAAAAAA
Organism: Paroedura picta; assembly: GCF_049243985.1. Taxonomy (NCBI): domain Eukaryota; kingdom Metazoa; phylum Chordata; class Lepidosauria; order Squamata; family Gekkonidae; genus Paroedura; species Paroedura picta. The sequence goes on from NC_135372.1 coordinate 1,360,292, forward strand.
CTGACATGTCTCTCTCAGCCCACTAGGAACTGGCCCTCTCTTTAACTAAGGCCTCTGCAGGTCCTTCTCCCACGGAAAGGAGGGTGGCTGTGGCTGGTGGGAAGTTGTGCAATCCATCAGCGGAAGGACACACAGGCAGGAGGCAGGAGGCAGGAGGCAGGAGGCAGGAGGCAGGAGGCAGGAGGCAGGAGGCAGGAGGCAGGAGGCAGGAGGCAGGAGGCAGGAGGCAGGAGGCAGGAGGCAGGGACCGAGGCTGTGAAGGACTTGGAGGAGGAGGAGGAGGAGTTGGTTCTTAGATGCCACTTTTCTCTACCCAAGGGAGGCTCAAAGCGGCTTACAATCTCCTTCCCTGTCCTCTCCCCACAACAGACACCCTGTCAGGGAGAGAGGCTGAGAGAGCCCTGATATTACTGAAGAAGAAGAAGAGTTGGTTCTTCTATGTCACTTTTCTCTACCCAAAGGAGTCTCAAAGCAGCTTCCATTCGCCTTCCCTTCCTCTCCCCACAACAGACACCCTGTGAGGGAGGGGAGGCTGAGAGAGCCCTGAGATGACTGAAGAAGAAGAAGAGTTGGTTCTTATATGCTGCCTTTCTCTACCCAAAGGAGGCTCAAAGCGGCTTACAGTCGCCTTCCCTTTCCTCTCCCCACAACAGACACTCTGTGAGGTGGGTGAGGCTGAGAGAGCCCTGAGATTACTGCAGAAGAAGAAGAGTTGGTTCTTATATGCTGCCTTTCTCTACCCGAAGGAGGCTCAAAGCGGCTTCCAGTCGCCTTCCCTTTCCTCTCCCCACAACAGACACCCTGTGGGGTGGGTGAGGCTGAGAGAGCCCTGATATTGCTGCTCGGTCAGAACTGTTTTATCAGTGCCGTGGGGAGCCCAAGGTCACCCAGCTGGCTGCATGTGGGGGAGTGCAGAATCGAACCCGGCATGCCAGATTAGAAGTGCACACTCCTAACCACTGCACCAAACTTGGTGGCAGCAGAGGAGAGGGTCAGGAACCTGGGCCTCCCCAAACCAGGAACTGGTCCTGGATGCATGTGAGGGCTTACCCGTACAGTTCTCCACTCCCACTCCTAATTTTTAGTGGCCCTATTCGGGTGAAATAATGACCCAGCGTGCGTGAAATAGGGCAATGCAGGCTCCCCTTCTGTGACAGAGGAACAGTAACTGGACCGGATCATAAACACTGGACCGAAAGAGCCGGTGAGCCATGCCTTGGTTTACAAATGGAGCTCTGGTTTGGTTTAGTTTGGACTGCCCAAAGTGACTTATAACAAGGTGACCATAAAAACCACCCCGATGCCAGAGGAGATTGGAAGCCAGCCTATAGAACCAGATCATATCTACTGGCCCTCAGATGCAATCCAGTGTGGCTAGGATCTGTCTACCGGAGCCAGAGGGAGGAGTTTGGAAAGATGGGGGTGGGGCCTGGCTACCTGATGGCTCAGGGGCGGGGCTTGGCCCAAACAGAGGGTGGGCTAATCCGGGAGGTCAGGTGAGTTTTCCAGCAGGAGGCCCACCAATGCGCCTCCAGAGCCCTGGTGCCAGCGGACCTGCGGACCACCTACTCACCCCGGCCAATTGTTTGGCAGTGCCACAGTGGGGCCGGGCATGGCAGAGACCTTCCTTCTCTCCCACTCGGCTGCTCGTCTTCCAGCCCTTCATCTGCTGAATGGTTTTGCCCCCAAACATCAGCCCACGAGCAGATTCAGCAGTCTGGGCTTGTTAGGCAGGAGCTGTGGGGAGACCAGATTAAATTGGCCACAGGGATGTGCCCCAGGCTGTGAGGGCAAAGGCCGCGAACTCTTTCCCTTGAAGGACGGTTCCGAATTCACCTGGCACGTTCTGTTTATCCTTTCGCAAGGACGAGACACAAAAGCCGACTCCAGGCAGGTTCTTCCCCCTCCCTCCCTTCCTGCGGTGGCCTGCTTTTATTTGAGGAAACCAAACAGAGGAGGGGCGGATCCCGGTGCCTCTCTCTCTCTCTCTCTCTGATTCCCTTTGCTCTGCCAGTTCCTAATTGTTTCTTGTCATTTGTTGTTAAACATTTTTGTAATATACAGTGTCGCATCTCGCAGAGCTGTTGTGTACATCAGTGCGACATAAATCAACTAAGCCGTGCTGTCAAGTACTCTGCGTCTTTGATGGGGGAGACTTTGTTTTTTTATTCGGGTGTGTGTGTGTGTGTGTGTGTTTGTGTGTGTGTGTGTGTTTTAATACTACTGCAATTTATCCCGAGACCAGTATTGAATCTGGGCCGCAACCACCTTAAAGCAACCATTATTCAAAGGGCCCATTCCCACAGGTTTCGGGCACGATCCAGGCAACGTTCCTCAGCTGCTACTGATTTGAGTGGGACTGCTCCCCACGAACACAAACCCCCTACTGGCCCATCTTGTCATGGCTCCTGCATCGAGCTCTCTGCAGAGGCCAGCCAGGCCCCCCTGATCATAGAGGCTCCATTTAGTCATTGATGGACCTGCTCACCCACAGATCTGCTCAATCCCCTGCCTGAGACGTTGGAGGTGGAGGACTGCCCAGCAAGACATCCTGCAGCACTGAGTTCCATTCGTTCTTTGTGCCTTTTTGCTGGGGGAAATCCTTCCATGGGTCTGTCCTGAATCCCCTCCCTGTCCACTTCTTTGGGTGCCCTTTGTTCTCTCTTTCTCTTTCTCTCTCTCTTTCTCTTTCTCTCTGTCTCTCTCGCTGTGATCTAAATATGGCGTTATTGGGCCACCCAACTTCCTGGTGGGGCCTGGAGATATCCCAGAAGTGGAGCTGGTCTCCAGATGACAGAGGCCAGTTCTTCTGCATAACATGGCTGCTTTGGAAGACATTTTGCCCCTCTGGGGTTCCACCCCTCCACACACGCCACCGTGCCCAAGCTCCACCCCCAAATCTCCAGGAATGCCTGAACCCAAAGTTGGCAACTGTGGCCATCCTGGATTTATACTGGAAGTCAAGACATGGCTGGTTCACTCCAAGCAACCTGATTCCTCTGGTGCTCAACCACTGTTTTCACAGCTGCCCTTCCCACCCCACATGGCCTGCCAGACCCACGGATTGTTGTTCAGGGGGTTCTTTCTCTCATATGCCCTTCCTTGTCTCCTCTGCAATGTGGGGGTTGATTTCTATGGCAGCATGCATATTGGACCAGTTCTGAGCAGTTCTGTCAGAGCTCCCTCAGCCCCACCTCCCCCACAGGGTGTCTGCTGTGGGGGGAGGAAGCAAAGGGAATTGTAAGCAGTGAAAAGGAGGGTATAAAAACCGGCTCTTTTTCTTCTTCACAGACCCTGGGCGGTAAATCTCCCAACAGTTTCCCCCACATCTCTTAAGGGTGACTGGGAGGCAACCAAACATGCTGTGACATCGTAACCAGCCCAGCCAATCACGGCCTTTGCTGTTGCAAGTGGCACACAGTACAGATCCAAGAATTTCCCCCAAGCGTTCGAAGGGAGTGAACCTTAAGAAGTGTGCAGACCAGCTTTCGTACCTGTGCTGCTGCTCCAAGGCTCACACCCAGTTTGCCCATTCACACACACACACACACCCCTTCACACCTCATCCTCTCTCACACTCACAGTCCAAGAGAAGACCAACTGGCATACCTTGCTGATTCTCTTTTCTTTTAAAAGTTACAAGCAGGTGGGATACTCGGTGGTTAAGGCTAGCCTGGTCCCATCTGATCTTGGAAGACAAGCAGGGCCAGCCCTGGAGAGTATCTGGATGGGTGACCACCTGGGATATTCCAGGGCTGCTATGCAGAGGAAGAGAATGGCAGTCCACGCAGGTACATCCCTTCCTCTCAAAACCCGAACAGACGCCCATCAGTCATCTGCATCTTTACGGCAGGAAAAGAAGAAGCACGCATCAGCCCGCCTAAGTGCCGACTGGGTGATGCTCTGCATTTAGGCAGGGAAAAAATCTGGGGGCCAAGCCCTGTGAGGAAAGGCCAAGGGACTTGGGAATGTTCAGCCTGGACATTGAGACAGGGCAGGATAGCTCTCTTGGAGTATCTGAAAGGTGGTCACTTGGAGGAGGGGGGCAGGGAGTGGTTCCTGCTGGCAGCAGAGGAGAGGGATGGGTTTAAACTACATCTAGAACAGTAGGACACATCTGGAAAAAATTGTTCACAGAATTCAGCAGGGGAATGGGCAGCCTCAGGAGGTGGGGAGCTCCCCCTCACTGGCCGTCTTCAAGCAGCGGCTGGACAGATCCTTCTCCTGGATGCTGGAGGCTGATCCTGCACTGAGCAGGGGGTGGACTAGATGGCCTGCATGGCCCCTTCCTACTCTAGGATTCTAGGAGTCTAGTTCAGCAGTGGAAGGGGCAGCCTCAGGAGGTGGGGAGCTCCCCCTCACTGGCCGTCTTCAAGCAGCGGCTGGACAGATCCTTCTCCTGGATGCTGGAGGCTGATCCTGCCTTGAGCAGGGGGTGGGACTGCATGGCCCCTTCCCACTCTAGGAGTCTAGTTCAGCAGTGGAAGGGGCTGCCTCAGGAGGTGGGGAGCTCCCCCTCACTGGCCGTCTTCAAGCAGTGGCTGGACAGATCCTTCTCCTGGATGCTGGAGGCTAATCCTGCACTGAGCAGGGGGTTGGACTAGATGGCCTGCATGGCCCCTTCCCACTCTAGGATTCTAGGAGTCTAGTTCAGCAGTGGAAGGGGCTGCCTCAGGAGGTGGGGAGCTCCCCCTCACTGGCCGTCTTCAAGCAGCGGCTGGACAGATCCTTCTCCTGGATGCTGGAGGCTAATCCTGCACTGAGCAGGGGGTTGGACTAGATGGCCTGCATGGCCCCTTCCCACTCTAGGATTCTAGGAGTCTAGTTCAGCAGTGGAAGGGGCTGCCTCAGGAGGTGGGGAGCTCCCCCTCACTGGCCGTCTTCAAGCAGCGGCTGGACAGATCCTTCTCCTGGATGCTGGAGGCTGGTCCTGCACTGAACAGGGGGTGGACTAGATGGCCTGCATGGCCCCTTCCCACTCTAGGATTCTAGGAGTCCAGTTCAGCAGTGGAAGGGGCTGCCTCAGGAGGTGGGGAGCTCCCCCTCCCTGGCCGTCTTCAAGCAATGGCTGGACAGATTCTTCTCCTGGATGCTGGAGGTTGATCCTGCACTGAGCAGGGGGTGGGACTAGATGGCCTGCATGGCCCCTTCCCACTCTAGGATTCTAGGAGTCAAGTTCAGCAGAGGAATGGGCTGCTTCAGGAAGTGGGGAGCTCCCCCTCACTGGCGGTCTTCAAGCAGCGGCTGGACAGATCCTTCTCCTGGATGCTGGAGGCTGATCCTGCCTTGAGCAGGAGGTGGGGCTAGATGACCTGGATAGCCCCTTCCCACTCTATGGTTCTATGGCACATAAGAGAGGAGGTCCCTGGCCTGCCTGCAGAACAGTGCAAAGGTCTCAAGGCTGCCATCAGTCACAAACTGAACGTGAATCAGCAAGATGCAAAACAGGCTGAATGTTATTTTAGGCGGCCTTTGCAGGAGCCGAGTATCCAGGTCACCTGAAGCAATATTTCCGCTCTCTTCTGTGCCAAGCCGGCCTCCTCTGGTGCTCCGTGTCCCACGGCGGGAGCTGCATTTGAAGAAAGATGCAGAGAAATTAGAACAGGTTCAGAGGAAAGCAACAAGAGTGGCCAGAACAAGGGCGGAAAGTCCTTGGAGAAACAGGGCCATGTTTGTCCTTAGCTGAGTGGAGACATGACAGAGCTTTTCAGAAACCCAAAGAGCCGGAATCTGAGAGGTTTTGTATGTCAGAATACTGAAATTGAACGCTGTATAAGACTTAGGTATAAGACCTAAGTCTGTATAGACTAGAATATACGTTTGCATCTGAAGAAGTGGAGAAACAAGTTCAGAACCGGTGGGCTATAATTCTGTTCATTACGGCATGAAATTATCAATTTACAAACCGGATGTGAATGGGAGGATTATTTGAGGATGTGCTCCAAACAATTTTGAGATTAGTCTTTAGAATACTTTATAGGGCAGCCCATTCTGCACACTGTTTTGTATTTCACATTTAGTTGAGAGACCCTGGAGGACCACTGCTTTCCTAAGCGAACAATCCTGACCATGCTAGAACAAGGGACTGATTTCAGTAGAAGCAATTTCATGTTTTCGTTGGAAGCCGGATCTCTCCAAGGTCGTGCCAAGGGAGGTTCCTAAGGGCGTAGCTTCTCTTCTCCCTTGTTCTTTGCCAGATGTCTCTGATTGCAGAGGGTGGATTGGCAAGGCACCTGTTTGCCCGGCACCTGAAGCCAGGCATTGCCCATGTAGCAGAGGTGGCTCTTCAGATGCCCATGGGCTCATGGGAATTGTAGTTCATGGACATCAGGACAGCCACGGTTTGGCCACCCCTGCTATAGAGGCTTCCGGGAGGGGGATGTTCATGGTACTAGTTCTTCTTGCAAAACTCTGGTCTCAGCCCTGCCTCTCCCCCAGAGTAAGTGTGCTGTTAATCGTTTCCCTTTACCCTTTCTCGGCATTGTTAATTTTAATGTAGGCGATTCTCTTTCTCTCTCTCTCTAGTTCTCTTTCTCTCAGCAAAGCTGCCATCAGCTAATCTTTCTCCTAGTCAACGGAAAGGTATCATAAAACTGCCCACCTGTCTGTCAGTTTTATTTGCTTTCATTTAAGCGGCTGATCGGGCAAACCCAACGACCCCCACCCTGGTGTTCTCAGCGCAGTCACAGAGATGTCAGGAAAGTCCCGGGCAGGAGGAGGAGAGGCGCGAAAGCCCAGAGGACACCTTGCTAACTCATGGCGGGTGCAGCCTGGCCTGTGTCTCTGCCTCTCTTGCCGGAACACGTTGCAGTGGAAACAAATGAGAGGGAGATCTCTCTCTCCGTCTCTGTCTCCTGCAGACACGGGAGCCAAAGTTTGCCAGATCAGCAGAATCAAAGCCATGCGGCTCCCCAGAGATTCAACACGAGAACTGGGGACTCCAGACAGACACAAGGGCTTGGGCGGAATGCAAAATTCCTTCCCTTAAAAAAAAGGAAAGAGCGGGGGGAACCTGCACGCCTCACAGGGGATCAGAGCATCCCAGAGGCCCAGAACCTTGATCATTTCAACGCATCCCTCCCTCAGTGTAAAGGTCGGAGCACCATGTGCTGAGGGGCAGCGACTGCAGCCCCAAGCAGAGTTAGGCTGATGGTCTGCTGAGGCTGGCCTTGCAAGAAAGCAGGTTCGGCAAAGCTCTTTGTGGACAGGAGCAGGCTGGATTCCCGATGGCCAGAGGCGAGGGCTCCTCCTTGAGGGGGGGCTGCGTTTGACCTCCTCCCAGGTAAGCTGAGGTGAGCTTCAGGGCAAAGCGCTGTCCTTGGGGGTAATCAATAATAAAGGAGTGGCTACACTGGGCTCTTCGGCCTCCTCATTCTCCTCTGCTGTGTGTGTTTCCGTTGCGATGTTCTTCCTCTGTTCTGCAGGTGCAGCGGTTTTCATAGAGAGGGGTGGCCAAGCTGCATGCTGGCAGGGGCTCATAGGAATTGTAGTCCATGGACATCTGGGGAGCCACAGTTTGGACGTAGAGCGATATAACAGCCAACTGGCAAAACACATGCAGAAGAGAGCACTGCCCCCCCCCCCAGCAACAGGAACACAGAAACAAGGAAAACAAGAAAGCAGACTACTGAGGTGGGAACAAAACACACAAGAGTTCTTTTGAGCATGAGCAGAGGGCGGCCAAAGGATCCCCATACGTATTTATCTGGGATTAAGGAGTCTGTACTGCAAAAGGTGTCCGCTGGTTGGCAGCCTGGCCTGTCCCTTTCCTTCATTTTTAAAAAAATAGTATTTCTTTATTTCTTGATTAAAAAAAAAAATGTACCGCTTCTCTCTGCCCAAAAGGCTCTTGGGGAGCTTCCTAAATATCGTGAAACAAGGCACACATTTACTCAAACGACGTGGTACAGTGGTTAAGAGTGTTGGGCTAGAGACACAGACACGAATTCTCACTTGTTCCACGGAAACTTACTGGGTGAGCTTGATCCAAGCACACTCTATTTCAATGTAGCCTACCTCAAAGGGCTGTTGTGAGGCTAAAATGGAGGAGAGGAGAAGATCAAAAGGCAGGATACAAATAAAGTATTTGTATCTTCCACCCACCCACCATCATCCCCAAGTCCCCCACTGTAAGCCTTCTTCTAAGCCAGTTTGGTGGAGTGGTTAGGAGTGCGGACTTCTAATCTGGCATGCCGGGTTCAATTCTGCGCTCCCCCACATGCAGCCAGCTGGGTGACCTTGGGCTCGCCACGGCACTGATAAAACTGTTCTGACTGAGCAAGAGAGCTTGGTGGGTAGGCTGTGAGTGTGCAAATCAAAGAGGGGAGGGACTCAGTTGTGGCATGGGGGGCGGGGGGGGGGTCCAGGCTGTCTTCTCAGCTCCTGCCCTTAGAATCATAGAGTTGGAAGGGACCTCCAGTGTCATCTAGTCCAGCCCCCTGCAGAATACAGGAAATCCACATGTCAAAGCCACCGGAGTCGCAGTCAAGGTGGGGGGCGGGAGCAAAAAGAGGGATCAGAATGTCACTTCTGGGGGCGTGGCAGGGAGGCGGGGCCAGCTGACATCACTTCCGGGGGTCTTTGAAGTCTGCACATTTATTTCAGGGGCTCCTCCTTGATCAGAAGGTTGAAAAAGGCTGGTGCCATGAGAGGCATCCACCTAGAGGCTCAGGACGCACCGCAGGTGAAGGTCAGCAGGTGGATGGCCCTGGGGCCCGAACCGAAGACCAGGAGTAGTCAAACTGCAGCTCTCCAGATGTCCATGGACTACAATTCCTATGAGCCCCTGCCAGCATTCACTGGCAGGGGCTCATGGGAATTGTAGTCCATGGACATCTGGAGGGCCGCAGTTTGACTACCCCTGCCGAAAACGTTCCATCCCTGCGAATTTGCCGGCTCAGAGGCAAAACTGCAGGGCAGGAGAGCATTTTCCCACTCTGCGTGCATGCCTGCATGCACACATGCCTGACATCTCCCCGCTTCAAACACTCATCTGCCCTCGCTGGAAAACACAGTCCTGACAAGAATCAGAGAGTACATTTTAGGGAGGGAGCCGTGTCTTTACCACCTGGAGAAGCCAGTTGGCTCTTCCTTGTTAGCCAAGTCCCCTGCCTACAGGTATGCCGTGTCCTCTTTGTAGCAAGCCACTCTGCACAGTGCAGCCCTTTCTTGGTAATGTCTCTCCTCTCTCACTGCTCGTTCTCCATAATTGGAAGGGGAAAAAATATTTTGCATCCATCTTTTCCCTCTCGACCCCCTTTTTACCTTCTCTCTTTTTTCTCCCTTCACAACAATGCCTGGTGATTCCCCCCCCCCTCCCTAATTATTCCAGAATCTCCATTCCCCTCCACCCCAGGGGGGGTGAGGCGCCAGCTTCAGTTGCTGAAAGGCAAAATGTATACCTTCAATCAGTCTTGCTGAGGGAGTTTCTTTGAGAGAAAGAAATAAAATGAAAATGATCTCTACGTATGTATGTATGTATGAACGGCTGTGTGTATAAGACAACAACAAAACCCTTTTCAACAAGAAAGGCAGAGGGGCTGCTACCAAGGTGAAAAGCTTGCTAGAAACAGGAAGCTCAGTTAAAATTTTTAAAAAACAATTTATTGGTAGGACGGACCCAAATTATTAGATAGGGGGGACTCACTGGTTGTAAGTAATTATCTTTTTTTTTTAAATCACGAGGGCCATATGTAAGCTTTTATGTTACGCTGAAGGGCTCGTGGCGGTTTACAATTCAATAAATAATACAATTTATTTATTTACAATTCTTGCAATCCCTCTGGATCATGATTGGCATGCATGGCCCTCTGCAGAATCCAAGTGTGGACAAGAGTCACGCACTGACCCGGGGTTAGGAGGAAACGGAGTGGCTGGTAAAATGCAGGCAGGGGTGAGACGGGAGTTACAAGTGGGCACTCTTGGGTCATGACTCTCCTTTAGGCCCTCTGGGCTGGCGGGCTGGCTTTCCACTTGCTCAACCTGCACATTGGTAAGTAAACAGAGCCCCACCCCCTACAGACCTCCAGGAATCTTGTCTCCAGCAAACCGAGCCAAATCGCACAGTCACCTTGGCAAGAAAATAACTCTTGCTCTGTTCCATACACATCCTGCCAAGAAGGAGCCCTTCTACCCAACACAGAACTCTGTGCAACTCAGAACTCTGCATCAGTCAAAAATTGCACTCTGGATTTATTGATGTTAATGGTCTCTTTTTCTTTTTCACGCTTGAATTTTACAAAATGATGTCTCTTTTTCCTGCACAGCCCTTTGACCCTGCGGTTCATAATTCCTTTTCTGGGTGTGTGGACACATCGAAGGAAGTGGACGCTAGCTCACAATTGCTTAGGTCAAAATAAAAACTCTTGTAGCAGTGCTACAAGACTCCTGTTTATTTATTTTTTCCTGCAACGGACTAACCCCTCTGGAATTGCCTGTAGCGAGGTTCTTTCTTGCCAAACACGCTGCAAAGCAGACAAAAAACCTCGCTCAGAAAGCGGCCGCTCGGGCTCACAGCTGTTTTCAAACAGGGGGCAAACAGGTGTTTGCAAACAGGTCCCGCAAGCCCAGGTTCAGTTGTCAATCAGGGCAAAGCTAACTCCCTCAAATCAAAAGTTCTGCCTGCCTTGGGAGCCAGGTGGGTTTTCCCCGGAAAAGTTTTTCCCCGGCACATGAAAGCGCCAGGCAGATCCGAGGCGAGGCGAGGCGAGCAGCTCACGCCTGCCCAGAACTGATAGGCCGGGAGTGTGGCGGGTCGCAGGAGGTCACGCACAAAGCCGTGCGGTCAGAGTGTGCAGCAGGAGAGAAAAGGGTGGATTGGCAGGAAGGGCTGCAGGTCAGGTCTGGGGGGCACCACCACAGCGCCGTGTGTGGGACTGAAGCGTGGGGAGGAGGAGGAGAGGAGGGCAGCGGGTCAGGACGAGAGGGCAACGATGGAGCTGCAAAGAGAAGCCGGGAGGACAGCAGAGGAGGGCTCAGGAAATTGCAGGCACCCACCAGACGGGCCAGAGCAACAGGACTGTGGGGCTTGCCTGCCTCCGTGGGTCCGGCTGGGAGTCGGCGCCTGAGCGGCTGAGATGTGGTCCCTGCAGCTGGAACCGAATTCACGCAGGCAGAAGGAGGAGGCAACGGTTGCCTGGGGTTGTGTGGTCCTTTTTTTGTGAACCGCCACGAGCCAGCTTGCTGGGAGTGGTGGTATACAAGTGTAATAAATAAATAAATAGGGCCTCCTCAGCAGGCAGATTCCAGCGTCAAATGCATGTTTTCAAAATCCATGCAAACAGAAAACTAGCACCACAGGGAGACAGGCTGTATGCCTTTTGTTATGCTGGTTTTCTGGCTGCATGGTACTTTAGTGTGTTATTGCAAACTGGGGTCCTTTGTCTGCAGCTTGGTGTAGAGGTTAGGAGCGTGGACTTCTAATCTGGTGAACCATTTTTGATTCCCTGCTCGTCCCCCACATGCAGCCAGCTGGGTGACCTTGGTGACCTTGGGCCAGTCACAGCACTGAGAAAGCTGTTCTGAGTATGCAGGAATACCAGGGCTCTGTGGGTCAAAGTGCTGGGGGGGGGGGTTGGAGGGGGCAGCTGGGAAGCTGAGTCTGTTTTGGGCATGCTGGGATGGACGTTGTGGGGCTGCAAAGCCAAACTGTGGCTGACCCAAAGCTCCTTATGGAAGAGGTTTTCCAACATGTCTTTGGAAATGGTCTAGATGTGGATTCAACTGGGTGGCCAATATATTTTTTTAAGCTGAAAACATCAAACACTTCAGGGCCGTGGTTCTCGTGGTAAGAGAACAGTGCTCTTCCCATGCTCAGAGTTATCCCCAGGGCCTCCCTTAGTCCGTCCGGGACATGGTGATGCCACAGATGCCGCTCCCCACCCCCACCCCCATGCGCCTCCTGCAGCCAGGCTCCATCTGGCACCCTGAGCAAGGAGAAGGGGAGTCAGGAGAACGGAAGAGGCTTTGGGAGACATTCCGGAAAGGGAAAGAACAAATAGCGGGGCCAGGAAAACGAGAGGGTCCCCTGCAAATCCTTGCTGTACTGTTTTATGCAAGACCCCAGAATTGTTGCATGTACAAGTTTGCGCCACAGGGCTTGTCGTGTATGTGGATCTGCTGAGGCCCGAGGCAGGATCCAGGCAGATGTGAAATCGACCAATGCGCAGCAGGGATTCCGTCGGCTGGATCCCATCAGTTTGAATCAATCACGATCGATCTAGCCAATCAGACGGACTGGTGGGCAGTTCCTTTGCCTGTCACACGTCTCTATGTGGGGTTTTTTCTAGGGGCTTCTCTGGTCTGCTGTGACATGTACTCAGGGCTGAGACCACCAATAAAGAGCAGTTCGTTTGCCCCCCTGCCTGCTCTCTTCCTACGAACCCACGGATATAACAGGGCAAACACCAACTTTGCCTTCCAGAAACACTTTAAAAATGTTCATGCGCAGCAAAGTTTTCACTGTTTGTCTCCCACCCTGGAGAAGCTGCAGGGCAGGGGTGGTCCATGGACTACAATTCCCATGAGCACTTGCTGGCAGGGGCTTATGGGAATCGTAGTCCATGGACATCAGGAGGGCCGCACTTTGACTACCCCTGCTGTAGGGTGTCACCCTTACGCTGCAGAGACCTGGGTTCAAATCGTGTATCTCCCTGCCACTTGCTGCCTCAATGACCTCACAGGTTTGTTGGGAAGACCAAATGGGGCAGGGGAAACCCACACAGTCTGCCCTGTGCATCTCGGGGGGAGGGGCGGATTCCAGCCCCCCTAAAGGAGGCCTTCTCAGCCAGGGCTGGTGGCCCCGGTGTCAAACGTAAGAGAACTCACAACTAGCTTCTTAATTATAGAAAGCTTTATTGAGAAGTACTACACGCATCAAGACTGGAGAAGTCAAATCTGACCTGAATACAGATTTGCTTCTTCTTTTCAATACAATTCTCCCGCCCAAAACTTGAAAGTTCCCAAGGGTGGGGGGAAGGAGAGAATAGGCACATGCAATTAAAACAGTGATACATTCTCATGGCCTTGACTGGGTGATAGCGAAACCAGACCCAGCTGAGAGGCCTCAACAAGTGATAAGAGTTACAACAACATATTTCACTTATAATTGTTAGCATGAATATAGGACCTGTGGCAACCAGGCACCAAGCAATATAACTGTCATGGAAGAACTCAGGCTAATTTATGACAGAGATTCTACAATCCTGACATTCTTCCACCCTAAAAAAGACCCCCACACACACACACACTAGCCTGCATCCACTGGACGAGGACATTCCGGGAATGCACGGTGGAATGCCCGAAGGAGGCGCGGGGCTTTTACATTCGCTGCCTCCACCCACTCCCTCTCCCCCGAAGGGAACTCTTTCCAATCCACCAAATATTGGAGGCGACCCTTGTGCACACAAGAGTCCAAGATCTGATTGACTTCGTAGTGGGTGTCTTTATCAACGTAGACAGACACTGGTGTTGAGAGCGGAGGGTGCCACACATCCGGCACCGGGGCTCGCCGCAGCAGGCTGGAATGAAAAACCGGATGCACATTCCTGTAAGTTTTAGGCAAACGCAATTCCACAGTCACAGCATTGATCAGCTTCACGATGGGAAAGGGCCCCACAAATTTGGGACCCAGTTTCTTAGATTGTTGCTGACAGCGTAGGTTTTTTGTAGACAGGTAGGCAAGGTCACCTACTTTCCAGGCTGGTGCAGGTGCACGTTTTTTGTCTGCCTGGGACTTATAAGCTTGTTTAGCCTCCTCAAGGCTAGAGACAATGTCAGGCCAACCTGCACTAATAGTTGCCGCCCATTTTGTGACTTCAGGGGCTTCAGCAGAGAATAATTCCCAGGTGGGTGCAGCAACTAGGTCTGTCCCGTACACCACCTTAAAGGGAGATACTCCTGTGGAGGCATGCACCCCGTTGTTGTAGGCAAATTCAGCAAGTGGCAAGAGGGCAACCCAATCATTTTGTTGGTGGTTAATAAAACAGCGCAGATACTGTTCAAGGATTTGGTTCACCCGTTCAGTTTGACCGTTGGACTCAGGGTGGTAGCCCGAGGTCAGGGCTTGCTCTATTCCCAGCAACTTCAAAAGCTCCCGCCAGAACTTGGCAACGAACTGGGGGCCCCGATCCGTGAGCAATCTCCTAGGAATTCCATGTAGGCGGATTATGTGGGTCACAAACATAGAAGCCAGTTTGGCCGCTGAGGGCAAGCCCGCACAGGGAATAAAATGGGCTTGCTTTGAAAATGCATCCACCACCACCCAAACTACAGTCTTGCCCTGGCTGGGAGGCAGGTCCGTAATAAAATCCATGGTAACATCGGACCAGGGTCGGGCAGGGGTGGGCAGAGGCTGCAGCAGCCCTCTTTTCTTTCCCCCTGGGGGCTTGGAAACCAGGCAGGTGGGGCAGCCTTGTACGTATTTCTCCACATCGCTCCGTAACGTCGGCCACCAATAATGTCTTCTGACCAGGTGCAGAGTTTTCACAAAACCAAAATGTCCTGCGGTTTTTGCATCGTGGCAAAGTTTCAAAACGTCCCCGCGCGCCGCCGCTGGAACGTAAAGGCGCTCCCCCTTGAAAAACAGGCCCCCCTTGTCGACTAGGTCAGGGCGGAGGGAAGCAAACTCAGAGTCCTGTAACACCTCCTTCTGAACCCACCCACCAGGAATCGAGTTTCCTTTCTTTGTTTGACTGCGCGTCACTGCTGCCATCCCCAATTGGGCGGGGGTGAAAACTGTGTCCACCAATGGGTCGCGCTTACTGTTGTACTGGGGCAAGCGGGAGAGAGCGTCTGCCAAAAAGTTCATTTTGCCTGGCAGATGCTTAAGAGTAAAGTTGAAACGAGAGAAAAACTCCGCCCACCGCATTTGCTTGGCAGAGAGTGAGCGGGGCTGCTTGAGTGCTTGGAGATTTTTATGGTCTGTCCAAACTACGAACGGGACGGCAGACCCCTCCAACCAATGTCTCCATGTGGCAAGCGCTAATTTTACTGCGGCTGCCTCTTTTTCCCAAATCGCCCAGTTGCGTTCTGCCCCGGAAAACTTCTTTGACAGATAGGCTAAGGGGTGCAACTTCCCATCCTCCCCCTCTTGTAGGATCATGGCCCCCATTGCCACATCCGAGGAATCTACTTGCACGGTAAATTGCTTGGTTGGGTCAGCATGGGCCAACACCGGTTCGGATGAGAAAAGGAGCTTCAGACTCTCAAAGGCTTCCTGACACCGGGGTGTCCACTGGAGTGGGGCGCCCGGTCGAGTTGCCGCCTTTCCCCCCTCCTTTGTTTTCAACAAGTCAGTTAGCGGCAATGCCACTTTGGCAAAACTGGGAATAAACGTTCTATAGAAGTTTGCAAAACCTAAGAAGCTCTGGAGCTGTCTCCTCGTCTTGGGGGGTTCCCAGGCCAGCAAGTCCCGCACTTTGCCCGGGTCCATTTCAATTCCCTCCTTGGAAACCCGGAACCCCAAAAATTCCACCGCGTCTCGGTGAAATTCACATTTCGAGAGTTTGGCAAACAGATGGTGGTTCCGCAGCCGGCGGAGCACTTCGCGGACTAATTTGGCGTGTTTACCCACATCTTCCGAATACACCAAAATATAATCAATGTAAACCAACACCCCTTGATACAACAAGTCATGCATAATTTCATTTATCATGTTCATGAACACGCCCGGAGCGCCGGCGAGGCCGAACGGCATGACGGTGTATTCAAATTGGCCCAAGGGGGTGTTAAAAGCAGTCAGGTACTCGTGCCCCTTCTTTATACGGACTCTATAATAGGCTTCTCTCAAGTCCAGCTTTGTAAAGATCCGGGCCCTCCCCAAATGCCCCAACAAGTCCTTAATCAAAGGCAACGGGTAGGCATTGCAGGTAGAAACAGCATTCAGTCCTCTGTAGTCCGTACAGAGGCGCAGGGACCCATCCTTCTTTTTCACAAAGAGGACTGGGGCAGCCAGGGGAGAAGTGGCCGATCTGATGAATCCCCTGGCTAGATTCTTGTCTAAGAACTCCCTAAGCTCCTTCATTTCCCTAGGGCTCATGGAGTACAGTTTGGCTTTGGGAAGTGGCTCACCCTTCTTTAGCTCAATTGCACAGTCTGTTTTTTGGTGGGGAGGTAGTTGGTTGCATTCGGCCTCTGCGAACACATCCTCAAAATCTTGATACTCCCGAGGGAGAGCAGGCACCCCAGCCGTCCCCACTGCGGCCACGACTCGACAGTCTCGAGCTGGTTGGGGCCGCACATGCTGCTTGCAACTGGGGGATGAAAACTTCACTGTCCCTTTTTTCCACTTCACCGAGGGATCGTGTTCCCGCAACCAGTCCAGCCCCAGCACACACGGGAAAGCGGAATGGGGCGCAACCAGGGGTTGGATTTGCTCCCAATGCTTTTCAATGTCCAAGTCCATCGGGAGTGTTTTTACCGTGGCTTCCCCCCCCCCCCGGGGCACATTTCCCATCCAACTGAGTAATGGGCAAGGGCTCCCCCAGAGGCACCTTCCCCACCCCCAAAGTCTCGGCCAGTGCTGGGCTAACTAGGGTTTTGGTACACCCCGAGTCCACTATGCAACGAACACCCAATTTCCTCCCGGAGTTGGGCTCCGTGAGAGTTGCAGGCAAGAGAACCAGTGGGGAGTCACTCACCGTGCGTCTGCCCCTGCCGGAGACCTACTGGTGGGGCGCCTTCACAGCAGGCCGTCTTCGTTTCCCAACTGCTCCTCCGATTGAATTTCTTCATCTTGGCTGCTGCCTTCTGATTCCTCCACCACCGTTGCAGCCCCAGCCGGGGCCAGCAGGGACTTGGCACTTTTCTTCGGGACCGCTTTCTTGGTTGTGGAAACTTTGCCCGGGGTTCCCCCCGTCGACTTGGTGCTGGGCGATGTCTTGGTTGGGCATTGAGCGAGAAAATGGCCAGCCTGGCCACAACCCAGGCATAATCCCTTTTCCATGTGCCGCGAACGCTCGCTCGGTTCCAGCTTCGCCTTGGGCTTGGCTTTCTTAGGGGTAGACGTCTTCCCAGCCGTCTTTTCAGCAACTCCTTTATATTCGGCCGCCCGCTCCAGACGGCTTTCCATCTCTCCTGCCAGATGCACCCATCCCAACACGGTCAGTGGGTCTTCCAAAAGGAGGCACTTGCTGGACAAATCTCCGGAGAGCCCCCCTACGAAGGCATGCACTCTCTGGGGCTCGGTCCAATCCGGGACAGCAGATGACAGCTCCTTGAATTCCCGGGCATACTCGGCCACTGTCACCTTCCCTTGCTTCAGGGTCTTGAGCTTCTTCTCCGCCGTCTCTTTCTCGAAAGGCTCCACGTACATCAGGCGCATGGTTCTCAGGAAGTGATTGTAGTTACGGATGGCTCTCGGATTGTAACGATAGAGGTCCATGAACCACTTTGCCGCTTTCCCTTCCAAGCACTCTCCCACAAAACGAACACGCGCGGCATCATCGTTAAAAGTGAACCCCATGTCCATCATGTAGGCTTGCAGATGCACCAGGAACGACGGGAAGGTTGACGGGTCTCCCGAGAACTTGGCTTTAAACTTGTAGGTGCTCCACATCTCCACTCCTCTGAGATGGGGAGGCAAACGATCCGGGCCCCAATCCATCGGAGCCCGCACTCCTCAGCCAACGCCTCACTCCACTCCTGCCGTGGCTCTCGCCGCCGCCGCTGCTCTTGCCGCCACCGCTGCTCTTGCCGCCACCGCTGCTCTTGCCGCCGCTGCCGCCTCAGCCGCTCCACCAGCCCCGGCCGCCGCTCCGTCCGCTGCCCCGGCACCGTCAGCAGCCGCCGCTGCAATTTGTAATCCACCGGCTCCGGCAGCCAGTCCGTGGGCCACGACTTGACCCAAACCCGGGAGGCCCACTCCTCCCACAGCATCGGCCCCACCAAGGCCGTCGTCTTCTTCCTCCTGCAACTGCGCTGCTGCTCTCCCCGCCGCCAAGGCCACGGAGAGAAGAGGCACAGGCAACTAAAACAGTGATACATTCTCATGGCCTTGACTGGGTGATAGCGAAACCAGACCCAGCCGAGAGGCCTCAACAGGTGATAAGAGTTACAACAACATATTTCACTTATAATTGTTAGCATGAATATAGGACCTGTGGCAACCAGGCACCAAGCAATAAAACCGTCATGGAAGAACTCAGGCTAATTTATGACAGAGATTCTACAATCCTGACACCCGGCAGGGTGTCCTGGGTGGGGTTTTGGGCCTGTGGTTTTGTTTAATTAAAATGCGTTAGACATTTATCCAGTGATATGGCCATGGTCATGTGAACCCCCCCTAAATGGTCCGTGATGGGTCTGGAGGGGGTGGGAAGGGGCGGGGCCCCAGGTGGGCGTGTCCACAGCTCCGCTTCCCAGCCATATTCCACATGATCGCACCAATTATGGGGTTTCTTGAAGCCTGAAGAACGTTTCAGGGGTTTCTCAATGGTAATTTGTAGTTTTCTGACGGTGTTCTAGGACAATTACCTTTTCACAGAGCTTTTTTTTTGGGGGGGGGGGGTAGAATCACTGCCACATCAAACAATGCTAAGTTTGGGCCATGAATAGTGGGTGGCCGTGTGGGGAGATGTGCCAGTGGGGGAGAGCCAAGCATGTCCACCTTCACCTGTGTGGGCAGGTGTGATTCTCATTAGGCACCTGCGGTGCTCGGGAGCAGAGGAGCCTGGGCCAGGGACCTCCTTTGCCTGAGTGCCCCACTCCCTGGACTTGAGGCCATGGTAGCTACGGGCAGGAGCCGATCTCCGGGTGCCGGGAGTTCCTGAGGGACTGGTTTTAACCGCACTAGTGCCACGCGTGGATCCCGCTGATTGGGGTACTTGTAACGGCCTCTGGCCTTCTAGGATAAATGTTTGGCTTGCTTGTGTTAATGCTAAGAGGGCTGCTGTCGGTTTTAATGGTTTTAGGATGTGGTTTTATCGTGTGTGCCTTCGTTTGCTAGTTTGTGGAGCCCTTGTGGGGGCAGAAAGACAGGGTACAAATTTTTAAAATAATTAAGGAAAAGTTGCCTTTTGGTCCCAAGAGAAAGGGAGGTGAAGGCAAAAGACAGAGGAAAAAACGTCTTGGAGTCCTGCTGTCAGGCGGGAGATGCCAACCTCCAGGTGGGAGGAGACCGAAGGAACTGACAGTAGGGTCATGGCCTCATTTGCTGTGGGTGCAAGGAAGGTTTTTTGGAAGGGCCGGACAAGGGACAGGGGGTCCCAGGCTGGCAGCTGCCCACTGGGCCTAAGAGCTGTCACTCCCATAGGCCCATCCCCCAAGATACAGGAAGAGGGTACTGGTAGGAGGGGCTACCATTAAACCCCCTCCCCCTTTCTGGGTTTCTTCAGCATCAAAGAATCACACTCAGAGCTGGAAGAGACCACCAAGGGCATCCTGTCCAGCCCCCCACCTTCTTGGGGTCTGAAAAATCACCCCCTCCTGACAGGGGCTCATCCAGCCTCCTCCCAAAAACTTCCAACAAAGCAGAGTCCCCCTCCCCCTGAGGGAGCCCAAGGCATCTGCGGACAGCCCTCCCCATCATCAGAAAAGGCTTCCTAATATTGAAGGGGCGCCTCCTTTCCCATCATTTGAGCCCCTGGCTCCTCATCTCTAAACCAGCTGCCCCCCTCTTCCCCACACCTACCTGCCTTTTATGCAGCTCCACAGGGCTCTCCTCCCCCCTTGCCCTCCTCTTCCCCCAGGGAGAGTTCAAGCAGCCAACAGATCTAGCCAGCCACCCCGTTTCCGAACCCCCTCAAGACAGCCCTGGGGGGGGGGGGCGTGGGGCTGGGATCTGGGTGAGCTGGGTCCAAGGAGGCATCTTGCAGGGTGACCCTGGCTGGGCACACGCTCTCCGCCTGATGCGAGGACACAAAGGGACGGAGAGTGGCCTAAAGGGGAGTAAATAAGGAGCCAGCCCTGGGGGGGGGGAGCTCTTTAGACGCCCCACGGACGGTTTCGTTGCTGTCATCGATGGACCCCTGCAATTGTCGGGACGCGCACAGTTTGGCAGGGAAGAGCTGCCCACGTCTGCAGAGGCTCCCCGGGCCTTGCGCTGGGCCCTCCCTGGCTCTGCCCTCGGTGTGTGGCTGAGGGGCTCTGGGGGGCAAGGTTTTGGCAGGGCATTAATTCTTTTCCTTTCTTTTTATGGTGAGCTGGAGGGGGGGAGAGAATGTGTTGCTGTTTGTAACAGAGAAAGTCCATAAAAACGGAGGAGAGGGGAGCATTCTTCCTTTTAATTTTTTTTAAAGAGGCTATAAATATTTCAACATTGAGAATTTTATTGAGAGAACACAAGTCCCTCTCAGAGTCGGGTGATTAAAAGAGGCGCCTGCAGAAACCTCCAGAGGCGGAGGGCCATTCGTTTCTCACTGACGTTCAGGTGAACGCTCCCGTGTGCATCGCTGAGGTGGCCACGAGCAACAGATGGGGGAACGAAGGGGGCTGGAAATGGCCTTGAGGCCTCCAGGTTGCCCACCCTACCTCAGGAAGCCCCCCAGCCGTGTATTTATTGCGTTCCTTTTCATCCCTCTCGTCTTCCAGGGAGCGCGGGGCTCGTTGAAGCAAATCCAGATGTGAGTGATTGCCTCACTGAGTACTTTCCCTCATCTTTAATCAACCTTGCAGGGCTGTTGTGGGGCCAAACAGAGGAAGGTAGTCTCTCCTGAACGGCAGAATGCCAAGGAAGTCTGGGGTCCCTACGGAGAGGCAGGCCTTGCAAACTACAGATGTTCATCTCTTGTCCTCACCTGGATGGCCCAGACTAACCAGATCTCAGAGGTCAAGCAGGGTCAGCCCTGGTTAGTATTCAGTGGGGAGACCACCGAGGAGTACACTGTAGAGTCACTACACAGCAGCAAGCAGTGGCAGACCATCCCTAGCCTTGGAACCCCCAACAGGGTCGACGTTAAGTCAGCTGCAAACTGACAGCTCTTTACAGAGAGAGAGAGAAATGTCTCAGCAAGACACTCAATGTTCCTTTACAACTGTGGTCCCCAACCTTTTGGGGCATGCTGCCCCTTTGGCTCCCAGGCCACCTCCCTGGTCCCCCCACCACCACCACCACACACACACAAACCCACACCTCCTTCCTGGTGTTAGGTCTTCTGAAAATTCAAAACACACTAACATTACCTACAGGTCTTTTTGTTGTTGTTGTGCAATGGCCATGTGAAGTGGTTTACGGGTGGGGGGTGAAGGAAAATCCCATGGCCAGAAGAAGAAGAAGAAGAAGAAGAAGAAGAAGAAGAAGAAGAAGAAGAAGAAGAAGAAGAAGAAGAAGAGTTGGTTCTTATATGCCACTTTTCTCTACCCAAAGGAGGCTCAAAGCGGCTTACAGTCGCCTCCCCTTTCCTCTCCCCACAACAGACACCCTGTGAGGGAGGGGAGGCTGAGAGAGCCCTGAGATTACTGCAGAAGAAGAAGAGTTCGTTCTTATATGTTGCTTTTCCCTACCCGAAGGAGGCTCAAAGCGGCTAACAGTCGCCTTCCCTTTCCTCTCCCCACAACAGACACCCTGTGGGGTGGGTGAGGCTGAGAGAGCCCTGATATCACTGCCCGGTCAGAACAGCTTTATCAGTGCCGTGGCGAGCCCAAGGTCACCCAGCTGGTTGCATGTGGGGGAGCACAGAATCGAACCCGGCATGCCAGGTAGAAGTCCGCACTCCTAACCACTACACCAAACTGGCTCTCAGACTCTCAGGAGCAAGCAGGAGAAGGCTTTCCCAGCCTCCCAAAGGTGGAGAGAGACTTTTGGGGGAGGGTTGCCAACCCACCCTGGGTTAAGAAGTTCCTGGAGCTCTGGGGAGGAGCCTGGGAAGGACAGAGTCTGAGGAGGGGAAGGAGCTCAGCAGGAGCCAGGCCACCTTGTGAAGTTGCCGTTTCCTTCAGGAAGCTAAGCGGGGCTGGCCCCGGTCCGTGCTGGGCAGGAGACCCCCAAGGAAGTCCAGGGTCTCCATTACTCAGAGGCAGGCAAGGGCAAGTCACCTTGGAACGTCTCTTGCTAGGAAAATGCCCCTGCAGCAGGAAGAGTCAGCCTGCTGCCCCCCCCCCCATTGCCCCAGAATTCCTCGCCTCCTGCCTGGATTCTTCCACTGCCCCCTGGGGGGGGGGGTGAACCACCCACTTTGGGGAACCCCCATCTCAGAAGATCAGAGGGTAAAAGGAAAAATGGTGAAGATTGTGTTAAGAAGTCAAACCAGATGCATCAAGATGGGGGGGGGGGGGGCTGTGTGGAGGAGCAGAGAAGAGCCACAGAGTCCAGGAGCACCTTCGAGGCTCACAAGGGTTGTGGCGGGGGAGGAGTTTCTGAGGGTCACTTCTTCAGCTGGGTCCAGAGGGAAGGTCCTCCGTGTCCATCTGCAGCTGCAGAAAAAGAGCCAGAGTCCCGGAGCACCAGGTGGCCGGCGTGGCTAGGAGTGCGGACTTCTCGCGAGGAGTGCCGGGTTCGATCCTGCGCTCCCCCACAGGCAGCCAGCTGGGTGACCTTGGGCTCGTCACGGCACTGATAAAGCTGTTCTGAGCAAGCAGTTCTCTCGCAGCCTCACCCACCCCACAGGGTGTCTGTTGTGGGGAGAGGAAGGGAAGGCGCCTGGAAGCCGCTCTGAGCCTCCCTCTGAGCCAATTCTCTTCTCCTTCTCCTTCTCCTAACTGGTGCTGGGGGGCTGCCGTCTCCCCGCGCCCTTCTGCGGGTGCTGCCGGGGGCCAGTCCGCCTGTCTTCGTCTCGCGCCCAGGCCGCCGTCTTTCCGGGCCCCTCCGCAGGGGCTCGATCCCGCGGGGGTGCCGCCTGCAGAGCGCAGCCCCCCGTGGGGCGCCCTCCGGCTCTCCCCCCCCCCGGGCGGTCGCGGGGTCCCTTGCGGGCCACGGAGCGAGGCGCTTCCCTGCGCAAGGGGGCCGCGGCCGAGGGGTCGTCAGACGGCGGCCCTCCAGAGGCCCGTGGACTACAGTTCCCATGAGGCGCTGCCGGCGTTCGCGGGGAAATGGAGTCCGTGGGCATCTGGAGGGCGCGGCAGTTCAGTGCAAGGCCGCCCTCTGCTGGAGTCGCGGCGTCAGCGCAGGAAGCCCCCGGCCGGAGCTCGGGAGGCCGAAGGGGAGGAGGCGAGCGGACCTGCAGCCTCACGGAAGGGCCTGGCGACCTGGGGGGGGGGGGGGGGGCGGCCCTGCGAAGCAGCCCTTTCCTTCTGTCCGCAAGGAGTCCCTTGCCATTCCGGGAGGTCTCCAGGGCCCACCTGGAGGTTGGCCAGCCTGCCTGCGCTGGCCCGTTCTGGACACACCCACCGGGGCTGACCGGCCTCCCAAGCAAAACCCGCCAACTCCTGTAGTTCCGCACTCTCCCCCCCCCCCCCACCCCCACCCCCACCCCCACCCCCCTGCCAGGCGGTCTTTGACTCTCCCTCCGCATCTCCCTCCCGGTTGTTTTCACTTGAGGGCTTGCCACTCAGGCGCTGTCAGGCTGTCAAAGGTGATGTGTTTGCACTTGGCCTGACGCTCCGGTTGCAATTCAAAGTGGATTAACTCCTCCAGTGACTCCGAGCGGCACTCGCAGAGCGTCTCCGGCCTCGGTTTTCACCCCTCCCCCCCTCCGGCCCCGCTTCACTTGGGTGGGCTCCAGCCAAACATGGCCTTCTCTTCCTTGTCAATATTCAAGGGAGACCCCTCAGAAACTCCGTGCCTGGAAAGTTCTGCGGCAGAAGTGCCTGCAGGGGGGTCCGCAGATGGAGGGCAACCGGCGCTTCCCTGTAAGGAGGCCTGCTCCCCCCTCTCATTTAAGTGTAAAGTTCTGCATCTGGGTCAGAAAAATGAAAAGCATGCCTACTGGATGGGGGATACGCTTCTAGGTAACACTGTGTGTGAACGAGACCTTGGGGTACTTGTGGATTGTAAACTAAACATGAGCAGGCAGTGTGATGCAGCGGTAAAAAAGGCAAATGCCATTTTGGGCTGTATCAACAGAGGCATCATGTCAAAATCACAAGATGTCATAGTCCCATTGTATACGGCACTGGTCAGACCACACCTGGAGTACTGTGTGCAGTTCTGTGTGCACTTCAAGAAGGACGTCGATAAAATTGAAAGGGTACAGAGGAGAGCGACGAAGATGATCTGGGGCCAAGGGACCAAGCCTTATGAAGATAGGTTGAGAGACTTGGGAATGTTCAGCCTGGAGAAAAGGAGGTTGAGAGGGGACATGATAGCCCTCTTTAAGTATTTGAAAGGTTGTCACTTGGAGGAGGGCAGGATGCTGTTTCTGCTGGCTGCAGAGGAGAGGACGTGCAGTAATGGGTTTAAACTTCAAGTACAATGATTTAGGCTAGATATCAGGAAAAAGTTTTTCACAGAGTAGTTCAGCAGTGGAATGGGCTGCCTAAGGAGGTGGTGAGCTCCCCCTCACTGGCAGTCTTCAAGCAAAGGTTGGATACACACTTTTCTTGGATGCTTTAGGATGCTTAGGGCTGATCCTGCGTTGATCAGGGGTTGGACTAGATGGCCTGTATGTCCCCTTCCAACTCTATGGTTCTATGATTCTATGATCCTGCGTTGAGCAGGGGGTTGGACTAGATGGCCTGTGTGGCCCCTTCCCACTCTAGGATTCTAGGATTCTATGACTTCTGCTTCTCGGCCAGCCACGGGGTCTGCTCTTCAGAAGGCCGCCTGGGTGCAGCAGCTGTCGCCCGGGCTAAGCCGACCTGGCCAGGCCTCCAGAGTTATGCCGGGTGGGCTTGGGCAGTACGTGCGCGGCAGACCCCCCAAGGAAGTACGGAGGGGTTGCTGGGCTGAGGCAGGCGGTGGCAAACGGCCTCAGCTCGTCTCTCGCCTGGCAGGGAGGGCCCAGGAGCGCCCAATCTGGTCCGACCTTGGAAGCTACGGAGGGTCCCTGGTTCCGACTTGGATGCGAGGCCACCAAGGAAGTCTCTGTGCAGAGAAGAGCATAGCACACCCCTTCTGTTTGCATCTTCCCTTGGAAACCCTGGCGGGGGGGGGGGGGTTGCTAGACCTCAGCAGGGGCCCTTTCTGCAGAGAATCACACCCAGTTAGGTGCAGACTCCTTCCAGGGGGAGGCCAGGAGGGTGCCTGCCCTGTAAGACATCGCGTGGCAGGCAGAGAGGAGCTGGATTCCCTTTCACAACAAACGCATACACTCTCGACAACTGTACATGAAGCACAGGCCATAGAAGGGCATCAGGCCATCGCAGGGGGGGGGGGGTAGGTACTACGGATGTGCAAGGGAAAGAAAATCCGGACCGCTTCGGATTCAGAAGAACCCTCCTCGGACAGGTGTAGCTTCAGCCGAAGCGCTTCAGACATCTCTCAAGCCCCTGGGCCATGGAAATCGCCCCGGGCCTCTCTCTGGCCTGCCCTGAAGGGAGGAGGGCGAGAGGCCCTGCCAGGCAGCGGAGCGGGCCTGCCCCTGTGGCCTGCTGACTTTGCGTTGCTCGAGGGGAGGTGGCAGCCACGGAGTGCTTCCCTCCAGGTCAGGGGACCAGCCAGCCCAGGGGAGTGCATGGCGGTGGTGGCCAGGCAGGGAGGGGGCGAGGCGGGGTGAGGCGGGGCGAGGCCAGCCGAAGTGTCCCAAGTTTCAGAAATGTTTCGATCGAAGCAGCCCAAAGTGCACTACGTGAGCAGGGGCCACAGGGCTCCAGTCTGAGTCATCTAGGCTGGCTCCCGGCTTGTTTCTGGGTTTGACCACCTCTGGCCAAATGCCCCCCTCCCCTTGTTATTTCAAAAAGACAGGTTTTCCCTACTGTGCTGGGGCTGGCCTCTGGTGTTGTGATGCAGAGTGGCAGCTTCTAATCTGGCGAGCCCGGTTTCATTCCCCACATGCAGCCAGCTGGGCTAGTCACAGCCTTGTTAGAAATCACAGATCAGGTCTCTCAGAGCAGCAACAACTTGCTTGGTAAAACTTATATCCTGGGAAGCTCCCCCCCACACACACACACACAATAACTTTGTTGCTGGTCAAAGGGAAGACGAGCGATGTCAGACCCCTGCCCACCTGGTTCTCCCTCACCTGCGGAGAGGCCTGTCAGAAGAGCAGAGGCAGCGGTATAAAACCGACGTCTCCGAGGGCCTGTACGGTGCGCTGACCCTAACATTTCCACCCGAACACCTCCTTGTTGCGCTTGGATGCTGAAGATGCATTACTATCCCTCCGCCCTCCCTCCTTAGCAAGTGAAGGGCCGGTCTCAGAAGGCAGATCGTGGCGGCCTCCTGCCTCAGGCTCCCGTGCCACCTGCTAAAACCCCACACAGGCCCTGCCCTGGGATTTGTCTTCTTCTTATTAACACTAATAATATTAATAGAACAATGTTGGAGTCCAGTGGCACCATTAAGAAGAACAAAGGCCTTTCCTGCACCGGTGATTTCCTGCATTTTTAACTTGAATTCATCTATCCGTGTTTAAATTTTGCGTGTGACCTCGTGTGTATGCATGCTTCATCAGATGGGTGTCGGAAGAAACATGCCCACATACGAAAGCTTATACTGGAATTAACCTTTGTTGATCTTAAAATTGCCGCTGAGCTCAAACCCTGCTCTGTTGCTTCAGACCAGCATGGCTGCCCAGCTGGATAATAATAATACAGTGTTGGATCTGACCTGGATCATCTAGTCTAGCGCACAATCTCAGCAGAGCTGGCCCAGGTTAGTCCTTGGATGGGTGATGGCCAAGGAAGTCCAGGGTCTTTGCCAGCAGGCAAGTAACGGCCAGGCACCCGTCTGAATGTCCCTTTCCTTGAAAGCCCTGGGTGTCCGCCCTAAGGCAGCTCCATGGGTCTCCTGCTAGGACCTGGTTGGCCCAGGCTGGCTCATTCTCATCCGCTCTCAGAAGCTGAGCAGAGCTCGCCCTGGTTAGTTTTTAGATGGGAGACCACCAAGGAATGCTAAGGTTGTGACCCGGAGGCAGGCAATGGCAAGCCAGCTCTGTCCATCTCTTGCGGGGGCTCTTGGCGTTCTGCAAAACGGAGCTCTTCCGGCAGGTCTATGGTTGAGGCCGGGGTCAGTGAGGAAGATCGAGCCCCCCCCTTTATCTTCTATTGATCTATCTATTGTTTATTGTCCAGCATTATGCAACATCTTGAGCCATCTAGCCCTCCTTCTCCCCCCCCCCCCCCCGAGATTATATTTCCGCCGTGTTCTTACTTGGTTGTGATTGATTCAAGTGGGTCGCCGTGTTGGTCTCAAGCAGCACAACCAAACAAAACCAGAGTCCAGGCAGGCCCCTTGAAGACCAACAGAGACTGATTCAAGGTGGGAGCTTCCGAGGGCAAGCCCTCTCCCGCTGACTACCATCACAACCGTGGGAATATTGCACTCGAAAGCTCACGCATTGAATGAATCGTTGCTGGTTGTAAAAGCGCCACTGGACTCTGTTTGGTTGTGATTGTGATTGAATGTTTATGTCCTTTTAATGGGGATTTTAACTTGGTTTTATGGACTTATGCAACCCGCCACGAGCTGGCTTCGGGAGTGGCGGGGAATAAATATATAATGATAACGATAACAACAACAACAACAACAATAATAATAATAATAAAACCCTACAAGTTCGCCATAACTCAGCCGCAACTTGACATCCCGCAATGGTTAGGCCCTAGCCTGACCTCATCATGTCTCAGAAGGTCAGCAGTGCTGGTTAAGGATCCCGGCCTCAATCTGGGGCCTGAAAACCCCACGCAATTACAGCTCATCTCCTGGGGGTATTCTGCATGGAGCCAAATAAAACAGTTTAAAAAACAACCAGTTTAGACCACTTTATTATACTACAATCGTTGTTCTGCATTTGAATATAGTCTGTTGAAAAACTACATTGCAATGCTCTCTGCATGGAACAATTCATAGCCCTGCCCCCTGTTTTGCCAACTCCACTTTGCCAACTCCACTTTGTTTTGCCAACTGCACTTTGTTCTCTAATGCAGTGGTCCGCAAGCATTCGTGCGCTGCGGACTGCCGCCCCGGAGTGGGGGGAGAGGGTGGGCCGGGGGCCCGCGCATGCGCGACAGCCCCAGCGCAAACACGTATGCGCGGACTGCCGCAGACTGAGACGGGCAGGAGAGAAATGAA